>NC_136494.1:51470164-52135164 GCF_053919585.1 Euprymna scolopes
TTGGTGGGTTGGATTTTTATTTAAGGGTTGGTGGGTTGGATTTTTATTTAAGGGTTGGTGGGTTGGATTTTTATTTAAGGGTTGGTGGGTTGGATTTTTATTTAAGGGTTGGTGGGTTGGATTTTTATTTCAGGGTTGGTGGGTTGGATTTTTATTTAAGGGTTGGTGGGTTGGATTTTTATTTAAGGGTTGGTGGGTTGGATTTTTATTTAAGGGTTGGTGGGTTGGATTTTTATTTAAGGGTTGGTGGGTTGGATTTTTATTTAAGGGTTGGTGGGTTGGATTTTTATTTAAGGGTTGGTGGGTTGGATTTTTATTTAAGGGTTGGTGGGTTGGATTTTTATTTAAGGGTTGGTGGGTTGGATTTTTATTTAAGGGTTGGTGGGTTGGATTTTTATTTAAGGGTTGGTGGGTTGGATTTTTATTTAAGGGTTGGTGGGTTGGATTTTTATTTAAGGGTTGGTGGGTTGGATTTTTATTTAAGGGTTGGTGGGTTGGATTTTTATTTAAGGGTTGGTGGGTTGGATTTTTATTTAAGGGTTGGTGGGTTGGATTTTTATTTAAGGGTTGGTGGGTTGGATTTTTATTTAAGGGTTGGTGGGTTGGATTTTTATTTAAGGGTTGGTGGGTTGGATTTTTATTTAAGGGTTGGTGGGTTGGATTTTTATTTAAGGGTTGGTGGGTTGGATTTTTATTTAAGGGTTGGTGGGTTGGACTTTTTATTTAAGGGTTGGTGGGTTGGATTTTTATTTAAGGGTTGGTGGGTTGGATTTTTATTTAAGGGTTGGTGGGTTGGATTTTTATTAAGGGTTGGTGGGTTGGATTTTTATTATTTAAGGGTTGGTGGGTTGGATTTTTATTTAAGGGTTGGTGGGTTGGATTTTTATTTAAGGGTTGGTGGGTTGGATTTTTATTTAAGGGTTGGTGGGTTGGATTTTTATTTAAGGGTTGGTGGGTTGGATTTTTATTTAAGGGTTGGTGGGTTGGATTTTTATTTAAGGGTTGGTGGGTTGGATTTTTATTTAAGGGTTGGTGGGTTGGATTTTTATTTAAGGGTTGGTGGGTTGGATTTTTATTTAAGGGTTGGTGGGTTGGATTTTTATTTAAGGGTTGGTGGGTTGGATTTTTATTTAAGGGTTGGTGGGTTGGATTTTTATTTAAGGGTTGGTGGGTTGGATTTTTATTTAAGGGTTGGTGGGTTGGATTTTTATTTAAGGGTTGGTGGGTTGGCTTTTTTATTTAAGGGTTGGTGGGTTGGATTTTTATTTAAGGGTTGGTGGGTTGGATTTTTATTTAAGGGTTGGTGGGTTGGATTTTTATTTAAGGGTTGGTGGGTTGGATTTTTATTTAAGGGTTGGTGGGTTGGATTTTTATTTAAGGGTTGGTGGGTTGGATTTTTATTTAAGGGTTGGTGGGTTGGATTTTTATTTAAGGGTTGGTGGGTTGGATTTTTATTTAAGGGTTGGTGGGTTGGATTTTTCTTTAAGGGTTGGTGGGTTGGATTTTTATTTAAGGGTTGGTGGGTTGGATTTTTATTTAAGGGTTGGTGGGTTGGATTTTTATTTAAGGGTTGGTGGGTTGGATTTTTATTTAAGGGTTGGTGGGTTGGATTTTTATTTAAGGGTTGGTGGGTTGGATTTTTATTTAAGGGTTGGTGGGTTGGATTTTTATTTAAGGGTTGGTGGGTTGGATTTTTATTTAAGGGTTGGTGGGTTGGATTTTTATTTACGGGTTGGTGGGTTGGATTTTTATTTAAGGGTTGGTGGGTTGGATTTTTATTTAAGGGTTGGTGGGTTGGATTTTTATTTAAGGGTTGGTGGGTTGGATTTTTATTTAAGGGTTGGTGGGTTGGATTTTTATTTAAGGGTTGGTGGGTTGGATTTTTATTTAAGGGTTGGTGGGTTGGATTTTTATTTAAGGGTTGGTGGGTTGGATTTTTATTTAAGGGTTGGTGGGTTGGATTTTTATTTAAGGGTTGGTGGGTTGGATTTTTATTTAAGGGTTGGTGGGTTGGATTTTTATTTAAGGGTTGGTGGGTTGGATTTTTATTTAAGGGTTGGTGGGTTGGATTTTTATTTAAGGGTTGGTGGGTTGGATTTTTATTTAAGGGTTGGTGGGTTGGATTTTTATTTAAGGGTTGGTGGGTTGGATTTTTATTTAAGGGTTGGTGGGTTGGATTTTTATTTAAGGGTTGGTGGGTTGGATTTTTATTTAAGGGTTGGTGGGTTGGATTTTTATTTAAGGGTTGGTGGGTTGGATTTTTATTTAAGGGTTGGTGGGTTGGATTTTTATTTAAGGGTTGGTGGGTTGGATTTTTATTTAAGGGTTGGTGGGTTGGATTTTTATTTAAGGGTTGGTGGGTTGGATTTTTATTTAAGGGTTGGTGGGTTGGATTTTTATTTAAGGGTTGGTGGGTTGGATTTTTATTTAAGGGTTGGTGGGTTGGATTTTTATTTAAGGGTTGGTGGGTTGGATTTTTATTTAAGGGTTGGTGGGTTGGATTTTTATTTAAGGGTTGGTGGGTTGGATTTTTATTTAAGGGTTGGTGGGTTGGATTTTTATTTAAGGGTTGGTGGGTTGGATTTTTATTTAAGGGTTGGTGGGTTGGATTTTTATTTAAGGGTTGGTGGGTTGGATTTTTATTTAAGGGTTGGTGGGTTGGATTTTTATTTACGGGTTGGTGGGTTGGATTTTTATTTAAGGGTTGGTGGGTTGGATTTTTATTTAAGGGTTGGTGGGTTGGATTTTTATTTAAGGGTTGGTGGGTTGGATTTTTATTTAAGGGTTGGTGGGTTGGATTTTTATTTAAGGGTTGGTGGGTTGGATTTTTATTTAAGGGTTGGTGGGTTGGATTTTTATTTAAGGGTTGGTGGGTTGGATTTTTGTTGGATTTTTATTTAAGGGTTGGTGGGTTGGATTTTTATTTAAGGGTTGGTGGGTTGGATTTTTATTTAAGGGTTGGTGGGTTGGATTTTTATTTAAGGGTTGGTGGGTTGGATTTTTATTTAAGGGTTGGTGGGTTGGATTTTTATTTAAGGGTTGGTGGGTTGGATTTTTATTTAAGGGTTGGTGGGTTGGATTTTTATTTAAGGGTTGGTGGGTTGGATTTTTATTTAAGGGTTGGTGGGTTGGATTTTTATTTAAGGGTTGGTGGGTTGGAAAAACAACCTTTAATTATTTAATTCAAAAACAAACCTTTAATTATTTAATTCAAAAACAAACCTTTAATTATTTAATTCAAAAACCAACCTTTAATTATTTAATTCAAAAACAAACCTTTAATTATTTAAGGGGTTGGTGGGTTCAAAAACAAACCTTTAATTATTTAATTTAGAAAACAAACCTTTAATTATTTAATTCAAAAACAAACCTTTAATTATTTAATTCAAAAACAAACCTTTAATTATTTAAGTTTTTCAAAAACAAACCTTTAATTATTTAATTCAAAAACAAACCTTTAATTATTTAATTCAAAAACAAACCTTTAATTATTTAATTCAAAAACAAATTTTTAATTATTTAATTCAAAAACAAACCTTTAATTATTTAATTCAAAAACAAACCTTTAATTATTTAATTCAAAAACAAACCTTTAATTATTTAATTCAAAAACAAACCTTTAATTATTTAATTCAAAAACAAACCTTTAATTATTTAATTCAAAACAACCTTTAATTATTTAATTCAAAAACAAACCTTTAATTATTTAATTCACAACCTTTAATTATTTAATTCAAAAACAAACCTTTAATTATTTAATTCAAAAACAAACCTTTAATTATTTAATTCAAAAACAAACCTTTAATTATTTAATTCAAAAACAAACCTTTAATTATTTAATTCAAAAACAAACCTTTAATTATTTAATTCAAAAACAAACCTTTAATTATTTAATTCAAAACAAACCTTTAATTATTTAATTCAAAAACAAACCTTTAATTATATAATTCAAAAACAAACCTTTAATTATTTAATTCAAAAACAAACCTTTAATTATTTAATTCAAAAACAAACCTTTAATTATTTAATTCAAAACAAACCTTTAATTATTTAATTCAAAAACAAACCTTTAATTATTTAATTCAAAAACAAACCTTTAATTATTTAATTCAAAAACAAACCTTTAATTATTTAATTCAAAACAAACCTTTAATTATTTAATTCAAAAACAAACCTTTATTTATTATTTAATTCAAAAACAAACCTTTAATTATTTAATTCAAAAACAAACCTTTAATTATTTAATTCAAAAACAAACCTTTAATTATTTAATTCAAAAACAAACCTTTAATTATTTAATTCAAAAACAAACCTTTAATTATTTAATTCAAAACAAACCTTTAATTATTTAATTCAAAAACAAACCTGTAGATTATTTAATTCTAAAACAAACCTTTAATTATTTAATTCAAAAACAAACCTTTAATTATTTAATTCAAAACAAACCTTTAATTATTTAATTCAAAAACAAACCTTTAATTATTTAATTCAAAAACAAACCTTTAATTATTTAATTCAAAAACAAACCTTTAATTATTTAATTCAAAAACAAACCTTTAATTATTTAATTCAAAAACAAACCTTTAATTATTTAATTCAAAACAAACCTTTAATTATTTAATTAAAAAACAAACCTTTAATTATTTAATTAGAAACAAACCTTTAATTATTTAATTCGAAACAAACCTTTAATTATTTAATTCAAAAACAAACCTTTAATTATGTAATTCAAAAACAAACCTTTAATTATTTAATTCAAAAACAAACCTTTAATTATTTAATTCAAAAACAAACCTTTAATTATTTAATTCAAAAACAAACCTTTAATTATTTAATTCTAAAACAAACCTTTAATTATTTAATTCAAAAACAAACCTTTAATTATTTAATTCAAAAACAAACCTTTAATTATTTAATTCAAAAACAAACATTTTATTATTTAATTCAAAAACAAACCTTTAATTATTTAATTCAAAAACAAACCTTTAATTATTTAATTCAAAAACAAACCTTTAATTATTTAATTCAAAAACAAACCTTTAATTATTTAATTCAAAAACAAACCTTTAATTATTTAATTCAAAAACAAACCTTTAATTATTTAATTCAAAAACAAACCTTTAATTATTTAATTCAAAAACAAACCTTTAATTATTTAATTCAAAAACAAACCTTTAATTATTTAATTCAAAAACAAACCTTTAATTATTTAATTCAAAAACAAACCTTTAATTATTTAATTCAAAAACAAACCTTTAATTATTTAATTCAAAACAAACCTTTAATTATTTAATTCAAAAACAAACCTTTAATTATTTAATTCAAAAACAAACCTTTAATTATTTAATTCAAAAACAAACCTTTAATTATTTAATTCAAAAACAAACCTTTAATTATTTAATTAGAAAACAAACCTTTAATTATTTAATTCAAAAACAAACCTTTAATTATTTAATTCAAAAACAAACCTTTAATTATGTAATTCAAAAACAAACCTTTAATTATTTAATTCAAAAACAAACCTTTAATTATTTAATTCAAAAACAAACCTTTAATTATTTAATTCAAAAACAAACCTTTAATTATTTAATTCAAAAACAAACCTTTAATTATTTAATTCAAAAACAAACCTTTAATTATTTAATTCAAAAACAAACCTTTAATTATTTAATTCAAAAACAAACATTTAATTATTTAATTCAAAAACAAACCTTTAATTATTTAATTCAAAAACAAACCTTTAATTATTTAATTCAAAAACAAACCTTTAATTATTTAATTCAAAAACAAACCTTTAATTATTTAATTCAAAAACAAACCTTTAATTATTTAATTCAAAAACAAACCTTTAATTATTTAATTCCAAAACAAACCTTTAATTATTTCATTCAAAAACAAACCTTTAATTATTTAATTCAAAAACAAACCTTTAATTATTTAATTCAAAAACAAACCTTTAATTATTTAATTCAAAAACAAACCTTTAATTATTTAATTCAAAAACAAACCTTTAATTATTTAATTCAAAAACAAACCTTTAATTATTTAATTCAAAAACAAACCTTTAATTATTTAATTCAAAAACAAACCTTTAATTATTTAATTCAAAAACAAACCTTTAATTATTTAATTCAAAAACAAACCTTTAATTATTTAATTCAAAAACAAACCTTTAATTATTTAATTCAAAAACAAACCTTTAATTATTTAATTCAAAAACAAACATTTAATTATTTAATTCAAAAACAAACCTTTAATTATTTAATTCAAAAACAAACCTTTAATTATTTAATTCAAAAACAAACATTTAATTATTTAATTCAAAAACAAACCTTTAATTATTTAATTCAAAAACAAACCTTTAATTATTTAATTCAAAAACAAACCTTTAATTATTTAATTCAAAAACAAACCTTTAATTATTTAATTCAAAAACAAACCTTTAATTATTTAATTCAAAAACAAACCTTTAATTATTTAATTCAAAAACAAACCTTTAATTATTTAATTCAAAAACAAACCTTTAATTATTTAATTCAAAAACAAACCTTTAATTATTTAATTCAAAAACAAACCTTTAATTATTTAATTCAAAAACAAACCTTTAATTATTTAATTCAAAAACAAACCTTTAATTATTTAATTCAAAAACAAACCTTTAATTATTTAATTCAAAACAAACCTTTAATTATTTAATTCAAAAACAAAACCTTTAATTATTTAATTAGAAAAACAAACCTTTAATTATTTAATTCAAAAACAAACCTTTAATTATTTAATTCAAAAACAAACCTTTAATTATTTAATTCAAAAACAAACCTTTAATTATTTAATTAAAAAACAAACCTTTTATTATTTAATTCAAAAACAAACCTTTAATTATTTAATTCTAAAACAAACCTTTAATTATTTAATTCAAAAACAAACCTTTAATTATTTAATTCAAAAACAAACCTTTAATTATTTAATTCAAAAACAAACCTTTTATTATTTAATTCAAAAACCAACCTTTAATTATTTAATTCAAAAACCAACCTTTATTATTTAATTCAAAAACAAACCTTTAATTATTTAATTCAAAAACAAACCTTTAATTATTTAATTCAAAAACAAACCTTTAATTATTTAATTCAAAAACAAACCTTTAATTATTTAATTCAAAAACAAACCATTTAATTATTTAATTCCAAAACAAACCTTTAATTATTTCATTCAAAAACAAACCTTTAATTATTTAATTCAAAAACAAACCTTTAATTATTTAATTCAAAAACAAACCTTTAATTATTTAATTCAAAAACAAACCTTTAATTATTTAATTCAAAAACAAACCTTTAATTATTTAATTCAAAAACAAACCTTTAATTATTTAATTCAAAAACAAACCTTTAATTATTTAATTCAAAAACAAACCTTTAATTATTTAATTCAAAAACAAACCTTTAATTATTTAATTCAAAAACAAACCTTTAATTATTTAATTCAAAAACAAACCTTTAATTATTTAATTCAAAAACAAACCTTTAATTATTTAATTCAAAAACAAACCTTTAATTATTTAATTCAAAAACAAACCTTTAATTATTTAATTCAAAAACAAACCTTTAATTATTTAATTCAAAAACAAACCTTTAATTATTTAATTCAAAAACAAACCTTTAATTATTTAATTAAAAAACAAACCTTTTATTATTTAATTCAAAAACAAACCTTTAATTATTTAATTCTAAAACAAACCTTTAATTATTTAATTCAAAAACAAACCTTTAATTATTTAATTCAAAAACAAACCTTTAATTATTTAATTCAAAAACAAACCTTTTATTATTTAATTCAAAAACCAACCTTTAATTATTTAATTCAAAAACCAACCTTTATTATTTAATTCAAAAACAAACCTTTAATTATTTAATTCAAAAACAAACCTTTAATTATTTAATTCAAAAACAAACCTTTAATTATTTAATTCAAAAACAAACCTTTAATTATTTAATTCAAAAACAAACCTTTAATTATTTAATTCAAAAACAAACCTTTAATTATTTAATTCAAAAACAAACCTTTAATTATTTAATTCAAAAACAAACCTTTAATTATTTAATTCAAAAACAAACCTTTAATTATTTAATTCAAAAACAAACCTTTAATTATTTAATTCAAAAACAAACCTTCAATTATTTAATTCAAAAACAAACCTTTAATTATTTAATTCAAAAACAAACCTTTAATTATTTAATTCAAAAACAAACCTTTAATTATTTAATTCAAAAACAAACCTTTAATTATTTAATTCAAAAACAAACCTTTAATTATTTAATTCAAAAACAAACATTTAATTATTTAATTCAAAAACAAACCTTTAATTATTTAATTCAAAAACAAACCTTTAATTATTTAATTCAAAAACAAATATATTACTGATCAACTCCACTTGGAAAATGTTCAGTATTTTATCAAAATGTTCTTTTAGAATAATAAAAACGGCTGCAATAAAAATGAGTTATCAATAAGTAAAGTTTTTAAAACTTCACAAATGTTTTTCTTTTTTTTATTGTTAAATTATATTCGCAATTTACAAAATTTAGACTGACAATTCAAATATTTGGTAAATAAAGGTGAAAAGAAACTTTATTGTGTCAAGTTTAAAAGAGAGAATTATGTCCATTTCTTTGATTGATCCTAACGTCAGAGCCCAATGTTTAGATTGCAAAATCAATCAATGTCACAACACGGAACATGTTAGTCCCGATGCTTATTTTTCTCTCAGAGCTGAGCAATTTATAACTGCTATTGGTTTTAGGTTTGAATGGTGAAACATGTGAAAAACGATTGCGTTTTTGTATTTAAATGTTGATACATTTTATGTTTGTATGAAAGGAGCAAAAAAAGGATTATATAATAAAAAATATTTAATTTATGCTAATCATCTAATTGGCACAGCATAGCAACTCCTCGACACACCCAATGTTTCTCTGGTTTATCTGAAGATAAGTTCATTGCAATCACAAAATTGGTCGAGTGTCCAGTTGTTGATAAAGTTCCACGTCTCTCACTTGTTTTATAAACAGGACAAATGTACATTGATTCATTGTTAATTTCTTCCCTTTTCTTAGGTAATAACCACATCTGGAACAAAAAATAAAAATAAGTATATGTAATTGAAATATATGACATTCATTTTTACAATTTTAATATTCATAAGGGGACATAAAAGTGGTATAAAACTGTTCTCTTCGGGAATTCATTTTACTCATACTGGAATGGGTAGTAGTAGTAGTATTATCATCATCATCATTATTATTATTATAAATATATATATATATATATATATATATATATATATATATATATATATATATATATATATATATACAGTTAATAAAATATGTTAAAAAACACTTTGAAATGAGTTAAAAACATATTTAATCTGAAAAGGAAACACTAGATAAATGGGTAGTCCTTAATCCGCGGAGTTTCAAAGAAATACTTTCCTTCTCATCAGAGGGTAGGAATTAGCAAAATGCGGGATCGGATTTTGCATGCAGAAGTATTTGATGAAACAACAATTAAGTCAAAGATCTTACTTGAAAACAAAAAAAGTGAAGATATATATATATATATATATATATATATATATATATATATATATATATATATATATATATATATATTTGTTAATATTTGTTTATTTTTTTAATTATTTTAGTCATAAAAACCCATTTAAAGAGTTAGAGTTGAGTCCTCTTTAGAGAATTAAGAAAAGGCAGTCAACTTTAGTGCAAATACAACATTCCGACTTCTAGTCATTGAATACTCTCTGACTTGGCACTTATAGGTACTTAATTTTCCTCACTTCCTGCATTAATTAATTAATTCTATGGGTAGAATGCTAGCCTATGAAGTTATGTGTTACTTGTGACTGAGTTCAAATCTCCGAACAAGCAGTAATTATAGCTTACTACACTGATAATTGCATATGCATGAAACACTAATGTCTTTAGGTATAAAAACAATTGTTAATATTTATCCTTGTATATATATATATATATATATATATATATATATATATATATATATATATATATATGCAAAAAGAATACTCTTTCTTTATCAAACGCTTAGTAAAAGATTTAATGTTTGTCCTTTTGTAAGTAAAATCACATATATGACACTTGAATGAAGTTGAATTTCTGTGGCTGGCCATGCCACTAATACTTGCAAACTAAACTATAATACAAATTATTCACAAGGAACAATTATAAAAATAGTAACTTTAGTGCTAATTAATACTTTTATCTATTTTAATAAAACCTTTTCTGCATTCAGTAATAAAAAAATCACTGATTATCTAAAATTGAGGTAAATTTCAAATTGAAATACTTACGGTTGGCAATGTGTCAAATAATATTTTCGGATAAGATTCTGAGAGAACTTTATGCTCTCGATCCCAACGAGCACCATCAATAAATAATCCTCGCACAAAAACACCTGTTAAAAAATCAATCGAATTGTTTAATTTAGTTCAAAATTTTAATCTTCATGTGTTTTCTTAGAAATAAAAATGAATAATTCACTAATATTTTTTATCTTTTCCTTTTTTTTTGTGTCTGATATAAAAAAAAATATGCATATTTTATTGGTTTTTGATTGATTTATTTTTCTTTATTTTTTTTTTTTAGTTAAGGTGAGCATTTTTAATAGGTACAAATAGTGAGGCAGATGTCGCAAACATTTTGCCATTAAACTATTTTTCCAAGCCTTTTTACATTTAGTATGGCGCCATTACTAATACTAGGAATATGAACTGAATATGTTTTCATGTACTTCAAGAGGCAGCAATGATTTTTTATTCATGGTTATTAACCAGAAGAAGAAAAATTATCACATACCATTTTGCTTGCATGTTGACAATATTCTTTTGTACATTTTATTTCAGGCAGTGATATAATGGTAAGCACAAAAACTGAGATTTTGTCATTTTGAAACATTATTTCATATTCAACACAAGCTGTAGAATCCTTAAAGTAAAATTATGTTTATTTACTTGAAAATAAAATCCTGTTTTATTGATCCAACACGGCACTTAGAATCTTTCAGAGAGAGTTTCATCAAAAGATAAAACTCTTAAAGAAATGAAAATACGATTCATGCACTCTAATTTGTTGAGATTGTATCGCTGCTAGACACTTTTACCAGATGCCAATAAAAATATGTAGAAGTTTAAACTAAACATTAAAATTTCGATTTTGATGAGAACAGACGATTTACCTAAAAAACAAAAATCTGAAAATTATACCATTTCCATTAAGTGGATTTTACAAAAGAAATCTGAGAATTATACCATTTCTATTGTGTAGATTTTTCAAAAAAATCTGGAAATTATACCATTTCCATTAAGTAGATTTTTCAACAAAAACAAATCTGTGAATTATACCATTTCTATTAAGTAGATTTTTCAAAAAAAAAAAAAAAAAATCTGGAAATCATACCATTAAGTGGATTTTTCAAAAAATCTGGGAATTATACCGTTTCTATTAAGTGGATTAAAAAATATATTAAATATTTCTGCCTGATATTGAGAGATTAGAAAACTCATGAATTTTATGGTAAACTCAGATGGGAGATATGTTTGTCATTAAAGGATTACAGCTTGTTGTAGTGTTGTTTTTTCATTGCTGTGATTATGATACTACCTCCCCCAAATGCTAAGAATATGGGAGAAAAGAAAAAATATATGACAAAAAAGGAGAAAAAAAGTTTATCAGAAACAAAGATATAAAAAACAATGGAGAGAAAGTTGTTCACCAGGATAGACAATGACAACTGACATAGCAAGATGAGGCAGTTATTTTAAGACAAAGGACTCAACAAACGATCAATCAATATATTTTAGTTGGTGTGTAAGCGGTTTTTAGAAGTGACTATGAGTTTTACAACAGCTACATGTTTGGGAGTGTCGGTGGCTTTTATGGCAATGAGTTTTATGACAATTATGATCGTGATGGTTTACGACAGTCAGAGTTGATGCTAGTTGTGATTCAAACACAGTTGAAAGTAGATTGTAGCTTGAACCAAGTCGGGAGATGAGCTGACATTAACTGACAAACTTGACCTCAACAAAAAAATAAGATATGGATGTTAGCGTTTAGAGAATTGTTTCCCATGATGGTGTCAAACACACCCAGTGCAACGAATATTTACAGAAAGTGTCGGAGTCTGTGTTTTGATTTTCCTTTGTTGTATTCTTTGGGATCAGTGGTGATGTTATTGAGCAGGTTAATTACACATGTAACATGATAATAAATATCACTTTCATGTTGTTGAGCAGGGTAATAATATATGTAACATGATAATAAATATCACTTTCATGTTGTTGAGCATAGTAATAATATATGTAACATGATAATAAATATCACTTTCATGTTGCTGAGCAGGGTAATAATATATGTAACATGATAATAAATATCACTTTCATGTTGTTGAGCAGGCTAATAATATATGTAACATGATAATAAATATCACTTTCATGTTGCTGAGCAGGGTAATAATATATGTAACATGATAATAAATATCACTTTCATGTTGTTGAGCAGCGTAATAATATATGTAACATGATAAAAAATATCACTCTCATGTTGTTGAGCAGGTTAATAATATATGTAACATGATAATAAATATCACTCTCATGTTGCTGAGCAGGTTAATAATATATGTGACATGATAATAAATATCACCCTCATGTTGTTTAGCAGGGTAATAATATATGTAACATGATAATAAATATCACTTTCATGTTGTTGAGCAAGGTAATAATATATGTAACATGATAAAAAATATCACTTTCATGTTGCTGAGCAGGGTAATAATATATGTAACATGATAATTAAATATCACTCTCATGTTGTTGAGCAGGTTAATAATATATGTAACATGATAAAGAATATAACTCTCATGTTGTTGAGCAGGTTAATAATATATGTGACATGATAATAAATATCACTTTCATGTTGTGGAGCAGGGTAATAATATATGTAACATGATAATAAATATCACTTTCATGTTGTTGAGCAGGTTAATAATATATGTAACATGATAATAAATATCACTCTCATGTTGTTGAGCAGGTTAATAATATATGTAACATGATAATAAATATCACTCTCATGTTGTTGAGCAGGTTAATAATATATGTAACATGATAATAAATATCACTTTCATGTAGTTGAGCAGGTTAATAATATATGTAACATGATAATAAATATCACCCTCATGTTGTTTAGCAGGGTAATAATATATGTAACATGATAATAAATATCACTTTCATGTTGTTGAGCAGGGTAATAATATATGTGACATGATAATTAAATATCACTCTCATGTTGTTGAGCAGGGTAATAATATATGTAACATGATAATAAATATCACTTTCATGTTGTTGAGCAGGGTAATAATATATGTAACATGATAATAAATATCACTCTCATGTTGTTGAGCAGGCTAATAATATATGTAACATGATGATAAATATCACTTTCATGTTGTTGAGCAGATTAATAATATATGTAACATGATAATAAATATCACTCTCATGTTGTTGAGCAGGTTAATAATATATGTAACATGATAAAAAATATCACTTTCATGTTGCTGAGCATAGTAATAATATATGTAACATGATAATAAATATCACTTTCATGTTGTTGAGCAGGTTAATAATATATGTAACATGATAATAAATATCACTTTCATGTTGCTGAGCAGGGTAATAATATATGTAACATGATAATAAATATCACTCTCATGTTGTTGAGCAGGTTAATAATATATGTAACATGATAAAAAATATCACTCTCATGTTGTTGAGCAGGTTAATGATATATGTCACATGATAATAAATATCACTTTCATGTTGTTGAGCAGGGTAATAATATATGTAACATGATAATAAATATCACTTTCATGTTGTTGAGCAGAGTAATAATATATGTAACATGATAATTAAATATCACTCTCATGTTGTTGAGCATGTTAATAATATATGTCACATGATAATAAATATCACTTTCCTGTTGTTGAGAAGAGTAATCACATTTTTAACATGATAATAAATATATCTTTCATGTTGCTGAGCAGGGTAATAATATATGTAACATGATAATACATATCACTTTCATGTTGTTTAGCAGGGTAATAATATATGTAACATGATAATAAATATCACTTTCATGTTGTTGAGCAGAGTAATAATATATATAACATGATGATAAATATCACTTTCATGTTGTTGAGCAGGGTAATAATATATGTAAAATGATGATAAATATCACTTTCATGTTTTTGAGTAGGTTAATAATATATGTAAAATGATGATAAATATCACTTTCATGAAGATTGGAGAATTTAATCCAAGATCTTCACATTGTTTCTGACAAAAGATGTGTGTGTGTGATCTTACAACAGTAACAGGAGTTTAATTTGGCTCTGCTGATACCTATGGACAATTCTTTGATTGTATGTTTCAAAGATTTTAGTATAAGTCCTAGTAATGAGATATATTTTGAGAAAGGAAAATGATATGAATATGATTGGATTTTGTTACAATATGGATGCCCCCTCCTTCCTCTGTACATCACTGTCTAACAACGGTTGCGATAAGAGGATATGCAGATGAATCATTCATTGAAAATACCAAAACTTTATATATACCTAGCAGGACTCGTTAACCGGCGTTGCCCTGTGGTAGTATGTCTCACCCTCACCCCATCCCACCCCAGCGTAAAAATTTCAAATACAGCTGCTGGTTTTGTCATTTTCCAATACTCAACCTCCCTATGTTAAAAATGGCATTCGGAATAGACACCCCATTTTTTTGCCTGGGGATAGGGTTGTCACAAAATTTACTGAAAAGTTCAGGGTAAAGTTCAGGGAAAGGTATTTTAGTTGGCAAGACTCAAGTTATAGTGACAAAAACTATCGAACCCCGTGTCCCTTAAAGGGAACTAAATTCCTGTAGTCACCTGTATGTATAAATGTAAACGCTATTCCTGTAGTCACCTGTACGTTACCAAATATAAATGTAAACGCTATTTAAGAAAGTGACCGTTTTAATTAAGCTGTAAAAGTAAACATTATAAACAGAACGGTTTATTTAAATAACAAACAATCGTGAATCTGCTTTTTAAACTTTAAATGGTTAAATTTAATCACGTTATTATTGAAAATGTAATCATACGAAAAGCTGAAATAATAATGTTATTATTCTGAAAGCCATTCTTTACATGGGAAGGGTGTTTAGTAACTAATCTGTGCTTCAGCCTTACAATGTAAGAAAAAAAATATCGTAAAACATGAATTTAACCTGAAAAAACTATTTCAAAATTTTGTGGTACCAAAAAATTCATAAGCACCAAGTTATGCTGGCATATGGTCACATATGGTATAGCGTACTATGTTAATTTCTAAAACGTTGAAGATCACATTTCTATAACAATTTAAAGCGAAATGAGCACCCACTTTATGGACACATTTTTCCGGGGGGGGTTCAACAGACAATGAACACAATTTAACAGAAAAAGTTTGCCATGAAGTTGGTGCTCATTTTATGCTACATTATTATATACAAGTGATCCTCTACTGTTTTGAAACTAACAGTATTTAATATTTTTGAACCTATTCATTTGCTGGAATTTTAAACGTTATTTTTATTGTCAGTACCCCCGAAAACCTTTTTTGAAACTAACATTTCTTCATATATGTTAGAATACTTGTTTGCCGGAATTTTAAACGTGATTTTTGTCTTCAGCACCCCAGAAAACCTATATAAGTCGTAATTTTAAAGGATTGGTCGAAGGTCGAAAGAATCTTCATATTTACCCTTTTTGTATTTGTTAAATAATGTGGTTAAGTGAAATTAAAATTTAATGACATCCTCACATGTGTAATAATAGCGTGATGTAATTTTATACATTCATAGTTTGTGTACATTAACAAACATGCAAACATATAATTCGAATCGGAAACTCAAAAACCAAATGAAACGAAATATTATCCCATGCGTCCCTAAAAATACTATTCTGGTATCTTTATTAATAAAATAAAGGGTTAATTTAAATTGATTGTTAACCACATCTTAACATGTGAAATAATATCGTGAATTAATTTTAGCCATTTATAGTTTGTGAAGTGGTTTTAATGTAAATAAACATGCGTGAAAAAAAAAAAAAAGAAAATGAAATGTAATGTTTTTCTAATGCGTCTTTAATAACTGTTTAGTAAAAACGAATTACTGTCCCATTGTCGTTATTACTAAAATAAAATATAATTAATAATGATTTGTCCCATTATCTTTATTACTAAAATAAAATATAATTAATAATGATTTGTCCCATTGTCGTTATTACTAAAATAAAATATAATTAATAATGATTTGTCCCATTATCTTTATTACTAAAATAAAATATAATTAATAATGATTTGTCCCATTATCTTTATTACTAAAATAAAATATAATTAATAATGATTTGTCCCATTATCTTTATTACTAAAATAAAATATAATTAATAATGATTTGTCCCATTATCTTTATTACTAAAATAAAATATAATTAATAATGATTTGTCCCATTATCTTTATTACTAAAATAAAATATAATTAATAATGATTTGTCCCATTATCTTTATTACTAAAATAAAATATAATTAATAATGATTTGTCCCATTGTCGTTATTACTAAAATAAAATATAATTAATAATGATTTGTCCCATTATCTTTATTACTAAAATAAAATATAATTAATAATGATTTGTCCCATTATCTTTATTGATAAAATAAAATATAATTAATAATGATTTGTCACTGTAAATGAAATAAATGCAATTGTAATATGAAACTCCAATTTCCGTTTGGTAAAATAACACAACAAATAATCAATAAACCAAATAATTTGTTTCCTAGTGATAAGGTTGGTAATAATTAAAATGTAGTGCGAATCAATTTTTATTTCGAGATTACGAAGTTTGTAATTGGAATATTTAATGTAATGATTCTACTCAGGAAAGCCATGTAGGAAAACATGTAGAGTTCTTTTTTGAATGGTGTTTCAGGCAATCCGGAATGTCCGAATATGTAGTTGTCAACCAATGAGATTGTGGTGAATGGTAGGAGGGAGAAATCATTATTTGAGTGGTAAAGCGTTAAGAGTATACAATGTGTATGAAATTACTAGTCAGTTAATGATGACTTAGACCCAGGAAAGTAGGAAAAAGTATAAATGCACGCAGTGTACAATGGGGTCGTAAGAGGATTTATGGAAGAAGAGAGGGAAAAATTTGAGATACTTCCTGATTTCTGATGATGAAAGTGGCACTCCTAGGAATAAACGTAATGTTTCAGTATTACGAAATAATGTGTATGAAATGTCATTCTATAGTTAAAATAAGGTAATGGTAATAGCGTAAACATAATAAATTTTTATGTGCAATCTGTTGTTGTAAACCTATGGTATTTTGCTCCAGAGGAGAAAAACTGCGCCTCTTTTATTATATACAAGATAACCATTTTTATTACATTTTGCAATGAAAAATGGAATCGTACTCACCATCTTCTGGTGCATCTGTATATTCCTTATCATCCAAGACTTCATAATCAAAGCCAAGTAAATCAACTGGAATTGTGTATTTTCGAGCAAAGTTCTGCTGTGCTCCTGTTAAGAAGGCTTGTGTAAAGAAAAAGCCAGACAACCAAAAAACTGGTGGCGGCCCGTCATCATACCAATCCTTGGAAAATATACAATACATGTAAAATTTCATAATTTTTTTAATGAATCAAGATGAGAAACGATTTTTGATTGTCAAGATGTTCATTTGAAACATTAATCCAATTGTTTAATTAAAGATAAATCTATGCACAGAATGTAACAGGATACATTTCTGAAAAAAATACAGTTTTTCATTTTATATGAAAGAATTTTTTTTCAGAAAGATTTTCTATTTTAAAGTTGTATTTCTCTTTGAACAAGAAATATTAAAATAAATGACATAATTCATGTAGTGTAAAATTGTTTCTTCTGTATTAGAAAAAATGACTTACTTGCAAAAATTGAAGCCGTGTGAGAAAATCTGTAATGTAACCTCCCAAAGGTTTAAGGGACGGATAGGATTTGTTCATCCACATTGCAGGGATTTTGCCCTTCATCATACTTAAAACAACAGCTTCTAAATCACTAGACATCACCACCAAGCCCTTTGAGAAAAGAATAAGGAGAGTTTAGTCCTTTATTAAATCTATTCGACAATATTTTTCGGTTTCAAACATCTTACAGTTTATTGTTAATGAATTTGAATGCGTTTCAGTGTTTTACGTTTTATCAAATGAAACATTGTGTGTGCATAGAGAAAAGGGAATAAAACAAAATAGTTACCATATTCTTATATATATATATATATATATATATATATATATATATATATATATATATATATATAAATATATAATTCTATATAATGGTGGAATTTTTTTGTACCAATAATTGTGTGTCCCCCTGTATAGATTTATATTTTTATTCTGGTTTTTATACTTGATTTTCTGTATTTCGTATCTTTTATTGATCTTAGTTTCGTATATTTTGGGTTCGTATGAAACTCCCTTAAATTTGAATGGGAGGGCGGTGCTAGCTCCCTGATGATGACGTCACTAGTCCCAGCGCGAAAATCGACCTCATTTGGATTCCAGCGACAAGCAGATTGGACGTGAATTCATTGCCTGGCGCAGATGTGGAATTTCCCGAGCCTTTCAAAGAAGTATAACCCGGCAAAGAATACCTAGTCGCGACGAGGCGAACTTCTGAAAACTTTATTTACGTGGCTCCAGTTTGCACATATTTTGAAGGAGAGTAATTTTAAAAGACTCTGCCATCAATTTGTGAGTACGTTCCTTAAAATTATTGTGCTTGAGTTATTATTAGGAAGTACTCCTATTTGAATTTTAATATTGTATTCGTTCGTTGATACAACATTTTCAATATAAGAACCAACGTTTTTTGTGTTATATTTGGTTACTTTGGTGTGCTTTGTTTTTGTATTTAATGCCTGCAAAGGAAGAAATTTGCAACTTTTTGTAAATAAAATCTCTTCTTCATTTTAAAAACAAAACCTTTCTATATTATTCTTTACCCCCCCTCCTTTTATTTCATTCTTTTATTTTTTTTCTGTAGGCTGTTAGTTTCGCGTCGAATTTATCTGAAAGAGGATAAATTCCCGACAATAAATAAAACTAGAAAAGTATTTTTATTTTTGCATCAACCCATGCCAACATGTAAAAAAGATGTTTAATCAAAGCAGAAAAAGAACATGATGATGATGATGATGATGACGACGATGATGATTTATTTGTATTTTTTCTTTAAGAAAGATTAAAATCAATACAATTTGTGAATAATTGAATTAAAATGAAAGATTTATTTTTCAACTGTCTCATATTATTATCTATCTATCTATCTATCTATCTATCTATCTATTATATAAAAGGAAATTTGTGTGTGTGTGTGAGAGAGAGAGAGAGAGAGAGAGAGAGAGAGAGAGAGAGAGAGAGAGAGAGAGAGAGAGAGAGAGTTTCCTATAGACTCTCCAACAGCTGAGCCTATTTTTATGGAATTTCCCGCAAGTGTACTTTATGTATCTGACAGTGTTCTTACAGAGGTTTTGTCTCGGAATTTCTTTGATAAGTATCGATAACTGATAATAAAAAAAATATGATTAAAGGAGGAACAAGTGATTCTGACCAAAGTTAACACCTTATACAGCTTAACATCATTATATAACATATATTATTAGCTGTTCTTATTATTTCACAAATATTGCTTTATTGGCAAAATTCCTTTTATTATGAATAAATATTTGTGTTTTTAATGAAATAAAAAAATTATTTTATTTACCTTGAGCGCCTTTCGAACATTCATAAGACTTGCTCTGATTACTGTCAGAAGTTTGTTGAATCTCACCATTTCTTGGACCAAGACAGTGTTCATGCTTTGTTTATATAGTGTTGGATATTTATTAAGTGCTGCATCCGTGTCAAAATTGGATGGAATTTTTGAAAGAATGTCTGCTGCTACTTCATCTACGATATCATCACTTGATTTTCCACCACTCGACGACGCTTTGGCCTGTGAATAACATTTTTAAAGTACATAGGAAAAAATATAGAAGTAAATAAAAACAAAAGTGAAAACAACAATATATATATATATATATATATATATATATATATATATATATATATATATATATATATATTCATTTTCATATGTGTGTGTGTGTGTGTGTGTGTGTTTGTGTGTGTGTGTATAAAGAGTTCGAAAACGCAATAAACACCATTATCAAAATCATAAAAAATACTAGCAAGGCGCCTGGTCGTAAAGGACGTTTAAATACGATATTTTAATTTATGCAGATTTTGTATTTATTATTATAGAGCCAATTCTCTATTGATTATTATATTGTACCCAATATATAGTAGTGATTTCTAAAATAAAAAAATGACTTGGATGGCATCAGCTAGAATCGAAACTAAAACATTTAGTGCTCCAGCTTTAGGAGTTACTGTTTGAGCTGTCACATAAGAAATAATTAAAAATGAACTGACTTTAACATATAAGCGTATATTTGTGCATGTGCACAAGAACACTTTAAGTCGACTTATGCTTGCAAGTTTCAATTTTTTTCAATTTTGACACTTAACAGATATTTTTACCAGCTTATATGTATATTTTTGTGGGATATATATATATATATATATATATATATATATATATATATATATATATATATATATATATATATATATATATATATATCCCACAAAAAAATTCAATAATTTGACCTTCCTCGTGCCACTCTGTGATCTTGCATCTTGGAGGTCATGTAGTTTGAAAAAATAGAGACAGACACACATACACAGAGGTAAAATGAGCTTTAGGTTATAAAAAGTATTGCATTTTAACACTCGACTGCACTCTAAAGTAATCTTTTGTATAATATGATACTGGAAAAATTTAATTTTTTAATTTGCTTCCAATTAAAATAAGTCTTTAGTGAAACTCTATATTTAATACATTATTATTTAATATATTATTATTTAAGGTCTGAATTGATTGAAACAAGTATATTTATCATGTTTTGTATTCGGACTCTTCATATATATATATATATATATATATATATATATATATATATATATATATAGCAAGTTATAAAATATATATGGTGATTAAGCTATATTCCACGTTTCATCCACTCTAGGACTCTTCAGACTTATATATATATATATATATATATATATATATATATATATATATATATATATATATATATATATATATATATATATATATAAAATGTGGAAATTGATGAATCGCACAGGTAAGAAATTCATTTTTATACTATGAAAAGGTTAGTAATTACAATTAAGAATAGGAAATTGGGGAAAAAAAGTTTTGTAACTTGTCTTCTTCCTAAGATTAAGGGTGGTGGTGTTTGATCAACACTGCTGGGGAGCCATGATGTAATACACTGTTTTGTTTTTAAATCCCCGAAACAGTGTTTCATGGTAAACAACTGATGATCCCTTAAAAAATATAAAAATTGGTATTATAGTAAATTTGAGAGTTGATGCAGTGATTGCAGGTGATTAAATGACTTACTGACTAGATGTTTTTTTTGATGAATGATAAAAAATAATTTTTTGTGTGGTTTCAAATGTTAAAAACTTCAAAGACTATATATATATATATATATATGTTGGTACAGCATCGCTAAACAATGTGTTCACTAGACTAAACTAACAGTTAAAGTCAAGGACCAAGAAATAGCTGGTATGGTACCCAGCTGCACAGAAAGCTTACCAGGGTAGATCAGGCCCTTTAGTGTTGGCTCACAACTGATCTAGGAGATAGAACACTCTTACAAGAAAATCCTGCGATCGTTTTATTATCTGACGGGCACCTGTACAGACCATGTTAATCCGATGGAGAGAGTGTGCTTTGTTCAGCACAAGCAAGGACCACTTAAAACAAATCAAAGTACCGGTTGTTCAGTGAACCATTTTCACTCATTCAAGCCTAAGGTTTGGTACATCGATATGTGCTTTCTTTTTTTTTTTAACTAATAATAAATCAATAAATCCTGTGGCGATGATGGGATTGTGACGGGAACAGGTGAAGGATGTCACTGGTAGTTCCTAGCATGAACATTGCACATAGGTGGTGGAAGGTAGATGCCGTTTTTCACAACACCTGCAAGTAATTGTGTGACTCGTGTCCTCCTTTCATAACAAAGCAGCCTTTTATAGGATGGTACTGCTTTCCTCTTCATGGGGAGGGGTCTATAAAAGGTGACCTAAAAATTGTTTACTTGCTCATGTCCCTGTCATCAGGTGCAGATGTCTGGGCATCCAATATTTGCACCCACATCAAGAATAGAAACAAAATACATGGAACGAATATGTTCATTGCGACTTGGAATGTAAGAACACTCCAGGATAACAAAAAGAACCCTGAACGAAAAACCGCTATTATAGCACGTGTGTTAAGGCATCATAGAATTTCTGTTGCAGTTCTTTCTGAAACTAGGTTTGCTGATACAGGACAGCTAGAGGAAGTTGAAGGTGGATACACTTTTTATTGGATTGGAAAACCAAGTTCTGAGAAACGTGAATCTGGCGTTGGTTTTGCCATCAGGAATGATATTGCCAAAAATCTTGAGTCCCTGCCCATTGGTATAAATGACAGACTATGTCCTTGCACATTGCATTAGGAAAGGACAAATATGCCACATTTTTGAGTGGCTATGCACCTACACTTAATTTATCTGATGAGCTAAAGGGAGAGGTTTTACTCCTCTTTATGCGAACAGATTAACAAGGTCTGTATACAGGATAAGCTGTTTGTTTTGGGTGACTTCAATGTTCGTGTGGGTAATGATACACAATTTTGGAGAAATATCATTGGTTCACATGTAATTGGTAAGGTCAACTCTTATTGTCTCTTTGCAGTGAATTCGATCTTTTGCTCACTAATACAGTGTTTCAGTTGCCTAATTGCAAGAAATCCAGTTGGAAACATTCCCGGTCTAATCGTTATCATCTCGTTGATTATGTCATTGTACGTTGTTATGATAGACAAGATATAAATGTTACACGCTCTTACAGCATCGGCGAATGTTGGTCAGACCATAAATTGATCTGCTCCACAGTCAGGATGAAAATCAAGCGCCCTGTTCGAAACCAACGTAATTCTTCCATCAAGAGAATTGATGTAGGCAAGTTGAAGGTTAAGGAGATAATGCACTAATTTCAAAAGGCTATTGATGAAAAGCTGGCCCCTGTTGTACGTGGGAATGACATTGAGGTATCTTGGAGAGAGTTTAAAACTGCAGTGTATGACTCTGCCAAAGAGTCATTAGGATATGTTCGAAGGAAACTTGGTAACGTGCCACAACAGTTCAAAGATGTGTCAATTATTCACCTGCTTAAGCACAAAGGAAATAAGTGTGAGTGTGATAACCATAGAGGAATTTCTCTTTTGTCTGTTGTAATCCTAAACAGACTCAATGGTTCAATCTGTAAAACTGTGCTCCCAGAAACCCAGTGTGGTTTTAGGGCAGGAAGAGGTACTGTGGACATGATCTTCAGCCTTCGGCAACTACAAGAGAAAGCGAGGAAGCAGAATAAGGACTTGTTTGTCACATTCGTTGACCTCACAAAGGCATTTGATACCGTCTCTAGGGATGCCCTGTGGACTGTTTTGAGGAGGCTTGGTATTCCGGACAATGTGATTGTCTCTTTTCATTGGGGAATGGTGGCGACAGTACGATCTGGCTATGAACAAAGTGAACCATTTGAAGTGTCAAATGGAACTAAGCAAGGATGTGTCCTTGCTCCGATCCTATTTGATCTTTTCTTTTCGGTGATACTTGAGACAGCTTTCAGGAACACCTCAGGAGGCATAGGTGTTGAGTATCGATCAAGTGGAGGATTATTTAACCAGCAATGGTTCAAGGCCAAAACCAAGACTTCTGTGCAGACTGTTCTTGACCTCCTTTATGCTGATGACTGTGCTCTTGTCACCCATAGTCTTGATGACATGCAGAACATCCTCAATAGCTTTTCCGGTGCATGTAAGGCCTTCGTTCTTACAATTAGCATAAAAAAGACTGAACTTATTCACCAGCCAAAACTAAACACTACGTCCTCTTCACAACCAGTAGTATATGTTGATGGTAAAGCTTTGAAAACAGTATCTTCTTTAACATACCTCGGATCTGTTATGTCTGATGTTGCTAAATTTGAAAAGGACATCCAATGTAGAATTAATAAAGGTAGTGAGGCATTTGGTAGGTTGCGACACAGACTCTGGAACAGCCACGATGTGTCTCTAAAAGTAAAGGTGGCAGTCTACAAATCGGTTGTTCTGCCTACTCTTCTGTATGGTGCTGAAACGTGGACCTTGTACTGCAAGAATATAAATCAGCTTGACTGCTTCCATATGAGATGCCTGCGTTTTATTTGCAATGTTGGATGGCAAGATCATGTTCTGAATAGTGATGTGAAATCACTGGTATTGAATCATTTTTGATCAGGATACAAATGCGGTGGTCGGGTCATCGTGTGAGAATGGATGACTCAAGAGCTGCTAAGCAACTTTTCTATGGGCAACTGACAAATTCTTGCCGTCCAATAGGGCGTCCCCTGCTTCGTTACAAAGATAAACTAAAAGATAACCTGAAGCGTTGTGGAATTTCTCTGAGTTCCTGGGAGAGTGAAGCAGGGGATCGCAGAGAATGGAGGAAGATGTGTTTCCTGGGAACCAAAGAATTTGAACATAACCGCCTTTGTCATAGGGACGCCTTCGTGCAAATATGAAGGCAAAACATAAGAAAAAATCCACCTAAAAATGAATATGTATGCCACTGTGGTTTCAGCAAAGCAGGGTTATCTGTTCACTCGAGAAGGCATCTTTGACCGACGAGCATATGAAAGTTTACCATCTGCGGAGAGTGTGCTGGACGTCTACAGGATTGCAATTATGCATGTGGTGTCACAGAGCTTAGGAGCTGCTGAAGATTGCATACTGAACCCTCATTTATCGTCTTCAATGAGAGAATCCACCATATATATATATATATATATATATATATATATATATATATATATATATATATATATGACAAATACATGCAAAGGTACCATCTGCGATAACGTGTGCAAGACACCTGATAAATTGAAAGCACATATGTGATGTCACAGGTTCAAAATTCTTTTCCCTCTGGAGGGTATCGTCAGTGATGTTATTTAGCTTATTGACTGAGCGGTGTCACGATCTCAAAATCACTGTCTCCATTTTTCTTTGTTTTTCTATATTCTTCACCCCCACTGTTTCTCTTCGCCTTCACTTCCCTTAAACAAAGGACACAATAGGCTAACGCCAGCTAAACGTATGAACATATCCGGGTTCAACGAACACATTCACCTTCCCTTTCTTTCCATCTTTGACTCCTCTACGCACGGAATTCAAATATATCAAGCTTAACGTCAACAGTTCAAACAATTGACTTTTTACTTGGAGACAAAATTAATTTAATTGGAATCAACAAACTTCCAAGCTACTTTTGATTGCATTAATTTCGTTCTAGAAATAATTAGAGTAGTTTCTTTATCTTGCAGGGAGCGACACCACTAATATCACTCCTCCCAAATGAATACAGCCTATTTCGCCCAGTCAGACAATTTGCCATCCGCCCTGCGGGGCCTGGCCACCAAAGTTCAAGCAAAGACAATATGTAGGGGCAACCCCACATATAAGACCATTGCTCTTGTAGCAATCGGTTATTGGTCAATGTAGGGGCAACCCTTCATACCAAGTGTCACCATCCAGCTCCACTACTCCCAAGGGAGCTGGTTCCCATTTCCCCTTCACTCTCCACATTAAAAAATGGCCTTGCGCCTAATTTGCTCAGTGGGGAAGCAAATAAATCTGGCAACTCGCCCTTTGCCCAATGGGGTCTGGGCACAAAATTCAAGCAAAGACCATATGTGGGGTCAACCCCATATATAAGACCATTGCCTTTGTGGCAATTAGTTATTGGTCAATGTAGGTGAAACTCTTCATAACTTACTCCTCTGGTAGCTGGTCCTCATTTCCCTTCACTTAACATGGCCTTGTGCCTAATTTTCTCAGTGGGGAAGCAAATAAATCCGGTACTCACCCCCCACTCTGCAGGGCGTAGGCAACAAAGTTCAAGCATAGACCTATGTAGGGGCAACCCACATATAAGACCATTGCTCTTGAGCAATCAGTTATTGGTCAATGTAGGGGAAACCTTTCATACCAATTGTCACTATCCAGTTCCCCTACTCCCTGGGGAGCTGGTTCCCATTTCCCCTTTACTCTCCACATTAAAAAACGGCCTTGTGTCTAACTTGCCAGATGGGAAGAAAATAAATCTGACAACTCTCCTCCCGCCCAATGGGGCTTGGGCACAAATGTTCAAGCAAAGACCATATGTGGGGGCAATCAGTTATTGGTCGTTATAGGGGAAACCCTTCATACCAATTGTCACTATTGAGTTGCTTTTCTCCATGGGGAGCTGGTCCCCATTTCCCCTTCACTCGCCACATTAAAACACGACCTTGTGCCTAATTTGCTCAGTGGGGAAGGAAATAAATCCAGAAACTTGCCCTCCGCTTTGCAGGACCTGGGCAACAAAGTTCAAGCAAAGACCATATGCGGGAGAAACCCCACGTATAAGACCATTGCTCTTGTAGCAATCAGTTATAGGTCAATGTAGAGGAAACCCTTCATACCAATTGTCACTATCCAGCTCTCCTAATCCCCAATAAGCTATTCCCCATTTCCCCTTCACTCTCCACATTAAAAAACGGCCTTGTGCCTCATTTGCTCAGATGGGAAGCAAATAAATCCGGCAACTCGCCCCCCCCCCCCACTCGCCCTGCAGGGCCTGGGCACAAAAGTTCAAGCAAAGAACATATGTTGAGTCAACCCAACATATAAGAAAATTGCTCTTGTGGCAATCAGTTATTAATAAATGTAGGGGAAACCCTTCATTCCAATTGTCATTATACAACTCCCTTACTCCCCGGGGAGTTGGTCCACATTTCCCTTTCACTCTCCACTTTAAAAAACAGCCTTGTTCCTAATTTGCTCAGTGGGGAAGCAAATAAATCCGGCAACTTGCCCTCTGCCCAATGGGGCCTGGGCACAAAAGTTCAAGCAAAGACAATATGTGGAGGCAACCCACATATAAGACCGTTGCTCTTGTAGTAATCAGTTATTGGTCAATGTAGGGGCAACACTTGATACCAATTGTCACTATCCAGCTCCCCTACTACTGATCCCCATTTCCCCAATCTCTCCACATTAAAAACGGCCTTGTGCCTAATTTGCTCAGTGGGGAAGCAAATAAATACAAACTCGACCGATGAGTAGGAAGAGGTTTCCGAAGAGAAGACTTATGCTACCAGTCACGTCGACCGAATCCACCAGCTGAATGATTCGCAGCAGCAGTAGTCGTCTCAGCAGCAGTTCAAACAACTCTTATCAGGGCTAAACAACCAGCCCTTATCAGGGCTAATAAGTTTTTCTACTAATGCGATTCACTACTGCTTGCCTCCTGAGATCCACCAGCCGCTAACTTTTCTTCCAGTCTCCAATTGCTTCCTTCTCATTCCAGCAACCTTTCCAGCCCTTGGTGCCTCCAGTTTGCTACAGCGCCTCGAGCTCACTACTGCAGCCTTTCTGTTCACTCCCGCAGCCTTCCTGCTCACTCCATCAGCTTCCTGCTCACACCTGCAGCCTTTCCAGCCCTTGATGCCTCCAGCTCACTCCTGCACCTTCCAGCTCCTCTTGCAGCTTTGGCCTGCAACTTTGCATGCACCTTGTTCCTTAGGTCTGCAATCTTCCTTCCACCTGGCTCCCTACCAACTATCCCTTCCTTAACACTGACCCCTACGTTCTCAGTGTCGTCTGTTCCTTAACACTGACCCTGCGTTCTCAGTGTCAGTGTCCACTGTTTGTTCCAGAACGCCCTGATGGCCAGCCGATCGTCCAGACCCAGCAAGCAACCCTAAACCACACTACGTCTAGAGTACCTGTTCCAGACCTCCAGACCTTAGCCTCCCGTGACGTGCGACCTTCCGGACAACCAGCATCCAGATCATACGATTTTTCGCTTCCTTTGCAAATAAAAGGCAAACCCTCATCTTTAACCAAACAATCTGTGTTTGTCATTCTTCTTTGCCCTCTTGCCGTTTACTTTTTGCCTGTTAGTTATTAGTTGTTGGGTCGATTGTTCCCAGACGACCGGCCCCGCAACAGTGGTTCCAGATCTTTCAACATCATGCTGTTTTCCCTAACCCTAATCCCAGCAAAGCAGATCAGACTCTGGCGCATTCTCCTTCTGTGTCATGCTGTAAAACACTGAACAAAAACTTACTTTATTTAAAGAGTGGCAGGCGAGTGCATCTCATTTGGGCAAGGTGATTAATGCTTCCCTTTCAATTAAAATAAGTTTACATTAAAAAAAATAACATAAAATAAAACACTTCAGTTTTCTCTTCCTACTTTAGCACTCCTCTCCTTGTATCTGAACCGTTTCGCACTGTATGTGAAGATGATTTAAAACATTGTCTGGGAACGCCTGTCTGCTGGACCTTTACTGACGATGTTCAGAACGTCACTGATATCTATGTCAAATCTCCGGCAAACTTTAACCTCTACAGCAGTGAGCCATTTTATTTTCTTTTGAATCGTCAAGAATCTGCTTGGAGAGACTAGATGCTATGGTGATATTCCGGGCGCTGTTCCTCCACCATCTGACCAGGAAAATTTTCTGTGCATTGCATTGGACTGATACTTCCTTGACACTTCATTTTTGCCTGATGAATTTTCAAGACATGTACATTCTTACAGGTTTTTCTGCATGGGCATATCAAACTCGTTGTCCGTAAGTATGTATCGCTGTTCGTTTCCGGTAAGGCTGTCCTAAGTGGGATCTCATCTTCTCCCCCAGCTCGGGATCCCTTGGGAGTATTGACTTTTGTTTGTGTTTATAGCAGCGTTACAATAAAACCACATGATGGGGTGCTAATATGTTCTTTTAATGGTCTCTCCACACCTTTTTCCAATTCGTCATCTAGTCTGTTCCTAGAAAGTCATTCAATCTTTCTTGGCAGTCACTGGTATGCAAAAAGACTAGGTTCGAATATACGTACTTCAAAATCCTTTTATTGGAAGGTATTTGTTGAAATTATTTGCTTAACCCTCATTCATGGTCTTCGATGAGCGAATCCACCACATATATGTGTGTGTGTCTGTGTGTGTGTGTGTGCATGTGTTAATCATGATGTTAAAATCATATGATCACTCTTGGCCTTCTTGAATGACGTTTATGATTTATATAAATGTTAATTTCAACTATATTCTTGTTATATCCTTACTTTAAATAAGAATACAGCAAGAAACACGGGGTTATGGGTGAAAGACAAAGGGGTTTATTTACAAGGGAATACATGTGAAATAAGAGTTACTTGACCTCTTTTCTTATTCTCTTCCTGTCTTTTTTCCTTCTCTCCCAGTCACGTGAGAGGGTCAATATATTCATAGTTCATTTCATCTATGAAGGGATGTTAGGTTATTCCATTACATAACCTTCCTCCCAAGCTAAATTCTTCCATAGAATTTTGCTTTTACCATTTTTTCCTTTTTAAACTTTGTCCAAAAGATTCGGTCCTTTTCCTTTTCCTTTCACTTCTCCTCACCATTTGTGTTTGCCGATTTTTTACTTTTGGAGAGTGACTGGATTTCTGAGTTACTGGTACTTCCTTGTTTGGAGGTTGTATATGGAAAGTGTCATATAGCACTTCCATTCGTAGCTCTTGGTTTCTGACTGTTTCTATGTATCGGGGTCACAGTTGGTTAATATGTTTTTGTGTGGAAAAAAAGTCTGCCCTTTTATAATGTAAACTATTCTCCCAATTCTTCTTGAGATTATGCCTTCTTCCCAAAAACTCTTCCCTGCCTGATAATTTTTTGAAGAAAACTTTATCCCCGTCATTGTAAGTCTTGTACCTTACATTATCCTTGATACTTGTTTTTTACTTTTTCTCTTGGGATTAACCGGTCGAACACCGAACGTACCTTCCTGGCAAATATAATTTCAGCTGGGGATAATTTAGCATTTGTATTTGGATTTGGTGTTATCCTATATATTGCTAAGAATTTTTTAATGTTTTTTTTTTCTTCCATGTCGATGTTATTATTCTTTTTTAAAGCTCGTTTAAAAGTATTGACAAATCTTTTCACTTGTCCATTTGATCGAGTGTTAAAAGTTGGTGTTGTAATGTGTTCAATGGCCAGTGCCTCACAGCAGTGCTTGAATTCTTGACCTGTGAACATAGTTATCACTAACAATTGTTTTCGGAACTCCGAACCGACTAAATACCTCATCCAGCGCTTTTATTGTGTTTGCCGCTGTAGGGTGTTTGTATTTAAAAGTTTCTGGCTATTTTGACATACTATCTACGATTACTAGTATTATCTTGTTTTAAATTTAACAGTTTCTGGCATTCCTCAGTAACTTTTTGTAAGGTTATTTCTATGTCTTGGTTCATAATGGATAATATCCTAGAACGAATCTCTTTATCCTTCGAGGATGTTAACCCTTGCACAAATATCAAGCATTTAAACATGTCCTCTTTTAGGTCTTTCAACTTAAATAACTCGCATTGGGCATTTACTCTCCCAGCATAGGCGATAAAGTCTTCATCATCTTGTTTCAAAATATTTAAACACCTATAACGAGTATAAAATAAGCTATCCATAACAGCTTAAGGACAGAATACTGTATGGATGGCACAGAACAAGAACTAGAAAAATGTATAACCGAAAACACTGAAAAGTTAAAAGGCGCCATTAAAAATAACAGGAAGCAGCAACACTAAAGACAAAAAGGGGGGCAGAATGAGAAGAGAAGCAAAAAAATGTTTGATAAAATTTCTATAGTCTCTTTAAAAGAAATATCTTCAGGTTTCCTTGGGAGTATAAAACTGGTATACTTGATACTTTCATAGGAACCCAGTTTTTGCAACAGTAAAATAATTTTTTCTTCATCCGACCAGGCCTGACATGGTTTGGAAAAAATATTTTCGTATCTACGATAATATGCTGGAAACGTTAAGCCATTAGTTGGTTCATATAAAAATTCTGTCAGCGAATTTGCAATTCCTTCCAGAGTGAACCAACAACCCTTTTTTTCTTCTTGTCTCATTAATATTGTTTTTAATTTTGTTTTAACTGTTCTTTTTTTAAAAATTCCATCTGGCTTTGTTGAGCTGCCAGTACTAATTGTATCGTTTTTGTAAACTCAGCTAATTGTTCCATGCTGAAGAATTTTTTTTTTAAACACAGTAATAAAACAAAAGGTTAATGCACAAAACATTGAATAAATTCACTGAATAGTTTTTTCTTTTTTTAAACAACAACAAAAAAATTCTTTTGTAGACAAGGTTTTTGCAACATACACGAAATTGACACTGAACTAATAGCATGCAAGCGTTCTTTTCTACCATATTTTTTTTCTTCTTATGAAACAAAAGAAATTTGAAATGGACAACTTTCAAAAATTGTTCTTTTCAACGCTTCGTAAAATGTCAATTTCTCTTTTTTTTTTCAGTAGGACCGTAACAGACTGAATTTTAAAAAATATATAACTTACTTTTTGTGTGTATCTTAGCTTTTTTTTTTCAGTAATTGAATTTTTCCGTGCAGTATTTTTTCTCTTCGTTTTCCAATATGTTTTTCGCTTACAGTTTCCTTTTTGTGAATTCGAATCCTGTCGCCATTTCTTATATCCTTACTTTAAATAAGAATACAGCAAGAAACACGGGGTTATGGGTGAAAGACAAAGGGGTTTATTTACAAGGGAATACATGTGAAATAAGAGTTACTCGACCTCTTTTCTTATTCTCTTCTTGTCTTTTTTCCTTCTCTCTCAGTCACGTGAGAGGGTCAATATATTCATAGTTCATTTCATCTTTGAAGTGATGTTAGGTTATTACATTACATCAATTCTCTTCACGGTTGATGCTGGTCAAGCAGTTTGTCCCTTGCTAATGGAGTCAGAGATGGCTTTGTAGCCAGGTTTGAATCTCCCGACCTGCAGTAATTGTGTCGCCCTGCACTGATGATTCTCAAAACGATGATACACTAGTGACTGTAGATATTAAGAAAATGATATATATATATATATATATATATATATATATATATATATATATATATATATATATATATATATATATATATATATAACAAGAAAAAATATGACCTGTTGGTTAAATTGCTGGAATTATGAATAAGTCAGTTTACAAAACTAATAAAATGACAAAATATGAATAAGTCAGTTTACAAAAAATGAAATGACAAAATCTCAGATTAGTTTCTTCACTATATCTCCCCCTCTCTATTTTTCTTTCCCCTTTTCTTTCCAGGTATGGATTAAATTAATTTTCAATTTTATTAGTTTTATTACCTTTGATTCTTAACAGAGTGGAGAAGAGAGACAAAGTAAACAAAGAAGGAGTGGGTAAAATACATATAATGAGGGTTAGAGAAATAAATAGAAAATTAATAATAAAAGAGTGAGTACATTTCAATTTATGGCTGATTAGAACAAGTAAAATGGCTTCTTTTTTTTAAACAATTAAATCTCAAAACCCCATTTTAATTTGCATTTTTGTGATTTAAAAATATAGAAAAAACCTCAGGGCAACAAACATGGGTTAACTCAGATTTAGTAGTAGTAGTAGTAGTAGTATAACAAGTCAACAGAAATGGAATAAAAAATTGAAAAAGAATATATAAGAAAAACAAGAAACCTCCCAGAAATCAAATTATATAGTAGAAACATGCTAAAAGGTATAAGTACATGGGGAGTATCATTTGGACAAAAGATCAACTCGGGCACCCTAAATAGAGAACTAGGAAGCTAATGGTCATGCACAATGCACTACATCTAAAAGTTGATATTGACCAACTGTACATAAATTAGAGAAGGAGGAAGAGAATTGGTAAGTATAGAAGATGACAAATGATACAAAAAGTAAATAAAGGCAGTATGATTAGTGAGATATTATGGAGCAGAGAATTAGGAAATCAATTACCATGCACAATGCACAAGGATGATACTGACTGATTCCATATAACAAAAGTTAAGAGGGTGGAAGAGAACTGTTAAGGACAGATTACTGTATGGATGGCACAGAACAAGAACTAGAAAAATGTATAACCGAAAACACTGAAAAGTTAAAAGGCGCCATTAAAAATAACAGGAAGTAGCAACACTAAAGACAAAAAGGGGGGCAGAATGAGAAGAGAAGCAACTATAAAGACAATGTATCAAACTAACCAGAGAAAGGGTACATACACACTTAAACAGTAAATGTAGACTTTGTGAACAAAAAAAGGGAAACAATGAATACAGCAAAATAGTTCAAAATGAATTCAAAAACATACACGACTGCATGGGAGAAACAGTACACTGAGAACTATGCAAACGCCTGCACTTAAACATGCAGCCAAATGGTACAGACACAAGTTAAAGATAGCACTGAAAAGAAATGCATTAAATCATATGGAATATGGATCTAGAAACAGACAAACTCATCCAAACAAAGAGACAAGTCAACAAGAAGGGGAAAAACTGCCAAATCGTAATTTTTGCCTTTCCAGCAAACCACAGGGTGAAGATTAAGAAGGCAGAAAAACGAAGCAAATACATGGAAATCACTATTGAATGGAATCTGGAAATCATTTAATACACATAATTATAGAAGTACTGAAAAAACTGGACAGAAGTCTAGGAGAAAGAGAAGACTGAGGCCATACAATGCACTGCAATGCTTATACCAGTGCTCCATATAAGATATCCTTTAGAATGTGCCCATTCTCCATGCATAGTCTGCATTGCATGAGGATGGTGACAATGCTGGAAAGGTTTGTACAGGATGGGACCTCTATGTTAAACATATCTTGCCAAGATATGCCAAGGATGCGATGGAGGCTTTATAGGTGGAAGGTGTTGAGTCACAGCTTCTTTTAGCATAGGTGGTTCATGTCTTGCTACTGTACAGCAATGTGCTGATCACGCAGATGCTGCACACTGCCCTCGTCACATTCAGTTTGGGGTTCCTTCACACTCTGGATGTGAGGGAAGCCAAGCATTGTAGCTTCTTTCATGATCCTCTTGTTAATTTTAATGTTAAGGGAGAGGTTGTTGTGGAATCAGCGACATTGACTTCATAGTCATTAATAGTGATGGTAAGTGGTATTTATCTTATTTAGATTAATGGCGAACCCAGGTTTGTGAGAAATGGTCCATCAGTGCCTGCAGTTTCTGCTGAGTGTGAGCCACAACTACTAAAGGGAGCTTTGCATACTTTTGTCCTGTCTTTAAGGTGAGCAAGATTAAATAGCCCACTATCTGATCTGGCATGCAGATAAATTCCCAGATTTGCAGTGCCAAAAAATGCTTAAGGAGACCAATGAAGAGATTTCAAAGAGTGTTGGAGCAAGAATACAACCTTGATTGACTCTGCTGCAAATACTAAAGGAATAGAACTCCTACACAATTAGATTTATGTTTGTGCACTGCAGCTTCAGTGAACAACAGCAACAACAACAACAATAATAATAATAATAATAATAATAATAATAATAATAATAATAATAATAATAATAATAATAATAATAATAATAAACATTCTACGCCAGGTGCTTTCCATCTAATTGACTATCCTCACTAGTTTTGGTGTAAGACCTTGCTCTTGAGGGGAAAAATGGTGTAAAACATCGCAACGCTGTGAATTTAATGTAGTAGTAGTAGTAGTAGTAGTAGTAGTAGTAGTAATAAAGTATTAGTATTAGTAGAGAGTTATATCAGTAATAAAACAATGAGTTTTGTAGAAAGCAAATATAATACAGTCAAAGATACCACATACCAAAATGGTTTTGGATTAGTAGAATATAAATCTTCACACTAAAGTTATAATCTTACCCGTTTCTGTTGAAATGGCGCGTGTCAATTGCAGGAGGGTGAAATCATAAGAAAAAGAAATCAGTTCATCAATAAAAGAATGGAAATTTTTTTTTTTCATTAAAAGATTTTACTTGGAATATAGAATGGAACTGATTAATAATTTAAATCATTGATTATGATTTAAAAGAAAAAAAAATGTAAAGAAAGTAAATGATAACAGTTTACTATTATTTTTACCATGCCATTCTTTTTATGAATTGTCAGCTCTACTAGGTGTGTCAGAAATTTCGTGAAAAATAGTGAATAATTTCATCCCGTCTTTACAAGCTTAACGTAATTCAAGCCCTAATTTTTTTTCAATTAAAGGGACAAGGACCAAGGTTTCATTAAAAAACAAAACAAAAAAACAAACAATGTGGGTTTTTTTTAAAAAGGTTTTAAACTTCGGACTTTACAGGTAAATTTCTCAAAAACACTACTTTTTTTGTTTTAAATTTGAATATATTATTTATTGACCTTTTCTCTTCAATTTGTGATATATAACACTTTGGTGAGTAAATTAATTATTTACTTTTTAATAGACATTTTCAAAATGGGAGGCGTGAATTATTCGACCCCCTGTCTCTCCAAGCTTATAACTACTCGAAAAATGTAATTCAAGCCCTAATTTTTTTTTCAATTAAAGGAGCAAGGACCAAAGTTTCATTAAAAAAAAAACAAAAGAAAAAACAAACAACGTGGTTTTTAAAAATAAGGTTTTAAACTTCGAACTTTACAGGTAAATTTCTAAAAAACACTACTTTTTTGTTTTAAATTTGAATATATTATTTATTGACCTTTTCTCTTCAATTTGAGATATATAAAACTTTGGTGAGTAAATTAATTATTTACTTTGTAATAGACACTTGAGAATGGGGGGGGGGAGCGTGAATTTAAAAAAAAAACGTTTGTCTAAAATATTATATTCAGTTTATTGGAAAGAGCATAAAATTTCACATTGACCCTGAAAATATCGTAAAAATAGAATCAATAGAAAAATTTTGATAGATTTTTAAAGTTTAAAAATTGAAAAATATTTCTATTACTTTTAAAACAACTTTAATAGTTTATTTTGGAAGTATAATCCATAAATCAAATAAACAACCCACTTTTAAAAGAGAAATTACGAGTTTTTTTATATTTTATTCGCAGTTTCGTGTTAGGGGTGTCAAAAATTCCTACAAAAATTCTGATACACCTCTACTAATAACTATTTTAGCGTCGCGAACAATTGGAACGATATATGTAAAATTTATTATTTTGAAATATCTCTAAGGTTAGGTATGTTTATATATTTCTATTACAGGATTCATTCCTAAACTAATTAACCGATCACTATGAATTATGGGGCACAACTGGAGTTCAAATTCTTCTAACACGAAATCAGTCAAATCAGAACTTTTGACTCTTATGTTCACTTTTAAAAACTGTTGTGTCTGTATCAATAACAACACGAACGCAGAAAGTAAAGGTAAAACAAATATATTAAGACGAAAATAAAATACATATTTACAAAGGTGCAGTTGTACTGCAGTTGGAAGATTGTCCGGCAGAGGGCGTGTTAAAGTCTTTCATGGAGCAACCGGCACATGCGTCTTGCCTATCCGGCGTTCGAACACAGGTCCCCAGTCTTGCTGACTTGATACCTTTATCTATATCTTTTCACCCACGTATGCTAATTAGTGGGCGTCTCCACAACACCCCCTTCCCAAGATTTGAAGTCGTGTAGATTTCAATATCTTTTCCTTTTGGGGTCTATAGCCTTTCTTTTCCTTCCCGATCTCCTTGGTTCGGACATGGTCTGTGGTGGTTCAATATTAAACGTTTCGTATACTATATCAATTGGATCTTCCTGTTCCTCAGGTTTGTCCTGTTCGTTGTCCTTCCTATGACGTTTTCTCAATTGATTTTGGTGTCTTTTGTGTATCCCTTTTGGACCTTTTATCATGTAAACCAAGTCGCCGATACGTTTATCTACTGTACCCGACTCCCAATATGACATATTATTTTTAAAACATTTAAAATATACCTGATCACCAGGTTTAAACCTTTTACGTGATGTGTGTGTCGTTTTATATACGACTGCTTGCTTTGGTATTAATTTATCAAATGGTGATTTTATATTTCTCGCAAACATTAATTCTGCTCACGATAATTTCGACGGTGTATTTGGGTTCTCAGTTATCCTGTATATTTGCAGGAACTGTTGTAATGCTTTATCCGTCGGTGTCCCTATCGATTTTCAAAGGGCATGCTTTATCGTATCTACGAACCTTTCCGCTAATCCATTTGATCCAGGATGGAACGGTGGTGTAGTTATATGGTTTACCTGAAACGATTCACAAAAATCCTTGAAAACACTTGAAGTAAATTGTGTTCCGTTATCTGTGACTACAATGTCTGGTACCCCAAAACGTGCAAATATTTCATGCAGAAAACTTATTGTGTTATCTGTAGTTGGGTTTTGACCCGCTTTACTTCCGGCTATCTGGAAAAACTATCTACTATGATTAGGTAGTATTGTCCCTCGATCGGTCCAGCAAAGTCTAGATGAATGCGTGACCATGGATAGTCAGTTTTTTTCCAAGGTTTATGAACTATCGGTGGTGCCTTAGCGGCTAACGCACAACCTTTACATTGGTTTACTGTTAATGCAATATCCACATCCATATTATGCCAGTAAGCATAACTCCTCATAAGTGTCTTCATCCTATTTATACCCGGGTGTCCTGCATGAAAATCACGTAAGATTTTTTTCTGCAAGGTTTTCGGTACAATCACTCTTTCATTATATAATAATACCTCATTGCATAAGGAAAATATACTTTGCGTTTTTCTGTCATTTTCCCTATATTTTTTCTTTATGTCTTTGATGATGTCATCATTTTCAGCCTCCCTTTTTATATCGGTTAACGTGACTGGTAATTATCTTATTATATTCGCCACCATGTTTTTTTTCCTCATAATTGGAACGTATAGCTGCAATTACTGACTCTTCAAAGGTTTCATCCCTTTTCGGTATAAGCCTTGACAATCCATCCGCATGACCTATTTTCCCGAATTTTTATTTGAAAATCATAATTTAGCAAGATCGTACCCCAACGGAGTAACCGATTTGCCGTATATACTGGTAAGCCCTTTTTTGAGCCGAAAATAGTCACTAGGGGCTTGTGGTCTGTTTCCAGTATAAAATGTCTCCCGTACAGATAATGGTGGAATTTCGTCACCGCGAAAATAATGCTTAATGCTTCCTTTTCTATTTGGGAGTAAGCCTTCTCTGACGGAATTAGGGTCCTTGAAGTGTGCGCTATAGGTTTCTTTATTCCATCTGGCATGATATGCTGTATACATGCTCCTATACCATACGAGCTCGCGTCACTCGCAACAATTATTTGTAATTTTGGGTCGTAATAAGTTAAGGATAAATCTGACGTCAAAGTCTTTTTAATTTCCTCAAATGAGTCTTGACATTCTTTTGTCCATATCCATGGTGTTTCTTTCTTTAATACTTCGTTCAGCGGAGCTCTTAGGTCGTGCATGCCTTTGATAAATACTTGGTAGTAGTTCGCAAGGCCTAAGAAGCTCTGTAAAGTCGTCACGTTATGTGGTGCTGACATGTTCCAAATTACTATCGCTCTTTCTGGATCAGGGCGTCGACCATCTTTACTTATTATTTGTCCTTGATTTCGTCTAGACAAAACTCACATTTGTTTTCTTTCACCTTGAATCCGTACTCGTTTATTCTTGTGAACACTTGTTTTAAATGCTCTATATGTTCACTTATGGATGCGCTCCTCATGATTATGTCATCCAGGTATGCACAAGCACAATCAAAACCGTTCAACATTGTGTCCATTGCTTGCTGGAATATCGCCAGCGCGACTTTTATCCCAAACGGTAATCGGTTATTCTTGAATAACCCTTTGTGTGTGTTAATGCATAAAATCTTTGAGCATTTTTCTTCTATCGGAATTCGCAAATAGACGTCAGACAAATCTACTTTTGAAAAAATTATCCCACTATCTAGTTTGGCAAAAATCTCTTCCGGGCTTGGTAAAGGGTAATGGTGATCTTGTAGCATATTATTTAACCCAGTTGAAAAATCTCTGCGGACTCGAATTTGTTCCGATTTCTTCTTTACATACACCGTAGGTGCTGCCCAAACGCTAGTTTCGATTTTCGATAAAATGCCCGTTCTTTCAAGTTTGTCTAATTCGCTATCTATTTTGTCTAGTCTGGCGAACAGCACGTTCCGTTTTTTCTTAAATACTGGTGTTGCATCCTTTTTTAGCTCGAACAAAGCTTTAAATTTATTACATCTTCCCAGTCCTGTAGTAAATATTTCTGGGAATTCGTTCTTTAGTTCATTTTTAATATTTTCTGACGTTGTGGTGCAGCTGGTTATTTTTTTATAAAAAGCGTTCATCGGTTTATCCCAAAGGTTGAATTTTTCAATAAAATCTGTTCCCAATAAATTCTTGCTTTCTTTAATTACGAAGATTTTCAATTTCTTCGTCGTGCCATTTAAATTAATGGGCAGGCCGACTTCTCCTTCGAATTTGATTTCGTCTCCTGTCACCGTTCTAGCACCCTTACTTGACCTTTTCAGAGTCGGTTTATCCAGTTTTTTCCAAGTGCTAACGTTTATTACCGACAAATTTGCTCCAGAATCAAGTTTAAATTTTATTTGTTTGTCGAAAATATTAACCAACACATATTTTCGTAAATTGTCTTTCTCTTTGTCGTTTGTTCTCATTTGGTGTACTCTATATTTTGTTCTGCAACAAATACTCTTATGTCCGACTTTGTCGCAATTGAAGCATCTGATATTTTTGTAAGGACAATCCTTTCCCCAATGTTTTTCATCACATCTTCCGCTATTATTACTTGGTCCCGATTTTCTATAGTTCCTTTGACTTGAATCGTAATTTCGTTTTCTGTAATTAGAGTTTGAGTATTTATAACTCGCGTAATCTTTTGGATTTTGATGAGTCTCACACTTTCTTTGCCCTGCGTTTCTGCCAGATTTTTTAATCTTCCTTATGTACGACACTCCTGCTTCTTCTATATCTCTGGAGTCTTTTTTTAGTGATACTGCCCTTTGAAAATCTTCTGCTAACTTTTGCAGTGTCAGACCTTGTTCTGTCTCTAATTTTGAGAGAACGCGTCTTCTGATCTCTGAATTTTTTGTAGAAACTAGCCCCTGTGCAAAAATTAAACATTTGAAGTCGTCCACCGTAAGTTCCGATAATTTAAAATTGTCGCAGTGTTTATTCACTACTGACGCATATGTCAGGTAGTCCTGCTCCTCCGTTTTCTTAAGGTTCATACACGACCATATGTTGTGAAAAAGAGACATGTTCGGTCCGAATAACTCCTTAAGAAGTTTTACGGTCTTAGCGAAGTCTACCTGATTCGTTCTCCTTGGCAATATGAAATCAAATTGAATTAATATATCAAATTGAATTAATATATCAAATTGAATTAATATATCAAATTGAATTAATATATCAAATTAAATTAATATATCAAATTAAATTAATATATCAAATTGAATTAATATATCAAATAAAAATCATTGAAAATAAGTTACATTGATTTGAAATGTATCATTTATATATGACAACACATTTTAAAATGAAATATTTTATTTTTCTTTCATTTTATAAAATTTGCCAAAATCTTGTACTTCACTTCGATTTAGTATTTGCAAACCATTACAAAAATGTCAATCTTCAATAACAATAATGGGTTAATTTCATTTAAGATTATATTTTGAATACAAAGATTTTGTTGTGTTTCGACCAGGCACTTAGGACTCAGATTAAAAAGAAACACGAATATACAAGTCGGAGAACAATAAAAGTGTATTTAACTTCAAATAAATACAAATATAAAATAAGCAGGTTGCAAAACAATTGTGTTTGCGGCTTTTTAAGAAGTCCAAAACGTTCTTATTTTAACGTCTTCAGTTTGACGGCCCCATTCAAGTTCGGATAGAAGAGATATGAAATAATAGGTTTTTCCTCCACAGAGATTTAAACAAAAGAGAGAGTTTAAAGGGAATCTCTAGTTCCGCTTAATAAATAGGTTGCCGTGATTGGTCGATGAGCGGCACCTTTAGCCAATGAGACAGGGCCTTATTAAAAGTGTAAGGAAAGGAAATGAGAAGACGAAAAGGGAGGTAACTCTAGTTGTTTTTTTTTTTATAATTTGGTTGCTTGGTTTTCCAGGTTATTGTTGAGGAGACAATAACTTGTCCTAACCTATTAAATACGGCTACTACACCCAACCGCGATAATCAGTTGTTTTGTTTTACGGTATATCAACCATTTTCACATTACTTAAATGCCAAATCCTATTATTTTGGAAATAAGTTTTTCTTTTTTAAGTTCTTTATATCTTCAAATATTTATTCATAGTGTTTGATTTGGTTGGATTGTTTTGTTTTGCAGCAGAACATGATTGAATTTTAAAAGGGAAAAAGAAAAAAGACAAGAGCATCAATGTTTGGTGCATTGATGTTAGGAAGCCGATATATTCAGACAGCCTGATTCTGTAGCACCAGAAACATACTAAGAAATGTATAATGCGTATGAATAATTTATAATATCAAATATACATGCAATAAATTTAAAAGGTGTTTCTTCTAAGAATGAAATGAAGAAATGGAAACTGCAATAGATTATCGAATCCATATTAGTACGGTATAATCATGTTGACACACTGATTCTTTTTAGATCACCAAAGTTAATCAATGTCGAACCTGGCCAGTACCAGATGGGGTGACCATATGGGAATACCAGGCACTGTATGTAGCAGGACGTCGACATCTTTGTGTAACAACTGTAAAATAAAAAACTAACTTGATCTGGATATACATGCAGGAACCGCTTGTGAATTTGATTAAATACTGCTGCTTACTCAAATACTACTGCTTTTTCTTTTAAATTCACATTAGATCTATTGCAATAACATCAACATTTTACCTATTGGTAAAAAATCTTGTGTAATGCATTGTTTCCAATTGTTTCACCATAAAATGCACCAACCCCTAAATGCAATAAAGCAGATAAACTAATCAAAATCTAAATAAATAAATAATAAAATATTCACACATTCACATAATAAAGTAAACAATAAAAAAATAACAACAAAAAAAAAGAAATGTTTGGAACACACCTGCGTTAATAAGATGTTCTCAAAGAGTTGCATGGTTTCATTTTGGTCTTTAGTGATATCAGCATTCGGATTCATCCCAAATATTTCTGGAGCCGGGTTTAAAGGTAAACTTTTTGTATATTCAATGTAGGTCTCATACTGAAATGTAACAAGTTTGCAATTGACTAGCTTATTTTTCATATCCAGAAATATTTTTGTGAGTATTTTGTTTACAAATAGTTTTTTCATATGAATACAAAAACATTTTAGGTACAAATATGTGCATTCATTAAATATTGTTTATGTATTAAGATAAACAAAATTCAATTATTTTTAAAAATTTTTATGAATTGTTGCCATGATAATAATTGATGAAATAACGTGTTGCTTTTTGAAGTTCTCAGAAGTATATCTGTAGATGTAATTACCTCGCCATCTTCTGGTGCCTTGTAAACATCTGTTTCACCAAAGTAATAATCTTCTCGTTCGATAATATCTGGGCAATAAAATTTGTTCAGTAAAGTCATCAGTGTCCTACGATCCCATTCATCTGTAACTCTGCCTCCATAATTGCATTCGCCTGTCAGGTATTGCAAGGCTGAAAACTGCACTTCCTGAAATCGGCAAAATTATTTTCAAATCTTATTGTAGCTTTTACTTTCATAAAAGGACATTTACATTTTTTGACAACATAGAATTGAAAATCGGAATTTTAATAAAACTGCACTTATTTTTTAATATCAAAATTACTTTCAAGTCTTATTGGATCTAATTTTACAAATGAAAAGGAAACTAAATATGGAGGTTTAGTAAGGGACAATTTTTGTCGTGTCCAAGTTGTGAATTTCTTCCATGACAATGCCACATATTTGCATTTATTTTATATCAAGATTCCAAGGTAGCCACATATTTGCATTTATTTTATATCAAGATTTCAAGGTAGCCACATATTTGCATTTATTTTATATCAAGATTTCAAGGTAGCCACATATTTGCATAATGATTTATTTTATATCAAGATTTCAAGGTAGCCAAACTTCCAAAAAATATCCAACATGATAAAAACAGTTAAATAAAAAATATGCTTGGAAATTGAAAAAGTTCCTTTTTTTTTATTAAATTAAAAAAATAAATACATTTTTAAGAGAGTTTAAGTAACATTATTTATGATTAAATAAATTCAATTGTAAATACGTAGGTCTTTACTGTATCAAAATCAAGTATTATTAAAATATTAAATTTATTAAAAATTATTAAATACGTAGGTCTTTACTGTATCAAAATCAAGTATTATTAAATAAACAAGAAATTTAAAGAAATATATGTTTTGAATTTTGGGATTGTTGCAATTTTTTTCACATTTTACAAAGAGGACCTCCTTTACAAAATACTAAAATTATCTCCTTTGAATAATGATAATCAATTGTATATATTCCTTTATTATGCTCAAATGTCTAAAATAATGTACTTTCAAGAAATGAAAATGAACTCCTTTTCATTGCACATAAAAATTGAAATACTTAAACATAAAATAAAGAGCTATTATGTTTTTAGGAAACTAATTTCTATGAAACTGTTGGTTAAAATAATAATGAGTAATAATTTATTTTTGTTTCTAAATGATAAATAATGAAAACTAGTTCCTCAATCTTCTTTAGACAGACCTCTGCAATACTTTTTCTTTTCATAGCATCTTATAAAAAAGAAAAATACTTTCATTTATTGAAGGGAGCATCATTTTTCATTGGGAACAAAGTTTGTGGAGTTTTCTGATAACTGATAATGTGTGCATTTGGGAAATAAAATATTGTTAAAAAGTTGTGAAATGAGAAAATATTTCAACCTGATACTGATTAAGAAACATAGCAAGTTGGCGGACGCTGATTCTCAGATCTGTTTCATTGAATTCATAAGGAATGTTCCATCCAAGAGGACCAAATGTACGTCTTTCTTGCACAATGGCATGGAAAAAACAAAGTCCATACAGCATTTTCTTAAATGCATGCTATATATGAAAAAAATAAAAAAGTATAAAACATTGATGCAATGAAATTCATTAAAATATCTAAAATAAATTATTTAAATAAAAATCACTGAAAAAAATGTATGAATTGAATTTTTACAAAATGATATCATACAGTTTTCAGTAATTGTAATTGATTACCTCACAGCTCACAGTTATTATTAAGTACAAGCTGTACCCAGCCACGCGTTGCTGTGACTCAGTCTGTTAAAATAGAAATACAATAAAAAAATGTACTGCAAATTTACTATATATATATATATATATATATAAACAGAGATGTGTGTGCCACAGACGGTTTCTGATTGGTTAATCCAATAATCACATCTCCTAAAAAACTATGGTTCCTACGTTCTTAACTTTACCATAAAATATTATGCCCTTATTTATTGTCCATCTTGGAAGGGTCTATTTTTTCCCTAATTTGCCATTTACAAATTACAAAATTACGAAACTTACACCAGCCATCACAATCCAACCTCCGACACCATGTCCGCCATTCTGGCGCTAGCCGCACACACATACACACAACACGAAAACAAACGCTGTCCTCCAAAGGACAGACTATTAGTACTACTACCCAGCGCACACACGCACACATACACACGTTCACTACCGTCCTTGTGTACGTCACGTTGTTATGGCAACCAAGCCCGCTGACTTTCACACCATAAACACACACAGTAAATCTGGTTTTCTTCATTTTCTCATTTTATTACTTTGGTATGTTCCCGTTTATCCATTCATTTGCTTATACTTTCTTTTACTACATGTTTTATTTATTTTTTATTTATTAAAGGTAAGAGAGTAATTCGGGTATGCATACTAAACTGTTAACCGTTAGTTTGCGTGTTCGATCCTGATCGATTCTACTTTTTTTAAAAATTCTATTTGTTTATTAAATCCTATCCGAAGCGGGGAGGGTTATACCCTTTCCTTCCACCTCCCCCCAAGGGTGGGTTCCTAACGGAAGGGCGTCTGATCCTCCACCCACCTACGGGCAAGCAGGGGGAGCTGGCCACCATCCCCCACCAAAAGGGGAAGCCTGGCATTTTCTCACCCGAAAGGGGGGAGCTTGGCAGTTTCTCCCCCCAAAGGAGGGAGCCGGTGAAGAGGCCAGGAAGAGGTGACTTTTTTCCTTGGGGGGGGGGAGAAGCCTCCAGGCACCCTCCTCCCTGAAGGTGGGGTTGAGGATTATCTCTCCCTGAAGGGGGGAGGCCGGCACCAAGCATGTAAATCCAGAGGGGTGACTTTTTTTGTTACCCCTCGGAGTGGGAAGGGGGCCGATCACCCAGGCAACGCCGGGTAACCCCTGCTAGTATATTTATTTATTTATCTCACAAAAAATTGAATTCTGTAATGTTTATACATATTTATATAAATGAGAAGATGGTCACACACTTTTTGAAGACACTTATTTTTAAAAAATTTTTAATGAAAAATTTGAAAAACCTTTAAGTGTCGAATTTAATGCTAAAATCATTTTTTATTTAGTTTTTATTTTTTGGCCAATATTTCGCTAATAAATAGCCTCATCAGGGTAGGAAGTCTGATGAGGCTATTTATTAGTGAAATACCATCCCAAATAAATAAATAAATGATTTTATCATTGCATTCGACACTTAAATTTTCCAAATTTTTAATTTAAATATATTTATTATTTTTTTGCAATTGTTTTAACAACAAAAGTTGTTTTTTTTATTTTTGGAACACACGCACACAAACACATGCATACACGGACTAAGAACCATTAGTTATGCATTTTCTTTTTGTTTATAGTCTCAATATTTGTGGATACACAATATGTTGAAACTTGTTAATGTTTATAGCAAACACACACACACACACACACACACACAAGACAGTAAATCAATATGTCTCTTAGTAATTTTAGTAACCGTTCGTTTATGAAGCATAGAATTGTTTTAAGGAATATGAGAATTATCAGAACTCAGCCAATCAGAATTGATCAGAATTTCTAATTAAGCCGATGATGAAGGTTCTCATACTGGATTTCTCTCTTTTTTTCTATTAGGTCCCATTTGACTGGGGACAGACTTCTCTTTGGGATACTGCACTACCCGGAAAAAAAACAATTTTTATTATTTCAGCTGTTTTGAAAACTTTCCAATCGGATTATATGCATCGTCACGCTGAACTTATTTTGGAATACATTCTATCTAAAGAACTATTTTGCATTTTGGATCAACTTGAGAGGATTTTCATGCAAGCTAAAATATTATGCGCGGTTTTCTGTGTTAAAGAGGTTGCAGGGAAGAGAAAAGGGCATCCCCTACTAGGCTATGAAGTCTATTTTGAACTCTGTCAAGGCAGGATAAGCTGTTTCTACCAGCTTATCCTGTTCAGATGTGGCAACAGTACTTCATCCTTGGACATAGTTGGCTCTTATTAAGGTAGAGAATTGCATTAGCAATGAGATATCTACTGGAGTGGTAGAATGATCCCACCATTTTTCCAGTGACCTTGGCAACAGATTTGATGACGTGTTCCATTTCAGAGCAGGAGTAAAGGTCAGACCCAGAAGCTTGTCAAAACATGGAGCCTCCCGAAAATGAGAGCCATTAATTTCAATTGATGCCAGATGCGGATCAGAGCATTGATGATGTAAAGATAAAAGCTTGGTTTTAGATGCATTAAAAGTAACCAGCCACCTCTTTCCTCATGATATCACATGCTCAAGATCAGAGGAGAGAAAATCAGAGAGAACTTGGTCGTTTACGCCCTTTGAAGTGCTGCTATAGATGGTAGTGTCATCAGCATAAATGTCTTTGGATGATCTTTGGATGTGGTTTGGGAGATCATTGATGTAGATTAGGAAGAGAATTGGGCCCAGGATGAACCCCTGAGCATTAATACTGTGAGCTTCCGATTTCTGCCCATCAACCACTACTCTTATGAACCTACCAGAGAGAAGTGATTTAATAATTGAGAAGACATTTCCAGCTATACCATAGCTGGAGATTTTGTGGATTAGACCTTTATGTCATACCCTATCAAAGGCCTTTGACATGTCAAGAACAACTGACATAGAATAAAAGCCTCCATTGAGAGATTCTATGAGATATAACTGTTAGCACATCTACTGTGGATCTAGCAGAATGGAAATCATATTACATGTCACTAAAGAGGTTATTTTTGCTGAGGTGATTGACTACATCTCTATTTAACACAGATTTCAGTAATTTACTTACGACGCACCAGAGACTTATTGGCCTGTACTGAGAGGAAAGTGACCGATCACTTGAATTCTTAAATACAAGGCATACTGATGAGGTTTTCCAAGATGTTGGGAAGCAATTTTCCATAAGACAATTTTTAAACAGCTTTGTAAGTATGGGAGCTAGTTCTGGTTGAAGCCTTTTCAGCACTATAATTGGAATGCTGTCAGGGCCAGTTGCTTTACTGGAATCAATGTTTTTGATTAGCTTGTCAACATCACACACAGATATTTGTATGTTGCATAGCATGTTTTCAAATACAGGAGGAAATACGGAGGATTGGCGGCCTTGATCGCATAGGGTAGAATTAGCTGCAAAGTTCTTGGCAAAGAGTTTGGCTTTGTCTGATGCTGACGAGATTACCTCAGGTATACTGATGGAAAGAAAGACATCTACATGGACAGTGTATAAGACTAACCAGAGAAAATATACATGGAAACATCTAGACATGTCTGTGAAAAGGACACTTGAATAGTGAAATCAAAACATACATTAAAGCCAAACTAGATAAAACTCAGGAAAACAGTAAATGTGAACGAAAAAAGGAAAACAGTGAATGCAGCAAACTAACTCCAAAAGAGTAAAAAAACAGAGACAGAAGAGAAAATTACGAGGGTCTATGTAAACGTATGCACTTGAAACCTGCAGACAAATGGTACGCACATAAATTAGAGCTAATATTAGAAAATGAAAAGCATAAAATCCTCATCAAACAGGAAAACTCATCAAAGTAATAGGACCAGACTTGATAATATAAACATAACTGCTAAACGAATTCTGCCTAGTAATTCTGGTGTCTTGTATGAAAATCCTCCAATATGCTTTAATAATTAGTGATGCTGGTATTAACAATAATGATATAATAATAATGATAATAATAATACAATAAAATACTATCACAAGACAAAAATGTTTTGCGATTTGAATTTGTATATTAGATTCACTATTCTATACTGTAATTAATTCATATCTCTATACTATTATATAAAAGGAACTTTGTCTGTGTATCTCTGAGTTCGTTCCCTATGGATCAGCTGGGCCGATTTTTTTTTAAATTTCACACAAATATGTCTGGGAGTGTTCTTAGATAGGTTTTGTACCGGAATGCCTCAGATAATTATCGAAAATCGATAATCGAAAAAAAAAACATTAAAGATGGAGCAGTTCGATTTTAACCAAAGTTACCACTTTCACAGTCTAACATCACGAGTACATTTTCAAAGTTTTATCACCACACAAAACAATGTGTTCGGCATATAAACAGCAGTATGTTCTTTTATGTGACAGGGGCTCGTTCGAAATGAACGTTTCTGTTTAGAGCACAATTGAAACATTATACTTAATTTTTGCATTTTAAACTTTAACTAAAAGCATTATCACAAGAACAGGAGAAAAGACAGGGATATAAAATAGTTCTTTGATATGACAGGGGCACATTTCAAATAAATGTTTCTGTTTCGAACATAATTGAAGCATAATACTTGACTTTTGTTTTTTAAACTTTGATTCTAGCCATTATGTATAAAAATAATTTTATAAAATCAAAAGTAAGTTCCCTACAGTGCAATGCATTATGGACTAAATCAGTGTCGGGCAGAGTGTAAAGCTTCATCTCGGTGCACAACGATGGGTCCTCAAATAGAGATAGCAATCAATCGATTAGATTGAAAAATAGGCAATTTTACTAATTTCGATAACAATAAAATATGAAAGGGTGGAACATTCGTTGATCCTTATAAAATCTCCTGCCAGTTCTATATATATCCTATACTGCAATCAATTTTTATTTTATATATATCCTATATTTTAATTAATTTATATATATTATATATATTCTATACTGTAATTAATATATGTTCTATATATATATTCTATATTGTAATTAATATACGTTCTATATATATCCTATACTGTAATTAATTCTATATATATTCTGTACTCTAATTAATTTATATTCTATATATATATCTTAAACTACGATTTATTTATATTCTTTAATTCTATACTGTAATTAATGTACATTCCATAATATCCTATCCTTTAATTAATTTATATTCTGTATACATCCTATACTGTAATAAATATATATATATATATATATATATATATATATGCTATATATAGAAAATTAATATTCTATACATATCCTATACTGTAATTAATTTATATTCTATATATATCCTATACTGTAATTAAGATATATTTTATATATATCCTATATTGTAATTAATTTATATTCTATATGTATCTTATACTGTAATATATTTATATTATTTATATCCTATACTGTAATTAATTTAGATTTTGTACATATCCTATACATATTTAGTACATATCCTATAAATATATATATATACTATATATATCCTATACTGTAATTAATTTATATTCTATACATATCCTATACTGTTATTAATTGATATTATTCATATAGTCTATACTGTAATTAATTTTTATTTTATATATATTGTATACTGTAATTAATTTATATTCTATACTTTTCCTATAATGTAATTAATTTATATTCTTCATTTATCCCATAGTGTAATTAATTTATATTCTATACATATTCTATACTGTAATTAATTTTTATTTTATATATATTCTATACTGTAATTAATTTATATTCTATACATATTCTATACTGTAATTAATTTATATTCTATATATATTCTATACTGTAATTAATTTATATTCTATACATATTCTATACTGTAATTAATTTATATCTATACATATTCTATACTGTAATTAATTTATATTCTATACATATTCTATACTGTAATTAATTTATATTCTATACATATTCTATACTGTAATTAATTTATATTCTATACATATTCTATACTGTAATTAATTTATATTCTATATATATTCTATACTGTAATTAATTTTTATTTTATATATATTCTATACTGTAATTAATTTATATTCTATACATATTCTATACTGTAATTAATTTATATTCTATATATATAATATACTATAATTAATTTATATTAACTGAAAATTTTAATTTTTACTAGTTAAACTGTGGTTTTTTTAATAATTAGAATTGGTCTGTATAACAAACACACTCTTATGATAGTCATTTTTTCATGTGCTCATTTTAGCAATAACATCACTCTACAATAACATAAAAGCCAAAATAGATAAAGCTCAGAAAAACAGCAGATGTAAATGCTTCTGACAAAGAGGTTAAATGATGATTCACAATAAAATGCAGTAAACTGGAAATAATTTAAAAACAGGTACAACTGCAGGGGAAAGACGGTTCATTGGGAAACGGCTCCACTTTAGATATGCAGACAAATGATACAGACACAAACCTGAGTCGGTAGTAGAGATTGAAAATCATAAAATCATCTGAGACATAATAAAATAAATGAACATACTCATCCAAGCGAAAAGACTGGAAGCGATAATTAAAATAAGCAGGAAAGAAAAATCTTGACAAATCGTAAATTTTGCCATTCCAACAATTCACAAGATGAAAATCAAGGAGGCAGAAAAACTAAGCAAAAGCTGAAGAGAATATGGAACATAAAGAAGACTGCTGTAATACTATGAACATTAGGAACAGTTCTGAAATTCTTAGAAAAAGACACAGAGAAACTGGAATCATAGGGAGGATTGATACCATACAAAACATGACACTGATGAAAACTGATGAAATATTAATTTGGAGTGCAAAGCCAATCACAGTCCAAATTGAAATAGAATAATGCTGTGAAAGCACAAGTAGAAATACAGAAAGAACATTTAAGGAATGGAAACTGCCACAGTAGATAAGTAAGAACAACCCCTATAACCTAACATCCCTCCCCCCTGCCTCACAAAAAATGGTGATACCAACATCAATTGGTATTAGGTAAAATAGTTGTGAAGGATCTAGAAAAATGGAAAGACTGAGGAGAGAAGATCTTCACTGAAATGCTGAGTCACTTAAATTCCAGAAAAACTCATCAGCTGTTATCAGAGATAATTCAATGGTAAACGGTTGTTGCAATAACAGAAAGTGACTTGTAATAATGATAAAAAAAATATCACTGGAAATCGGTGAAAACTTGTCACTAACATTCTAGGAAACATCACCTGTTTTGCGAGTGAGCAATCTCTGTTAATGATTCGTGTGAAAACTCCTAGTGAATCAGAAATAATCATAAAAAGTAAAGTGGTGTGATCTCCTTGCAATCATAAATTTAGATTTTATGCAAAACCAATGTGTTTAATTATGAACTAATACAATTATACATTCTCATGTACATAATATAGCGTCACACTCACTGATTAGAATGTCAGATGAAAGTATCTCAGCTGAAATCTCTATATGGAAAAAAGAATAGTTTTTCTCTTCAGGAGGCTACGACCTCTCATTACACCATTATGAAGAAGAAAAAAATACGCAATCGAACTGATATCTCCTTGATAAAGCCATGTTATGGGCGAAAATTCGGAATTTAATAACAACACAAAAAAAAAATAAAATAAAAGAATTATTTAGGAAAGAGATTTGCAATGGGAACATTTTGTAAAAGAGACAGACAAGATAAAAGAGGAAGAGAGTCTGACAGAAAGACAGACAGGACATAGATGTCAGAGTTTATGAGAAAGTCTGAGGATTGCTTGTTCATCTGAGAAAGAATCAAATGGAAAATGAAATTTTGATAAAAAACAAATCTGTGTCTGTGTTATTACATTCAGGGGAAAAACTCTTCTCAGACCAAAAACAAAAGAGGAAATTTTATTACGTCTTTTGTGCTAACAATATCAGATTCATAAGATAGGCGATATAATTCGATCCTGACTGTTACATAATTAATCATTGTGTTTTTGACATTAAATGACCCCAAAAGGAACCATTCCACACTAACATGAATGAAGCATAAATACAAGGAGAAAAATCCCGAAAAGAATGAAGCAAAATCTTCATTTAAATGGTAGAAATAGAATAATCATTAATATTCATGCAGAAAATAAAATGCAAAGATAAAAATGTTGAAATAAAAATAAAGGAACAAATTACTTACATTATTCTGCTGAATTCCAAAAAACTCTGGATCTGAAATCGGATCACTAAGGTATGAGCGAATGATATTGAATCTTAAACCCTTTGGTGGTTCATTAGTCAATTTAACTCCATTTTGTAAGATGGACACAGGGAAAGCAGTTGATGGATAACTGGTTAACCAAAGTCGGAAATCTGGATGACACTGTTCTGGGTTGAGCTCCTGTAAATGAAATCATAAGAAAAAAATGACTAAAAAGATTTTTAATTAATTAGAAAATTATCAAGAGTTTTTGACAAAATATTTTTCAGAGCCTTTCAACCAGAATATAAGAAACTTTTGATTCAAGAAAAAACATACTTAACTGAATGTGACAGTCAATGCAACTGCCCAAGTAGCAACCTCAATTAAGATGCTTCCTACCAAGATCTGAATGTCATCATAAGCAGCCAGCCGAGGTATACACTTCTCAATAGTATAATTGTTCTTTCACAAATGATTAAATACAAAGTTCGTCTCATTACTACTAAAACCACTTCAATTTATTCAGGTTTGAATAGAATTGGAACTTGAAAATTTACCAAGTCTTCATCTTGTTATGTAGTTCCTTTCAGTGTTTCTCACTTAAGATCCAGCATCTTGTGGAGATTGTGATAGTGTGGGTATGGTCAGTGATACAAAGATGAAGGATGAGTTTAATTAGTTGTTGAACATTTAAAGCTTCTGGTATTCTGGTATTCTGGTATTCTGGTATTCTGGTATAGAGTGGTCAAGTACATTAGAATTGTGTAAACAAGGGCTTGGTTACTTTGGTATTTAATTGTGAGCTTAATTTCTGGCTTCAACTATAGACAGGGTTGCAGGGGTCAGAATGCAGACTGTACCTTTTTCATTCTTATGGATGTTTCATCCTTCTCCTCTCTCATGACTATAAAGTTAGCACCAAGATATTAAAATTCTTCAACATCTTCAACTCCCTCCTCATACAGATTAACAACGAATAATCATTTCATCCATTTTGAGGTCAGTCAACAATACCAAAGCTATATGTTATCACAGGCATGGCAAGTTGGTTAATGGCAGTTACCTTGTCTTTTGTTTGTAAGTTCTATTTCACAGATTTTCATTACACGTCATATGTATTCACTGCTAATCTTATCTTGGCATGTTCAATTGAATCTTTCTCTTCTATGCCAATGTATTTGTATTTTTCCTGCTCTTCTAGGTACTTGATGTCAGTATCTTCATTAAGCTGTGTGCTTTCCATTTGAACCTTTTTCCCAACTTTGATGAAGAACTTGGCACATTTGTCCAAACTAAACTTCATTCTCTATGGAGAAATTATGTATGGCTAGCAAGAACCGACTTAAGTCAGCATCTGAGCTGACATACTTATGTGGCTGAATGTGACACTGTTGTCATGTTTCCATCGTTTTGATGAACATACACTTTTCAAACTTGAAGCATCACCAAATGGACAATAACACAGTCCTTAAAGTTGCTGTCTAAGACATAAAGGACCGCATTTCTCCTGACAATGCTGTTAACAAAGATTGATTATCAGTTGAAATTCACAAGACACTGTGGCAAAATGGTTCCATAAAAATTTCCACAGAATTTGAATCACTAACGAAATTTCAAAAGATTAAAGTGACTCAATATTGCTACCTATTCATGGAATTGTTTCGAATTTTATTTGCTCAAAATTTAATGAAGAAATTTAAAGATTTATTGATGAGGACACAACTAATAATAAAACTGACTCGAATGTTATTGTGTTGTATTGATTCTTTAATTTTTCAAATTTTAATAGAAATTTAAATAAAAATTATAAATACATTCTCACCTCCTTTGAGATATTTTAAGAGTAAATACGGTGAAGTGTAGTGATAATTGATTCTGCTGAATAATGAAATTGTAAATCAATGAATGCGTCTATTTAAGATTAAAATAGTTGAGGACCAAAATAAATAACAGAACTAGTAATACACCTAATGGACCACTGAACTATTTTCTCAAGAGTAAACTTTCCTATTCATCAATATAAAATGGAGAATATACATTTACATTTTAAAGGTAAGAATGAAAACTGAACCAACCTCACATATTTTTTCCAATGTAGGCATCCATGAGGCAGCAAGATGGCAGTTCTGAAGCAAGACCCAACTACCTTCTTTACTAGCTTTCTCTATCATTGCCATTGCAATTGGACCTTGTCCTTGACCAAGAGATAAAGACTCAAATTTGCAACCACCAAATCCCTAAACATATAAAAAAATAAAACCTTTTATGTTCTTAAATATAATAACAGTTAAGATATTTTAATATTTTATCAACATTTTAAAATGCTTTCTGTATCTTAAATTTGATATAAACTGTTGTAACATGTCATTTTGACGAAAAATATTTCATGCACACATTTTCTTGGCTTATTCAATTGTTAGAAAAATCATGTAGTCCATATGACATTAGAACAATATTCAAAAGTGATTCGACTCTCAAAAAACATCTAGTAGGAGTCAAACCCTGACTGAAAGTTTCATGACAAAAAAACTGTCTATATGAGATTTGATGCAAATGCAGAAAACTATGCAAAAGTGAGATCGGTCGCCCCCTCCCCAAAGGTAAGGCTAGGAGAACACTGTAAAGTCGTAACACAAGGAGCGGTCGAAAAGTTAGGACTAGTTGATCACATATGGAAAGAAAAAGGAACACAATTCCCTTTGTGGAACGAGGTCAAAATAATTGACAGGGATACAAGATGGAGAGTCAGGTGACTCAGGGAGGCTGCACATATGCTAAAAAAAAAGAAAATTAATAAGCAGACCAAGCCTTGATTTTCATAGCATTTGGGAACCACTAAAAACCGACTGAACATTGCATAAATAACACTCAAGATGAGAACAATAGTCCAATCAATGCAAGAAATATAATCAGTCATCATCTAAAAAATTCACAACTTTAATTACTTTTTGCTTAAAATTCATATTTTATGTTTCCAAATAATTTGTACTTTGTTTCTGCTTTCATTGACATTTTACTTCATTTTGCAAGATATCTTACACACAGACACTTACGCATATGTCGGCGATCAAATAGTTAAAACTGAGGGTTAGTAACAATGCAGTTCACAGAATAAATTTAATTTATAATCTATTGTATTTTGTTTATGTAGCTATTAATGTTAGGAAGGTTAATCGGAATCAGGAACTGGAAAAATCGGAACTTTTGGATGGTATTGGAATCGGGAAAATTTGAGTCACATTTCTCATTTTCGCCATAATCTCCTATATAGGGGAGAATCTATTTATTTTTTTTTGGTTTGGTTGGGAGGGGGGGAGCTAATGGTAGCTAAAGCTCTTAATTTGCACATCATCAGCATCGTCATCATCCCAGCCTTCACATCATCAATGGTTATCTCAACGTTCTCCATTTGCTGCTGATAGCCTTGCTCTGATCTCAAAATGAAGCAAACACTATCGATGATGAAGATTGCTGGAAAAATATGGCTCAATGGAAAACGGTGCTGACAGCAAACAGAGAGGAGATGGGGCAGGTGGCATTAAATATGGAATATTCCAAGGAGATTCGTTATCTCCACTTCTTTTTGTAATGATAATGATGCCACTGAGCATCCTCTAGAAGAGAGAGAAGCTAGGGTATAACTTTGAATTTGGTGGCAGATACCTCAACCATCTACTGTTTATGGGTGATTTGAAGATATTCAGTAGAAATGAGTAGGGAATGCAGAGACTGGTAGAGCTCGTTGGGACATACTCAGAAGACATTGGAATGGAGTTTGGGATTAGTAAATGTGAAGTGCTGGTGATGAAAGGAGTAAAGGTTCAGTCGAATGGAACAGTGCTGCCAAATGGAGAAATTATGAAAAAAATAGAAGATAAAAGGTATAAGTATTTGGGAGTGATGGAGGGTGTAGGCATCATGAACAGAGAGATGAAAGAGAAAGTCAGGAAGGAGTATCTTAGAAGAGTGAAACTAATTGCGAAGTCGAAATTGTATGGAGGAAACCTAATGAAAGCAGTGAATGCATGGGCAGTCTGTGTTGCAAGATACAGTGCAGGAATTTTAGGATAGTCTGACAAGGAGTTGCATACCATGGATATCAAAACGAGAAAAGTTTTAGCAATGTTTGGTATATTTCACATTCGAAGTAGCATAGGAAGTCTGTATCAAAAGAAGAGGAAAGGATTGAAAAGTGTAAAAGATTGTGTTAGAACTGAGGAGATGTCGTTGAAGGAGCATGTGGTTAAGGTTGTGGCCAATGAAGTGGAGGTATGTGAGACCAAGGCTGATTATGTGAAATGTATGGATAGAGAAAGGACAGAGAAACTGGCTAGGAAGGAAATGCATGGAAGGTTCTTCCAGGATATAGCAGAAGTGGCTGATGAAAGATCATGACAATGGCTTAGAGCTGAGTATCTGGCTAGGAGTACTGAAGCCTGTGTTTGTGCAGCACAAGAACAGGGACACGACTGTTCAAAAAAGTGGTTTTAGGAGAGGATGTTGCTGCTGTAGCCGGATTTGTGGTAAGGCCTCAGAGTCAATTGCGCACCCTGCAGAAGGGTGAGCGGATTGAAATACCACAAAAGACATGATCGCATGACTCCAGATATATTGAGAGGTCTGTTAGAAGGGGTGAAGTGTGCTGTAAAATGGCTTCAGGTGCCTGATGAAGTGAGAACAAGTGAGGATGGCAATGTGGAGGTATAGTTTATAAATAACTAAGTGCAAATCAGCATGAGTTATATTATTTGAAGCATCTCAATAAAAATTGTTTTTCTTCTTTACCTGATCATCAGCAAATTTAAGCAATGCTGTCATAGGGTCTGCTCCGGGGGACAAAATAAACAATAATGGAGAACAACAGTTGCTATCATTGAATGAATTTGGGAGGTCAAAAGGTGGTGGTTCAATGAATTTTTTGCCAAGTTTCAAAGTCACAAAGTTTTGTATAGCTGGAATAATCTGAAAAGAAAAAAGAAAGAAAATGTTCATTATTTTTAAATAAGCACTAAATTATGTAACAATTATGTCTAAAAAGAAAAAAGAAAGAAAATGTTCATTATTTTTAAATAAGCACTAAATTATGTAACAATTATGTCTAAAAAGAAAAAAGAAAGAAAATGTTCATTATTTTTAAATAAGCACTAAATTATGTAACAATTATGTCTAAAAAGAAAAAAGAAAGAAAATGTTCATTATTTTTAAATAAGCACTAAATTATGTGACAATTATGTCTAAAAAGAAAAAAGAAAGAAAATGTTCATTATTTTTAAATAAGCACTAAATTATGTAACAATTATGTCTAAAAAGAAAAAAGAAAGAAAATGTTCATTATTTTTAAATAAGCACTAAATTATGTAACAATTATGTAACAATTATGTAACAATTATGTAACAATTTAAATTGCTTTAAATTTTCTATGCAGATATTTGTATGATCTTCTGAGAAAAATAAATATGTAAATAACTAAAACTTTAATAATACTTTTAAATAGAAATATAAAATAAACGAGAGATCTGTGAATGTGTTTGTTAACAATAATTGTTAAAATAACAATTTATTGACATAATATTTTTTATGAAAGGCATATGAAGTGATCACTAAGGTTAAACTTGTTAAATTCCGGCTTTGAACATTGTTCCCAGTAAATAATTAAAGAACCTACTAATACAAATTCTAATCATCTCTGACGAAAATTACTTTAATTAAAAAAAGTTTGTTTTGTAAATGAAAAGTTATTTTCAATGAATATCTTTTATGTAGTTAAAATAATTATAGAAAACATTGCTGTTTTAATTTTTACCTTGTCTGGTCTCAGGCATCTTAATATCAACATTTTTTGGAAATCTCCAAGTTGACTTTCCCATTGACCTGGTAATGCTTCCAAATGGGGTTGCTATAAAAAATAACATTAATATAAATAAGATTTTGATATTAGATTATATTGATATAAATTAATAAGTTAGAGCAATTATCTAAATTCATGAAAAAGTATTTTGATAATTAAAATCATCAAAATTATTTTTACTTTTAATTTTTTCAAAAAGAAATCATTTTAAAAACATGTTTTAAAATTATGTAACATAGTTTGTAAATTATTTCTTAATCTAATTTTTATATAATTAAAGCAATTATAAAAATGGGGGTATCTTACTCCATACTAAAAAAGATTTTTATGATGTTTCAGATTTAATAAAACAATTTGCAAATTATTTTTTTTTCTGAAGAGAATGTTGCTGTGGAATACTTACAAGACTATCATAAATCTTTTTCCAGGATTCACTTTCCATTTTGAATTTTGTGCGAATGCATTTAAAATGAGTTAAGTGTTCCAGCCGACAGAATTCATCCCATGATTTGGAAGGAAGCCATGTGGTGGGGTTGGCATGAGGATTATCCAAACCAATTCCTCCAGTTAATAAAAACCGATACTCATCCTCATTTACATCACGGCTATGTTTCAGAATGTTAGTGCACAAAATGAACGAGAAAAGAAGCTGAAATCAAAAGGAATGACGCAACGATAAGCAAATCTGTAAATGGCAAAACATTTTTTAATATCTTTAGGGCAAGAATATGCAAAGGAAACCATTTTTACAAAAAAAACATGATTAAAGTATTCCATATAAATATTTTTTCATTTTTCGTCCTTTTTTATACACTCACATCTATTCTATGAAATATTATAAACATATATAAATTTGGAAGACATTGTTTTTGTCAATCTTTTGGTTTATTTTTTAGATTTTACATTAACAAATGAGATAATGCCTAAAAAGCAAAACGTATCGTTCTAATGTACACATGAGGTGATTATGCAAACCTTTTCAGGACTTTTCTTCGGTTTGTAAATGTAAGAGTGACACGTTTTGCTTATCTTTTTAAATCTGAGAAAAAACAAATCAATTTGCATACCGATTGAGAAAATCATACACGATTAATAAAATAGAAAATTATTAATTATTTTTAAAAAATCATTATAATATGTGTTAATTATTTAAAATTATTATAATATGTGTTAATCTTTTAAAAATTATTATAATATGTGTTAATTTTTTAAAAATTATTATAATATGTGTTAATTATTTAAAATTATTATAATATGTGTTAATATTTTAAAGATTATAATAATATGCGTTAATTTTTTTTTAATTATTATAATATGTGTTAATTTTTTAAAAAATAATTATGTGTTGATTTTTTAAAAATTATTATAATATGCGTTGATTTTTTAAAAAATTATTATATGTATTAATTTTTTTAAATTATTGTAATATGTGTTAATTTTTTTAAATTATTAGAATATTTGTTACTTTTTTAAAACTTATGTCTTAATTTTTTTGAAATTATTATAATATGTGTAATTTTTTTTAAATTATTATAATATGTGTTAGTTTTTTTTTTAATTATTATAATATGTGTTGATTTAAAAAAAATTATTATATGTGTAAATTTTTAAAAAAAATTATTATAGATACCTATTTTTTTAATTATTATAATATCTGTTAATTTGTAAAATATTATTATAATATGTGTTAATTTTTTAAAATTATTATAATATGTGTTAATTATTTTATCAATTATTATAATATTTGTTAATCTTTTTACAATAATTATAATATGTGTTGATTTTTTTAAATTATTAAAGTATGTGTTGATTTTTTAAAATTATTATAATATGTGTTGATTTTTAAAAAATTATTATAATATGTGTTGATTTCTTAAGAATTGTTATAAAATGTGTTGATTTTTAAAAATTATTATAATATGCGTTGAATTTTAAAAAATTATATGTGTTGATTTTTTATAAATTATTACAATATGTGTTCATTTTTTAACAATTATTATTATATGTGTTCATTTTTAAAAATTATTATTATATGAGTTAATTTTTAAAAATTATTATATGTGATAATTTTTTAAAGATTATTATAATATGTGTTAATTTTTAAAGTTATTATAATATGTGTTAATTTTTTTTTTAATTATTATAATATGTGTTAATTTTTCAAAAATTAAAATAATATGTGTTGACTTTTAAAAATTATTATAATATGTGTTGATTTTTAAAAAAATATTATAACATGTGTTGATTGTAAAAATTATTATAATATGTTTCAATTTTTTAAAAATTATTATAATATTCGTTCATTTTTAAAAAGTATTATATGTGTTAATTTTTTTAAATTATTATAATATGCGTTACATTTTTAAAAATTATTATAATATGTGTTAATTTTTTAAAAATTATTATAATACGTGTTGATTTTTTTTAAATTATTATATCTGTTGATTTTATTAAAATTATTATATGTGTTGATTCTTTTAAAATTATTATAATATGTATTGATTCTTTTAAAATTATTATAATTTGTGTTAATTTTTAAAAAATTATTATAATGTGTGTTAATTTTTTTACAAATTATTATAATATGTGTTGATTTTTTTAATTATTATAATATGTGTTAGTTTTTTTAAAAATTATTATAATATGTGTTGATTTTTAAAAAAATATTTTATGTGTTAATTTTTTTAAAAATTATTATGAGTACTTATTTTTTAAAAAATTATTATCATATGTGTTAATTTTTAAAAAAATTATTGTAATATGTGTATGTGTTAATTTTTTAAAATTATTACAATATGTGTAAATTTTTTATCAATTATTATAATATGTGTTAATCTTTTCACAATTATTAAAATATGTGGTCATTTTTTTTTAAATTATTAAAGTATGTGTTGATTTTTTAAAATTATTATAATATGTGTTGATTTTTAAAAAATTATTATAATATGTGTTGATTTTTTAAAAATTGTTATAATATGTGTGGATTTTTTAAAAATTATTATAATATGCGTTGATTTTTAAAAAATTATTATAATATGTGTTGATTTTTCAAAATTATTATAATATGTGCTGATTTTTTAAAAATTATTACAATATGTGTTCATTTTTTAACAATTATTATATGTGTTCATTTTTAAAAATTTTTATTATATGAGTAAATTTTTTAAAATTATTATATGTGATAATTTTAAAGATTATTATAATATGTGTTAATTTTTAAAGTTATTATAATATGTGTTAATTTTTTTTTAATTCTGATATGTGTTTATTTTTTTAAAATTATTATAATATGTGTTACTTTTTCAAAAAGTATTATAATATGTGTTAATCGTTTTAAAATTATAATAATATGTGTTGACTTTTTAAAATTATTATAATATGCGTCAATTTTTTAAAAAGTATTATGTGTGTTAATTTTTTTAAATTATGATATGTGTTAATTTCTTTAAAATTATTATAATATGTGCTAATTTTTTAAATTATTATAATATGTGGTAATTTTTTAAATTATTATAATATGTGACACTTTTTAACAAATTATTATATGCGTTAATTTTTTTAAAAATTAATATTATATGTGTCAATTTTTGTTAAATTATAACAGTATGTGTTAATTTTTTTAAAAATTATTATAATATGTGTAAATTTTATAAAAATTATTATATGTGTAAATTTTATAAAAATTATTACATGTGCTAATTTTTTAATAATTATTACATGTATTAATTTTTTAAAACTTATTATAATATGTGTTTATTTTTAAAAAATTATTTTAATATTTGTTAATTTTTAAAAAATTATGTTAATATGTGTTAATTTTTTATCAATTATTATAATATGTGTTGATCTTTTTAAAAATTATTATAATATGCATTGCTTTTTAAAAATTATTATAATGTGTTCATTTTTTTTTAATTATTATTATATGAGTTAATTTTTTAAAATTATTATATGTGATTATTATAATATTTGTTAATTTTTTTAAATTATGATAAGTGTTAATTTTTTTACAATTATTATAATATGTGTTACTTTTTCAAAGATTATTATAACATGTGTTAATTTTTTTTTTAATTATAATAATATGTGTTGACTTTTTAAAATTATTATAATATGTGTCAATTATTTAAAATTATTATATGTTTCAATTTTTTAAAATTATTATAATATATGTTAATTTCTTTAAAATTATTATAATATGTGCTAATTTTTTAAATTATTATAATATGTGGTAATTTTTTTAAGTTATTATAATATGTGATACTTTTTAACAAATTATTATGTGTTAATTTTTTAAAAATTAATATAATATGTGTCAATTTTTGTAAAACATTATGTGTTGATTTTTTTTAAATTATTATAATATGTGTAAATTTTATAAAAATTATCATATGTGTAAATTTTATAAGAATAATTATATGTGTTCATTTTTTAAAAATTATTACATGTGTTAATTTTTTAAAACTTATTATAATATGTGTTTATTTTTAAAAAATTATTGTAATATTTGTTAATTTTTAAAAAATTATTTTAATATGTGTTAATATTTTATCAATTATTATAATATGTGTTGATCTTTTTAAAATTATTATATGTGTAAATCCTTTTAAAATTATTATAATATGTGTTAATTTTTTAAAAATTATTATAGTATTGGTTTTTTTTTTACAAATTATTAGGATATGTGTATATTTTTAAAAATTGTTATAATATGTGTGGATTTTTCAAAATTATGATAATATGTGTTGTTTTTTTTTTTAAATATTATAATATGTGTTGATTTTTTAAAAGTTATTATAGTATGTTAATTTTTTAAATTATTATAATATGTGTTAATATTATTAAAATTATTATAATATGTGTTAATTTTTGTAAAATTCTTATAATACGTTTTAATTTTTTTAAATTGTTTTAATATGTGTAAATTTTTTTTAATTAAAATAATATGTGTTATTTTTTTTAATTATTATAATATGTGTTGATTTTTTAAAAATTATTATAATATGTGTTAATTTTTTAAAAATTATTATAACGTGTGTTAATTTTTTTTAAATTATTATATGTGCTAATTTTTTTATATTAATATTATATGTGTTAATTGTTTTAAATTATTATAATATGTGTAAATTTTTAAAAATTATTATAATATGTATTAATTGTTTTAAATTATTATGATATGTTATATGTTTATATAATAATGTTTATATTATGATATGTTATATGTTTTATAAGATTATTATAATATCTGTTGATTTTTTTATTGTTATAATATGTGATATTTTTTATATATTTTAAAATATGTGTGTATTTTTTTAAATTATTATAATATGTGTTAATTTTTTTAAAATTATTATAATATGTGTTAATTTTTTTATAATTATTATAATATTTTTAATTATTTTTAAATTATTATAATATGTGTTGATTTTTTTTAAATTATTATATGTGGTCATCTTTTTAAAATTATTATAAGGTGTGTGAATTTTTTTATAATAACAATATGTGTTTATTTTTTTTTAATTATTATAATATGTGCTATTTTTTAAATTATTATAATATGACTTAATTTTTTTAATTATTATAATACGTGTTAATTTTTTAAAAATTAATGTAATATGTGTTGTTTTTTAAAATGTATTATAATATAGCTGTAGTGTTTTAAAATTATCATAATATGTGTTGCTTTTTTAAAAATTGCTATAATATGTGTTAATTTTTTTTAAATTAATATAATATGTGTTAATTTCTCTGAATTATAATAATATGTTTTGATTTTTTAAACATTATTATAATATGTGTTAGTTTTTAAAAAAATATTACAATATGTGTTATTTTTTAAAATTATGATAGTATGTGTTAATCTTTTATAAATTATTATAATATGGGTTAATTCTTTTTAATTATTATAGTATGTGATTTTTTAAAAATATTATAATATGTGTTAATTTTTTTTTAATTATTATAATATGTGCTAATTTTTTTAAATTATGATAATATGTGTTAATTTTTTAAAAATTATTATGATATTTGTTAATTTTTTAAAAATTATTATAATATGTGTTGATTTTTTAAAAATTATTATAATATTTGTTAATTTGTTTTATCATTATAAAATGTGTTAATTTTTTTAAATTATTATAAAGTGTTGACTTTTATAAAATTATTATAATAGGTGTTTTTTTTAAATTATTATAATATGAGTTAATTTTTCTAATTATTATAATATGTGTTAATCTTTTTAAAATTATTATAATATGGGTTTATTCTTTTTTAAATAATATGTGTTAATTTTTTTAAATTATCATAATATGTGGTAATTTTTTAAAAATTATTATAATATGTGTTAATTATTTTTAAATTATTATAATATGTGTTAATCCTTTTTAAATTAATATAATATGTTAATTTTTTTAATTATTATAATATGTGTTGATTGTTTAAAAATTAATATAATTGTGGTGCATTTTTTAAAAATTATTATAATATGTGTAACTTTTAAAAATATTATAAATGTGTATTTGTTTTCAATTATTATATGTGTTTCTTTTAAAAGATTATTATAATATGTGTTAATTTTTTATAAATTATTATAATATGTGTTGATTTTTAAAAAATCATTATATGTGTTGATTTTATTAAAATTATTATATGTGTTGATTCTTTTAAAATTATTATAATATGTATTGATTCTTTCAAAATTATTATAATATGTGTTGATTTTTTAAAAGTATTATAATATGCGTTTATTTCTTTAAAATTAGTATAATATGTGTTAATTTTTTAAAAATCATTATTATTTGTGTTAATATTTTTAAATTATTGTAATATGTGTTAATTTTTCAAATTATTATATTTGTTACTTTTTTAAAACTTATTATAATATATGTTTTTTTTTTAAATTATTATATGCGTCAATTTTTTAAAAATTATTATATGTGTTAATTTTCTTAAAAAAAATTATAGATTTTTATTTTTCTTAAATTATTATAATATGTGTTAATTTTTAAAAAAGTATTATAATATGTGTTTATTTTTTAAAAATGATGGTAATATGTGTCAATTTTTTATCAATCATTATAATATTTGTTAATCTTTTTAAAATTATTATAATATGTGTTAATTTTTTTTTAATTATTAAATTATGCGGTGATTTTTTAAAATTATTATAATATGTGTTGATTTTTTTTAAAAATTGTTATAATATGTGTTGATTTTTTAAAAATTATTATAATATGTGTTAATTTTGTAAAAATTATTAAAATATGTGTTGCTTTTTAAAAATTATTATAATATGTGTTCATTTTTTTTAATTATTATTATATGAGTTAATTTTTTTAAAGTATCATATGTGATAATTTTTTAACGATTATTATAATATGTAATAATTTTTAAAGTTATTATACTATGTGTTAATTTTTTATTAATTATGATATGTGTTAATTTTTAAAAAATTATTATATGTATTAATGTTTTTTACATTATTATCATATGTGTTACTTTTTCAAAAAGTGTTATAATATGTGTTAATTTTTTAAAAATTATAATAATATGTGTTGACTTTTTAAAATTATTATATTTGTCAATTTTTTAAAAATTATTATAATATGTGTTTATTATTTAAAATTATTATAATATGTGTTAATTTTTTATGATTATTATAATATGATTATTGTTTTTAAATTATTATGATATGTGTTGATTTTATAAAATTATTATATTATGTGGTGATGTTTTAAAAATAATAATATGTGTTAATCTTTTAAAAATTATTATAATGTGTGTTAATTTTTTTTATTATTAAAATATGTGTTGATTTTTTTTAACATAATCATAATATGTGTTTATTTTTTTAATTATTAGAATAGGTGTTAATTTTTTTTTAATAATAATAATATGGCTGAATTTTTTAATTATTATAATACGTGTTAATTTTTTAAAAATTAATGTAATATGTGTTGTTTTTTAAAATGTATTATAATATAGGTGTAGTTTTTTAAAATTATTATAATATGTGTTGATTTTTTGAAGAATATTTTAATATGTGTTAATTGTTTTTAAATTAATATAATATGTGTTCATTTTTCTGAATTATTATGTGTTGAATTTTTAAAAATTATCATAATATGTGTTAATGTTAAAAAATTATAATAATATGTGTTATTTTTTTTTTGATTATGATAGTATGTGTTAATTTTTTATAAATCATTATAATGTGGGTTAATTCTGTTTAATTATTATAGTATGCGTTTTTTTTAATTATTATAATCTGTGTTAATCTTTCAAATGATTATATGTGTTAATTTTGTTTAAATTATTATAATATGTGCTAATTTTATAAAAATTATGATAATATGTGCTAATTTTTTTTTAATTATTTTATGTTGTAATTTTTTTTTAAATTATTATAATATGTGTTGATTTTTTAAAAATTATTATATGTGTTAATTGTTTTTAACCATTATAATATGTGTTAATTTTTTTAAATTATTATAAATTGTTGACTTTTTTAATATTATTATAATAGGTGTTTATTTTTAAAAATTATTAAAATATGTGTTGATTATAAAAATTATTATAATATGTGTTGATTTTTTAAAAAATTATTATATGTGCTAATTTTTTTAAATTATTATAACGAGTGATAATTTTTGGAAAATAATTATAATATGAGTTAATTTTTTTTATTATTATAATATATATTTATTTTTTTTAATTATTATAATATGTGTTTATCTTTTTAAAATTATTATAATTTGGGTTTTTTTGTTATTATAATATGTGTTAATTTGTTAAAATTATTATAATATGTGTTTTTTTTTAATTATTATAATATGTGGTAATTTTTTTTAATTATTATAATATGTGGTAATTTTTTAAAATTATTATAATATGTGTTAATTGTTTTTAAATTATTATAATATGTGTTAATCCTTTTTAAATGAATATAATATGTGTTAATTTTTTTAATTATTATGATACGATTTGACTTTTTAAAAATTATTGTAATATAGGTGCATTTTTTAAAATTATTATAATATGTGTTGATTCTTTTTTAATTATTACAATATGTGTTGATTTTGGTGTAATTGTTATTATATGTGTTAATTTTAAAAAAAATGCTATAATATGTGTTAATTTCTTTTTAATTATTATAATATGTGCTAATTGTTTTAATTATTATAATATGTGTTATTTATTTTTAATTATTATAATATGTGTTAAGTTTTTAAAACTATCATATTATGGGTTAATTTCTTTAATTATTATAATATGTGTTTTATTTAAATTAATATAATATATGTTTATTTTTTGATAATTATTATTATATGTGTTAATTTTTTTTTAATTATTATAATATGTGTTAGTTTTTTTAAAATTATTATAACATGTGTTGATTTTTTAAAAATTATTAAATATATGTTGATGTTTAAAAATTATTATAATATGTGTTGATTTTTTAATAATTATTATAATATGTGTTGATTGTTTAAAAATTATCATAATATGTGTTAATTCTATTTACATTATCATAACATGTGTTAATTTTTTTAAAATTATTATAATATGTGTAAATTCTTTTTAAAATTAATATGACATGTGTTAATTTTTTTTAATTATTATAATATGTGTTAATTTTTTAACATTATTATTATATGTATTAATTTTTTTAAAAATCTTATAATATGTGTTTATTATTTTAAAATCATTATAATATGTGTTAATTTTTTTAATTATAATGATATGTTTAATTGTTTTTTAATTATTATAATATGTGTTTATTATTTTAAAATTATTATAATATGTGTTAATTTTTTTAAATTATTATAATATGTGTGTATTTTTAAAAATTATTATAATATGTGTTAATCATTTAAAAAAATTTATGTGTGTTATTTCATTTTAAATTATTATAATATGTGTTAATTTTTTTTAAATTATTATAACATGCGTTTTTTTAATTATTGTAATATGTGTTGATTTTCTTTAAATTATTATAATATCGGTGTTTTTTTTAAATTATTATAGTATGTGTTGATTTTTTTAAAATTATTATAATATGTGTTTATTTTTTTTTAATTAATGTAATGTGTTATTTTTTGTAAAATTATTATAATATGTGTTAATTTTTTAAATTATTATAATATGTGTTAATTTTTGTAAAATTATTATAATATGTGTTAATTTTTTAAAAAATTTTGTAATATGTGTTAATTTTATTTAATTATTATAATATGTGTTAATTTTTTTAATTATTATAATATGTGTTTTTTTTTAATTATTATAATATGTGGTAATTTTTTAAAAATGTTAATAATATGTGTTAATTATTTTTAAATTATTATAATATGTGTTAATTTTTTTTAAATTATTATAATATGTGTTATTTTTTAAAAATCTAATCTTTGACATTTTTGTAAAAAATATTTTTTATTTCAATTTATATGAGATATTGTAATTTTCATTATTTACAATTGTTAATGTTGTTATTAAATACGGAGATCACGTTGAATGCAAACATGATTGAACCGTCTTACCTTATCTTTCTCAAAGAGGGAACGACAAATATTGACGTATAAAGAGTAAGTGAAATGTGCATGCAGGTTATCCAAACGGTTTTTCAAAATATCCGATTCTTCTGCATTTTCTATGGACAAAAGAAAGAGGTTTATAAACCATGCTAATGAATATTGATACATTGGTTCAATATTAGCCAGATCAGCAATGGAGAAAAACAAGACGGTGGAATGGACAGCAATTGGCTGGTAACTGCTACGAGCAACATCAATCTTCTGTTCTGTTTCCTCTGCAATCGCCTAAAGAAGATGAAGCAAAATCATTTGTGTTATGCAATTTCAGAGTTTGCATGTTGCTTGGTAGAGCAATAAATCTTTTTACTTATATGTTCTTTTTTCATGTAATAAAATTGAAAATAATATTTTTTATCTTTATTTGAAAACATCTAAAGTTTCATACATCATCAATTGTTTTAAAATTGTAGTTAATTTGAAGTTTGAATATTTTGTTTTAAGTACAGCTTTTTAGTACAGCTGTCATCATTTTTCCTTTAGTGACAATTTTTTAAACGTAATAAATACATTGTGGATTTTTTGCAATCTTATTCATCTCAAACAAGGCACAATGCCACATGGGCGTAAGGGGTTACTATGTGAGGCCATGCCTACAGGGACACTATGGATGGAGTTGAACAGTGAAATGCCTGTTCATATTACATTTAAGTTTTTGCACGTTAGTATAGTCAGTGAAACAGAAAAAAAGGGAAAGAATTCCAAAGTCTAGAAGTTCGAGGGAAGAAGCTATTAGAATACAAAGCTTTCTAGCATCTATGGACCTTTGGAGTGAAAGGGTGACATTTTGCATCAGAGTACATCCCATTAAAGTTCTTGTAGAGTATTTACGTCGAGGGGTACAAATTATCAGAGTACATCCCATTAAAGTTCTTGTAAAACAGGCACAGCTTGATGCAACAGCTTGGTTGGAGACTCTTTTTTGAACCTAGTATAATTTCGAAATATCAGAAAAGGTATTTAAATACCTTTAGAAATGCAAAGTCTAATTTCAAAATATCAGAAAAGGTTATTAATTTTATTTTTATTTCGGACTATTAGTCTCATCTTTATTAGTTGTTGTTTTTCATCTTTTATTGGATTGTTTATTCACAACGTTTCGGCCAACTTCCTCTGGCTTTCGTCAGGTGGTAACTGCGATGGATAGGAACTCTGAATTTCCTAACTGCATTCTCAGCCATCACTGCCATCCATAGTTGCTGTCGTCTCACCACATTTTTGGCCAATTAACCTCTGGCACGCTTTGGGTGGGATTGAAACCGCTATCTTCAGACAATGCTCATCTGGAACCATAGAGATTCAATGTCTCTATCAACTGCGCCACGGGCCCCGAAGGGTGATCAAGGTTGGATTCTTTGATCTTATAAATCTACGTTTATTTATTATCTGATCTTCCATAGTCGGGTCCGTACCGATTAGTATATATATATATTATTCCTTAATTGGAATTCATTTTTTTTTTTAGATGAGCATTATATATATTAATTTATTTTTATTTCGGACTATTAGTCTCATCTTTATTAGTTGTTGTTTTTCATCTTTTTTTTTATTGGATTGTTTATTCACAACGTTTCGGCCAACTTCCTCTGGACTTCGTCAAGTGGTAACGATGAAGGCCAGAGGAAGTTGGCCGAAACGTTGTGAATAAACAATCCAATAAAAAAAAAAGATGAAAAACAACAACTAATAAAGATGAGACTAATAGTCCGAAATAAAAATAAAAATTAATAACATATATAATGCTCATCTCAAAAATGAATTCCAATTAAGGAATAAAATATATATCAGAAAAGGTATTTAAATATCTTTAGAAATGCAAAGTCTAATTTCAAAATATCAGAAAAGGTATTTAAATATATTTAGAAATGCAAAGTCTAATTTTAAAATATCAGAAAATGTATTTAAATATCTTTAGAAATGCAAAGTCTAATTTCAAAATATCAGAAAAGGTATTTAAATATCTTTAGAAATGCAAAGTCTAATTTTAAAATATCAGAAAAGGTATTTAAATATCTTTAGAGATGCAAAGTCTAATTTCAAAATATCAGAAAAGGTATTTAAATATCTTTAGAGATGCAAAGTCTAATTTTAAAATATCAGAAAAGGTATTAAAATACCTTTAGAAATGCAAAATATTGCAGAATAAATTTCCAACAAATCGAACAGATGCCAAGACAAAAAAATTGAAACTGATACCTCCAGATGTTCAACAAGGGGTTCTACCAAGTGAGCTATTCGAATTTTCTTATAAATAGGACTTAAAACATTACTTCAAAATAATTATAGCTTTGGTATGACGTCATAAATTTACAATTTACATCATGTTATCAAACAATAATTCAAATATAGTCGATAGTTAAATATAAATAAATGAATGGGTAAACATTATCAATAGAATTGGAAATTATTTTAATAATTTTGCATTTTTATGACAATGTTTTTAAATATATTCATTTTTAAAACTGTCCTTTATGATCTTTACCGGTTATTATTACTAATTTACACTGAGTAAAATTTGTTTTTTAATGAAAATTTTTTAAATTTTTTATAAAAGTTAAAGAATTGATTCAATAATTAAATTTATTAAATGATGTGCGTTTTTGGAAAGTTGTACTCAATTTTACATTAGTTAGTTTATGTATCAGTTTATAGAAATTTTTTTCACAAATAAGCATTATTCCGGATTAACAAAGAACCTGGGCACAGTCACGTACCCTAATTAACTTTATTTTTAAACATTTTTAAACCATTTTCAATGATAGAATTCATATTCATTTAAACTCATTTTTGAAATATTTTATTCATATCTTGATAATGATCCCAAATGACAACATATATTATCACAGGAATAATAATGTAAGCTTTCTATTCTATAATAAGAAGATTGCAATTTTAAAATATCAACTATTAATTCAAATGGAATTTATTAATGCAAGATTATAGGTCAATGTAACACAAAATAAGGACCGTAATCATTTTTAGTTTGCATGAAATTTGATTAAAGATGAACAGAGAACATTAGACGTTCTACTCTAGACATACTACCATTTTCTGAGTAAAATGTGTTTTTATTGTTTGGAAAATTATTTCTAGTAAGTTTCAAATTAACAACAAAAATATTTAGGTAAAAATAGATACATAATCACCTGCTTTTCTGAGATTTCATCAGCTAAAACTTTAGAAGATGAAAGAACTTTTATAGCAGTTTCATCTTCAAGGATGTTTCCTTCAGATGAAGATAACACTTCAAGAATTTTATCCTCAATTTCTTTCAGTTGTCTAAAAAAAATAAATGATAAAAAATAATCATTGACGTTATTTCTATGTTTTTTCATAGTTGATAAGCTTCTAGGAATTTCAAACTAAGCTCTTTATTTGTGAGTTTCTTTGCTTTTTAGCAGCAGTTAATTGTTTTGTGAATTATATCACTTATTTGGATAGAATGGAATGAGAGCAACAGTTGAAATAACAAAAGATGCCTGAGGAGGGCTGTAGAATATGATGGTCGAAACGTTATAAAAAATAACAGCTAAGATGAGAACATTCTGAAATAATACTAATGATAATACCTTATCTCACAAATAACATTAAATATCATCTCATTGTGGTTATTTTTTTTTATTATCTATTTAAGACTTACAAGTACGTCCTGTTTCACCATTATTTCCTGAATTTTAATTTTAACTTTTTATATATTTCACAGCTGTAGAAAATTTTGATTCCATTGCCTGGTTGTCCTGACCCCTAATGTCAGACAATGGAAACCGCCCCCCTCAAAACAAGAATTAATTAATAAAATATCGCTTAGCATGCTTAAAATCACTGAATGAATAGCACAGTTGTAAGTTTTAAAGTAATACTAAATTCAGTAGCAGCCTGTTGAACTGGAGAGTTCAACAGTCAATTAATTCTGAGTAGAACCAATAATAAAATTTTTAAATAACATTAATTTTAGTCTACACAAATCAGTTATTTTCTTTTTCTGATGTAAGGAGAAAATGAAAAATGAAAAAAGTACCTCTATTGGTGCTGTGGCGGTATCAGAAATCAGCTTGAATAAACCTTGGCAGATTAACATCACTGTCAATGGAGTACCATTAAAATTAAAATTGGACTTTGGTGCCGATGTAACTGCAATTCCTGAGCACATCTATAAACTAAGGAGAAACTTACTAAACTTCTCAGATGCCAATAAAAACTCTACTTGGTCTGTGATGTATTCCATTCCAAGTGACTGGAATGATCATTGCAACCATCTTGCATAAAGAGCTAACAACAAAACAGTGGATATTTATTATCCCAATCTTGAGAAGCTGTTATTAGTATAGCATATACTGACCATTGAAGCCTTCAAGATATTAATTGTCCACCCATCGGGAGCAAAACACAACACTATGGTCCAAAAAAGGAAATTGCCAGACCTATTCACAGGCTTCGGCATATCTAGGAAAAGAATACACCATTACATGCAGATGCTAGGCCACACCCAGTGTCCACACCATTATACATACTAGTGCCATAGTGAGAAAAACGCAGCCAAAACAACAGAAATTGGAAAGGCATCTGAGGTTATAAACAAAATTGACGAACTCACCATGTACTCCACATTCTGCCAACAGTTGGCCACCTCTGACTCAGTTAAGGGAAATGAAAATCATGAGCAAACTGGATGCCAACAGCAGATATTGGCAAATTCCATTTTCATCAGAATCTTCTAGATTGACAACTTTCATTCAGATGGTACTGTCTCCTCTTTGAAATTTCATCATCCAGTGAGATGTATAAAAGATGCATGTCACAAAGACTGAGATTGGAACAAGATGACATGCTAATCCAGGGTAAAACTCAACAAGCATCCAGTTAAAAACACACCTAAAATACCTTGCATTATTCTCAACTGGGCAAATGTAAAATATCAAAACCGTTGCTGAAATTTGGGGGCATATATTCAATACTAATGGTTTTTGGTCAGATTCTGAAAAAGTCGTTGGTGTCTTCAACTTCCAAAAACCAACAGAATTAACTGAACCTAGCTGATTCTTAGGGACTGTGAATCAAACGGGAAGTTTATTGCAAACCTCGCAGACATGATGAAGCCATTAAGGAACTTGTTAAGCCGGAAATATACATTCGTTTGGACAGTACATAACAAAAAGCATTTAGCTCCATCAAGAAAGCACTGTATTCAACACTAGTATTATTGCTTGCAAAGTCCCTGAAATGAGTGTCACAAACAGCTCTCACTACTCCCAAAGCAATTGACAGCAAGAGTTTTAGTAAAGACAATGAAAACATTGTTAAAAGACTCTATCCTTCTTTTCCCACCTACAGGACAACACAATGGACTATGGGTGCAGTCCTGGTGAATTATTACTAACACTTCAGGACGAACGTCCCAACTCACCCAAGTCTACTAAACTTTAAATCTCAAATGCTTCAGACAGAGAGAAGAGAACTAAAAGGTCCAACATTGACTCACACACTGTCTATCATATAGAATAAAAGAGCCACCATCACTCAAACCATCAGTATAGCACAGAAGCCCAACCTATTAAATCAGGTCTCTACACCACACTCTTATGATCTGTAGACCAAGGACAAACAGATTAATCCAATGCAATCAATGGCACATTGTATCCAAATCATTCAGCCGATGCTGATGACTCATTCATCCACCAAGAAAGGAAACTGTGAAAACAACATGTCAACCCTCATTTCTTGAGATTACACAATAAACAATCAAGTTAGATCTTTAAAAACAAAAAATATATTCATTAAAAAATAAAAAATAAATAAAAGAGAGAGATCATATAGTTCTGTCACTAAAGAAAAAAAAAAAATTTAAATAGGAAGATGCCATGTTACTAGACATTTTGTACCATAAACATCTTGTAGGGAACGTGAATAAATAAGACTGGCAGTCGGCCATCTTAATTTAAACATACGTGCATCATATTTTCTTATTAACAAAACCCTAAAAAAAAAAATCTCATTCATTTTTTTCTGGTGCAAAGAATTAACCACTCAGCAGTTGATGTATCTGCTATGCAAATTTCTCCATTGCTCAGAGTATTCGAAGACACTGTGCATAATAAAGGCGCTTTTATGCCATTTATGATAGAGGGATAGACTCAGCTCATTACAAATAGCTAGATAAAATGTGGGTTAAAAACCAATGCTGAACATTATTTAAAGGAAAAGGGATTCACAAAATCTATCCAGTTATTGATCAGTTTTTCCAGATAAGTAGGTTCGTTCATTGCCAGCAGCATTTTCAACCAGTTTTTCTTTGAAGTTGCGCCTCCCGAGGGGGGGGGGTTCACCTCAAATACACAAAAGGGAATAAATCCGAGAAAGTAGAATCTCCACTCCCATTGCACCTACTCTCCTGCCAGATCTGGAAACTCTCCAGCACCTAAAAATGAAGCTCGTTTTGTAGTTTCCAGCTTCACGTGCACATGAGATTTTGTGAGAACGCACATAATAAAATGCTGGCCGCCATCTTTGTTTTTCCTTTTCTCGGCCTGAACTCACTCGCTGCACACCCACAGTAAGACTTCTGTTTTTCTTAGCTTCTGACCACACGCCTACCTGATCTCAAGATCATATTTCACAGTCTCTCATCTACTGTGGCGGTCGCCTCTCTCTACTTGACCTCTGAGGTGTCTGGTCCTCCTTCTGTTGCTGCACATTCCCCTCCATTGCTTCGCCTTCCACTGGTCTGATGTCGAGAATATGCTACTCCAGCCACCACAATGTTGTTCCTGGTCTTCTTCCCAGTCACGAGACCTCTACTCCATTGCGCACCTCTGGTGGCTTCACCCATACCTCATCCCTGAGTTTAATGGTCCCTGTGGCCTCTGCCTCTCTGCTTGCCGGCTCAACCCTGGGATATCTCCAAGAATATGCGAACATTGACAGTTACGGAACAGTCTCTGGCACTTGTCCCAATCTAGGCGACATATTATACCAGTAGACTGCTTGCTCAGGTGAGGTGCCTCCTCTTTCTGCAACTGCCTTTATGGTGCAGTGGTTTCTCTCCATGATCCTGTTGCCACTGGATCTTTAGGCAGCTCTGAAAAATTGTTGGATATTCCATTTCTTCATTACTTCCGTCACTGCTACTGACTTGAAGGCGGTACCATTGTCGGTTAACAGCTCTTCCACGGGACCTCGCTCCAAAAACACCTCATCGAGGATTGCCACTATTTCATTGCCTGTTCCTCCACATAGCTTCTTCCATAGGGCAAATCGCCCGGGACTGCAGTCAATCATGGTCAGGTAAAGTTCATCCCTGTAATTGGTGACATCGCATGCCAGTCTCTCCCAGGTCCCACTCATCCCCAATTGACCAGCTTCATGCGTGCTTGGAGCAGGATCAATCGACTGATATCTGTCGCATGTCCTGACCACTTGCCTCACTTGCTCTATGGTGACATTCGGGTCGACTTTCTTCACCAAGTACCGCATCCTCTCTACCCCCATATGGTGCAGATTGTGCAGCTCTCACACGCCAACATCACCTAGATCTGATGCAGCAACAACATCTTTCTTTGGCACAAGCCAGCTCTTCTTCACTCTCGTGAGAGCATCTGCCTGGTTCTTCTCAGAAGCCACCATGTCTACGCGAAGCTTCAAACAAAACTCCTGCATCAGCGCAGCTAGCATCCCAAGCCTGTGCTTCACTAACATCTCTGCTGCCCCTTTCGTTCTTATCCTTTTTTTGCTTGAAATGAGGGACTTTAGCCAAGCAAACACAGAGTCTGTTTTAATGCAGATGTCATGCAGTTTCAAGGCCAGATTGACCCCTTTGACTATTGCATCTAATGTCACGCAGTCCCCATTGCAAGGATAGATTGACTATTGCATCTAATTCTGTTACATTGATGACATTCTTCTTAACCAGGCCGCATCTTCTCCAACCACTCCTCCAACTTTCAAGACGACCCCTGTTACAATGCTGCTTGCATCACACCACACGAATCCATCCAATGTTTGCGGTACGTTCCAGGTTCCCCGGACTGGGTCTTGCCATTCTGCTTCTTTCAGGAGCTCTTCCATCATGGCGACCGTTCTTCCTCCCACTTTATCATCCCATCCTCTTCTTTCGGCATGCCTCTTTATGTAGCTGCATGCTGGTCTAAGCCAGCCAGCAACGGGGTAATGTCCGATCAACTTCCTGCATATGGAAAAAAGTTCTGTCTGTTGAGCTCTTGCTTCAGTTGCGGGATCTCATTCCCCCTTCGAAACTCTAGGCTGCCCGACGCACCTCATTTCAGCCTTAGCCCCAAAGCAGCCCCTCCGTCTAATTTTCCAGCGCTTGGGCGACCAACCTAAACCTCTTCAAATGAGCCACCACCTCCTTGGCAGTTACCAGAGACTCATTCACAAGAATGTCGTCTATGTATGAACTCACTGCCCTATCTCCTTTTCCCATTGTTTCCAGAATCTTCCTGAGGATGGTTGACATGATCTTGGGTGTTGAATTAAACCCGAACCCCACTCGCCTAAGGCAGTAGGTTTTGCCTTTGTACCTGACTAACTGGCATTTCCAGAGCTTCTTGGCGATGCGGAGTTGCAAATAGGCAGATTTTAGATCTACCAACGTAGACGCCCCATACATCTGCCTCCATTCTCTAATGGTCTCACTGCACACATCTACGGTGTCGCCTCCAGTATGGCACTCAACGTGTTGGTTCAGCTCTCCGAAATCCAGGACTAGTCTTACTTTCCCTTTAGTTGGTTGTAGAACAGCCATCAATGGCAAAATGCCCGGCTCAATGTCATCCGTCCAAGGCAGCAGTATACCCTCCTCAATCCATCGGTCCACTTCTTGTTCAAACTCCTTTCTCGCCCCTCCTCTGAGCGAATTACGCCACCCTGTTTGTCAGCGATGGTGCTTGATGTTTCCATGCCCACTCTACAGTCCACTGCTCTCCGTTGAATTCGGCTCGGAAGTCCTGATTTTTGCTCAACATTTTTCTTTCCTCCCCAGCCTTGTTGGCCCCTCCAGAGCTTGCTCTGTCACTGCGCACTCAGCTAGTCCGAACCTCATGTTGTTGCATGTGATGGTAACGCCTCCAAGTCGGCATATAACATCCATTCCAATGATGGCTTGGACGGTGACAATTGCATGGACCCTCATCCAGTGTATAGCAATATCAATAGTGATGGTCTTCCTCCCTCGACACTTCACTCGTGACCCATCAAATGCTACTACTCCACCCTTCCCTTTCCATCTTCCAACCAGGGTCGTGTGCACCATGGTAGTGGTACAGCCAGTGTCGATCAGGGCCATAACTCCCCGTCCTTTCACTACGATCTTCTGCTTGGGCATCTGCTGTGAGTGCGCCACTATTCCTGAATCGGGGCGGCCGCTGGTGCTACGGCTTCCCCTTGCGAGTTTCCCAAACTCATGCATTTCACCGCTAAATGGCCTCTCCGATTGCATTTATAACACACTGTCTGTTGCAAGAACTTCCTGCAGTCTCTTCTCATGTGTGGTCCCCCACATTCAAAGCATGCCATCCTCGGGTTCAGCAGACTCCTACCCACATTCTGCTGTACCGTTGCTGTTGTCCCTCCAGACTCCGTGGGCTGGGTGCTCACCAAAATCTTTGCAGTTTTGAGCAGCTCACTCACATCCAGCGTCTCCACTCCCGGGACCTGCTGCAAACGTTTCGATATCTCTTTCGGGAACCCAGTAATGAATGTCATTTTGTACTACGTGACTTGTGGCATGTCTCTTGATGCCTGACAACTCAACCAATCTTCTTACCTCGTTCGCATAGATATCAACAGATTCACCAGTCCACCTCTTCTCCTTCAACTTATTAAAGGCCTCGAAAGGCCCCTCTGCAAAAGCTTCGATCAGTCGACTCTTGATGGCGTCCGCGTCACCCTGATCTTGCTCACTGAGCTCCAAATAGAGGGCCAGCATGTCCCCTTCTAGAAACAGTGGTATTACTGTGGCCACATCGTCCAACTTTTGAATCCTTGCCACAAGGTCCACTTTTTTAAGCCACGCCACCACATCAAAAAGGCTTAATCATGTTGCCTAAGCTAGCGTTGGCCATCGCCGAAATAGCTTGCGCCTCCCAAGGGGGGAGTGGGGTCACCTCAAACACACAAAAGGGAATAAATCCGAGAAAGTAGAATCTCCACTCCCGTTGCACCTATTCTCGTGCCAGATCTGGAATCTCTCCAGCACCTAAAAATGAAGCTCGTTTTGTAGTTTCCAGCTTCACGCGCGCACAAGATTTTGTGAGAACACACGTAATAAAATGCTGGCCGCCATCTTTGTTTTTCCTTTTCTCGGCCTGAACTCACTCACTCCACACCCACTGTAAGACTTCTGTTTTTCTTAGCTTCTGACCACAGAACACATTAACACATACTCTTTCCTGTCGAGATCAAGCAACACCTCAATCAAATTAAACTTCTTTTCCTATGAGTATTTATTTACTTTTTCTTAGTAAACTGATCGCTTTTCTTAGTCCTTCTGACGTCATTGTCATTGTTTGATTTCTCATGTAGTTATTATTTTCTGTATGTTAGTAAAAATTGAATGGACACAAAAAAATCCTTTTAATATTATAGAACTAAGATTTTTATTTGTACTTTTTGCTTACCATTTGTTATAAATATATTTGGTTTTCACACTTTGATCTCACCTTTTATTTTCGGCGCTTTGAAATATGAGAGCATTTTTGTCTTCCTCCAGTTCAGGACGTTCTTTAGCAACAACAATGCCTTGAAGCTGGTCTTGGAGACCCTCTTCCGTGATCATAAAGTTTAGAAGAGTTACCTAGAATTAAAAGAATAACTCCGAAATATCTAAGTCATCAACAAAAAGATAATCTAGTGTATTTTCTGATGATCATATTTTCTTAATCATATCAGCTTATTCTATTGAGATAAATTTATTTTTATCAAATAATTATCTGAATTCTATTTACTAATTTTTATTTTCATAAAATGATTGCATATTTTAATTTACTAAGTTTTATTTTCATCAAATAATTGCATAATTTAATTTATATTGTTTATTTGTAGAAAATAATTGTATAATTATATTTATATAGTTTTATTTTTACCCTAGATTTTATCTTATTACAGTCATAGGAAGAAAGATAAAATAATTTAATTTCTAACCTAGACTTTGAGATTATGTTGTGTTTGTTTTTCTGTTTTTTTTTAGGAGTGTTGTTCATTCACTAATTTATTGTTTTAGACACTCTCCTGACTGCCCACATATGATTTATAAATTTAGATTCAAAATACAAAGTTGAAAATGTGTGTGTGTGTGTGTGTGTGTGTGTGAGAGAGAGAGAGAGAGAGAGAGAGAGAGAGAGAGAGAGAGAGAGAGAGAGAGAGTAAGTAACTTGATAATCATTTGATAAAACCTGTGTTAATATTCTGACCTTTACTGCTGTCTCTGGTAAATAATGAGGATTTCGTAGTTTAGTTGTCATATAAAACTTGAAATCATTGCAATATTCTATGGTGGCATCGCCAAGACGAATACACAGTGTGCCACCTTGTTTGAAGGTCTGCTTAAGCAATAAAGGTTCCAACAATGGATCCAATTCTTCACCAATATTTTCAACTAGAACCTATAAAAATAAAAAAGAAGTATTTGTAAAATAAACAAATGTTTTTTTACAAAAAAGTGCATAAAGTTTATAAAATATGAGTAAAGTTATTCATATAAATCTATGATTTGAGAAAAACGCAACTTTTTATTAAGAAAAAAAGTTTAATGTAATTATGTTTTTGAAAAATATTAACAGAATTTCACTTATTTTTTTCTTGTGTATTTCCATGCATAACTAAAACGCACACTTATATACTTCCTTATTATACATTTGCTTAAAAATAAATTGGTGCATAAACAAATGCACATTGACACACGTGTACACACATAAGGCAACAATTAATTTAAAAAGAAATCAATACTTAAGGAAATACACTGCACACTATTTTCAAGAAAAAAACACTACATATCCAAACACATTCATTAAAAGGTATTTTACAATACTTAATCATTATTTTTTCTAAACACAAAATAATTTAATTGCAAAGAAATAAAACTTGGGATATGTTTTCATCCAAAAAGGAATATAAGAACTGAAATACATCTTTTAATATGTTTCGCAGAATAAGAAAAGAGTTTAATTATTTTGTAAATATATTAAAAAGAAAAATGGAAGTGTATACCTGATATGCACTTTCACTCCCATTTTTTATTCAATATTTTTTAATGTAACGATGTTGCATGCCTGGGTAACATCGGTCCACCTTGCTTATAGGCTAAGAGTTGGGTAGGGTGTTTGACATGGGGATAAAGGAATTCATTCATTCATTTCTCCAAAGTGTGAAATACGTTTTTATTGGCAATATGATAAACAGGAAAAAAAAACAAAAAAAAACAGTAAAGTGGACATAGGGGAGGTCGGCTCTATTATCTAGGAAATATTGTCATAAAAGTCACTTGGTCTAGTTAAGTATCAGATCACCAAGTAAGCAGTGGAAACGAAACTGGAAAACTGTGAGGGTTAGCTGATATGTTAATTTTTTTGGACAGATAAATAAATTGACTTAAGCATATATTTGGTTGGAAAGGAGAGACAAGGGAGAGAAGAAAAAGGAAAGAGAGAATTAAAGAAAGAAAGAGAAAGAAGAGATTCACAGAAAAAAGAAAAAGAACATAAGATAATGGGATAGAGAAAGGAAAAGATAATGGGATAGAGAAAGGAAAAGATAATGGGATAGAGAAAGGAAAAGATAATGGGATAGAGAAAGGAAAGCGTAATCTTGAGAGATGAAAACAGAATGACCTTAAGAGAAGGGTGGTTGGAAATTACGTTTGATAAAAACCATTGTGTTTTTAGAAACAGATTTGGCTGGCTGGCATTGGCATTGAAGAAAACGCATTGCTCAATTGCCCAATAGGCAGGACCCCCCCCCATCCCCCATAAGAGATAAGTTGAAAGGCTCTTGTTCCTAGCTGGGAAATTGTCTAAATGAATTTAAGTTGTACAACCTGCATCACGAAGCCATCGAGAACCCAAAGTCCTTGTACAAAGTTTATCGTGAAGATTTTTTAAATAATTATTTTTGTTAATAAGAAATGATCTCAGAGTTATTTTTGAATTGCTGGCTTGAAATACGGTTTATTACAATACCGATGCCAGTGAGAGTCTGGTCAGCCTTGAAGGGTTCACCACTAGATGGTTAAGAGTGTAGCCCTGCTGGGTTGCATCTATGGTTCTGTGAGCTGGGATCGATGAACACGGCCAGGGGTATATCACAATTATGGTCCTGTGAACCAGGATTGCGACACATGCAGCCCAGAGGACATCGATTAAACATCAAGTTTGTAGATTATAAAAGAATTGGGAAAATTGTCTAACTTTTATCAGAAGTATTTAATCTTTTTATATAAGTTTAATGCAACATATCCTTCGTTACTTGATTTTTACAAGTCTTCAATCAAAATAATTCGTTTACAAACACAGTTTTTTTATTCATCACTCAGTCATGCTTCTCTCTCTATCCTTACCACACTATATGCCTTGCAAGTTTTCTACCACTTGATTGGTATAAGTGCTGTGGGGTCTCCTAATTCAACCACATCCTTGTTTTGGAATCCATAAAAGAACATCATTTACAATTTCATCTTTTTTGAATTGCGATAATTTTATGTTAAATGTACATGGTAAACTGATCCCTCTGCTAAAAATTGAACCGTATTTTTTTTAAGAAGTAAAAGAAATGGTATTTACTGGGGTTCCAAATTGAATACAGTTTTCTAGAGTACGGACAAAGTCTGCGTCAGTTATTTTTATAACATGTAGATTATTGGCTTTTTCCATGTTTTTGATCCATTTATTAGCTTGTCCTTGTGGGTCAATCATAAGTGGCCAGCGATGAGCATTGCTAAAAAAAAAAAAAAACGCAAGATAAAAAGCAATCAATTTTACTAAAAATCAAATGAATACAAATAAACTTTGTGAATTACAGAAGAGCGTTTTTACAGCGAAAAGATGAAAGTAGTTAAACGAGAACAAAATAGTTTAAGACAAATTACAAACAAAAATGAATTGAATACTTGAAGAAGAGATAAAATAACTTGGATTCAATCAAGATATAAAAATGTGTTTATAGACACATAGTGAAAAAGTAAACATTTTAAATATGACTAATTAAAAAGTAAAATCAGTCGACAAACGAATTGAAGCAAGTTTTTATACAATAGTTTCCCACTTTTTTACACAGTTCTTTGCATTTTTGTTGTATTCTGCAAAATATTGCAAGCTGCACTGATTAGACAGTAAAAAAAGGCAAGACTGTTGCATTGTATACTCCTCCTTTCCACATTTACAGATGGTTGGGTCAGTTTTGTAGCTGCATCTAGTCATAGCACTTTTTGATCACCCTGTACCTATTCTCAGATGGTTGAGTGGTATGTTGGAGCCAGGGTGGGATTCAGAAGCGGATGGATTCCTGTATCTGTAGGAAATAGGCCATCCTGAGATGTTGTTAGGGTTTTGATATAGCTGAGGAAGCTTCTTTTTTTACTTCAGTCGTTGGACCATGAAGAAGATGGCAATCACCCCTGATAGTCTTTGTGATCTCTACTCGGCTGGCAACTTTCCATCTCACATCTGAAGGGGCAATGCCAGCAAGGAGATGCAGGTTGTTCAGGCTAATAGATTTGAGGTAGCAAGTGATCAAGCAGCAGGTGTTGTTCAATTCTGAGTTTTTTGAGTATATGTTAGTCTGTTTTAAACAGAACAAAAATACTCCATAGTACACATTAATGTGTGTGCTGCGGCTGCCCATTTGGAGTTCATCAGTTTCCGTAGGATGTTGTGCCAGGAGTTGACTTTCTTTTTTCTCTTCTTTACATGTTCCTTGAATGAGAGAATACAACAAATATGTATGAGAAAAAATAATTGCAATAAATATTAAGTATAATAATACCAAATTATTATTCCATTTTCCACAGAAAAGTTATCTGTTGGCAATCCTGCAATATTCCAAGCTCTGATTTTAACTGGTTCCCCTAAGGTATTCACCAATGAAAAGTCATCTGAACATGGAACTCCAAAGTGTTTTATTCTGTGAACCCAGGTGTTAATTTGATCCTGAAAGAACAAACACACTTTCATCTTAAAGGTGTTGTGGAGACAATCCAAGATATAATCTTAGTTATATTCAGTTTGTATTTTTGTATTTTATTTGCATACCAATTGTAAGTAATTATGTTTAAATAATCATGAAATTCTAGAAAGCAGTTTAAATTTGCATGAAAGTTTTTGAAGATACAAGCATGAAAAGCATTGCAAAAAATGACTCCATCCAAAATAGCAAAAAACCATCAATAAACAAATTTAAAAGAAGAGAAAAGAAAGATGCAATAAATACTTTACCACTCTGAAAGCAGAAGTAAATGCTCCTAAATATGCTACAACTCCGGAAGAAACCAACACATCTCCAATCAAGTTTGTGTATTGAACACCAAGTGTCTGTGCAGCAAGACTCCATCTAGAAAAAAAATACTGCATGCCAATTGAGCTATCAATAGATGTTGGTAGTACTGATATTAGTAAGTTTTATTTTGTACAAGTACTCAAATGCAAACTCACAAATGAAATATTAATATGTCTGTTAATTGAATAGCATTTTAATAACTTAGCGAATAGTTGCAACGAGATAAAGCTAAATCCGATGGAGGACTTGGCCTCAAAGTATGAGAATCATTTATGAATCTAAAGTCATCAATGCTATGAATTTTATCATTTTTTTTCTTTTAACTTTTACTAAAACTTTTATATAAGTCTTAATTGGCAAAAACTTTGAAAATGTTTACTGATCTCATAAAATAAGTGCAAAAAACAAGAAAAACATTATAGATGAATATTTAAAGATTCATGACACAATAATTAAAACAGAGTATCGATGTTATGAAAAAAATAAGGAAATATTAATTTCATGTGAAATACTGAAGTAGTATGAATTATATGGAAAGAGATAAAGAACTATTGATCATCTCATGAGAATAAAGAAAACAAAACATCATTAATTTCACGAGAAAGATTAATAATTTTATGAGTAGAAAATATAAAAATTCCTTTCATAAAAAGACAAAAAGAAATATTCATTTTACAAGAAGAACTAGAAGAATAAAGGATTGATATGTATAATATACATTCCTCTTATATTTTTTTCTTTTCATCTTTACTTTTTTTTCAGTGGGTTATTATCAGTTGGACACTAACCTGCCAGATTATATCCTCACCCAATGCACAAAATCCAATGTTGAAATATTTTTAAGGTGTGCGCTCTTTTTAATACAATATTTGCAATATATTGATCCCCCATATTGAAACAACTCGACAAGAACACAAAACCTGTATGCTTAAGAAAGGTAAAGGTTTGGGTATTTTTTCCCAAAATTTGTTGAAAGTTAATGAAAGATTTTTTTTTATTTATTTAAAACGGTCGATAATGGTTATGGATCTTAATTATTACGGTATCATTTGATTATTTAATTACTGATTGAATCAAATTTCTATGAAATCATAATCAATTCTATCATTGTTTAAATGTCTAGTTATAAAATTTAAAAATCCTTTTAACCCATTCCCGCTCCCCCGCCAAATGCACAAAATTTATTTCCCATATATATATATATATATATATATATATATATATATATATATATATATATATATATATATATATATATAAGGAACTCATTTTTTTCCGTGTGAGTTTGGCCTTAATAGGATTAATTTAGAATTCGAGAAAACAAAAAAAATCATTTAGAATTTGTTCACTGCGGAATTGATATTTGACCTAATTCACGTTTTAGTTAATTCATCACGTTTTTTTTTTTTTTTTTTTTTTTGCGCTTTCGCCTCAATGATTCTAGTTCAATCCCCGCCCCCCATCAAACTTTTTTGGGATTTCTCAAACACCGTTCGTATTGCATCACGTCCATTTTTTTAATTGTTTTTGTTTTTTTTCAGGATTTTTTCTTGTTTGTTTTTATACTATTTAAACAGGGTTATTACTTCGCTTTGTTTTCATTTTACCCCCCTCCCCCAACGGCACACGCATCTAAAACCCCGGGCAACGCCGGTTACCCGCCGCTAGTATATATATAATTTTTAACCAAAGTTTATTTATGAAATTCCGGTAATGTTCACATACCAATTAAACCAGATTCAATATTAACCCAGTTAATTAAGCTCAATGATTATCTGTATTAATATTCGAGCATATATATAAATTATAATTCTGCAATTCCAAAATGGCTAATCTTCAGACACAAAATACAACTATATACAAAAGTACACACAATTTCTTCTTTTATTAATACAAGCAGTGAAATTCACCTTTCTATCCTTCATTTTATCGGTTAATATTAAATTATGTAGGCAACTTACATTGGTATTTCTTATTTGAATTATTAGATAATTGTTATTTAATTTTTGTGTATTTATATTTATTTAATAATTTAACTCATCTGTCAATTTATTTAGTTTATTGGTTTGTTTTTTATAATTTAATAAACTTCCGTATTTATATATATTTAATTAGTAACTTCTCAATTAGCCTTAATTTTGTATATTTCTTTATTTAAATCTAACGATTCCAACATTGACTATTTTCTATTTTAATATTATTTTGTAAAAATCACTGTAACGAAAAGGATCATTCAAAACCATTTTTTAATAATGTACTAATTTAATAATAATTTTATTATCATACTAATTCTTAAATTATATGATAAATCTCTAGTTTTCTACCTTATCATATCGTAAACAAAGCATCGTTATTTTAATTACCTTATAATGAAATCGATTCAAGCCATTCAAACGGTCAAAGGGAAAAACTCAAGTATAGCCACATTATTCACTTTTAATTTTCTATCATATTTTTCTTCATGAGAGTAGTTTTTGTTAATTATGCGAGGGGAAATATTTTTTTCTTGAAATAAATATTTATATAAATAAAATAAATATTTATTTGTAAACAAATTACTTTTTAGAATTTAAATAATTAAAAGATTGCTATATATATATGTCACGCTTAAAACTTTTGGGTCAATATCCGGTCAGAGTAATACAAACTTTTACGGGCTGGTTTTATTTTTATTTTTATTTATTTATTTATTGAAGCCTGATCTTAATTCTTCAAAATTTAGTTTGAAATCACTTTTTCTAATTAAGCCGGCGATGAAAGTTGACATGCTGTTTTTCTCTTCTTTTTATTTTTCGATTCCATTTGACTGGAGATCAACTTCTCTTTGGGCTAATGCACTGTCCAAAAAAAACAATTTCCATTGTTTCAGCAGCTTTGAAAACTTTCCAACCGGAATATATATATGAATCATTACACTGGACTTAATTTTGTACTGCATTCTCTCTAAAGAACTATTTTCGCCTTTCGGATTACCTCGAGAGAATTTTCATGCAAGCTGAAATATTATGTGCGGTTTGTTTTTATATATATTTTTAAATATCCAACATTTTTTCACTTGTTTTCCTTGGCAATTTATGACTACAATAAATTGCGGTTTTATTTAATGCTATAACCAGCATATTCTAGCATTGCTACAAATATAATTTGCTGATTTCTTTCTGTCCTCTGATGAGAAGAATAGCAAGAATAGCATTCTTTGAAACTCTGTGGAATAAGGACTTTGTAAATTGTTTTTTGGAGTATTCAGTCGAACAATAAATTTTGATTGTAAAGTTCAACTTACAGTTTGAATTTTCTTTCTCATATATATATATATATATATATATATATATATATATATATATATATATATTTCTCTCTATTTCTCTCTCTCTCTCTCTCTCTCTCTCTCTCTCTTTATATATATATATATATATATATATATATATATATATATATATATATATATATTATATATTTCTATTCAAAAAATGCTACATTGCCAAACGTGTGTTTATTCATAAAGTCTGAAGAAATGCTGGCTTTTGAAAATTTTCAAACGATATAATGCTTGAAATTGTCGAACTGGACATTGAAACAATTGTAACATAAAATGAAATACACTTTTTGTTGCCATCAACACCTTGTCTTGAAGTCTTGATTTTGCACACACAGTATATTAATGCTCAATTATGAAATGTGATAATTTTGTAGCTTAATCCTTAAGTCAACCCTTTTTTGGCTTAAAACCTATTGGTATATGAAAATTTACTGAATTACACGAACTCAGTATACTTAATTTACTCACATAAAATTAGTATAAGAAAGTATAAATTTATGCGTAAACTTTAAGTATTTACTTCAAAAGTGCTCAATACGTAGGTAGAGCTAGTTAGTAAGTTATAAAATATACATAAATGATCACACATATATGTATGTATATATATATGCATATATATGTGTATATATGTATGTACATATATATATATATTTATATAACCTAACATTAAAAAAAAACCTAGCCTAGATTTAAAACAGATCAAGAAACTAGATATCCAGGTTAAATAGAGCACACACAAAGGAACAGGTCAACCAGAGGTCAAATAGGCCTTTGTCCGATAAGTGCATGCTCATTGGCTGATAGGAAGGGCGCGGTGGATACTAGAAAGCTGATTGGCTAAGTAAAATCTCAATAGAAGATGCGTATATAAAAACGGCAAACAATCACAAAATTCTCGCATAAGCCTGAAGAATCCTAGAGTGGATGAAACGTGGAATATTCAGTGTAGCTTAATCGCCATATATGTTTTATAACTTACTATATATATATATATATATATATATATATATATATATATATATATATATATTCATTTACCTTTTTGCATTTATTCACCTTTGTGTAATCACCTTATTGTTGTTGTTTAAAAAATAAATGCGGTGCATTTAAATCGAAAGGAGGTGTCGATCGTTTTATTCTCATTCCTTTTTTTATTATTTGTTTGGGATTTCCTCGCCCCAAACAAATAATAAAAAAAGGAATGAGAATAAAACGATCGGCACCTCCTTTCGATTTAAATGCACCGCATTTATTTTTTAAGCAACAACAATAAGGTGATTACACAAAGGTAAATAAATGAACAGAAAAGGTTGTTTTCTTTGTGAAACGGTAACTGAGGTAATTACATGTTTTTTATGTAAAGAAGAAAACTGTTCTTAAGAAAGAAAGTGTAAATGTCTGTTTGAAGGTGTCGTCTGCCATCCGACTGCAGTCGTCAACAAATAGCAGTGGGAGTGGTGAGTGAGAGAGGTCTGTATAGATCGCTTGCTGGCGTCTCTCCTGCGATCGCAGCTGAGATCCCAAAGGGCTAAAAATAGTCCTTAAGGGGACAGCTCAAATCAATGTGCCCTGCCAACCGATTTGTCAGTGTGGCCGAATCACTTTGGCATTGGGCATGTATCCGCTTTTAGTAAATAGCTTGTTAACTGATATATATATATATATATATATATATATATATATATATATATATATATATATATATATATATATATATATATATATATATATATATTTGCTTAGCTGGCCTGTTTTCTCAGAAAATTTTTTTATTATTTATTTTTTGTCCCAGGGAGCTGGATATCTCGTTATATACAAAAAAACAAAACAAAACAAAAAAAAATAAAAATAAAAAAATAAACAAAAAACAAACAAACAAACAAACAAAGCAACAACAACAACAACAAAACAAAACAAACAACCATGTGTGTAACTTTGCCCTTATGGGGAGGAAAATAAATAAGGAGTTGTGCATTTAATACAAATTTAATTTATTGTCTTAGTTAAAGATATAAGCTATATCTTTCCAGCTTTCATTTCAACGTTTCACAATGAAACTTGCTAGAACTTAGTGCTTTGATGTTATTTTTTAAGTAAAAATAAGTTGTTTGGGGGTGTAATTACGAAAAATCGATTCAATAAATAATTTAAATGACTCAAATAGGAATGAACTGTACTTAGTAAAATTGTCTGTAGACAATGACCTACAATTAAACAGACACGGTAAATAAATTCAAATTAATATTTTTTTACTTTCCTTTTAATCATTTTTTGGTATGAGCTAACCCCGCCTCATTGAGATTCTACTTTTTTGGGCGATTACAACACTTTAAAGAAAATTAGAATAATACCTTTAACAAATTTTTGGGAAAAAACAACATATAAAACCTTTACCTCCTCCAACTATATGGACAATAATTCGGTTTTGTGTTTTTGTCAAGTGGTTCCAATATGGGGGATCGATTTACTATAATCTTGTATTAGGGATTAAGCATCCCTTAAAAATTTTTAAATATTGATTTTTTTGCATTTTTTCTTGATAATCTCGTAGATTAGTGTCCAATCGATAATAATCTACTGAAAAAGTGAAAAAAAGACGAAGAGACAAAAAAATCTTTCACGTGAAGAAAAAAAGGAAATATTTATTTCATGCGAAAAATTATGAGGGAGAAAGAAAAAATATTCATTTTATTAGAAACTAGTATTTCAGCCCGGTGTTGCCCGGTGTTTGGATGTGTCTGTTGAGCAAAAAAAAAAAAAAGTGGTAGTAGGAAGGGAGGCTCGAACCCGTACCGCGAAGGAGGAAAGAAACGGAAAAAAAACCCTGATGTCTTTGCTCTTACGACCACCGCCAAACTGGAAGTAACTTATGTTTAAATTAAGGCTAGACAATCGAAAAGAGAGGATGGCTTTCAAAAATATCGGCGAAAAAGCGAACCCCCTGTAGAAAAGTGCCCAGTTGAAGGTGAAGAAATTAATCTTTTTAGCCAATTTTTCGATATTTGTCGTCTAAAAGGTCGAACTTCAAAACGATACTGATCTTGTGAAAATCTGTCGCCTCCGTCAAAAGTTTTAGGCAGACATGCAAACATACATACATACATACATTTATATATTGGTAACTAAACATTTTCGACCCAAACCGATTAAAAAGCTTGTCCTATCTCTGAATACACTTTATGTAAAATTTCAAATGTTTAGACCAGAAATTGTCTGAGTAATTTGGTAGAGACCGCAGAGGTCAATATTTTTTTAACTTTGACCCCTATTATGACCTCTTAACATTTATTGTTTTGGGCTCAAATCAAGTTATTAAGTTAGATCCATGTCCAAGGAACCTATATCTAAAATTTCAAGTGCTTAGACCCAAAATTGTCGGAGGAGTTTGGTAGAGTTCTCAAAGGTCAAATCGTATAACTGTAATCCCTTAACAGCCAAATTTCTAGCCGAAAATGAATTACAAAGATTTTCCCAAATCTCAGTACCCTGTATATCAAATTTCGAGTCTGTAGGCTGAAAATTGACAGAGTTATTGCATAGGGAAATGTACACAGACAGACAGACAGACAGACACACAGACAAGTTCACTTTTATAGATATATAGATAGATAGATTAGTGATGGGATGATTCCAACATTTTTTCATAACTCCGATATATCAGTTCTGTTCTAAATTACTGAGTTTAATTCCAATTCTTTTAAACTGAAAAAAAATCTGTAATCAGTGCATATATTTTCACAAAAGCAAAAATACACTGAGGAGAGGGGACGTACGTTAATAGATATTTCTAACTATTTTTTGCTCAAATTTAACTGCATTCTTTTTATGTAACAAACATATGCAAAGTAATTTTCGCACAAATAAAATAAATTTACAGGATATTTCCTCAGGAAAACCGTCAATTTTTTAAGTTCCTGGTTAGGGACAAGAATTAAGGGCGAGTCTCCTTAGAATGAATTCCATATCTTTTGAGTCATTATCAAACAAAATTAGAATTACTGTATTGCATCATTTTCGTATGGTGTTGGGCATTTTGAATTCTTATTTCTATTGATTAGTCACTGCCTTTTATTGTGTTTTTCAAGATTTGTGTTTTACAAATATTTAATAAAACATGATGTGTAATAAAAATGTGTTTCAAATAAGTTTTTACTGACCGTTCTTTCTCACCACCGAGTCCACCAATGAGCTGTTCAGCCCGTTCCAACTTCTTTGTACACAAGTCAACTTGGTTTTCCAGATCTGCTTTTTTCTGTTTATTACTTTCCATCTTTTGGTTAAGTCGATCCAATTTGTTTTGCACTTCCTTTAAAGAAGATCGTTTCTTATCCAATGATGTCTTTGCTATCTCCAGTTCCTCTTCAGCTTTCTTTAAAGTCTCTTTTTTTGGTGCAACAATTTTGGCTACCCTAAAAACAAACATTGAAATAAACTGTCATCCTATTATTAATTGTAATTTAAATTTTATATGGATATGATAGTAAAATAATACTAAATGGAAAGAATATATTATTGTAAATTTGGTTCTATACAAATATCATCAGAAAAGTAGCAAATTTTGTAAAGGATTTTTACATTATTAAAGATATTATGGAAAAATTATGGAACATAACAAATTTTTGAAGAATTATTACTTGAACCAAAGACGTTAAACGATTGAGAAAGAGTATGGGGATGGGAAATGGAAAAAAGAGGAGAAAGGAACAGAGGAAGTGAGAGATACTATTCAATTCCAAAGGCAATAGACAATAATTCTTTTACATTATTTAAATAATTTGAAATTTTGTCAACAATATTCATTGCCACATTCACAATAGTTCTGTCACTTCTTTAGTTGTCATTTATTGCAGTTGAAATTTTGAACTGAAGCTTTCACTTTTGACTCAATATTTTTCTGGAGTTGAATATTCAGTCAAAAATTCTGACAAATGGCACATAAAGAAAGTCAAACTTTGCCGAAACTTTGCAAATAGGACAGCTAAAACGAAGAAAACAATTCGAAAATAGTAATAACTATCCTCAGAAAAATTAATAAAAAATCAGTTAATTCAGTCGAGCATTTATAATATTTGTTTTTTTTTTACTCTTTTTACCATTTGGTCGTAAGGAGCTATTATTTCGGATCATGCCTAACAGGGGATTATGTTGAATTGAGTAGCGAAATATCTGTTTACTTTACATTCAAATTTCTGCATGTCAGTATTGTAAGGGAAGCAGGAAACAGAAAGGGAATTCCAAAGTCTATCAGTCTGAAGGAATAAAGCATTACAGTAAAAGGCTTTCTAGCATCTAGGGACCTCAACAGTAAAGGGGTGGGATTTTGCTGCTTGTCAGGTTGGTCGGGAGTATGTACATCGAGAGGAACAAGTGCTGTGAGTTTATTTGAACACATTCCATTAATTTGCTTGTAAAACAGGTACAGGAATGCAACATGCAGTAATCAGATGTTGGAGCTTGGCCAATAGTGCAGTAATCAGATGTTGGAGCTTGGCCAATAGTGCAGTAATCAGATGTTGGAGCTTGGCCAATAGTGCAGTAATCAGACGTTGGAGCTTGGCCAATAGTGCAGTAATCAGACGTTGGAGCTTGGCCAATAGTGCAGTAATCAGATGTTGGAGCTTGGCCAATAGTGCAGTAATCAGATGTTGGAGCTTGGCCAATAGTGCAGTAATCAGACGTTGGAGCTTGGCCAATAGTGCAGTAATCAGATGTTGGAGCTTGGCCAATAGTGCAGTAATCAGACGTTGGAGCTTGGCCAATAGTGCAGTAATCAGATGTTGGAGCTTGGCCAATAGTGCAGTAATCAGATGTTGGAGCTTGGCCAATAGTGCAGTAATCAGATGTTGGAGCTTGGCCAATAGTGCAGTAATCAGATGTTGGAGCGTGGCCAATAGTGCAGTAATCAGACGTTGGAGCTTGGCCAATAGTGCAGTAATCAGACGTTGGAGCTTGGCCAATAGTGCAGTAATCAGATGTTGGAGCTTGGCCAATAGTGCAGTAATCAGATGTTGGAGCTTGGCCAATAGTGCAGTAATCAGATGTTGGAGCTTGGCCAATAGTGCAGTAATCAGATGTTGGAGCTTGGCCAATAGTGCAGTAATCAGATGTTGGAGCTTGGCCAATAGTGCAGTAATCAGACGTTGGAGCTTGGCCAATAGTGCAGTAATCAGATGTTGGAGCTTGGCCAATAGTGCAGTAATCAGACGTTGGAGCTTGGCCAATAGTGCAGTAATCAGATGTTGGAGCTTGGCCAATAGTGCAGTAATCAGACGTTGGCGCTTGGCCAATAGTGCAGTAATCAGATGTTGGAGCTTGGCCAATAGTGCAGTAATCAGATGTTGGAGCTTGGCCAATAGTGCAGTAATCAGACGTTGGAGCTTGGCCAATAGTGCAGTAATCAGATGTTGGAGCTTGGCCAATAGTGCAGTAATCAGACGTTGGAGCTTGGCCAATAGTGCAGTAATCAGATGTTGGAGCTTGGCCAATAGTGCAGTAATCAGATGTTGGAGCTTGGCCAATAGTGCAGTAATCAGATGTTGGAGCTTGGCCAATAGTGCAGTAATCAGATGTTGGAGCTTGGCCAATAGTGCAGTAATCAGATGTTGGAGCTTGGCCAATAGTGCAGTAATCAGACGTTGGAGCTTGGCCAATAGTGCAGTAATCAGATGTTGGAGCTTGGCCAATAGTGCAGTAATCAGATGTTGGAGCTTGGCCAATAGTGCAGTAATCAGACGTTGGAGCTTAGCCAATAGTGCAGTAATCAGACGTTGGAGCTTGGCCAATAGTGCAGTAATCAGATGTTGGAGCTTGGCCAATAGTGCAGTAATCAGACGTTGGAGCTTGGCCAATAGTGCAGTAATCAGACGTTGGAGCTTGGCCAATAGTGCAGTAATCAGATGTTGGAGCTTGGCCAATAGTGCAGTAATCAGATGTTGGAGCTTGGCCAATAGTGCAGTAATCAGATGTTGGAGCTTGGCCAATAGTGCAGTAATCAGATGTTGGAGCTTGGCCAATAGTGCAGTAATCAGATGTTGGAGCTTGGCCAATAGTGCAGTAATCAGATGTTGGAGCTTGGCCAATAGTGCAGTAATCAGACGTTGGAGCTTGGCCAATAGTGCAGTAATCAGATGTTGGAGCTTGGCCAATAGTGCAGTAATCAGACGTTGGAGCTTGGCCAATAGTGCAGTAATCAGATGTTGGAGCTTGGCCAATAGTGCAGTAATCAGACGTTGGAGCTTGGCCAATAGTGCAGTAATCAGATGTTGGAGCTTGGCCAATAGTGCAGTAATCAGATGTTGGAGCTTGGCCAATAGTGCAGTAATCAGACGTTGGAGCTTGGCCAATAGTGCAGTAATCAGATGTTGGAGCTTGGCCAATAGTGCAGTAATCAGACGTTGGAGCTTGGCCAATAGTGCAGTAATCAGATGTTGGAGCTTGGCCAATAGTGCAGTAATCAGATGTTGGAGCTTGGCCAATAGTGCAGTAATCAGATGTTGGAGCTTGGCCAATAGTGCAGTAATCAGATGTTGGAGCTTGGCCAATAGTGCAGTAATCAGATGTTGGAGCTTGGCCAATAGTGCAGTAATCAGACGTTGGAGCTTGGCCAATAGTGCAGTAATCAGATGTTGGAGCTTGGCCAATAGTGCAGTAATCAGATGTTGGAGCTTGTCCAATAGTGCAGTAATCAGACGTTGGAGCTTGGCCAATAGTGCAGTAATCAGACGTTGGAGCTTGGCCAATAGTGCAGTAATCAGATGTTGGAGCTTGGCCAATAGTGCAGTAATCAGACGTTGGAGCTTGGCCAATAGTGCAGTAATCAGACGTTGGAGCTTGGCCAATAGTGCAGTAATCAGATGTTGGAGCTTGGCCAATAGTGCAGTAATCAGATGTTGGAGCTTGGCCGATAGTGCAGTAATCAGATGTTGGAGCTTGGCCAATAGTGCAGTAATCAGATGTTGGAGCTTGGCCAATAGTGCAGTAATCAGATGTTGGAGCTTGGCCAATAGTGCAGTAATCAGATGTTGGAGCTTGGCCAATAGTGCAGTAATCAGATGTTGGAGCTTGGCCGATAGTGCAGTAATCAGATGTTGGAGCTTGGCCAATAGTGCAGTAATCAGATGTTGGAGCTTGGCCGATAGTGCAGTAATCAGATGTTGGAGCTTGGCCAATAGTGCAGTAATCAGATGTTGGAGCTTGGCCAATAGTGCAGTAATCAGATGTTGGAGCTTGGCCGATAGTGCAGTAATCAGATGTTGGAGCTTGGCCAATAGTGCAGTAATCAGATGTTGGAGCTTGGCCAATAGTGCAGTAATCAGATGTTGGAGCTTGGCCAATAGTGCAGTAATCAGATGTTGGAGCTTGGCCAATAGTGCAGTAATCAGATGTTTTTTAGAAGAATATGATTGCTTCTAAGAGATTCTTAAACTAAGAGACATTTAATTCAACTCTTATAATTTATTGACCAAAGCATTAAAACAAAAACATAATTGTTTCTGATTATGTTCGTTGTGTCAGTAATGTGAATGTTCCAACAATGTTCTTGACATTTAATGCTAAATTTATTAACATTTTATCAAATTTATTTGGCAGTAGTGTTATAGGATAAGCTGATATACCTACTTTAGGAAGAATAGACTTACCCAGAAACTATAAATATAGTTATATCTACCACGTTATGGGGTGGTAATTAGTGGCGATTATGGCCCCCCCCCCAAGTCATGATGTGTACGTTTTGTAACATTTCTTTTGTTAATTATACCACTGCTGATTATTACCAGCCTGCAAAATTACAAAACTGGTGACGAGGAATTCGAAACTTACACTGCCAAAAGTATATTCTAAACAATTATTTTATTAATTATTTTTATTGAAGATCTTCTGATTTGAAAATTTAAGTTAATTTAGTTTCTTGAAATATTTGCAGATTACTGTTGTGCTTAAAATAGCAAAAGTTACTAAATAATACTGGTCATACTATATAAAATATAGTGATTTTGAAAGAGTCGCCATCAATCGTTATGATTTTTGTATCACTTCTTGCTATGGAAATGAGATATAATGATATAAACGAGTTTTAGCAATGAATGAAGAAATATAAATCGTGAATAAAATAAAAAACAAAAACAAGAAGAATGAATGCCATGCATCGTTTAAAGAAGAAATGAGTCAAGTATAAGTATCCCACTTATCAGGATAGGCAAAAAGAACGAATTTAGCATGACACAATCTCTCATATCAAACGTGTTACACGTTTACAAAACATAAACACATGTTGGTTTTGTTTCTGAACAACATTTTTCCATCAAAATCTGAAATCACCTTTATTTACTAAAAATCACAATAAAAAATTAAAAGCACAAAGAATGATGAATTTAATTATGAAAATTAATTTTTCAACAATTTATTGTATTAGTCTTTAAAAAGAATACTTTTTCAGTTTTATTCTGAGACATTTCTCTGAATTTCTATTTTTATTAAATTTGTGTAAAAATACTTATTCGTGTTTTTAATAAAATTAAGTTTTTCGAATTGTGTATTTATTTTTAGTAAGAAATAAAATATATGTCCAGAATTTTTTCCTAATAATCAACGACTCAGTGCCAATCCTAAGCACTAAAAGGATCTACCTTTAATAGAGCTTTTGACTACACCCCTACCGTTCAACCTCTTCTAAAAGCTTTTGGATCCCTTCCTGAAACTTAACATATATTTAATCATATCATGATGCATTCAATTTATTCTACATCGGCATAGTCTTGAGGATTCTCTTTTGGGGAGGACAATTTATCTGAATGATAAGATTATCCATATAGAACCAGTTCACCATAATGTGACATGATCCTAAAGATACCGAATTGGAGGATACAATTCAGTATGAAGAGACTTGAGGTAAATCTTAAAATGATTGTGAAACAACACAGACGACCTCTGTCTTTCAAGCAGAATTTATACTTGTCAGCTTTCATTTGCAGACAGATCATTAGATAGGCATTCCTGATACACTTTAACAAGATATGATTCTTGATCAGGAAGAATAACATAAAATCCAACAGATTACTTATAAGGTTCACATCCGGGTAGGCAGTCTCATTTAGGTAGATGAGTTTTGAGCCTACAATTAAACACTGGTCGAATTTTGATAATCTGACTTTCGAGTAAGCATGTGCGATATTGTTGAAATTTTTTTTGTACCAATAATGGTGCATCCCCCCTGTTTACAGTTATTATTGTTTATCTGGTTCTTATATATGCTTTTTTGTATTTTGTATCCATTATGATTTTTAGTTTCGTATATTTTGGGTGTGTACGAAACTCCATTTAATTTGGAGAAAAGAGAAATGCTAGCTCTGTAATGACGTCACGAGCTCAGCGTGTATTTCGTCCTCTTTTGAAATTCTGCTGACGTGGAGAGTGAACGTGTTCATTGCCCGGCACTGAAAATGGAATTTTGAAGAGCCTCCTTCAAAGAAGTAAACCCGGCAAGAAATTAATACCTGGCTGTGACGAGACAGACTTCTGGAAATTAACTACGTGGCTGCGGTTTTGCACGTATTTTACAAGGAGTTAAATTGTTTTAAAGAAAATACCTTTTACGTGACAAGGTATTTTGGAATTTCCTATCCAGACATGCGACGAGGTCTTGCTCCTGTAATACATGTGTGTCTCTACGGTTTGCATGCAACAGGGAGGGAAAGGAAATTCTAGAAGGACTTTAAACAAAACAACAAAAAAACGGCACGTGCCTGACTGGCTTTCAATTGTGAGTACGCTCCTAAAATTAATTTCATATGCGAGTGTGATTAGGAGATGCTACTATTTTGTATATTCTTGTTGTATTCGTTAATGGATACACACAACTTCTTTATAAGAACCAGTGTTGTTATGTTTTTTCATTAGATGTTACTTTTTTCATAATATGTTACCTTGGCGTTTAAGTTTAATGGCCGCAAAGGGAAAAATTTGCAACTTATTGTAAATAAAATTTCTTCTTCGTTTCAAAGCAAGACATTTATATTTTATTCTTTAACCCCTCCCCTCTTTTGTTTCATGCTTTTTTTTCAGCTTAGTTACTTGAGCGTCGAATTTATGTGGAAGCAAGATAAATTCCGACAATATCAAAATGTGGTCTTTATGAAAAACCAGTAAAATAATCCAACTCTGACGGTATATATATAAACAGTATATATATAATTTATTACGGCAGCTAATACATTAATTGAATAAATATGCAACACACTCATGATTAGAGTTTAATGGTTAACAAACACATAAACATTACGACGCCATATTGAAAAGAAAAGTTCGTTAACTTTGCCTTTTTATAAGGGAGATAACTTAACAAATTATATGCATATTAATGCCAATATAAAGGGAGACAACTTAACAAATTCATCTTTAAAAGTTTTTTTTTCTTTTTTGATTTTTAATTTCAATCATTCAAACTGCCTTGTTGTAAGACGCTTATCAATAACCTAGGGGATGCACCCCGTTTAGTGAGGCAGTCTGCCAATTGTCTTCCTGGCTCTTGCCATTGGAACTCTTCAATCTGTCCATTTTCCACAAGTTCCTTAATACCACTGATTTCGATCCGTAATCGTTTTTCTTTGACAGATTTTGTTGATTTGACTGCTTTATAGAGAGATTTACAATCAGTGACACAAATTATAGGTCGACTCTTGGGATTTGTTCTTCCTGTTGTCAATTCACCAAACAGGGTGGAGATGAAGACAGCCATATCAATAGCTTCAGACATTGAAATTGTTTCTGCAGCTAAGGTACTGTGGACAATCCGTCTGATTTTCTTTGAGTTCCACCAGATCGGTGAGACTTTCCCAGATGTCCCAGTGAGGAATATGACATAACCCCCCTGACTTCCACCATCAGGAAGATTTCCCAAAGCGGCATCACAAAATATCATCAAACGTAACTGATCATTGTCACCAAGATGTTGATACTTCAACGATAGCTTGGATGCCTTAGCTTTTCCAATAATTTTGTTGGCAGTTATCAGGTCCTTTATGGTGCTATGGTTAATATTAGTCGCTAGACTACAGACATCAAATAATAAGTCCGGTCGGCTCCGATGCGCTAACCACAACAATTGGCTGATCTTGGATCTGTGTGAATTTATCTCAATTTCTGTTAGCGGTGATTCTTTTTCCATGGTCCTTGAACAATCTATTGGAATGGATGATATACTGTCGGTATATTTCTTTTGGTTTATTAATATTTCTGGACCGTAGCAATTAAGCTCAATTTCACAGTATTTGAAGGCCTTACTATTCTCTTTTCCAATTTTAAATGCACTGCGTATTTTGCTGATGGTATTGTTGAATGTCTGGTCCCCTGACCAAATAAAGTCATCTACATGACACGCTAGGTTACCAGATTTACTAATCCAGTAGAAAACTGTAGGGTCCATTTGGGACATTACACCGCCATTTTCAATCATAACTGATTTCACTTTATTATACCACTGCAGAGAAGCATCACTCAGTCCATAGACGCACTTATTTAGCCGCCATATCTTGTCACTGAAAGCTTCCTTGGGTGGTCTGATGTATACTTCCCTATCCATAGTGTGACCCTGCAAAAAGACAGTTTTTATGTCTATGAAGTGTAGACTCCATTGATTTTGGGCTGTTAATGCCATAATAAGTCTTAAGGATTCATGAGCACAGGTTGGTGAATCCTTTTGAATGTCATTCTTGGGTTCTTCAAAACCTCTAGCGACCAGCCTTGCTTTTTGCATAACCCCATTAGGTGTGTTTTTTAAACTACACACCCAACGCGTAGATATGCATTTCTGTCCTGCATCATCTATTTCAGTAAAAACATTGTTTTGTTTCCAGCTGTCAAGTTCTCTTTTCTTGGCCTCATCGAATTCTCTACCTGCCACCATCATTATAGTGTCTCCTTCTGTGGGTCCTATCAGTGGTTCTGCCACATTAAGATCCGTGACTTTACTTAAATCTACCGACATCTCTTCATTCTCCAAGTTTACTGGCCTTTGGATTTTCACATTAAACCAATGTTTGTTTCTGCCGGTGGCTTTTCCAGCCCGACTTATTATTTCCGCCTGTATTTGCCCATTGCTTCCCTTTTGGTTGTATGTGATGATGTTACCAGGCTTTATCTTGGCTATAGGATCGGGTTGTTGGTCATTTTTTTCCCTAACCTCAGCTGTTTCAGTATATTCCTCATCAGATGTTTCATAATTATAGTCCTGGCTATCAGAGGTTTTTGATGCTACTGAAAATTCATTAGAGTTTACATCTGCAAGTGGTGAGTTACACAAACACAATCTGCATTTATGTACTCTCACAAGCATTCCACCATGTCTGACAAATACCACAGGACCATCCTGACCAATGACAACACCTGAACCCTCCCATTCTTGATTGTCTGGTCTTTTGTAATAAACTTTATCCCCCAGTGAGCAGAGATCAAGTGTGGGGCGCGTTTGTTTCTTTAAGGCCCTCCTAATTTTCTCAGATGATTCGGCTTTGATAAAAGCCTGTCTTGCAGCATACAATCCATTTATGTTGTTTTTTACAACTTCACTTGTGGTGGTCCCTTCTAGTGCAGGTGGTTTATCAATAAGGATCGTGGGAATGTTTGGATTTCTTTCAAAATCTATCTGATAAGGGCTATATCCATGTACGTTTTGTAATGAATTCTTTGCCATAATGGCCCAATTTAGCGCTGTTTCCCAATCCAGAGTGTAGTCGGACCTCAACTTCAATAATATTTCAGTTAGTATCTGATTGTGTCGTTCCAATAGACCATTACTCCAGGGTGAATATGCAGCAGTGGTAGAGATGTCTATGTTAAAATTTTCAGCCATATCTTTCATTTCAGCATTGTCGAACTCACCTCCCAGATCACTGAACATTCGTTTAGGTTCTCCATGGATACTAATCCAGCATTGAATTTTTTTACAATTTTAGATGACTGCTTAGTGTTAGTGATGCAACCCGCACTGAACCGGGAAACTTCATCTATGATATGCAAATACCATAGGTTTGGTTCGAGTTGATGAAGATTCATGGCTACAGTATGGTTGTAGTCATTAGCTAAGGAAAAACCAACAACTGGTCTTGGTGCAGGTTTTCTATACTTCCTACATATTTCACAATTGGCTACAATTTTTTTCCAAAATTTTAGCCACCTCCACAACATCTGAGCCAGCAGACCTTAATAGCAGTTTTAATTTCTCAGCTGAGGCATGTCCAAACTGCCTGTGCAGTTTTTCTAAACTTTTTATTTTTTCTTTATTGGTCATGTTATCAACAAATTAGCACATCGGAATGGGAGTTTCTTGTATGATGACCACTACCAAGAATATCTACACAGTAATGTCCACTAGATGTGAATTGTAGGTCCACTGGTTTCCCAAACATGACAGCTTTGTCTGAATTAAGATCCAGAACAGCTCCAGCCCTCTTCAACGAAGCTTTACTCAAAAGCAGAGGAATATCAGCTTGAATTACCTCAGCACTTATATTACACCTAGTGGAACCTATTATCGCCGGTAGAGTTACCTGGGTAGAGGAGTTTATAATTTTTCCATCGCCAAATCGGAAGGGTCTATTACTTCTCTTAATAATAATATCTTCTGGGTTGATATTCTTTTTATATTCATCCAACCATCGTTGGCCACAAACGGTCCGAGTACAAGCTGTGTCAATCACTGCCATGTTCAATGACTCAACTAAAAAAATTTTACTTGGAGAATATTTATCCTGTGAGAGAAGTGTGATGTTACACTCTTCCATTTCTGTTTCTTTATGCTCCAATTCGTCTGTTTCGGTTAACCTTACAGCTTCACTTTTGTGGAGGCACTCTCTCCACCAATGCAAAACGCTCTGGCAAATAGAACATTTAGTAACTTTCCCATATCTGTTAGTAGGGTTCCCGTTTCTAAATCTATTAGATTTTCCCGTATCTGATCTAGGAAAGTTACGGGATTTTTGTTTCCTTGATGTTGTTGCATATAAAGCGGTTTCCTGCTTTACAATAGGCTCCTCATTAGAAGGTATAACATTTGATTCTCCAAAAGTTTTAATGCGGACTTCATGTTTTTATATTTCAATTCTGACGAAGCACACGCTGTCAATGCGAGTTGGCGCTGTTGATAATCCAGGCCTGACTTATCTAATAGTTTAAAAGCTAGGACGGCATCCGGCAAAGTCATTTCAAACTTGGTACTTTTGAGATATCTCTGGTCGAATTCTATAATATATTCAGAGATACTCATGTTTTCAGGCCGCTGGAATTTATCCAAGTTTTGGTAAGCCTCGTACATAGAGTCTAGAGAATCCTTTAAAAACAAATTATCTAATACATTAATAAGATCCGACATACCTTCGTCTGTGTTGAGTTCTTCCACTTCAATTCCCATAGCTGCCCGTTTTGCATTTCCGTTAAGTGAAAGGCTAACAGCCAATGCCTGTTTGTTCTGTCATCATTGTCCAAATCTTTATTTCATTTTTCCAGCATGGGTAATCGTTCTAACTAAATCTAGGGGTATTTTTGTAGTTAACGGCCATTTCCTCTTTGTGGTCGTTCGTTAAAAAAACTTCAATTATTGTTCCGTAGATCGTTTTCGCTCGCAACTACGCTCTGCTACCATGAAAAATCAGTAAAATAATCCAACTCCGACGGTATATATATAAACAGTATATATATAATTTATTACGGCAGCTAATACATTCAATGAATAAATATGCAGCACACTCACGATTAGAGCTTAACGGTTAACAAATACATAAACATTACGACGCCATATTGAAAAGAAAAGTTCGTAAACTCTGCCTTTTTATAAGGGAGATAACTTAACAAATTATATGCATATTAATGCCAATATAAAGGGAGACAACTTAACACTTTAAACTGGTAAAGAGAAATAAAATCTCTTCTATGATTCCATCAAATTTTCGCTGATAGAACAAAAAAGCTTAGTTGTTAACATTTACAACTAAACATTTTTAGGAAGCTTTGTTCCGCTCTTTAAATAATAACTGACAGATTATGTGGTATCTTTTTCTATGACCACTGAAATTATAAAGGTTCTATGACTATAATTTGCTTTTGGTTAGTAAGAATGAAATGTTGATGCTAATGTTAATGAAAACTGTTCTGATATCAATTCTATATGAGAAAGAATTTAACTTGATAAAAATGTGTAATGTTTCAACGATGTTATATACTACGTCATGACAAACTCATTTACTTAATGCACCCTAAAACGTCCTATTTACGTTTTATTCAAAAAGGTTACCTCCTTTCCTTTCTGTCTCTCTCTTTCACACACACACACACACACAGCAGACTTGTTATTGTTGTCAGACACCTGTATCCATTTACAGCCTTAATCTTTGCTTTCTCTCTCTTATAATTGTGCATAGCTCATACTCTGTAGATACTACCTTGATCTTTCCCCGTCTCTCTCTACATTAGTCTTTTTCTCTCTATCATCAAAATTTTCATTAGATTTATTAGCTCTTACCCAGTAGCCTTTACAGCTGTACGATATTTCTCTCTCTTTCCTTCTTTCTACCCTTTCTCTCTCTTAGTCAGTCAACTTACTTATCATAAGTGTCCATAGCCCGTACCCATTTGCAGAGGCCTTCACAAGCTGTGGAAGCTACTTTGATCTTATCTGGATCAAAATCTGGGTTTGATATGTACTTTGACCGTATCTGTTTCATAATTGAAGGGTTGATATTATCCTGAATAAATATAAGAAATATAAAAGAATAAATATACTGATTTTACAAATAAAATAAAAGTTATAAATATGGAAATATATAGAGAGACAAAATTCCATACATTAAAGAATAAAAAATTGAATTGTAACACAAGACATTTAATATGCAGACATATTGAGACGGCTTTGTATTAAAATGACAATATTTTACTTGCAAAATAGTGTTCTATCTTAAATGGAATACGTACATCAAATCTGTTGCCAAGGCCACTGGAAAAATGGTCGGATCCTTCTACCGATCCAGTAGATATCTCACTGCTGATGCAATTCTCTATCTATATAAGAGCCAGATACGTCCAAGGATGGAATACTGTTGCCACATATGAGCAGGAGCTGCTAGAAAAGACTTGTCCTGCCTTGATAGAGTTCAAAATAGACTTCGTAGCCTGGTGGGAGATGTCCTTTTCTCTTCGCTGCAACCTCTATCTCACAGAAGAGATGTTGCGAGTTTGTCTCTGCTTTATCGTTATTTTCATGGAAAGTGTTCGACTGAGCTTCAATCTATGGTCCCCCCTCGCCAAACTTTCACAAGAAACACTTGTCTATCTGAAAACACTATCAAAAATTCCCCCCACTCTTTATCTGTGGCTAAACCTAAACATAGATTCCATGATCAAAGCTTCTTTCTTAGAACTGCACGCCTGTGGAATTGTCTTCTGTTTTCCTGCTTTCCAGCTGTCTATGATATGGTTGTCTTCAAGTCCAACGTGAACAAGTTTCTGATGAGCCGTTCCACTTAAGTTAACAAATTTACCGAACTTCCATTACTATCGATTACTATATTGTCCTTTTGACTACTCTACACTCGTTAAACCTTATCCTTGAGTGGCCTATCGGCCTTGATAAGTGGTGACGCCTATGTAAAAAAAATAAAAAATTGTGATAATGAAGAACATATTTTTGTCTTCTTGTTCTTCAAGATAGTCTTCTCATCACCAATTTAAAAAATGTTTTGAAAGTTTTCTTTCTGTCTCTGAAAGCAACAGCTTTTATTCGTTATCTTTTTCCTGATATATTTTGCAACTATTTTTTTAATCACTTTTCTTTTCTGAATTAAAGGCAAATTCTTTGCGTGTTTACTATTTAAAATGTCAAAACATGTCGCATTTCTAAAATCCTATTTTTATTTTTCATTAAATTGATATTAACAAAATTTCTTCTCCAGTGACAATTTAAAATTTAAAATTCTGAAAATAAAAGCAACGCAATAAGTAAAATCTAAAAAGTCATTACTAATGATTATTATTAAAAATTATTATTACTCATTAATAGTAATGTTTTGAACGATTCTTACCTTGTTGAACTGATGTAAACTTTCAAGAAATTTCATTTCTCCAAGAAGACGTTTGGATGGTGGCCAAAAGTCTTCAACTTTCTTCCCTGATCCTGATGGATCTGGTACCCTTTCAGGTTTAATTCCTTTCATCACACAAACAGCTTCCATAACTAAACGGACTAAAATTGGCGGGTTGTTCATAGTTTTTACAACAGTTATATCCTTAAAAGAGACAGATAGGTCTTTTTTTAATTTAAAAAGAATTGAATTTAAAATAATTGTCAGAAGAAATAATGTGCAAAATTACTGTTATTACAAATGTGTTCAGTCTGACTACAAAATACTTTTGAAGCAGCCAGGGAACATGGAATATGGAAACGTACATGATGGGAAGTGAAGTTAAATAAATATTGTGTGTGTTTCCAAATTTAGAATGAAGTTTTCCCCTTCTTGAAACCCACCCATTAATTTAGAGGCTCTCATTGGAATATTTATATTATTTCATAGTCGGAATACATCATATCTGATTGATTGGTCTGCTATGTCTTTATAAAACCTTTTTTAAGAATTATCCAGTGTTGTTTGTTAAAGTTTGAGTTATCGAACTTGGTGGCCTTCTTCTATATATTTAGTTATTTCCTTTGTCTCGAGTGGATATTCAATCTGGCGCCCAACTATCACTAACATGTGTTCATCCAACGTCGTGGGAATTACTAAGTGAACTAACATTGGTAGCAGAGCGCAGATATTATATCTGTTCAACTTACATTGAAACACAATTTAAAGAAAGATGGCGACGTTTACGATACAGCAACCTATTTTGTCGAATGAAGAAATGTACATCGAATGAAAACAAGACGTAAGTCTATCTTTACGGATTTACCTAAGGAAAAAACAGAGCCCAGCAGTATTTTTGTCATTGCCACAAAGCATGCGAGTATGCGGTCGACACTTAGACATCACAGATATCGGCCGAACTGATGGATTAAAAATAATTACAGATAAGGTGGACGAGATAGATTTAAGGGATGAAAACACGATGGCATACAAAAAGTTTAAAAATTCGGAGAGCACTGCGATTTAATATGAGACATTATGTGCATGAACAATTTGTGACAGGAGACAGTGTTTATTAAAGAAGACAAAACTCTAAAGAATGGCATGGCCCTGTCAAAGTTTTGGGTAAAGAGGATCAATGTGTATTGATTCGATATAGAGGAGCATCCTACAGGATGCATAGATGCCACTAGATGAAAATGGAAGGCTAAGGAATAAAGAAAATGCAATTCCCGTAAATGGAAGAGAAAGTTTAAGATCAATATGATGAAAATTCCAATAGTAATATGGAGGAACAGAAATACAATATTACAAGACTGAATAAAAGAAAAATAGTGGACTATAAAATTTATTGAAAGTAATGAGTGGAAAAAAGAAAAGATTATGAGTACACAACCAAAATCAACTAGAAATTATGGCCACTGGCGGAATATAGAGCCAGCTGTAGAAAATGAACGTTCAGTGTGTATCAATTGGGATAAGCTGGATCAGTGGAGAGAACTTCCCCAAGTAACAGAAGATCATGAAGAACATGTTTTCCTCACAACTGAACAAGAACGAGCAAAAGATGTGATTGATGCAAAGGAGAAAGAAATAAAAAACATGAAAATTCATGAAGCGTATGAATGTGTCCTTAACATAGGTAAAAAATGCATATCAACAAGATGGGCGACAACAGAAAGTTAAGGATAACAAAAAGATAACGAAAGCTCAGCTTGTAGTACATGCCTATGAAGAAAATTCACACAACCTAAAAACAAACTTTCAAACATGCAGCCGTGAAGCTATGTGTCTTGTAATGTATCTTGTAATGTTAATATTAAGAATTGGCAGGTGGAGACCCTTGATTTCACCTCAACATTTTTGCAAGGTGATATGCTAGAGAGAGAAGTATTTCTCAGACCACCATCTAAAACATATCCAGAGTCATAAGTGTGGAAGCTGAAAAAATGTATTTATTGATTGAATGATTCACCCCATTCATGGTACAAGAGAATTACTCAGGAATTAACTAAACTAAAAGAAATGGTAAGTACATATGACAATGCATTCTTTGGCATGAGTTATCCGTGAACTTGATGGGTATTCTGGAAATGCATGCATCTACATGCACTGCCAGAATACCCATCAAGTTCACGGATAAATCAAGTTCACGGATAAATCAAGTTCACAGATAAATCAAGTTCATGGATAAATCAAGTTCACGGATAAATCAAGTTCACAGATAAATCAAGTTCATGGATAAATCAAGTTCACGGATAAATCAAGTTCACGGATAAATCAAGTTCACGGATTTTATATTTTGTGGAAATTAATGGTTATCAAAAAAAATGTGATTTCAGAATTAAAGAAAGTATTCAAGGTTGGAATGCATAAAAATGGAACCTTCAAATTTCTGGGATTGTGTGCTTGACACACAGAAGATAGGATTATCATAAATCAAACAGTTATGTGGCATCTATTTCTCTAATAAAGAAAGGAAGATCCTTAAGGAAAAATGATGAGCTGAGTGAAGAGAAGACAGATATAAAAAGACTAATAGGTCAAATGATGTAGGTATCTTCCCAGACTAGACCTGATGTTCATTTGATGAGTAATACTGGAAAATCTCAGAGAAAGTGAAGTTACTTTTTGAAGCCAACAAGTCACTATTAAAGCTAAAATCAAAGACAGGTTCCAAAGGTTCAAAGACAGCTGGAAAATCCTTCAGATTTGAGTGTGGTTTACTATTCAGATGCTACCTATGCCAGCTTTGAGGATAGTTCCTCACAGGGTGGATTTATCATTGTTTATGGTAAGATGAATAGACTCGATCCTAATGCTACTCATCAAAAAAACTTGATTGAGTACCAAAGAGCCCATTGCTATCTGAGAATCTTGCACTCAGTGAAGCTGCTGATGCAGGTGTATTGATAGCTGCCAGGCTGCAAGAAATCTTCAGACTACTCAAGTTGCCTGAAGTACTTTGCAAAACAGACAATGCATCTTTGGTAGAGACCTTAAAATCATCAAATCTTGTAAGTGACAGATGTTTGAAAGTTGATGTGGCCAGAGTAAAGGAAATATTGGTAAAGGAAGAAATCCAAATTGAATAGATCAAGAGACAGGAACAGGTCGTAGATCTTTTGACTGAAATTTTAAGAGACTTGTCTTAATAAGCCGTTTTGTTTTTGTTTGTTTTTTTTTTTCTTTTGTTGGAACTTTGACTTACATTTGACACCAGAAGACACCAGCAATGTTAAAGTTAGAGTTATCGAACTTGGTGACCTTCTTCTATATATATTTAGTTATTTCCCTTGTCTCTAGTGAATATTCAATATGGCGTCCGGCTATCAGTAACACTTGTTCATCAAACGTCATTGGGATCTACTAAGTGATATGTGATATCTGATCAACACCTGTTGGGTCATATGTATAAAGATATCTATGTTAAGATACATGAAATCTTGAAGGAACCCAGGATATAACATTTCTTCAATGTATTTTACGATTTAGCATTGCTATCATTTTTGAAAACAATTTAAAATTCTAAAATAAAAGTCATGATGAGACGAAAAACAATACCTGCTGTGTAAGAGTGTCAAGTGCTGCCATTGCAGCCTTCAAGGCTGGAATCGCTTCAGCTAAATCGTTATCACATTCGTCTTTGATGGCTTTAGCTGCTTTAGCTTGCTCATTGGCCACAGCCTCATCAGCCTTGACAACCTGCAATCATTCAGAGCAAAAAATCGTAGACAATATATATATATACACAATCTTTTACAGGATAAAATGTAATGAACCCTTTTTATAGTATGTCCCCAGTATGCTTGCAGATGATTCCTATGCAATATTTTTATTTATTTACTACTTTATAATGTTTAAGCATAAAATCAGCTTTAGTAGGCAGAGAAATATCATTTGTGGTGCAGGCTCAATATTTAATCAGAATCAAATGTCCTAAATCTGTAATATGTTATTAACCAGATCTAAATGCAACTATAATAAATTTCACAAAGTGAGTGTACAGGTAGGATGGAAAGAGATTACATTCATTGCTGATGACAGAAAAAAGAGAGGAGTTATTATTGACAAGTTGCTAACACAACATATCCTTGTCTTTATTCAAATATGAAATTGTTTGTTGTGTGGAGGATTGATGTGATTGGAGGAGTTCAACAATTGTTCGCAATCTTACAGGTCAAGTCTCTGTTGTAACCTTGAAGAGTCAATAATAAATAAGGCAACACGCATATTTACAAGAGTATTTACTGAAATGCAGAATAGTATGAAGGGCGTTCCGAAAGTAATAGCCCCTATTTTTAACCCGAATGTATCAGAGGGGATTGCAAATTGCATTATTATGAGGACTGAACTTATTTATTCATCGGCTGAAAATTTCACCTCTCTGTTGCAGATATTGACAGTGTGAGATTCTAAGAAAGAAACTCCTGTCATGGGCGTGTATGAAAAGCAGAGATGTGTCAATGAATTCCTGTTCAATATAGATTTCAATATTCTTTTTTGTTCAACATGGATTTTAATATTCTTTTTTGTTCAACATGGATTTTAATATTCTTTGTTGTTCAACTTAATATTCTTTTTTGTTCAACATGGATTTCAATATTCTTTTTTGTTCAACATGGATTTTAATATTCTTTTTTGTTCAACATGGATTTTAATATTTTTTTTGTTCAACATGGATTTTAATATTCTTTTTTGTTCAACATGGATTTTAATATTCTTTTTTATTCAACATGGATTTTAATATTCTTTTTTGTTCAACATGGATTTTAATATTCTTTTTTGTTCAACATGGCTTTTAATATTCTTTTTTGTTCAACATGGATTTTAATATTCTTTTTATTCAACATGGATTTTAATATTCTTTTTTGTTCAACATGGATTTTAATATTTTTTTTTGTTCAACATGGATTTTAATATTCTTTTTTGTTCAACAAGGATTTAAATATTCTTTTTTGTTGAACATGGACTTTAATATTCTTTTTTATTCAACATGTATTTTAATATTCTTTTTTGTTCAACATGGATTTTAATATTCTTTTTTATTCAACATGGATTTTAATATTCTTTTTCGTTCAACATGGATTTTAATATTCTTTTTTGTTCAACATGGATTTTAATATTCTTTTTTGTTCAAAATGGATCTTAATATTTTTTTGTTCAACATGGATTTTAATATTTTTTTTGTTCAACATGGATTTTAATATTCTTTTTTATTCAACATGGATTTTAATATTCTTTTTTATTAAACATGGATTTTAATATTCTTTTTTATTAAACATGGATTTTAATATTCTTTTTTATTAAACATGGATTTTAATATTCTTTTTTGTTCAACATGGATTTTAATATTCTTTTTTATTCAACATGGATTTTAATATTCTTTTTTGTTCAACTTGGATTTTAATATTCTTTTTTATTCAACATGGATTTTAATATTCTTTTTGTTCAACATGGATTTTAATATTCTTTTTTATTCAACATGGATTTTAATATTCTTTTTTGTTCAACATGGATTTTAATATTCTTTTTTGTTCAACATGTATTTAAATATTCTTTTTTGTTCAACATGTATTTTAATATGCTTTTTTTATTCAACATGGATTTTAATATTTTTTTTTGTTCAACATGGATTTTCATATTCTTTTTTATTCAACATGGATTTTAATATTCTTTTTTGTTCAACATGGATTTTAATATTCTTTTTTGTTCAACATGGATTTTAATATTCTTTTTTATTCAACATGGATTTTAATTTTCTTTTTTGTTCAACATGGATTTTAATATTCTTTTTTATTCAACATAGATTTTAATATTCTTTTTTGTTCAACATGTATTTAAATATTCTTTTTTGTTCAACATGTATTTTAATATTCTTTTTTATACACGTCTTAAATGTCTTAATAACACACATGTTTTATATGTCTTAATCGCACACACACGTTTTATATATCTTAATCACACACACGTTTTATATGTCTTAATCACACACATGTCTTATATGTCTTAATCACACACACGGTTTATATGTCTTAATCACACACACGTTTTATATGTCTTAATCACACACACGTTTTATATGTCTTAAGCACACACACGTTTTATATGTCTTAATCACACACACACGTTTTATATGTCTTAATCACACACATGTTTTATATGTCTTAAGCACACACACGTTTTATATCTCTTAATCACACACACACGTTTTATATGTCTTAATCACACACACGTTTTATATGTCTTAATCACACACATGTTTTATATGTCTTAATCACACACATGTTTTATATGTCTTGATCACACACATGTTTTATATGGCTTGATCACACACATGTTTTATATGTCTTAATCACACACACGTTTTATATGTCTTAATCACACACATGTTGTATGTCTTAATCACACACACACGTTTTATATGTCTTAATCACACACACGTTTTATATGTCTTAATCACACACACGTTTTATATGTCTTAATCACACACATGTTTTATATGTCTTGATCACGCACATGTTTTATATGTCTTAATCACACACCTATTTGATATGTCTTAATTACGCACATGTTTCATATGTTTTAATCACACACATGTTTTATATGTCTTTATCACAAACATGTTTTATATGTCTTAATCACACACATGTTTTATATGTCTATAGCACGCACACGTTTTATATGTCTTAATCACACACATGTCCTATATGTCTTGATCACACATACGTTTTATATGTCTTAATCACACACATGTTTTATATGTCTTAATCACACACACGTTTCATATGTCTTAATCAGACACATGTTTTTTATGTCTTAATCACACACACGTTTTATATGTCTTAAGCAGACACATGTTTTATATGTCTTAATCACACACATGTCTTATATGTCTTAATCACACACACGTTTTATATGTCTTAATCACACACATGTTTTATATGTCTTAATCACACACATGTTTTATATGTCTTAATCACACACACGTTTTATATGTCTTAAGCACACACGTTTTTTATGTCTGAATCACCAACACGTTTTATATGTCTTAAGCAGACACATGTTTTATATGTCTTAATCACACACATGTCTTATATGTCTTAATCACGCACACGTTGTATATGTCTTAATCACACACATGTTTTATATGTCTTAATCACACACATGTTTTATATGTCTTAATCACACACACGTTTTATATGTCTAAACCACACACATGTTTTATATGTCTTAATCACACACACGTTTTATATGTCTTAATCACACACATGTCTTATATGTCTTAATCACACACACGTTTTATATGTCTAAACCACACACATGTTTTATATGTCTTGATCACGCACATGTTTTATATGTCTTAATCACACACATGTTTTATATGTCTTAATCACACACACGTTTTATATGTCTTAATCACACATACGTTTTATATGTCTAAACCACACACATGTTTTATATGTCTTAATCACACACATGTTTTATATGTCTTAATCACACACATGTTTTATATGTCTTAATCACACACATATTTTATATGTCTTAATCACACACATGTGTTATATGTCTTAATCACACACACGTTTTATATGTCTAAACCACACACATGTTTTGTATGTCTTAATCACACACATGTTTTATATGTCCTTATCACACACATGTCTTATATGTCTTAATCACACACACGTTTTTGTATATCTTAATCACACACACGTTTTATATGTCTTAATCACACACATGTTTTATATGTCTTAATCACACAAATGTCTCATATGTCTTAATCACACACATGTGTTATATGTCTTAATGCAACACATGTTTTATATGTCTTAATCACACACATGTGTTATATGTCTTAATGCAACACGTGTTTTATATGTCTTAATCACACACATGTTTTATATGTCTTAATCACACACATGTTTTATATGTCCTAATCACACACACGTTTTATATGTCCTGATCACACACGTTTTATGTCTTAATCACACACACGTTTTATATGTCTTAATCACACACACGTTTTATATGTCCTGATCAGACACATGTTTTATATGTCTTAATCACACACACGGTTTATTCTTAATCACACACACGTTTTATATGTCTTAAGCACACACATGTTTTATATGTCTTAATCAAACACACGTTTTATATGTCTTAATCACACACACGTTTTATATATCCTGATCAGACACATGTTTTATATGTCTTAAGCACACACACATTTTATATGTCTTAATCACACACACGTTTTATATGTCTTAATCACACACATGTTTTATGTCTTAATCACAGTCATGTTTTATATGTCGTAATCACACACACGTTTTATATGTCCTGATCAGACACATGTTGTATGTCTTAATCACACACACGTTTTATATGTCTTTATCACACACATGTTTTATATGTCTTAAGCACACACATGTTTTATATGTCTTAAGCACACACATGTTTTATATGTCTTAAGCACACACATGTTTTATTTGTCTTAAGCAGACACATGGCTAAATCGACCACATTTTTTAAATATATTTCCGCTAATTAGTAGTAAAAAAATGATTGACTTCCACCATCTTTTTATCTCAGTACAAAATAAGTGATTACTTACTTTTTCACTTTTGGCTACTTCAATCGATTCTTTTTCCACGGCAACCATTATCTCATCTACCTCCTTACTTGCTACTACCAATTGCGGTTGGAGTTCTGTCAGCTCTTTTTGCATAATTGTCACTTGTGATGCTGCAGATTGCAGCTTCTCAAGGCCAACCACATACCGTTGTCTTTGTGTGGACACTTCTCTGATAAAATATTTAAAAAGAAAAGCACTAATTTTTATTCATATTCTTGGTAAGAAAATGGTGAAATCACTCAGACATAAGAGACAACTTTTATATAAACTGAATGAAATAAATTCTGTACATTAATGTTTTTCTTACCCCCTCTTTTGGTTGAGAAGTGCTTTGAATATGCTAATTAGCTCCAAATAAGAAGTTGGAGTAACGTAATTGTGTCTTTCAAGTTCCATAAAGAATCTGTTGGAGAGTTCCAATGTTGTTGTGTGAAACATTTTGCACATCTCAATGCATCCATATCTTTCTTGATCTGACATTTGAATATCTTTCAGATATTGTTTAGCCACAGCTTCCAAGGCATCTTCTGGCCAAGGCTACAAATTATTAAATAAATACAAGAATTGAATTATTTCCATCATCAAAACATTCATTAATATTTTGAATTTGCTATTTTGTAACTTATGTACAAATGCAGTGATGCAGTATATAAATCACAGAATTTTGATATTATTTTCATTAAAACTGGTTTCTGAATGGAAAATAAAAAAAAACGAGAGGTAATTATAAAACAAGATGAGAAGTTATTACATGCTAATATAAAATATAAAAACTAGATGAGAATTTATTACATCTATATATATAAAAGCGAAAATGTATGTATGTATGTATGTATGTATGTATGTATGTGTGTGTGTTTGTGTGTTCGCTAAAAACTTTCGACAGACAGAAAAAAAATTCAAAAACTTGGTATCATATTGAAGCCCGATCCTTCGCCCGAAAAATATCAAAAACTTGGCCAAAAACGTTAAGATTTTCACCCTGAACTCGACGATTCTCTACAGGTGGGGGTGGGGAACTCAACAAAAACCGTCCTCTCATGACGACGACCGGTTCTACGCATGCGTCAGATGACGTCTGACCTGATTTAGTTTAAATAGTTGAAGAACTGACTAAAGTTCATGTGTGTTGTGTTAGCTCAGTTGGTTAGTGCGTTGGGTCATTATCTAAACGTTTTGGGTTCGAATCGTGGTGTGAGATGTCTTTTTTTTCGATTTTTTAAATTTAAATATTGAAGCAGAGTTATTTAAGCCATTTTTCACGTAACGTTCGTTTTTCTGATTTTTTTTTTACTCCGCTTATTCTTAGGTTTTCATTAAGACCCCCATCCCCGACCGACCACACACACCCAAAAACACCCGGGTACCCACCGATTTTTTACATTTTAATATCGAAACAGGCTTATTTAAGCCATTTTTCAGGTGTGTTTTTTTTGTTTTTAGTTTTAACGTTTGTTTTTCTGTTTTCTTTTTTGTTTTTGTTTTTTTTTATTTTTACATTTAACATCGTTCGTTTGCCTTACGTTTGATTTTTTGTGTTTTTTTTTTCGATGTTTTGATAAGCCCCCTCCCAACGCCTGGGTACCGCTTAACTTTTAACGTTCGTTTTCTGTTTTCTTTTTTACGTCGCTTATTCTAAGGTTTTAATAACCCCCCCCCCCACCCTCGCCCGACCACACACACCGAAAAACACTCGGGCAATGCCGGCTCCCCCCCCCCGCTAGTACTAATATAAAAACTAGATGAGAAGTTATTACATGCTAATATAAAAACTAGATGAGAAGTTATTATATGCTAATATAAAAACTAGATGAGAAGTTATTACCTGCTAATATAAAAACTAGATGAGAAGTTATTACCTGCTAATGTAAAAACTAGATGAGAAGTTATTACATGCTAATATAAAAACTAGATGAGAAGTTATTACCTGCTAATATAAAAACTAGATGAGAAGTTATTACATGCTAATATAAAAACTAGATGAGAAGTTATTACATGCTAATATAAAAACTAGATGAGAAGTTATTACCTGCTAATGTAAAAACTAGATGAGAAGTTATTACATGCTAATATAAAAACTAGATGAGAAGTTATTACATGCTAATATAAAAACTAGATGAGAAGTTATTACCTGCTAATATAAAAACTAGATGAGAAGTTATTACATGCTAATATAAAAACTGGATGAGAAGTTATTACATGCTAATATAAAAACTAGATGAGAAGTTATTACATACTAATATAAAAACTAGATGAGAAGTTATTACATGCTAATATAAAAACTGGATGAGAAGTTATTACATACTAATATAAAAACTAGATGAGAAGTTATTACATGCTAATATAAAAACTAGATGAGAAGTTATTACCTGCTAATATAAAAACTAGATGAGAAGTTATTACCTGCTAATATAAAAACTAGATGAGAAGTTATTACATGCTAATATAAAAACTGGATGAGAAGTTATTACATACTAATATAAAAACTAGATGAGAAGTTATTACCTGCTAATGTAAAAACTAGATGAGAAGTTATTACATACTAATATAAAAACTAGATGAGAAGTTATTACATGCTAATATAAAAACTGGATGAGAAGTTATTACATACTAATATAAAAACTAGATGAGAAGTTATTACCTGCTAATGTAAAAACTAGATGAGAAGTTATTACATACTAATATAAAAACTAGATGAGAAGTTATTACCTGCTAATATAAAAACTAGATGAGAAGTTATTACATACTAATATAAAAACTAGATGAGAAGTTATTACCTGCTAATATAAAAACTAGATGAGAAGTTATTACCTGCTAATATAAAAACTAGATGAGAAGTTATTACCTGCTTATATAAAAACTAGATGAGAACTTATTACATGCTAATATAAAAACTAGATGAGAAGTTATTACCTGCTTATGTAAAAACTAGATGAGAAGTTATTACATACTAATATAAAAACTGGATGAGAAGTTATTACATGCTAATATAAAAACTAGATGAGAAGTTATTACCTGCTAATATAAAAACTAGATGAGAAGTTATTACCCGCTAATATAAAAACTAGATGAGAAGTTATTACATGCTAATATAAAAACTAGATGAGAAGTTATTACCTGCTTATATAAAAACTAGATGAGAAGTTATTACATGCTAATGTAAAAACTAGATGAGAACTTATTACATGCTAATATAAAAACTAGATGAGCAGTTATTACCTGCTAATATAAAAACTAGATGAGAAGTTATTACATACTAATGTAAAAACAGTAGCAGTTCTTTAGTCGCCATGGTTATGCTAAATATTGCTGCTACACATCTTAAAATTCCTGCAGTTAAGTGCTTTTGCAATATGCTGAGAAATATTCACATATACGTAGAAACCGTTAACCAGCGTTTTCTGATGGAAACATGCCCCCCCCTCTCATAAATAATTAAACTGCGGTTGTTGTTGGTAGCCAATCCCTAATGTTAAGAACGACTTTTGGAATTAGATACCACAACCTCGCCATGGTAAGAACGGCTTTCAGAATAGACACCCTATTTTATGAGGGGAAGGGTCAAAGTATTTGCCCCAAATTTAACCTTGATATTCACTGTCAGCATACCCACCTGCAAAGGCTATAAACAAAACAAAAAAAAATTGGAGGGGTGGCAGTGTCGGGCGGAGAGAAGTAGATTTGTTTATCGTGTACAAATCTGGTAGCCACTAAATTACAGTGCATAATGCATGTCTTTATATCTCGAAAGCTACTTTCCACAAAGTTAAAAGAGATTGTCTTATTCAGCATAGTCGAAAACGTACAAAAGTCGTCATTTTAAAGGAAATTGTGGAGGTATAGCTAAGGTAAAAATTTACCTAAAAAAAGTTAATGTCTGAGCAGTGTCGATAATGAGTCCGGGAAAAGAGAAGTAAACAAAAAACAAATATATAACACATAAGTGTGTCCGTAGGTAATGTAATTTACGGTAAATTTGTAGTTTAGCGATGTAAATTATTTGATAGACACAACAATTATAAAAACTATTGTTTTCATATAAAACACATCATTAGACCTAAAGGCTGTAATGAAACCAGAAAAAATTTCATTGTTGTTATTTTTTCATCATTTTTATGAGACGAAATATATGAGATTGAAGGCTGCTGTAGTGCTTTAAAAATTTGGTCTTTCTAAGAATTGACAGATTAGCCTTAAAAAAGACCAAATTTAGCCACAAAAAAGGCAATCTGTCAAACTTTAGAAAGGCCAAATTATAGAAGCAATACTGCGGCTTCGACTGGCATAAATTTAGACAAATAAAAAAAATGATGAAAAAATAATAAAAATAAAATTTTTCCTCGTTTTATTTCAGCCTTAGGATCTAATAATGTGTTTTATAAAAAAAGGTTTTATGATTTGTCAACAAAAGAAAACAAAACAAAAAAAATAGCAGTGTGTATGGGTTGCAAGCGGTTGACACAATAAGTAACATGATTGAAGCCTACGTAAGCATAGGAAAATATATAAATAAGCAAAATCGTCCACAGTAATAGTAAATGTTAAAAAAAATAAAAATAGATTAAAAAACGCCCCCAAAAAACAAACGAAAACAAAACAAAAACAGAAAATGTGATCGTGTAAGAGTTAAAAAGACGCTCCAAAAGTAAAAAAAACAAATAATGGTACTCGTGCGTTTGTGCATGTATGAAGAAGTGGATTCTGGAATAATAGAATTGGCCAATCAGATAGGGCAGATTTTGAGAAGGGAGAATTTTTTATTTTTTAATCGGGTAATAGAAAGATTATGTTATGTGTATGTAGCTGATAACCAGTTACAGTGGGTGCAATGTAAGTATCATAGGAAAATCTAGAATAAGTCCTGGTGTCAACTGGTAGCAGTGGGAGGACTAAATATTTATAGAGAAAAATAGGAACTTAGTGCTGAAAGAGGACACACACTCAGGAATTGACCGGATGGCTTTCTCAGGCTAACTCGCTAATCAACTGATGATCTCAATTTCGGATTGATATTTTACAATTTGTGATATTCACACATTCACCTGTAAACGCACATTCTGGGAATTCACATTCGCTGTCAATGTAGCCTAAGACATTAATTTAGTGACGAGTTATTCCTGTTCGCAGTTATACTGTTTATAAGAGTAGACTTTGCAGCTGGTTTCAACTCAATGAACAATTATTTTATTTCCCATAATCCATCATGTTTTTTTCTTCCGGGCAGATGGTTTTAAAGATTTATTTAATCTATTGATTATATTAATCAGTAAATTATTCTTTTCATAATATATCTTGTCAAAATAGCATTTTTCTGTCAAGAATCATTTATTTTTAATCTTATTATTTTCCTTTATAGATAGTTTTATGCTCAATTTTAAATAAAATTCGTTACTGTTTTTATTGTGTTCACTCATCAATTGTACAGCCGTAATAATTAAACTAAAATATGCCTGCAGCTTCTTTAATTAATCAATATATACATATATACATATATATATATACATATATACATATATATATACATATATATATATATATATATATATATATATATATATATATATATATATCTTATACATTGCAGAATATTAAAAATCCTAAATATGTATTAGAATGTTTATTTTCTAGATGTGTGAAATGCACGACATATTTTAAACTATAAAACTGTAAAATATGTTTCCTTGAAAGGAACTCTACTAACCTGGAACCAATCAATAGTACAGCAATTGACAAAAGATGGAAATTTACGAAGTCGATTACGGAAAGCATCACCAATCGGGCTCATAGCTAGCACAATATGTAATTGTTCTCGAACTCTTTCAATGAACAAGTTGAATAAAGCTACAGGAGAGCCGTCTGTTTGTTTTGTCTTGTCTCGTTGGCTGCAAACATGTAAAGAAAAAAAAACAGAAAGTACAAATTCGATTTTTACATTATTAATTATAATAATACTTAATAGAGAAACAAAATTAAAATAGTGATGTGGCAAACATAACAAATATAAAGTAGAGCTTTTGCTGTTCCATTGAGTCACCTTTTTCTGGTGAGATTGTTTATGACTACACAAACTGACTGAAGCCAACTAAGGGATGTAAGAAGTTCCTTACAGTCATATCATCAGTGTTGAAAAAAGAAAAAAGTTCTTTTTTTAATCTCATTTCTCACGTATGTGATTAAAAATTGTGGATGAAGTAAACTGAAATAAAAATGATATGGCATCTATAAAAACATACAATCTATAAAAACATACAATCTATAAAAACATACAATCTATAAAAACATACAATCTATAAAAACATACAATCTATAAAAACATACAATCTATAAAAACATACAATCTATAAAAACATACAATCACGAAGAAGCAAATCTGATTGGAGTTTCTTGAATCATCTGCCAATTTATAAACATTTACATTTCTATCTACATTCAAGATCAAAGAGTAGTATCTGTTCTTCGGATGCTGCACTTCCATTTCTTGTTTTCTTTCGGTGGAGGAGAAATCCTTCACGACTGAGACAATTTTTATTTTTGTACCTTTTCTCCACGTTAAAAAACGACCCTGGTGTCTAACTCTGTCCCGTGGGGAGGCATAGTAAATAGGTACATTAAATTGTCGATAATCAAGTATAATAATATGTTTTGTATTTCGTATCAATATCAATAACAAGTTGTTTTCTACAACCATTAACTACAATCATATACATCTTGTCTGTTAATATTTATTTTGTTTGGATCCTCGATTTCATGAACATAAAATAAACACATGTAAATCGATTAATCTTAATAATGTGCATTCTTGTTTTCCATGTGATTTTTTAAATTCACAAAAAAAAAACAACTTATTATCGGATTTTTATAAAGTTGTCATTATTTGTGTTTAAACAAATAAAAGGATTATTTTAAGATAAATTTCCAGGTACATTTTATTGTGAACTGTCTTTTTTAATTATAGTGCATTTTCCATTTTAGATTAACAAATGTTGTAGGCTGGCGTTCGTCTCTCATCTAAATGTGTTGTACTGACCAAAGATTTAGGCCACAAAAGCAAAATTAATACTACCATTCCCTTTTGCATTATATTAAACCTTCCTTTCCCTACAGTGAAAAAGAGACAATTCTGATTCTTTGGCCTTCCTCTCGCCGGGTGGTCCTGCTTGCTGACTCGTCCCCCACCGCCTGCTATCGTCCAGAGAGACGAGGGTAGGTGTGGGTGTCCTTTATAACGACTACAGTCAGAGAGTTTATGCGACTAAGTCCAGTACGCACGCGTTTATAAAAACTGCTACATAATGTATCTTACCAATGCTTCGCAGTGTTTAACTTAAAAATAAAATAATCATTCAAGTTAGTATTTGTGTTGTGTCTTATTCATATGAGATAACGGCAATTATTTACAGTGTAACACAGTAGCAATTCTTGTGATTTCTACGGTCACGCTATGACGATATGACTATTTACTGCTGCTTTGCTTCTTATTCCTCATTCATCTGAGCATTTCTTCAGTAAGCTCATAAACTTACACATTAACACAAAAATAGCTGCTATTAAATTATTTCACAATAAGCATTCAAGGAGAAGCCAAACAAGATATTTAGTGATTTCATCAAGATATTCATTCCACTATAGTCCTTTTCGTTTTCTTATAAAACAAGTCAATCCATTTCAATTATTTCTTATAATAATGCATATTTGGAAGAAAAAACTTGACAAAAATTACTTTTTATATATTTTACACAAATATCAATTATTGAATTAAAGCATAAATCAAAGTTTTTTTTTGTGAACAAATTAGTCATAAATTAGTTCATTCTATTAAATCATATAAACAATTATTTCTTTATATAAAATAATTAAGTGATTACATTAGATTCTCTATATATTGGCACATTAAATCCATCTTAATGTATTCCCGTTTCTTATCAAACAATTAATCGATTTTAATGAATTAATCCGTGAAATACAAAATCTTATTTGGAAAAATATTTCATTTACAAAACTCGTCTCTACATACACACCTTGATGTTGTCATTTTCTTAGTTATATGCTGATTTTCTTAAAAATAATATCGACAAAAATTACTTTAGTTACAAGTCGTGAACACATTTCGACATTAAATATCTCAAAAATTATTAAGGATATAAATAGCATGCCAATATATATATATATATATATATATATATATATATATATATATATATATATATATATATATATATATATAAAGTAAAGTGATTTTCAATTTAAAAATTTAAAAAAAATTTTAAAATTTAAAAATCAAATTTTAATTAAATTAAAAATCAGTTTCATAAGAAGGAACAACAACAAAGTCAATTATCTGTACGATCGTTTCGGAAATCCGTGCTTTTTATTTGTGGTATACATGAAGTTATGTAGAACAATTATATATAGTTTTTTTGGTAAGCACGGTCTCCTCATCAGCAAATTTAGGAGGATTTTTATTGAATTTAAAAGACACCATAAATAAACCTAGCATTAAAAGTAAGGCAGATGAATCTGAAAAAATTGAAATAAAAGGTTTGGATTTAAAATTTATAAGAAAATTAATATAGGTTATAGATAGAAATGAGTAGAAAAAATATATATTTTTGAATTTACATAATAAATTTGATTTAAAAATATATAGAGATAGTTACCTTTTAGTTTTTCTTTTTTTGAAATCAGGAACTGTGTTTAAAGTAGTCATTTAGATGTTTGCTATAGCTTTTTATTTTATTGAATGATGAATTTTAAAAGGGTGACGCTCGTGCAGTAAATTGTTTCCGTTAGCGTATTTTGATTTAAAGACGCTACAGTTAATATATATAGAGAGAGTATTTATTTTGCAAGTTTTTAAGGGGAGATAATTGTCATGTATTATTGACTTTATTTATTATTTGATTTACGGGTCTAGGGGAGGTAATTGGTCTAACTTAATTTATTTAAAAAATAAAAAAAATTGTAATCTATTTTTACTAATGAGTAATTTTTAATGATTTAAGGTGGGTTATATTTATTAAATTTAAACCAACGTTTATGATTACATGTCAGAAGCTCGTGTCTTGAATTTACTAGTTTGGTTGTATTTTTATATCTTCATATTTTAAAATTTTTAGGGTTTCTTTTGTACATAGTGGACAAAATTTATCTCCTGGTTTATATGATTTGCAAGTCTCAATTATTTGCCATTTTAAGTTGAAAGAAATATTGCTATTTTATAGTTGCCAAATATAGTTGGATAGAGTAGTTTGGTTTGATAGAGAGTTATTTTTAAAAGAATGTTTGTGCGTTGAAATTCTATGTTTTATTGGGCCAGATGTGGAACCAATATATATTACCTCTTGGTTATTGTGATTATTTTCCGTTAGGTCTATTGTTGGATTATTATGTGGTGGGTTGATTAGTAATTGATCGGTAGATTGATTTAAGTTGGTGTTATTATTTAATCTGGTAGTTGAGTTATGGCTGTTAATAGGTTCTTGTAGATTTGGAGTTTTTGATACTGTGCAGCTATAGATAACATTTTTAATTTTACATGAGCCTTGTAGGGGACATTTATTTTTTCTTCTACAGTTACAGTCCGATGTATTTTGTATAGTTGTATTTTGTAGTTTATTAATTTTATTATTATTAGAGCTAATTATTTTCTGATGAAGGTTAGGCATAGTAGAGTAAGAGACTTTAATTGTGTTCTTATTGAAAATTTTATTATATCTATGGGGGGCTTTAAAGTTCTTATCTAATATTTTAAAAAATTCTCTGGCTATGTTTGTTTCTAGGTTTTTGGAATACGGGGGGTTGAACCATAGGATCTCCTTGTGTCTGTTCTTACGTTTACGGGTTTTAGTTTGCTGTTTATTTGTATTATTATCTAATATTTGTAGTTTGGTTTTATCTTTTTTTGTCTCTTGGTTATTTTTCTTAACTCGTATACGGGAAGACATTGCCATATTATATGTTATTACGCTCTTAATAGGTTTATTTTTAATGCAGTTTATGTTTCTATCATTTTCATTTATGAATTTAATTTGTGAATTATATCCAGAGTTTTTAAGGGCTTCATTATAGTATTTTTCATTTTTGGTAAATATTGATTTAGTAGAAGACAGTCTAGAAATTCTTAGAGCGATATTGGGAACTATTGATTTTAATATTGATTTAGGGTGGTTTGATTGATTGTGGACATATAGAAGTGATTGGTTAGGTTTATGGTATGGTTCAAAGGTAGAATTTTCAAGATTTAAGGTTATGTCTAAGAAATTAATAATTTTTTTTATTAGGGTCGATTTTTATACTAAGTCCATAATTTTTAAATAATTTATGTAGAGCTTTAATTGCTTTTTCATAATTTTTATTAGTAGAATTCGTTATGAAAAGTGCATCATCTCTATATAGCCCTCCTTCAAGTTTGAATTGTTTATGGAGTATACAATGTATTTCATTTAAAAGGAAAAGGCCAACTAGATCAGTGACCTGAGTTGAGTCCGCCGATCCCATTAAAATGTTGAAGTGGTTAGGGGTATTTTTCCTGGTCCAATATTTATTATCAAATGTTATTAAAGACTGTCTAGCTATAAGTATTAGTTTAGTTTCGTTTTGAGTTATATTAGTTAATTTTCGTGCCATTAATAGAGATTTATTAAGTAGGATAGGTGATATAGATTGGTAATATGATTCAATGTCAAAAGAAAGAAATTTAATATTATTTTTATTTTGAATATTAGAAAACCAGTCGATTACTTGGTTAGAAGATTGCCATAGTGGGTATTTTATTATGGATTTAATTTTGGGGATAATTCTATCTAATATGTTTTTACTAACCAGTCCTATATCTGATTTCGAGGGGCAAATGAGTCTAATAGTAGGGTTAATATTGAAGCTGTGTTTGTGGTCTTTTAAAGTAAATCTCGGGGTACCTGGTACCGTTATTTCTGTGTATTTATCTATTTTAAGTTTAGTTAAAATGTTTTTTGCATCATTATTTATTTTATTTAGTGCTGATTTATTAGTAGTTTTATAATTTTTATTAAGTTCTTTATATATTAGATTTTTATATTGTATATAGTCCATTGTGTAGAAATTTCCAGTTTTATCTGCCGGTACTATGAGTTTATTTTGGTGGCTTATAGAAATAGATTTTGAAAATTTATTTATTTTTTTAAGTGTTGGAGTGATATATTTTTTATTTTTCTTAAATTTAATATTTTTAATCAGGTTGATTAAGTCATTTTCAAAATTTTCAGTGTCTATGTTTCTCTTAGGGTTTTTGTATGTTTTTTAGTCTGTAGTATTTCGCTGCTTTTCTTTCTTCATTGTCTTGTCTGAGGATAGTTTCTTTTATTTCTCCAGGTTGGTGGTGTATTGGTTCTGTGGTTTCATTTTGGTAATTATCAAAATGGTAGGCTTTCCATCTCAAGTTCCTTATAAATGTATTTATACTTGTAATTAAGCTGGTTATAAAGGTGTCTTTAGTGGGTATGGGGATGCATTTAGTTGATAATTGTATGTCCTTCTTATGAAACATATCTACAATTACGTATATAAACTCAACCTGTTATAGGGAGCTAATAATTTAAAGGAGATTAGAATAATAGTCTGAAGAGCTAAGTGTATTTTAATGTAACAGTGAAATTACTAGTTTAATTAAAATACAGGAAATGCTCGTTGTAATTTAGATATATAATAAGCTCCATAGTTAAATGTCCTAGAGCTAATTCAATATTAAGTAAAGTGATTTTCAATTTAAAAATTTAAAAAAAAATTTTTTAATTTAAAAATCAAATTTTAATTAAATTAAAAAAAAAAGTGTTGGAGTGATATATTTTTTATTTTTCTTAAATTTAATATTTTTAATCAGGTTGATTAAGTCATACATATATATATACACATACATACATACATATATATATATATATATATATATATATATATATATATATATATATATATATATAGATAGATAGATAAACATTAATATTAAAGTTGAACTTGATAAATTTAGTTTTAAAATATATTTAATATAAACATAATATACATTCATATTACATTTTTTTATATTTAATATAAACATACACTTTGATTTAACATATAAATTACTTTATTTACAAATACATACAATCCTACAAAAAAGTATTTTTCAGTGTTTGTGTATTAACACTATTATTTTATAAAGGTCTAGAAAAATCCTCACACTTGACAGTATACTATATCTCCAGAACACCACCATTCATCCATCCATGAAATACTGTTGTCACGGAGGTTCCACACTGTCAAACAACTTGGTCCCATCACTGCTGCGTTGCACTCCTGTGCTTGCTTTACAAATACTTTGATGGAATGAAATCTGATGAACTCTTAATATCTCAATTATTGAGATAATCAGAGTTCGTCAGATCACATCCGACAAACAACGAATCTCCACACCTTCAGTTCAGATAATATCCTCAGATACCAGAGAGTTATTTACTCTGTAAATCTCTTCCCCCAAACTCCTAATATTTGGAATTTCTTCTCTGTTCCCTTTTGCTCCAACGATACTTACATGCAGAATTTTAAATGCTATATAAATGCATATTATATTTATATTAAATATGTAAAAATGTTATACGAATGTATATTATGTTTATATTAAATATATAAACATGTTATATGAATGTATATTATTTTTATATTAAATATATAAAAATGTAATATGAATGTATATAATGTTTATATCACATATATAAAATGTTATATGAATGTATATTATTTTTATATTAAATATATAAAAATATAATATGAATGTATATTATGTTTATATCAAATATATAAAAATGTTATATGAATGTATATTATTTTTATATTAAAAATATAAAATGTAATATGAATGTATATTATGTTTATATGAGATATATAAAAATGTTATATATATTTATATTATGTTTATATTACCTATATAAAAATGTTATATGAATGTATATTATGTTTATATTAAATACTTAAATACGTAATATAAATGTATATTATGTTTATATTAAATATATAAAATTGTAATCTGAATGTATATAATGTTTATATTAAATATATCAAAATGTTATATGAATGTATATTATGTTTATATTAAATATATAAAAATGTAATATGAATGTATATTATGTTTATATTAAATATATAAAAATATTATATGCATGTATGTAATGTTTATATTACATATATAAAAACGTAATATGAATGTATATTATGTTTATATTAAATATATAAAAATGTAATATGAATGTATATTATGTTTATATTAAATATATAAAAATGTAATATAATGTTTATATCAAATATCTAAAAATGTTATATGAATGTAGATTATATTTATATTAAATATATAAACATATTATATGAATGTATATTATTTTTAAATTAAATATATAAAAATGTAATATGAATATATATTATGTTTATATTGAATATATAAAAATATTATATGCATGTATGTAATGTTTATATTACATATATAAAAATGTAATATGAATGTATATTATGTTTATATTAAATATATAACAATGCAATATGAATGTATATTATGTTTATATTAAATATATAAAAATGTAATGTGAATGTATATTATGTTTATATTAAATATATAAAAATGTAATGTGAATATATATTATGTTTATATTAAAATATAAAAATGTAATGTGAATGTATATTATGTTTATATAAAATATATAAAAATGTAATATGAATGTATATAATGTTTAAATTAAATATATAAAAATATTATATTAATGTATGTAATGTTTACATTACATATATAAAAATGTAATATGAATGTATATTATGTTTATATTAAATATATAAAAATGTTATATGCATGTATGCTATGTTTATATTAATATATACAAACGTAATATGAATGTATATTATGTTTATATTAAATATATAAAAATGTTATATGAATGCATATTATGTTTATATTATATACACAAAAATGGAATATGAATGTATATTATGTTTATATTAAATGTATAAACATGTAATATGAATGTATTTTATCTTTAGATTAAATATATAAAAATGTAATTTGAATGTATAGTATGTTTACATTAAATATATAAAAATGTAATATGAATGTATTTTATGTTTATATTTAATATATAAAAATGTAATATGAATGTATATAATGTTTATATCACATATATAAAATGTTATATGAATATATATCATGTTTAAATTAAGTATATAAAAATGTTATATGAATGTATATTATGTTTATATCAAATATATAAAATGTTATATGAATGTATAGTATGTTTATATTAAATATATCAAAATGTTATATGAATGCATATTATGTTTATATTGAATATATAAAAATGTAATATGAATGTATATTATGTTTATATGAAATATATAAACATGTAATATGAATGTATTTTATCTTTAGATTAAATATATAAAAATGTAATATGAATTTATACTATTATTATATATATAAAATATTATATGAATGTATATTATGTTTATATTAAATATATAAAATTTTTATATGAATGCATATTCTGTTTATATTAAATATATAGAAATGTTATATGAATGTATATTATGTTTATATTAAATATATAAAATTTTTATATGAATGCATATTCTGTTTATATTAAATATATAGAAATGTTATATGAATGTATATAATGTTTATATTAAATATATAAAATTTTTATATGAATGCATATTATGTTTATAGTAAATATATAGAAATGTTATATGAATGTATATTATGTTTATATTAAATATATAAAATATTGTATGAATGTATATAATGTTTATTTCAAATATATAAATACGTTATATGAATGCTTATGTTAAATATATAAAAATGTAATATGAATGTATATTACGTTTATAATGAATATATGAAAATGTAATATGAATGTATATAATGTTTATATAAAATATATAGATAGGTTATTTGAATGTATATTATGTTTATATTAAATATACAAAAATGTTATATGAATGAATATTGTTTATATTAAATATTTAAAAATGCAATATGAATCTATGTCATGTTTATATTAAATATATAAAAATGTTATATGAATGTATATAATGTTTATATCAAATATATAAAAATGTAATATGAATCTATATTATGTTTGTATTAAATATATAAAAATGTAATAGTAATGTATATTATGTTTATATCTAATATATAAAAATGTTATATGAATGTATATTATGTTTATATTAAATATATAAATAGGTTATTTGAATGTATATTATGTTTATATTAAATATACGAAAATGTTATATTAATGTATATTATGTTTATATTAAATATATAAAGAAAGTAATATGAATTTATATTATTATTATATTAAATATATAAAAATGTTACAAGAATGTATACTATGTTTATACCAAATGTATAAAAATGTTGTATGAATGTATATAATGTTTATATGAAATATATAAAAACGTAATATGATTTTATATTATGTTTCTATTATATATATATAAATGTAATATTAATGTACATTATGTTTATATTTAATATATAAAAATGTTATAGGAATGTATACTATGTTTATATTTCATATATGAAAATGTAATATGAGCGTATATTATTTTTATATTAAATATATAAAAATGTAATATGAATGTATATAATGTTTATATCAAATATATAAATAGGTTATTTGAATGTATATTATGTTTATATTTAATATACAAAAGTGTTATATGAATGTATATTTTGTTTATATCAAATATATAAAAATGCAATATGAATGTATATAATGTTTATATTAAATATATAAAAATGTTATATGAATATATATTATGTTTATATTGAATATATAAAAATGTTATATGAATGTATATAATGTTTATATTAAATATATAAAAATGTAATATGAATATACATTATGTTTATATCAAATATATTAAATGTAATATGAATGTATAATATTTTTATACTTAGTATATAATAATGTTATATGAATGTATCTTATGTTTATATTTAATATATAAAAATGTAATATGAATGTATATTATGTTTATAGTACCGACATAAAAATATATAAAAATGTAATAGGAATGTATATTATGTTTATATTTAATACATAAAAATGTAATATTAATGTAAATTGTGTTCATAGTACCGACATAAAAATATAATACGAATGTATACTATGTTTATATTTCATATATTAAAATGTTATATGAATGTATCTCATGTTTATATCAAAATATAAATAAGTTATTTTAATGTATATTATGTTTATAGTAAATACATAAAAAATATAATATGAATGTATATTATGTTTATATTTAATATATAAAAAAGTTTATATGAATGTGTATTATATTTATATCAAATATATAAAATGTAATTTGAATGTATATTATGCTTATATTAAATATATAAAAATGCAATATGAATGTATTTTATGTTTACATTACATATATGAAAATGTAATATGAATGTATATATGTTTATAGTAAATATATAAAAATGTAATATGAATGTATATAATGTTTGTATCAAATATATAAATAGGTTATTTGAATGTATATTATGTTTATATTAAATATACAAAAATGTTATATGAATGTATATAATGTTTATATTAAATATATAAAGAAGTAATATGAATGTATATTATGTTTATATTAGATATATAAAAATTTAATATGAATGTATATTATATTTATATTAGATACATAAAAAATGTAATATGAATATACATTATGTGTATATCAAATATATTAAATGTAATATAATGTATACTATGTTTATACTTAATATATAATAATGTTATAAAAATATTATATGAATGTATATTATGTTTTGTACTAAATATATAAAAATGTAATATGAATGTATATTATGTTTATATTGAATATATAAAATGTTATATGAATGTATATTATGTTTATATTTTATATATAAAATGTAATATGAATGTATATTATGTTTATATTAAATATATGAAAATGTGTTATGAATGTATGTTATGTTTATATTAAATATATAAATATGTAATATGAATGTGTGTTATGTTTATACTTATATATATAAAAATGGTCTATCAATGTATATTATGTTTATATCAAATATATAAATAGGTTATTTGAATTTATATTATGTTTATAGTAAATATACAAAAATGTTATATGAATGTATATTATTTTTATATTAAATATATAAAGAAAGCAATATGAATGTATATTATGTTTATACTAAATATATAAAAATGTAATATGAATGTATATCATGTTTATATTAAATATATAAAAATGTAATATGAATGTATAGTATGTTTATATTAAATAAATAAAATATATTTTATAGATAAAAGCGAAAATGTATGTATGTTTGTATGTGTGTTCGCTTTTTTTGTATGTCTACAAAAGGCTTTTTTTCAGAGAAGCGTTCAGGCGGTTCACAACTTTTTAAAACTTTTTATATCACATATAAGTCGTAATATCTTAGAGTTAACAACGAAGCTCGCCTGTCTATTTAATTTGCTATACTTCGGGGGGATAAATATTCAACATTTGTCACTTGCCGCATGTGGGTTAGTCTTTTTCCTATAACATCTTGGGGAAAAAAAAAAAAAAAAAAAAAGAAGCGTTCCCGCAGTAAATGAAATACTATCCTGCAGTCAAACTTGACCTCATTAAGTCATTAAAACGTGCACCTACGAATTTCAAGTAATTAAATAAATTCAAACACTTTTCCATTAGCATCTCGCGGTGGCCCAATGGTTAAAACCGTCACACTTTATTTTGTTCACACTTTAATTTACAACTTTGCTTCAACGGTTCGGGTTCGATCCTCATACTTACCTACCAAAACATTTTTTTTTATTCAACCCCCCCCCCGGAGTTTTCACACACACACCTCCAAACACTCGGGCAACGCCGGGTACCCCTCGCTAGTATATTTATAGATATATAAAAATGTAATATGAATGTATATTATGTTTATATTTAATATATAAAAATATAGTATGAATGCACATCATGTTTATATTAAATATATAAAAATGTAATATGAATGTATAGTATCTTTATATTTAATATATAAAAATATAGTATGAATGTACATCATGTTTATATTTAATATATAAAAATGTTATATGAATGTATAAAAGTCTAAAAAAAATGTTAATTCACAATAAAGGATAACTTGATATAAATGAGAAAAAATTGAAAGTTAAAGAAATGGAGAAGGGATTTGTAGAATTAACCAATCAAACTGATTTGATGATAGTTATGAATGATGAACCAGTGTAAGTTCGTAATTTAAAAATATTATTATTTTATGTATGAAAGAGAGGGAGAGGGGGGAGAAAGAAGTGTAAACAAACTGACTAAAAAATTTATTTTTAGTTTATTGTCATAAGAATCTGATCGATACCATGACTAATTTGGAAGTTACAAGCAAAAACAGTTCAGAAATATTAATAATCCTTCATCTGTAAAATATTTGATACACCAATATAAAATTTATGTTCTGTTTAAATATAATATTAAATCGAAATGTGTATTACTATTACAGATAATTAATAATATTTACCGATCAAACTGACGCATTTTTTCACAAATCTCTGCTTTTTCATCTGTTGGATAAAGGCTGGGGACTTCTCCAGCGTTAAGTAAATTATTGATATCTTCAAGAAAGGATTCTTTCTTGATCTACAAAATAAATATTAACACAATAAACATTTTTAAAAATTATTTATAAATTTATTTGCTTCCTTTTGCATTTCATTAAAAACATTATAACAAAAGAGACAAAGCAAGAATATCTCCAAAGCTAATAAGGTTTACAGATACAAATGTGTTACCCACCTTTGTTTCTACTAATATAAATCACCATAGTAAATTAATTAGTGAATTAAACTTCTAAACTCAACACATTCTTTATTTTTCATTTACAGTTGATTCGTTAGTTTTTAGTTTGCACACAATTATTGTCTTACACTATTATTTTCTATCGCTCCACTTTAATATATTAAGAAGTTTTTAGTTCAATTATAGTTGATCTCTCAATAAAGTACAGGCTATTTTTTTTTTAATATTAAATTAAATAAATTCTAAAAATCCCTATCTTTTTTCTGTAACTTGATTTCTCATATTATTTCTGTTTGATTAAATCCCACATATTTCCTGTATTTAAATTCTTTGATGAATCTATTTTATTGATCATTTTTTGACTTCAAATCAATTGTTTTCTTGATTCTGTACATCAATTAAAATTGAATTATCTAACATCTGAATCAAATCATTAAAATTCGATTATAAAAAATATTTCTAATTAGCAGAACCCGTGTACCGGCGTTGCCTGGTTGAAATATGGCCCAAAGCCAAAACAGCTACAGTGAAGCCCCCCCCCCCAAATCTTTGATTATTTAGTGCATTATGGTATATTAATCATTAAATTAGTGAGTAGGGATAATGGCTAAAAAAGTGTTAACAATGAGAGATGATGGCAGTTGCTGGTGGTAGCCATTGTCGTCTCAAGAAATTTTCAGTTACTGGCAGCAGTGGCCAATATGGCCACTGCTGCCAGTAACTGAAAGAATCTTGCTTCTACTGTTGTGCCTTGTCTGGCAGTGTCAGGTAGCGGAGACCACTGGCCGTCATTGTTGGTGTTGATTGTTACTGACGATAAGTGTTGCTTTACAACAGTTACTGTTGGTGCATGGCAGTCAATATTGTTCATCGGCTGCCATGACCATTATCAACCTGAATTTGACTGCTCCAAAATGAAATTATCTGTCAGTGGATACCAGTAGCGAGCACTGTTAGTCACTGGTGTGTAGTGTTGCTTTTAGGCGTTTGGTGAGCAGAGGCTGCCTCTGCAACAGTGGTTCGTTGTTGAGCACGGCGTCGATTGGATTGCTCCAAAATGAAATTGCCTGTCTTCGATTGTCAGACACTGTCATCCAGTAGTGACGACTGTAATTCATTGATGGTTATGACTATTATTGGCAGTAACTGTGGGATAGTGATATTTTTAGGTGGTTACTGTCATCTACTGGCAATGGAGGGTACTGGCAGTTATTCCGATATTGAGGCAATTACTTGTGGGCATTGGCTGCCTTTACAGCTCTTGTATTACTGTTATTAAATGTCGGATAATGGTGGCCATGATCGAGCGTAGCGTTCATTGCATTGGTGTAGATGTTATATCACGACATGTGTTTTATACATATGTATAATACGGACCATGCTTTATTTTATGTTCAAGTAAAATCAAGTGTATACGGTAAGTATTGATTTTTGAATTGTTATCCCATGTTAAGACAGTATCAATAAATAATAACGTTATCATTTCAGCATGGTTCGTAATCTGCATAAGTATGCACATGTTAAATGTTAAACGTCTGAATGCGATCCGGTGTGTTAACTGATTCTATTCCAGAAAATAAGTCCATTAACACAATATTTGTAAACGTATATGTCCTCTAAAGAAATTAATAATTACATTTGTTCTATCGAAGGGTTTTTTAAAACACCCAATTACGTTTTGTAAATGGACATGAAAACCTGCACAATGTAGTGATGTCATTAAGCAATCTGTAAACCATGCCTATTTTTTTTTTACCATTTTGCTGTAATGTTTAGAGGTAAAATTGATAGGAATATTGAAGCCTTTCAACTGTCGAATCAAAAGTTACATTTCTGAAAAACTCTATGATTTTTATTTGTACCAATAATGGTGCACCCCCCCCCTTTTACATTTATTATTTTTTATCTGGTTCTTGTATTTGATTTTTGTATTTTGCATCTTTTTTAATTCTTAGTTTCGTACATTTTGGGTTTGTACGAAACTCCCTTTAATATGGAGAAAAGAGAAATGCTAGCTCCGTGATGACGTCATGAGCCCAGCGTGTATTTCGCCCTTTTTTGAAATTCCGTTGACGTGGAGATTGGACGTTTGTTTCAATGGAATTTTGACGAGCCTCCTTCAAAGAAGAAAACTCCCGGGTATGTGACGAAAACTATCTATGTGACTACGGTTTTGCACGTATTTTAGAAGGAGTAAAATTATTTTAAAGAAAATACCTTATTTACGTGACAAGGAATTTTGGAACCCCCTAAAAACCCGACAAAGAAAACCCCCGGAAAGCGACGCGGCCATGCTTCTGAAATCCATCTGTGTGTCTATGGTTTGCACGCAAACATGGAGAGAGAGAAAATTCTAAAAAAAACTTTGAACGAGAAAAAAAAAGAAAAAGGCACGTGCCTGACTGGTTTTCAGTTTGTGAGTACGCTCCTAAAATTTATTTCATATGTGAGTGTGATTAGGGACTACTATTTTGCATCATATTATTGTATTCGTTAATGGATACAACATCTTCATTATAAGAACCAGTGTTATTTTTTTCATTACATGTTACTTTGGCGTTTCATAAGTTTAATGCCCGCAAAGGGAAAAATTTGCAACTAAATTTATTGTGAATAAAATCTCTTCTTCATTTCAAAGCAAGACCTTTATATTTTGTTCTTTACCCCCCCCCCCTTTTTATTCCATGCTGTCATTTTCTTTTTTCAAGTTAGTTACTTTAGCGTCGAATTTATCTGGAAGCAAGATAAAATTCCGACAATGAAGGTTCACGTAAGAAATTGCTTTGTTTTTTTTGTAGAAAAAAAGGGAAAAAGAAAAAAAAGAAAAAGACCACGCTGTAAAAGGAGCAGTAGAAAGAAAAGAGTAAGAATAAAAAGACGAAGAAGACGTGGAAAAAGAAGACAACGATGGAAATGTTGAAGAAAATGATGAAAAATAAGTGAGAAAGAAAATGAACAAGAATATGCTGAAGAAGAAGTCGATAAAAAAGAAATAGAAGAAGACGCTGAAAAATAACAACGAGAAGATGAATATAATAAAAAAATATAAGTAAAAAAGAAAGAAGAATGCAAAGTAGAAGATGGAGAAAAAGAAGATGCTGTAAAAGGAAGGAAAAGAAGACACGTAAAAATGAAGAAGATGAAGACACAGAAAAAGAGAAGACAAAGAACAGCAAGAAGACGGTGATCAAGAAGAAGAAAAAAAGAAGACGAAAGTGCCACTGTAAAAGAAATAAGAAATACTAGCGAAATAAGAAATACAAGCAACTGGCTTACAGCCAATCATAAACAACATGTTTGTTTACGTATGAGTGGTAGTGAAGGAATAGGTGTGGGTTACATGAATTGTGATTTATTAACTTAAACAAAATGCAAGCGAATTTATTATAAAATGTAGCTGGAACAATTAGAGAAAACTTGTTATAACGATAATTATAATAAGAAAAAAACGAACTTTTCAACAAAAAAAAAAAAAACGCTACCGACAAGGACCTCAACAAGCAACAATGATGAAACCCTCGTCAGACTCGACAGAAAACGAACACGGAGCTGTACACTTCTTACCGAATTTTAAAAACAAATTCGAGCTCGACAAACATTTTCACGTTTCCTGACATTACCCTGCAACAAATGCGAGAAGCAAATCACATAGGCCTATGCAATTCCCTCCCGCACAGCAAACGCAACAACAAAGAAACAGAGCATTCCTATCAACACATAGGAAGAAATTGAATCAACAATACGAGTTGAGATGCACCACGCACGCTGATAAACTCAAAACTTGGAAGTTTCGTTGACAGCCGGCAACCAAACTCATCGTTCAACAAGAACGAATGCACGACTAGCGCCAGTCCAAACGATGCACACATTACCGCAGACTCACATGTGAAGATAATGTCAACTGGGCACACACACGACATCAACACAAAATAAAAATTTTCCTTTCAAACGAACAATTCACTTCTCTGTCCAAGCAACTCTTTACACATGTCAGCACACAACAAAAAACCAAACAAACAAATGTCAGACTAAAAAAGAGTAAACGCATTTTCCACGCATAAGTAAATACTTTTTTTTTACGAACACACTCCGTTTTTGACATTCCGTTCTTTTTGACGTTTTTTTCAAACAACCAAGGTTTTCCTTGAGCTTACAGAACAACTAAAAGTCATAGGGAGCAAGGTCTGGACTATAGAGAGGATGTGGAAATATCTTGATGCCCATCTTGGTCAACTAGTCTGTGACAAGGATAGAGTTGTGGACTGGTGCATTTGCGCAAATCTTTCCCATCTGCAGTTCCTCGCGAATAATTGTGTGTACAGTTCCCACACTCACATCAAACTGTGTACTTAATTGTCTCTGTAAACACACACAATGGTCCTTTTCCATGAAATTCTTTATTTGGCCAATCATCTCTGGTGTTTTGACTTCATTACTCCTCCCACACCTCTCATCATCCCTCACAGACTTCCTGCTTTCCTTGAATCTCTTATGCTACTCAAAAACTGATGCTTGATTGGTGCAAAGATGGTCAAAAGCAGTTTGAAGCATTCTACATGTTTCTGTGGCATTTTTTCCAAGTTTAAAACAAAATGTATATTGTTCTTCTAAAGTGTCCTCACGTCCAGACTGCATTTTTGAAATTCACCAGCTGTGGCAATCAGGCTTTAGTAGGGTGTATTCCAATTCTTACTGAAGCTGTTCATTTGAACCTGAAATTGGTCAGTTATCTCATATTATGTATAGAAATAACATACTAAACTTTCAAAAGTCGTCAATTTTAAATGCCTGTACAAAAAATGTCTGGAAACTTATTGAAGGCACCTCATATATATATATATATATATATATATATATATATATATATATATATATATATATATATATATATATATCTGTCTCTCCATCTGCCTCTGTAATGGAAACCTATGTGGAAATGTTAGGTTAAGAATCAGGTACTGATGTAAAGATGTTATGTAAATGTTGTTATGCATAATTGAATGAAAGGGGTAACTAAGGGGATTGATAATCTGAATGAATAGAATGCAGTAGCCATGTTGAATGGAACAAAGAAGCATTCTTTAGTGTTTGGTAAATATGAAACCTGGAATGACGGTTTACATCTGATCAGCCAATCAAAATGCTGCTGGAAGTAGAAAGCAAATGGAAACGGAGCATTCATTAGTTTCAGAGGTGGTTGGCTGTTCTTTATAGGTTGGCGAAACAAAATAATTCTAGTGAAGTACAGTAAACATAGAATATGAAATAATAGCTCCGGTTATCACTGGGGTAGTGAAAGTAGAATATTATTAGAGGGTAAGTTGCCATGCCATCACCTCAAAACATGTCGTAACTGTGAGAGTGAATCGTAGTGGAGAAATTGTAGCAATTTATGAATTATAATTAAATGAATATTAGCAAAAAACATGTACTGAATACTGGGAAGGTGTGTGACAGTGTTCGGTTTATGTGCGGAAGTTACCGTTCTTTTCTGAAAGGAAAAAATGTGTCTAATTTATTATGTATAGAAATTACATAAATTAAACAATTTAATTTTATCTTCTTACCTGAGTGTCGGAAAATAGGAAAACTGCATGATTATCCGTTTCAGTTGACTTTCTTAAAATCATTTTAAGATCTTCTCTCCATTCATTCTGGGTATAACTCTTACTGATCTCCACCTTAAAAATGAAAATAGAAAAACAAAAATTGCGATAGTTTTTTATAAATTTTATTATTTTTTTGAGTTAAAAAAATGTTGCAAACAATTTGTCTAGATACCTGGAATTGAAAATGTAAAAAAATATTCGCCTTAAATAAATTGCATTACAAAAGCAGTAGACTTAACATTTATTTATATTTAGAAAAGTGTTTTTAAGCAATCACATTTTTGAATACTTTAATTTGGAATACATTTTTTCGAAACAATCATTTGAATCTTTATAATAAATACTTCTGTTCATGTTTCTTGAAAAAACTCTATAGTCAAATATGCTGTGTAAAATATGATGAATCACTTATATATTTCATTTTCTTTTGGTTCTGTTGTATTGCAAAGTTTAGATTTGATGATGCCATTTTATATGAATTTCAAAAATGGAATCATGCAAATACAACAGCAAAACCACTCCCAAAACACAATTATGCAGATGACACAGTGACCAAAATTATTCGTGACAGGTTGTAAGAACATCATCAAACAAAAAATACTTATGTCTTCGATTGATACATACACTGTAGTTCTATCTGACAGGTTGGAGATATTGTTGCCATTGTCTCTTTCTCTATAGATAAACTAGTTTAGCAAAGACTCGCGTATTCATGAAGAAGATAACGATTTCAAACTATATTTCACTCTTTAATGGAGTTAAATTTTATTAATTAGTAATTTCTTGCTGTATTAAGTCTTTTCTATTTGTATTTTGTAAAAAAAAAAAAAAAAATTTTATCCTTGATATATCAATTATATCAAGTATACTTATGTTAACATTCCGACCCTAACTTTAAATCTCTCATGTCATGTCATGCTAATCAGTCAGTTATCTAGTTTTCCTATGACGTCCTGATTACGAAGTCATTCCCCACCAATCATACTGCAAAACCGATTGCAGCAAAGAAAATGTAATTTAATTAATTTTATTTAATAAATCCGTTGAACAACTCTTGTTTCTTTTACCTGGTAGATATCATAGTCAGCCATGTGAGCAGCTAGTCTGGTGAGAGATTGTCGTCCTGAACCACCCACACCAACAAGCAGAGCATGACTTCTGGGTTGTTTCAAAATCCGGGAAATCTTTGACACGTGTTCAATGGCAAATCTCCAAATGAAAAAAAAAGGTTGTGATTAAAAGACTTTTTTTCAAATAAAAGATTTATCTCAAAGTGAAATTAATTGCTGATTATTTTAACTTATCTTTTGATAATCATATCACAAGATTTGGTACAAATAGATCCTTATAGTTTATTAAATTGGGAACAAATTTAATACAGAAAGTTTAATATTTCACATATTTAATATTTTATATATTGTAACAAAATATAAAACTCCCGAAATCGGGGAATTTGAGTTTCGAATCTATTTCAGTTATAAATTAAAATTATTATCATAATCACTCATGCCAAACTGGAAGATTCGATATTTTATTTCAAGAGATGTAAATGTTTTTCTCCAAATATAAAAGAATCTCATCTGATCTCATTGTACTCGATCCTGGGCACCACATTTTATATCTACAGACACTAGTATTTCATGCTTATATAATTTTTGTACTATATATATATATATATATATATATATATATATACACGAGCAAACAGTTAATAAAACATGTTAAAAAACACTTTTAAATGAGTTAAAAACATATTTAATCTGAAAAGGAAACACTAGATAAGTGGATAGTCCTTAATCCACGGAGTTTCGAAAAAATACTTTCCTTCTCATCAGAGGGTAGGAATTAGCAAAATGCGGGATCGGATTTTGCATGCAAAAGTATTTGATGAAACAACAAGTAAGTCAAAGATCTTACTTGAAAATAAAAAAAGTGAAGCAGAGGGAATATGGTGAAGAAAAAGGATTACACATGAATGGATAGTCTGGTGGAAAATAAATAATCCAGTGACGGTAAAATCCAAATATATAACTTCAAGAAAGTTAATTGAATTTCCATTTGCACAAGTAAAATCCAAGGAAATCCCGTAATTGGAAGAAGATGGTCCATAATAATCCAAAGGCAAAAATCCATGGAAAAATTCAAAAAATGGTAACAAGGAAAAAAGGAAAAAATTCCAATAATATTAATAAAAGAAAAATAAGATATGCTTTTCACTCTACTGCCGAGATATAAATATAAATAAGAAAGATCAGGGAAGAAAAAGAGAAAGAAAATGGTGATAGAGTTAAATATAAAATAGAGAAAAAAATGTCAAAATGACCCAGACAGGAAATGTTAAAGGCGCAAAAAAATATATAGGGCAAAATAATATAGGTCAACTGAAATGTACAGGTCATCACTTAAAAAAAGGTCAGCAAGAGTTGTTAGAAGACACTAAATGGAAAATAAATAAATAAATCAATAAATAAATAGAAAATAAATAATAAATAAGAAATAAATAAAAAATAAAATATAAAATATAAAATAAAAAATAAAAATTATATAAGGGGAGAGGATGGCCGGTATCTGCAAATTCAGGAAAAAGCAAGAAAAAAAGTAAGTAAAAGCATATAGCCAAATATAAGTAAATATACATACAAGATATGAAAGTGTGGGTAGATTGATATATTAGATAGATAGGAAAGTTTAAATAATAAACCAGAAAATGCGGATAAAAACCGGCCATGCAAAGAAGAGATAAAGAAATAAAATAAAGAATTATTGAATTATAAAGTATTAAGAAGTATGTAGAAAAACGATAAAGTTAAAGAATTTTTTTTTATATCTATATAAAGGGTAAAAGTAATAACTATGTAATTTCAAAATGCCATAATTAAATTTGGACTTATGTTTACAGAAAGAGATCAGTTAATTTTTAGAATTTATTATATTGTTACTTTGAGAGGAAGTGATTATAGTTATAGCTTCGGTTGTGCTGAGGCGACATGACTTAGAGCCTGGAGTATAAGACTTACCTTTTTTATGATAGTCCATTTGATTGAGAAGGGGGTATTGTTAGAGTTAAGTTTTTTAATTAAAGTGGTTAGAGAAGTTCCTTGGTTATTATTAGAATTATGGTTGTTAAAAGAAGAAATGTGGTTTGATATTCTTTTCTTAATTAATGTTGAAGTAGCGCCGATATATGTATGTACTTTATTAAAAGCTCGAGGTCTGGTATTAATATTAATTTGCTGATTTGTATTAGTTAAATGGTTTGAATTTTGTTCATAGTGTTCAACAAATGGTGGGACAATGTCTGTATGAGGATTATTTTTTGGGGCGGGGGGATAATGAGTGTTGTTAGTGTCAGGATGGCTGTTAGGAGAAATATTATTATTATTATTATTATTATTATCATTATTAGTTGTATGATTGTAGATGGAGGGGCTACTCGAGTGGTGTATTGGATTAGTAACTATATCAGATGGAGGATGGGAAGAAGAATAACTTGAAGACGAAATATTAGTGTCTGTTATGGGAGGATTGCGTGGGCGCTCAGTAATAGTGCAAGAATATATAACATCTTTATGGATACAATCATTATTGAGTGGGCAAAGATGTTTATTATTACAATTACAGTTAGTTTTGGGTTTAATTGGGAAAGGGATTTTTTGGGCTGATTTAATTTTTTTGTTATTAGATGTTAAGATTCTTTGTGCTAAATTAGGCATTGTTGAATAAGAAATCCTAATTGAATTTTTATTGAAAACAGAACTATATCTGTGTGGATATTTGAAAGAGTTTTGTACAATGTTGAAGAATTCCTTAGGTATATTAGTTTTGACATTTACGCTAAATGGAGGATTAAACCAAATATTTTTCTTTCTCCTGATGCGACTGAATGGGTTAGAGGTATTGCAATTAGTATTTTGGTTTGGATTATAAATGTAGACTGGTTCATTGTTATTGATAGCAGCAGATCTTGTTATTTGAACTGGTTTCTTACGAGTCATATTGTGTGTGATTACAGATTTAAGGCAGCCTGCAGGAGGAGCATAATTGTTGTATTTAATCTTTTCCTTGTGTCCTGAGTTCCATAAGGCATTAATGAAGAAAGTATCATTTTGATTAAAAGTTTTTTATCAGCAGAAAGAGCAGAAATTCTTCTAGAGACGGATGGTACTATAGATTGTATAATTGAGTTGGGGTGGTTAGAAGATTTATGGACGTATAAAAGCGTAAGATTAGGTTTATGATAGGGCTATGAGTTTCGGTGTTAAGATTAAATGAAACATCTAGAAAATTTGAAGATTTTTGGTTGGTTTGATAATTATAGAAAGGCCAAAGTTATTGAAGAAGTTATGTCATTTTTTAATTGTTTTGTTGTACTCTCTTGGCCTGGCTGTTGTAGTAAAAAGGGCATCGTCTCTATAAAGACCCCCTTGGATATGTTTAAAGTGGTATTTAAGTTCTTTCAGTAAGAAGAGCCCCACTAAATCGGTAACTTCTGCAGAGTCAGAAGCACCCATCAAGATGTCAAAATTATCAGGGGTATCCTTTCTAGTACAAAGCTTATTGTTAAATTGTATAAGGGACTTTCTCTCTAGGAGAATTAATTTATTTCTAAATTAGTTAAGTCAGAATTTCTTTTAGTAAAGATAAAACCTTATTTAAAAGGATCGGAGAAATTGATTGATAATAATTTTGGATGTCAAATGTTATGAAGTTAAGGAGGTGTTTATTTTTAAGGGAGACAAACCAATTAATTACGGAATCTGAATTCAGCCAAAGAGGGAAATTTACTTTTTCCTTAATAGAAGAGATGATTCTATCTTAGATATTTTTGCTTACAGCTCCTAAGTCAGAGTTAGATGGGCAGATCAATCTGATGGAGGGGTTGTCATAGAAATTAGGTTTATGATCTTTGAGGGTGAATCTAGGAGTACCCAGAGAAATTATTTCAGTGAAGTTATGAATATTCATAGAAGTCAGTAAAAGTTTAGCTTCAGAATTAATGGAATCTAAAGTCTTAGGAGGGACTATTTTTTAAGATTTATTAAGTTCTTTATACGAAATTTTTTTATTTGTAGGATAGTCAAGTTTATAATATTTTTTTGTCTTATCAGCAGGGACGAATATATGTTTATTCTTTTTAAATTTTTCGGCAAAATTATTTATTTTTCGAGTAACCGGATTATAATGGTGTTTTTGTTTCTTAAATTTAATTTTTTTGAGTAAATTTAACATGGAATTCTCAAACTCCTCGAGGTAAGGGTTGTATTTGGGGTGGGCAGTAGTTTTTAATCCATAAAATTTGGCAGCAATTCTTTTGAATTTCTTTTGTTCTCTATGAGAGTTGATAGGGAGTTCATTTGTTAAGATTTCTGGGTGAAGTTGGTCTTCAGAGGAAATGGGCGCTTTAAGTTTATTTTTAATGCTTAAGTCATGGTGATAAGCCTTCTACCTTATATTTTTAATAAAAATGCTCAATTCTTAACCAATTTTTTATCCATCTGACCAAAAAATACACTATCAATTCCAAACGCTAAAATCAACAGAATTCTTTTATTCTTCCAGAAGTAACAGCAACATTAATAATGCTATGTTTATGTTTTGTCATGCTGAATGCAAACTCAATCATCATCATCATCAGCAGCAGCAGTAGCAGCAGTAGCATGGGAGTAACAGTGGCTCAGTGATTAACGATGCGGGCTGACAACCTTGGTGTGCCAAATTCGAATCCAGTTCATTCCACAGAAACGATCTCACTTAAAAACGTTGGCAAATTTCACATGGTTCTTTCTGTAAGTATCTGATATCCTTTTAAAAAAATTCTTAATAGAAGAATATTGGGGAAACGAATGCCAGCAAAACCATCATGAAATGATGCTCAACATCATCATCATCAACAACAACAATAGCAATAACTACAGCAACACCAACTAGAAGGTAGCAGCAACATGCCAACAGCAGCTAAACAGAACTTCTATATTTTCTTATAACCTGCCATTCTTGTGAAAAATATCTCTAACATAATTTCTACCAAACCAGATAATAACTTTCTCAAACATGTTGCTAAATTATCCCATTTTGACTTTCACTTGACAACATGTCATATATGCATGTATCTGAAACCACATCGAATTACAACAATATTTTTAATAGTTTCGTTACATTAATGGCAATCATTATCCTTTTATGTTCTTTATGTTTGACATGTTTTCTACTTATTAAATAAGGTTTGTGGCAATATATTTTTAATATTAAATTAATTAAGTTATCATTTAGCCATTAAATTATTTTTTAATTGTTTAAATTTAAAACTCTATTTAAAAAGTTAAAGAAACAGACAATCGGGCGGTAATTTGTGTGATAAATAATTTTATTAATATAGATTATACAATGAAACTGAAGTTTGAGAAAAAAATAAGCTGCCATGTTTATTGTGTTCACTTACACACAATAAAACTGTCCAGAACAGTTTGAACGACTTTCCTTTATTATTCATATGCTACAATGAGCAGTCTCTCTCCAATGAATTATTTTGGCATTAAATAATAAATATTAATGAATCCACAAGTTTCCTCTAAAAGTAAAATAGTAACTTGTATTCATTCAATCATATGCAATGAATAGTTTACTATTCAATGACATTAAATAACTAAAATAAACACATTAAATCAAACTATATCAAACTAAACCAGACCAAACCATTTGCCATTTGCCATTATATAAACGAGAAAACCCAAAACAAACCCATCAAATGATTTTGTATCAAAGAAAATATCATCACAAAATAAGGACACAGAATAAGTTAACAGACATAATATTATCCTTTCACATAGATTTGGTAAAAAAAAATGTTCCAAACATAATTACCTGAATAGAACTAAGTTCATTGGCTTCTTACTCATATTGTTGTATTCTTCCAGATAACCTTCAGTGACAGTATTGAGAACTTCAAGGTCACTAACTTCAATATAATTCTTACTTTCAGATTTAGGATCAGCAAAATCACAATAGATTAGGTTTCTCATGTCATCTTCAGTCACAACACCATCATTGTCAGAGTCCAAGTGATAGAATAATTTGTGAAATGACACTTCCATTTTCTCCTTGCATACTGTCTGGATGCAATCAAATAACCATTTTTGATCAGCAGCATCGACTAAACGGTCATGATAAACACGGTAAACCTGAAAACATTTGAAAAATTGAGACTTTATTTTTGATTTGGGAATGAGATGCACAAAAATTATCAAGGTCTTCACTAATTTAATACAAAACGTTTGTTTTATATTCTAATCACACTATCGTGACAATGACGAAACATGTGTCTGTAGATAAAGATAAAGTTGAAAAATTAAAAGCACAAAATTGCTTGTTGTTCATCATGTCTCATATGCAATTTGACACATTTTGGGAATATTCTACAGATATTATTGGTCAAAATGTTTCATTTCTGTAAAGTTAGAAATGTTTGGATTGCATGAAAAATAAGAAAGAAATTGACTTTTTAGGTTCATAAATTAGTTACATATTTTTAAGTATGTAAGTATGTGCAATAGGTTTTGTATTTGTATATGCAAATGAGGAGCCACATTACTATTAATATCATTGCACTTGGAACCATGTTCGCAGTGCCACTTGAACTGGTTCGAAAGTTTGTTGGATTTAAAATTTCTTCTCCTCTGGTTATTTCTTCCTACGAGATGATGTAAGATCTCTGGCATTTTCTGCATCTTGATCTTCAGAATCAGCATTACAGTCTACAGATGTTTTGGTCTTTCATTATTATTGGAAATGGCTTCTTCTACAGAGTTTTATTTTCTTCTACTCAATTTTAGATTGTCATCAGAATCAGCCTTTTCGTCTATTTTTTCACGCCACATTTTCTCATTAATGTTGTTTCTAGTACACTAATGTGTATTTTCATCAATAAGACAGAGAATATGCAAGCAGATCATGTGAACACGAGTCCAACGTTCTTTTCTTTAGAATAATTCATTTGGTCATTTTTTTTTCAGACATTTTCGTATAAAATTCATGACGTCACTAGAAATCTCATACTACAAGAATCTGACCATCATCATGTATACTTTTGATACTTTTACATTTCCAGTTGTATCACACATAATACAATTTCCTATGGTTAAACTTATATAGCAAATGGACTCCTCCTCTGAAATTTGTACAGTATGTTTTCAAAAAATGCGTTTAATAATCTGTGAATTTCGATACAACAAACCGATTTTAAGGTAAGTAACTGCTGTTGCCACTCAACCATACACAAGATATGAATTCACCCGAATTGTATAAATAGACCGAGATGTATGGACTCTCGTGGTGGTATATATACTTGTTTTAATCCATCTCTTAGTTACCCTTCCAGGACACAACAACTTAGCAACGACCAACTTGAATTTGCAAAGGGGATACTCACAAGAATTTTGCTCTTAGAAAAAAGTCTATAAGATCGACAACTTAAAAAAATTATCGTTCGGATGTTCCAAAAACAATAGAAACTATAAAGATAACAAATGCTGCAACTGAAGAAAGACAACAGAAAACTGAAAGGAGGTCGACTAACAACAAGAAAGAAATGGAAGAATGTTTACAGAAAATCAGGAATTACTTCTCAAGAGCTTGACGTATAAACTTCACACAATAACACAGCGTTTTCACAAAACACGATATGGAATACTATGGGGACTTTTACCAACGTTTCTGATCCAAACCTAGTGTTTGACGCTTTTCTTTACACGGTAAGAAGGCCGACCTTTTAAACATTAATTGCGAAGACTAAACTGATGCAAAAAAAAAAGTTTGTCTGCTTTTACAAAAGTTAGGAACTGTGGAACACAGCAAATTTGTAGACTACATCCTATCTAAAAAGACCACTGATCTAGAGTTTGCAGAAACCGTTAAGTTACTATCAGAACTTTTCAATGTCAATACATTTGTATTATGAATGTTCGGTAAAACGTCTCCACTCTGCAAGTATTCTGTTACCAAATAAATATGTCCAGAAAGAAAACATTTAATAAAATGTATCCATATGAATGGAAAAAAAGGAAAATTAAATGAAGAAAAAATATTTGTTCAAACTTCTGCTTTCCCACGACTAAATTCAACTGTAATTTTCCCCCGTCCGTTCTCTGCCTCCACTATCAAAAGTAAAAAACTGCCATTGTGTTTCCAACTCGTCCTTTTCATAATAGTTTCTGTCCTCTTATGCAAATCAATACCGCATGTATATTACCGAGCCTTCTACAAATGACGGTTTTTTTCTCTTTCCCTCCATCATTCTGCTATCCAACAGAAAAGAGAGAGGCGCACCTGTTTATGTAAGTTACTTTCTTTATTCCTTTCACTACGTAATCAATTTTTTAAATTACATTTTAGACCACAATACGTCACTGTTCCACAAACGGCGGAAATGTTTTAATTTGGCTAAGTGGGATGATGAAGATTATTTAGCGTTCGTGAGGGTCATAAATAATCACTGTAACCACTTAAGACTAAAAGTATTGTCAGCAGATGCTTTGAAATGTCTACTTTTGGCTGAAGGCCAATTTTTTAGCAAAAAAACTGCTGAGATTAGATGAAGAGTACTAACAAAACTCGAAAGCGAACCCATTCTAACTCTACAGAAATTTGTATGGATTGCAAAAGGGTTATAAGCGTAAGAAGCGATCCTAAGACAAAGCGGAATCGGGCGTAGTGTACGTAAAAAAAGCAAAAGTATACATCCAAAAATTATTCCCCTAAAAAGGCGGGGGGGGGGAAACACGTCTCAGTATAAATCAAATAATTACTACCCTAAAAAAGAGAAAAAAAGAAATGGCTACCCACCTTTCCAAAACGAGCGGACCATGCAAAAATAGAAGAAATTAATCTCGAGACCATGTGATCAATGTAGAGAATTACACTGGGAAACAGTCTACTCGTTTCGAAATAAAACTTGTCAAAATTGTAGCATAAAATATCACATTGTAGAAGCAAAACGCTGAACAAAAATTAGAATTAGACAAACAAAATCCAATGAAAAGTCAGACGAAAAATCACGCAAATATGTAAGAGTCAAGATATTTAATAAAGCAATGAAATTAAAGCAATGAAATTAAAGTTGGATTGGCAATGGGTCCAACCTTTCAATTATAAATTTGAATACATAGAAGAAACTTAACCGATTTTGTAGAAAAAAAGTCAGCTCACACTGTGACTGGCAATAAAATTAATGTTTCTGTAGCATTGTATTTGTATTTACTAGTAAATGTATTTGTATTTACTAGTAAATGTATTTGTATTTACTAGTAAATGTCCTGACTCTTAAAAGATTGAATGCGTACGTCCAAAAATTATCTGAAAATCCATTTGGTTTGAACTTGATGGTCAGTTTTAAACTTTGGAATTCATCAAAGAATACCTTTAACCAGAAAATATGTAAATTGAAAGTCAAAGAAACGAAAATACAAAATCCCTTCGAGATTTAGCTATCTATGAAGAACAACCAAAGACATATCAAACATACACCAAATCAAAGAAATGAAAAACATAACGTATATAATTCGAAAATACGTTGAAAAATAACGCAGCAAGTATGATTGACAAATACGAAGATGGTCCGTCTATACTTGCGTCTATAATAAATTAACTGAACTTGTGCAACGAAGTTGGGACATCATTCAAAAACTAATGAATGATATTACTAAAGAAACGTAGACCTCAAATAAAATTGTAATGGATTGGTGATATCGGGTATATCCTACAAGGTACAAGACATACTTATAAACGCCACGAAAACCAATTAAAAAGCAGACATATTACCCGTAGAGTAAGAGCCAATTGAAGTCATTTTTGAAATGTTCTATCTTGACTCACCTCAATCACATCCCGAACAGCAACGGTTGAGCAAAAACAGAAAATTCACTGACCCACTGACTTTGTGTCCGTGTTTTCCTTGGTAACCCTTCCGGGCAACAACAAAAACAAAACTTAAAAGATTGTTGAAGAAATTATCGGCTAATTTTACATTAAACTTATATAGCAAAACCCACTCACAAACACACCTAAACATTGAATTAGTCGTTTATTTGTTTATTCAAAACAAACATTTTATAATTAATATATTATATTTGTTTTTGTTACTGATCAAATCAAAGTTACAAAATGGTCATTACAGGAAATAACCAATTAAATATGAACTGACAGTGGGTTAAATGCATTGAGCACACATATATATACTAACACACGTATACATATACTAATACACACATATATAAACTAACACACACATATATAAAGTAACACATGTTGCAATAAAATCTTACTTCATGAACCCAAAGTTTCTTTAAAGAATCTGGCGTCTCTGTTGTTTCTGGTCGTGAAAGCAGAACTCCTGCAATCACACGGCTAAAATCTCTCAGGTTGAAAAGATAGTGCGATTTGGCAGGTGTTGGTAACAGACTGATCATCGCCTCCTTGTAAATCATCAAGGTACCAATTACAATTTGGTCGACACAATACTTGAAATCACTGCTGAAATTGCTGCAGAAAGCAAGTGCATACATCGAATAATTACATGAATTAAAAAATAATATTTATATAATTTTGGACAAACATAATCTTTTTAACTTTGGGATGTTTTATAATTTTTCAACAGATTTACTTTAGTTTTACTTTCCAATTACAGCAAACTTTTAAAAATCATAAGAAGATGGTATCAAACAAAGATGGTTTCAACAATTTAAGATGAAAATTTGTAAAAAGATTTTTTGAATGATAATGATTCGGTTTTCTTCAAACAAAGTCCTCCAATACTTGATGCGGGTCTGTCAGACAAACCGGTAAAAACTCAGAATAATCCCTTCCGTTTTTATTAATTATTTTTAAGTTTTTGCATCACGAAATAATATAAAAACTATTTGCATCGAGAAACATTATTTGAAACATTATGAAACATATTTGCATCAGCGATTTATTCAAATAAAAAAAAAAAACACAAATATAGAGAGGAAGAAAACTCTTGTTTACTAAAAGATTCGTTCACTTTTTCAACTCAATATATTTTCACTTTTTCAACTCATAATATATTTTTACTTTTTTAACTCATATTTTTACTTTTTTAAATCAAGTATGATAAAATGTTGTTTTTTTTTAAATTAAAAACTAGTCTTTATTTGAACTTTTATAATAAAAATGTTTATGAAACGAGGTTTTTAAAATCAAACACCATAAAAAAACGTATCTAATACAGAAAATTTTCAAAATAGTTTTTTTAATAAAATCTTAATAGTAAATAAGAAAATCGAGCCAGTCATGCCGAGGTGAGAAACCAACAGAAAAGGATTATTCAGAGTCATCACCGGTTAGTCTGACAAACATGCAGCAAACGTCGGAGAACTTTGCTCGAAGAAAGCTAACGATTCTTCTCAGAACTAGAGGGAATTTCAAACCAAAAGGAGAGTAGCAGACGTATTGTCATTGAACAAGGAATATAAAAAGATTCATAGAATACTTCATAATAAATATATATATATATATATATATATATATATATATATATATATATATATGTATAGCGACGCAAAAAAGAAAGTTCGCACTTGTCATTTTTTTTAAACTGCAAATTTAAGCTAAATTGAATGTAACTTTTAAAACAATTTATACCTCATTATTATTTTATTCCTCTATAATTTTACCTGTTCATATTTGACTGTTAATTGAAGTCTTAGTGTTCACGTAAATTAAAAAAATTAACTTCAAATCGAGAAGTCAAAAAGAAACTCTGCAACAACAAATGAGCTTAAAATATCCACCTTTTAGGCAACAAAGCATCGCTAATCGTAATTCTTGTTGTTTCAGGTTATACAACATAACATTTAGTCCATATGTCTCGACTTTCTTTTGATTATCGTCAGGAGCTCATTAATCTCCATCTTTCTGGTTTATCCAATCAAGAAATTGGCCACAGATTAAAATGTAATGAGACAACAGTACGGATGACTGTGCAAAAGCATCAAAACACTCGCACTGTTCACGATACCCCTAACTGGTCGTCCTAGAGTTACTTCTTACAGGGAATACAGTGCTATCAAGATTTGCATCCTCAGATTTGAGACGGCTTCCTAAATCCAACAGCAGTGTAATCTTGTTAAAAAGCGATCTCTTTCTACAGTTAAGAACAGATTGAAGGAATTTAATTTACGAGGCCGTGTTGCAAGATGCAAGGCAATGATTTCTGTAAAGAACAGAAAGCGCCGCCTGGACTTTGTCAGATGCAATGAAAATGATGACTCTTCATATTGGTCGAAAGTGATTTTTAGTGACGAAAGTAGGCTGTGATGATAGGCAGTATGAAGAATTTAATCCTAGGTGCACACTTTCAATGCTGCAAGGTGGTGGAGGTTCAGTTTTGGTGTGGGGCGTTAATAGTGCCAATGGTTCAGGGCCTATAGTTCGCTTGCAAGGTTGAATTCATTCGAATAAATACATTAATATATTAACTGAGCATTTTCTATCTTACTTTAGCTGGAATTTGGATGATAATCCCATCTTCATGCAGGATAATGCTCCCATTCACACAGCTGGCAATGTAAAGAGGCTCCATGATATTCCGTGTTTAGACTGGACTGCACAATCTCCATACCTAAATGCTATCGAAAACATATGGCATTACATCAAGCAACAGCTACGCAATAATCAAATTTCAAATCTGGAAGAACTTTGGAGAAAAATTAAAGAAAAGTGGGATGCCCTTTCATGCCGCAGACTAATTCAAGAGAATGCAGCAAAATTTGCAGGCTGTTAAATTGCAAAGGGGCTATGCTGTTAAATGTTAACTAGTTCATTCTGTTCCTGATGCATTTGTGTTGCTTAATGTTTTAAAGTTACATTTAAATAACAATTTTCCATTGTGCGAAGTTTCTTTTTGCCTTCTTTATTTGAATTTAATTTTTTAAATTGACAGGAACACTAGGATACTTCAATTGAAAATCAAATATGAACAGATAAAATTACAGAGGAATATATGTTCATCTTCCGACCACTCTTTTGTATCAGTTAAGCTAAAAACGAAATGTAATAGGTCCTCTGATGTACCTCTCCATCGTACAGTATATCGATATTCTATGGCTGACTGGGATAGCTTCCACACATTTATATCAGATCTACCTCTGCATTCCATGTTTAAAAAGGATGTGTCCTCTATAGTATCAGACCTGACGGAATGATTTATTGTAGGTATAGACCATTTCATACTCTCAAAAAGTTCCAATAAAAACCTAACAGCCACCCATGGTTCTCTCCAGAATGTGCTGCTGCCATTGAACACAGAAATCAATTTTTACACTGCTTCCAACGTGATAGATGTACTGAGACTAAAGCCGCTTTCAGGACCGTCAGCAACCACTGTTAAAAAGTAATAAACAATGCGAGAGAGTTGTATGCTCAGTTCGTCAAGTCCAAAGTAGCTGAGCAGTGGCTTGGTTCCCATCAGTTTTGGCAAATAGCAAACAGAATCCTCAACAGAAGTGTGAGCTCTATCCCAACTATCATCAATGGACCTGAGGTCATCTCGTTAGCATCAGACAAACCAAACTCTTTGCCAAGAACTTTGCAGCTAATTCTACCCTTTATGACCAAGGCTGCCAATCCCCAGTATTTCCTCATGTATCTGAAAACACGCTATGCAACATACAAATATTTGTACGTAATGTTGCCAAGCTAACCAAAAACATTGATTCCAGTAAAGCAACTGGCCCTGACGGCATTCCAATTATAGTGGTCAAAAAGCTTCAACCAGAACTAGCACCCATACTGACAAAGTTATTTAAGTGTTGTCTTAAGCAGAAATGCCTCCCAACAACTTGGAAAATGTCATCAGTATGCCCTGTATTAAAGAATTCAGGTGATCGCTCATCTCCCTCTCAGTACAGACCAATAAGTCTCCAGTGCATTTGCAGTAAGTTGCTGGAATTTGTGTTAAATAGAGAAGTAATCAACCATCTCAGCAAAAATAACCTTCTTAGTGACACACAATATGGTTTCTGTTCTGCTAGACCTACAGCAGATGCGCTTACATAGGATTAACAAATCTCCTTATGGAGGCTACCTTTCTAGGGCAATTGCTCTTGACATATCAAAGGCTTTTGATAGAGTATGGCATAGAGGCCTACTTCACAAGATTTCCAGCTACGGCATAGCTGGAAATATCTTCTCAATTATTAAATCATATCTCTTTGATAGGTTCATAAGAGTAGTGGTTGATGGGCAGAAATCAGAAGCTCACAGTATTAATGCTGGAGTCCCTCAGGGGTCCATCCTGGGCTCAACTCTCTTCCTGATCTACATCAATGATCTTCCAAATCACATCCTTACATCATTCATAGACATCTATGCTGACGACACTACAATCTATGGTAGCATATCAAAGACCGTAAATGACCAAATTCTCTCTGATTCTCTGATCTTTAGCACTTGGTGCAATGAGGAAAGAGGTGGCTGGTTACTTTTAATGCATCTAAAACAAAGCTACATCATCAACGCTCTAATGCCAATCTGGCATCAATTAAAATGAATGGCTCTCATCTTGGAGAGGCTTCATGTTTGGATAAGCTTCTGGGCTTGACCTTTACTCCTGACCTGAAATGGAATGCGCATATCAAATCCATTGTCAATGTCACTGGAAAAATGGTGGGATCCTTCTACTGCTCCAGTAGATATGCCACTCCTGATGCAATTCTCTACCTATATAAAAGCCAGGTACGACCAACAATGGCGTACTGTTACCACATCTGGGCGGGAGCTGCTAGAAGCAGTTTATCCTGCCTTGACAGAGTTCAAAATAGACTTCGTAGCTTAGTGAAGGATTTGCTTTTCTCTTTCCTGCAACCTCTTTCCTACAGAAGAGACGTTGCAAGCCTGCCTCTGCTTTATCGTTATTTTCATGGCAAGTGCTAATCTGAGCCTCGATCTATGGTCCCCCCTCGACAAACTTTCACGAAAAACACTCGTCTAGATAAAAACCACTATCAATAATTTCCCACACACTTTATCTGTGCCTAGACTTAAATGTAGATTCCACGAACAAAGCTTCTTTCTTAGAACTGCACGCCTGTGGAACTCTCTTCCGATTGCCTGCTTTCCAGCTGGCTACGATTTGATTGTCTTCAAGTCCAATGTAAACAAGTTCTTGATGAACCGTTCCCCCTAAGTAATCCAATTTACAAAATTCCCACTACTTACACTTACTATGCTATAATCACATTGACTAATGTATGGCCAACGACACTTATCCTCGAATGGCCTCCAGGCCTTGATAAGTGGTGATTCCTATGTAAGAAAAAAAAATAAATAAAAATAAAAGGCAAATCAAATAAGGTGTAGGTTGTTTAAACTGTTACATTCAATTTAGCTTAAATTTGTGGCTTTTGAAAAAATAACAAGTATGGACTTTCTTTTTGGTGCCACTATATATATATATATATATATATATATATATATATATATATATATATATATATATATATATATATATATATATATATATATAAGTAAAACTGGAAGAAATCTTTAAACTTTCCTGTTTGTCGTTTTAATGCATTCTGTCTGCATGGAATTTATTTTATAATATATCTCATAAATTTTATTTATCCTCACACACACATACACACATTATATATATATATATATATATATATATATATATATATATATATATATATATATATATATATTATATAATACATATATATATATTATATAATATATATATTATATATATATAATATATATATATATATATTATGTACGTATGTAAACTGAAGTTGATGAGAATATTCTTTCTGTCTACACAAAGATGGTCACCACAGATTAATAACTAGCAGTGGCGGCTCATGCCTGGAGCTGTGGAACTGCAGCACCCCCAAATTGTTTCTACTTAATATTATCGATACACGTTAAAAAGAATATGTTTATTTTTTCTTTCTATGCGATAATATATCATATTAATAATTATGTGTGTGTGTGTATATATATATATATATATAATCCTGAAGTTTAATGTCGATAACTGTCCCTATATTCATATAAGCTTAAAGTAAAACTTTGCTTGGAGCTGCGAAATTCACAGTTACACATTCTTAGTGAAGTTCGCTCGTGCGCATGTCCACTTTAGACAGCCGACAAAAGCCAATGTGTGGCTGTCGTTTTCGCAGTTCCAAACGCTCGTGAAATGCGGTGTTTGCGTGTTTTCGCTTATATTATTATTTTTTTAAGAGGCTTGTTTACAAATGTTTTGTTTTTATTATTATTAAAAAGTGCAACGTGTTCTTGTAAATAAAATCTCCACCTTAAAAAAATGCTCACACTTTTAAATGCGATTTAAGAAGACAAAAACATACAATATGCCAAACTGTTTTTTTTTTTATTAAAAGTGTTCGGGCTTTTAGCCGTAAAGCTACCAACGCGACTAATATTATTTTTCACCTATACGGCTTATTTTGTTTGTGTTTTTAAGTAGTTTGAAATCTATTTATTTTGTAGTAGTTAAACTTCACAGAATAAAAAATATTTACATTTTTTTTCTATAGAAAAAGCGAAGAAAATTTTATTTTTAAAATACATTTCAGTTAGAAATGTTTTTATCTTTATATATATATATATATATATATATATATATATATATATATATATATATATATATATATATATATATATATATATATATATAAAATTAAAATGTGCAATAACAAAACGAGCTCGTAAGTAAAACCGTTTTTATAAAAAGCCCAGTGAAAAGCAAAGTTTGTTTGTTTTTGTTTTTATATAAAACGTTGTAAAAAGATTTGTAAATAAAATTATGTATCTTTAAATGTTTTTTGTTTGCTCATAGTACAAACATGTAAACATTTTTATTCTATATTTTATTTACAAAGTTTTGTTATAAACACATTTTTAAATTTTAAATAAAACTGTTATCCAATAAAACTATTTTTCAATGGTAAACTCCTAACTTTACCATCGTGTGCAGGCAAGTAAATTTCAAAGTTTTTGTTTTTATTAAAAAATAAATTATTAAAAAATTGTAAATAAAATGTATTTAAAAAATGTTTTTCATTGCCTGCGAAAAAAAGCATGTAAAATTTTATTTAATCTGTAAAGTTTAAAAGAAATATATTTGTATACTTTTTATTACTCTGTAAAGTGTACACAATTTAAAATATTTTTTAATTGAAATGTTTTTGCGTATTATCCCTTTTTCGAGGGCTTATAATGGCAAAGTTAAAAATATTTGTATTAAAAAACAATTTTAATGGCAAGCTTATTTTGTTATACGCCTATTTTAATTAACAAAAAGCTTTTTTTATAAATAAAACCGTTTTTAAATAGTAAAACATTTTTTGTTAATAAAAATCTGTGATCTAAATGTTATAAAAGTACGATTCAACTCAGTTAGAACTTCCGGTTCAGTTGAATCACAAAAAGAGGATCACGTAAACATTGTATTCCTTCTACTCTAATTGATATTCTACTAATAGACTACCTAGTACTTACCTTTCCCAACACAATTGATATAAAAAGAATTTAACCATGGCCTCCTTGCATCCCCAAGAAATAACTTCTGTGACGGTAACTGAACTTCAACAGATTACGTTTTCACAGCTATCTCTCCATGATAAAGTTGAAATTAAGAAAAGAGACCTTCAACACCTGATATTCAAATATCTCAGCTAGGCATTAGCAACAACAAAGTGTATATTCGTAGCTTTAATTCTGAATGGTACCAACGGAAAAGTTGCCTTTGCGGCTGTGAATTAAAAAAGGCATTGTTCTGCTTTCCTTGTTTGTTGTTAGGGGGTGATGTAACATTGACAAAAGATAGTTTCAGAACTATTAGCAAAATAAGAGATAGAACTGAAAAGCATAATAAGTCAAAGAAGCACGTTGACAATGTAGTTTCCCTATCAATTTTGGGGACTGTAAATATTAAAGAAAAACTTAGTGATGTCTACAGACTTTCAATCAATCATCATAACATGAATGTTAAGAAGAACCGTGAAAGTTTATCTAAACTAATAGATTATCTAAAATAATAGATTTTCCTTTGTGGGAACTTTGAAATTCTCTTACGAGGACATGATGAAAAAGATGATTCAGTAAATCCAGGTGTATTTAGAAGATTATTAAATTTTGCATCTAAATTAGATCCAGATTTAAAGAATCACTTAGAAACCAGTAGTATCTTCAAAGGTGCTTCCAAGCCATTCAGAATGACATACTTGACTGTCTTTTACAAATATACCGTGATGAAATAAGGGCAGAAATTTGCAAAGCTTCCTTTGTAGCTGTTGTGGCTGACGATACAACAGATGTGTCTGAACCGACACAAATGATCATTGTTTTACGGTACATCTTGGATGAAAAAATACTTGAACGCTTTTGGGGATTCTTTATGCCAGAAAACCAATGATGGAATATCAAAATGATTCTACAACAATTAGATATAATCCTTCAAGGGAATCGCCAAAACCTGATAGCTCAGATATTTGATGGTGCAAATGTCATGAAAGGCAAAAAAGCTCTGGTGTTCAGGCGAAAATAAAAGCAGTTTATAGAAATCCACATTTCACTCACTGTTATGCGCATCAACTTAATTTAATAATGAGGAATGCAGCAAGCATTACACGAAATGCTAGAATATTTATCTCTAACATTTTGGCTAATCCGACTTTCTTTTCTAGACCACCACAGCGTCTATCCATTCTCAAGAAGCATCTGGATGTAAGCTTTCCACGTCCATCCGCCACAGGCTGGAACATTTACATACGGACCATAGAGTTCATGAAAATGTTTAAGCATTAAAAAACTGTCTCACTGAAATTCAGTCAACATCATATGTAGATGAGACCGTTGCAGAAGCGACAGGAATTCTGAAATATTTGAAGGATGAAAATTTCATATTTTGGTTAGAGCTATTTCATCAAATTATGTCACATGTTGAAATTATTTATAATCAAATGCAATCTCGGGAAATTAGCATATATAAAGTCGATGAATACATAACAAATTTCAAAACTGCTATTTTAAAGATAAGAAACTCCAAATACTGTGAAAATCCTTCACAAACAGTCAAGGCCGAAGCTAAAGAACTGTGTGTCTATATATCTGTTGATATAACGGACAGATATTCTTCAACTTAACATTTAATACTTGCTAAATTGTTTTACAAGATAAGCTTTGCTAGTTTTAAGAAAGAACAGAAGAGATATCCTTGACAACTGAAGCATATCCTATGATTGACAAAGAAAAGTTTGAAACTGAGTTAGAAATATTTTATAGTAGGTCAGATATCCATGAGTATTGCAAAGTAATTGATCTTCTGAAATTTATTTTGAAAAACAATTTAAACGATGTTCTTAGTGAAATCACAAAACTCATAAAAATTATCTTGACAATTCCCATGACTACATCAGAGGCAGAACGTTGTTTTTCAACTCTGAAAAGAATAAAAACTTTTCTAAGGAACACCATGGGTTGCGAAAGACTAAATGCACTTGCAGTGCTTTCAATTGAAAAAAAGTTCTTCAGCAGTAAGCAGTTAAGGAGAAAATTATCAATCTTTTCTCACAAATTAAAACAAGAAAACTGGAGTTTACTTACTAATGAATGTAATATGTATTTAAAATATTTACATCTATTTAGGATTCCTTTAAATTATTGTATTTTTATACGTGTGCATACGTATAAATTATATTTTTTATGTTTATTTTATTTTTACACAATATTAAAACAATAGGTATTTTTTTAAAACAGCACCCCACTAATCTTAGGCATGAGCCACCACTGATAACTGACTTCTAATATTGCCAGATGGTGTTTACACAATGGTATGTGCAATAAAGAAAACGCTTCGTCATTGCAAACTTGGGCACAGGAATTTTCTTAAATAAATTTTCTGAAATAAATTTTCTTAAATAAATTTTCTTAAATTACGAATATTGTTGGGAAATTACGAATATTGTTGGGAAATTACGAATATTGTTGGGAAATTACAAATATTGGGAATATGTTGAGAAAATCTCTAATTCAGTGGAACGCCGTATATAATGAGTTTTACACTACCAATTAAAATTGTAAATAATCAAACTTTTATGAATAGTGGGGATACTATTTTTGAGAAAGTAGAGAAATACAGTCTTTAATTTAAAAATAATTAGTAATTTCGTTGTGAAAAGGGAATGAGAGACAATGGAAAAAGATCTTGTCGAGGCCCATTAATAGTATTATTAAATAAATTGGGTATTTAGAGGAGCCTTCAAATTTGTCATTATTGAAGGTAGATACTTTCTGTTGTGTACATCGATCAACTACCTTTCCAGGATAACCATTGCTAATAATAATTCTTGCTATGTTGTGAAGCTTCTTATCTTACTCACTCTTGAAACAGATCAACCAGGGCACGATGCACCTACGTTTTCATAAGATTGATTTTTCTTAGTCGAGGTGAGAACGAATTTCAGGCGATGCATAAAATGGAAAAAGTTGCTTTCTTTATATACTTGTATAGAAAGTATCTGTTGACCTTTGGACAAGTATCCAGAAACAGTAAAAAATATTAGATTCCTTTTCTATAGTATATTGCAATGTTGGATGAAAGAGAATTCAACTTTTGCAAGAAAACGATAATGAAAACGATCGAAAAGAAGCAACTGTGTCATCAATATAACGAAAATAACAAGAAGATGAAGGATAATGTTCAAAAAGTAGTTGTTTTTGAAAGCCTACAAAGATCATAGCAAGGACAAGACACAAAGGGCTCCCCATAGTGACACAATCCACTTGAAATCTCTATCAAAATAAATGTGACTAATGTAGACGCCAGATTCATTAATTCGATCAAAAAATCATTTTCTTGAAATCTGGACTGGTGGCGACTATCAGCACTGACACCTATATGAACGGACTCAAAAAGTTATAAGAACATAATTAATGTTCGAGGAGCATTTAAGTTCATGGATATAGGAAGTAAACGGAAGAAATTCAAGGATGCAGAATTTCAAATATATTTCGAGTATCGGGTTGAGAATCTCAGGCAGCCATTTCACTAATTCATGCTGAGTCCACCATAGAATAAGTCAAAGGGTGATGTCCTTTTTACGGACCTTACATAAACCATATATTTTTGGAAGTTGACAACCTACTGGGCGAATTCTCTCATAATTCTTTTTGATTAAGCACTTGCTTTTAAATAGTTAAAGTAAACAACATTGTATCTTCACTTCAGTTTTGGTAGTTCTATATTTGATTATAGTACTTTCACTAATTTGATTATAGTACTTTCACTAATTTGATTATAGTACTTTCACTAATTTGATTATAGTACTTTCACTAATTTGCTTTGATCGCTTGAAATACTCAACAATTCATTAACTTAATTACTACCTATAAAATATTGGATGTAGGTTTAGAAACATTTAAAGAACATAAAGTGTTTTGATATTTTTTCTTTTGAAAATCAAACTCTAAATATTCCGGTTTTATAGGTTCAAACAAATTAAAAGAACTTGATAATTTTGCAAAATTAAAACAATTATAAAAATTGAGAGAAGAAATAACTTTTGTAAAATAAGCATAAAATTTGCAAATAATTTACTTGACTTTCTCGATATCCAAGATATTGGCAGATATAATGCTGCAGGAATTATTTTGTATTTGTCAGAACGAATCCTGGTCTGAATAGAAATGAATAACAACAGTAGAACTATAGTTGCATAGAGTAAGAGAAAACAAAATAATGTTAAAAAATTGTGATTTACTTGACAGAGAAATGCCAATCTATGATTCTTTTGAAAATAGTGCACATTGTGTCATCATGAAATTCATTGATGGTGATAGTATTGAAATGACGCAAAAACCTTGGAGTAATTGGGTTGCGGCCACCACCTAAAATAATTAAAAGCAAAAGGGTTTAAAATGTTTTTATTAAAATTATTTTTTATTATTTTCATAAAAAATGTTTTGGTGCAACAAAAAAAAATGTTAATGTCATTTTTTTGGATTAATTGCAATAAAAACTGATGCTCTTTATTAAAATTTTTATTATTTTCATAAAAATTGTTTTGGAAATTTAATTGTGAACAACGCAAAAGTGCATTCATAAAATATTCTTAAATTTGTTAGATGAGTTTTAAAGTTTTTATATTAAACTTTAAGATCTAATACAACAAAATGCAAACCCTTTTTTACAAAACAAAAAATATTGTACCGCTACTGAGTTGAATGTAATCCTGTGGAAACCAACAGAGTTATTTTTCTTTCATTCTGATTTTCATAAGATTGATCAACCTTGTCATATGAATCTAGAAGAATGCTTCTAATCTGTTCAATGTGTTATGTCTCCTTTATAGTAGTAGTTCTTAAGCCTATGTTTTTTGAGCAAATTTTGTGTTTTTTGTTTTCAAAGTATATACTGAACTGTACAGAGATTATCTGAGGAAATTTGCAAATTTTGACTTTGCTATTTGCTAATTCGTCCAGTAGATAGTTAAGATTGATAAAAATAAATTAATACAAAATATTTTTGTGATAATCAATCAGAACTATTTACACTTAAAATAAAAGGTCATTTCATACTGATCAACTTTTATTGCTTATATAAAAAGATTCTATTTTAATTTCGGGAAGAGAAAACTGAAGGCACACAAGGTCAGCAGCTGATGAAAAGAAAACATTATTTTTTGCTCTTCAAATATTTTCAGCAAAACATGATGTTTTGCACTATTTGCACTCACAAAATTCTAAAGGAAATTTCTTATCATTTTTAAAATGACTATGAAGAAGCATTATTTTTCTCCTCACATTAATACTCACATTTATTGATATAAAACTTTTTTCCTGTTTATTTTTCCTCAAATCTGTAAAACCTTATTGGTGATTAATTTGCAATTAAGATGCAATCCCAAAACTGTAATAGTTAAACAACAATTTTTTTAAAACATCACAAAAACATAAAGAAAAAACCGATTGTGATGAAATTTTCCGTATTTATTGAAAAATTACATCAGTAAATTTAAATCTTCTCAAAATATTTTACAAATCACTTTAAAAAAAATCCTCGTGTATTTCAATTTAGATTAACTATTATTATGTATTATAAATTTATAAATTTGCTATGATATGATAAACATTCATGGAAATATTTCTCAAATGATGAACGTAACATGTTGATTATGTTTGAATCACAGTACAAAATATATCAAGCAAAAGGAATGCGAAAATGTAAAAGTTGCACTAACCTGGTGGTCCCATCGCTGCCACAATTTGAATGTCAACTAACTTTATTGCTGATACATCCTTTAAATCGTACCATTGACAATGATCAAGCCATTGACGTAAGAGTTCAATGGGTGGTTGAGCACCATAACGCTCTCGTAGAGGCATATTCATGTCATCCACAAAGACAATCTGTAATGAATAGGATTATTTGCAATTTCAATTATTTTTACTTTGAATTTATCATAATCAATGGTAAGAGAAGTTAGAGAACTTCAGCCTAAAACAAAAAATAAAATGAAAAGCTTTGTTTTTGTTTTTTTTTATGAAATATCGCAAAAACAATGTGGAGAAGTAGAAATGCGATGCAAATGAACATAAAAAGAAAAATATTATTTTACATAAATATGCGAATTCTACAATTTTTAAACAATGGAAATGATTCCCACTGATTCAGAATAATAAACCTAGTGAGCCTATGTGAAATACCCATTTCTTGTCAAAAACAAAACAAAAAAAGAAACAGTTAGTGAAAAACAAGACATTCAGCGTCACAAAATTATGAACTTTCCCTCTGCCCTACTAAAGCAGGCAAATAATTGTTCAATTATGCATATTTCTACACGGGCAAAACAAATACAAGCAAACAATGCCATATTTCTTATTAGTCACATACACATATTCATAAATTGACAATGTACAAACATACACAGTTCTCACACTTGTATTTTTCTTCCACACTGTGAACATTCTACAAATACAAAAACATTAACTTTTCTAAACTAACAATTTACTCACTAAAAATAGCTTTCATTTTTATATAGATACTAGCGGGGGTGCCCGGTGTTGCCCGGTTGTTTGGAAGTGTAAAAAAAAAAGTGGTAGTAGGCAGGCAGGCTGGAACCGGTCTGCAAAGGAGGAAAAGAAAGTAAAAAAAAAGAGACGAAATAAAAAAAAAGATAGAGAGAGAGGTGGAATCGAACTCGAAAACGTAGGGTGGTTGGTCTTCCTCGCTAACCATTATGCCATAGCAAACAGTTAAATGAATGAGTTGGTAATTAAGTTAAGAATCACGCAGGTGCAAAAATGAACGTTGCTTTTTAAATTTTTAAAATCTGTCTGAAGGCCAGTTAAGCTTTCCACTTTCTGCCGTATTTGTTTCCCCACGATGTTGGGAAAAACCAGCTCCCCAAAAAAGAGGGAACTCTGGCAGTGTTCCAATGAATAGCAATTGTCTAATAATTTGCTTCGATCAGTTTCACTTTATTTATACGAGAAAGACAAACAAACACTGGAAACGAGAGAAATAACGATAGAGACGACGTCCGTTTGCAAATTGGAGATATTACGATCTAGGAAGTACAAGAAAGTGAGAAGGCCGACGAAAAAAGCCTTTCTTGGACATACACAAACGCGCGCACCCATTTTGCCTTTTATATAGTTTACTAGCGAGGGATACCCGGCGTTGCCCGGGTGTTTGGAGGTGTGTGGGGCGGGGGGCTAAAAAAAGTAAGTATGAGGATCGAACCTGAACCGTTGAGGCAAAGTTGTGAAAAAAAAAGTGCAACGTTAACCATTGCCCCACCGCAAGATGCTAAAGGAAACGCGTTTGAATTTATTTAATTACTTGGATTTAGCAGGTGCTCGTTTTAATGAGTTAATGAGGTCAAGCTTGACTGCGGGATTTCATTTACTGCTGAACGCTTCCCCCCCCCCAAAGATGTTATAGGAAAAAGACTAACCCACATGCGGCGAGCGACAAATATTGAATATTTATCTTCCCGAAATCGAGCAAATTAAATAGACAGGCGAGCTTCGTTGTTAACTATGAGATATTACGATTTATATGTGATATAAAAAGTTTTAAAAATTTGTGAACCGACCGACCGCTTCTCTGAAAGAAGCCTTTTGTAGACACACAGAAAAAGCGAACACACATACATACATTTTCGCTTTTATATTTATAGATATATATTGTAGATGTTTTGTTCATTAACCACGTTTTTCTCTCTTATTTACAATACGCTGCCAAATTCAAGCATTCATTTTTACTTTCTTATTCGTCTCATTCATGACCTTTAATTTTTCTAATGAGTTAATGCTACTGGGATGAATAATGAACAATGCTGCTTCTATGATAAACCAAACAAATTAATGCATATATAACAAAAATAGACGAGGGTATTCCCCATAATAAGATTTAATTCAAGTAACAAAATAAAATTCAAATATATATATATATATATATATATATATATATATATATATATATATATATATATATATATATATATATTGAATTTTATATATATATAATATAAAGCTGAACGTCTGTGTGTGTCTGGTCATGAATAGGCTCCTATATGGTTGACTATTATAGAAAACTGATCACATATAATGATAGAAGATGTATCGAGACACAGGAATGGGTATGTTTGATCTGGCATAATGATGATTCATTAAAATTGTGGGGTCTGCATACGCGCCTAGTCCACAAAGTATGGAAATAAAAAATTAAAAAAAAAACGTTTACAAGTGTTTTTGATATAGATGTACATAATAATACTTTGATAAGTATGTTTTAACTTAAATAGGGATGGTATAATAAAATTGTGAGGTCTGCGTTCGACTTTTCATATCTATCTGCGTAAGTATACTTTGATAATTATGTTTCAGTTTGAAAAAATATAGTATAATAAAATTATGGGGTGTTCATTCGCGCCTGACCTCCATAGAATGGAAATTTGTCACAAAGTTTTACAAGGTTTTTTAATATAGATTCACAGAATATTGTGATAAGTGTTTCAGTGTGAACAGGTATGGTATAATAAATTATGGGGTTTATCTATTTTATTTTTACTCTCATCATATTTTGCTTTGGTTTTGATACCTCCAAATTCGAAGCTATCTCTTTACAACCCTTCCTTTTCATAACCTATCATACTTTCATAAATCAGAGTCCATTTTCTGTAGGCTGTTTTTGAACCCAGTCAACGACGGGTACTTTTGCTAGTATATATATATATATATATATATATATATATATATATATATATATATATAAAATAGGTTCTGGATATGACCTTAACCTATATCCAGTGGTGAGGCCCCAGCTTGCCATTGCTTTCAGGTCCACTCTGACCCGGAGTGGTAGTACCTGTTAGGCTCCCAACTATGGGTTAAATACAAATAGACTTGAAAACAACAAATATATTCTATTAAAAAAATTTTCTTCAAAATCTTTGGATTCGGCATTAAATAACCTGAAAAGGGTTGATATACCGTAAAACAAAAACAACCAAACCAAATATATATAAAATAAGAAAAAAAAAACCTTATGGTACATCTGCCAATTGTGAACTGGTCTAATCCAGATCTGAGTGAAGCCATGGCGCTTTTTAAACAAAAACTGACTATGTTCATAAAAGATGAAGAAATAACTGATGAAACATAACAATCTAAGACACCTAAACACTAGTGGCCTCACAGATCAACAAAGGAATCACCTGACACCTGTGGAACTTCTTCAAAAGTCAGAGTGAATGTCAATTTTAGGATTCACAAACTTCACCTTATGCAATACCGTCAGAAGCCAAATGAATCATTAGATTATTGCATTATACAAACCAGAACATTAGCACAAAAAATGTGGTTTCACAGATGAAGATCTGAACGAGAGTCTTATAGAACTCATCATATTTTCAACACCATATGACGTCTTCCAGAATTAATTCTATAGCAAACCAAAAGTATAACTAACATACTGACCAAAAGCCAAAAGTATGAAGACCTTATCTCTAGAAATGATCAGCTGACTAGCTCGGAATGCTGAAAACAGAAAGAATATGTAACATTAACTAAATCAAAAAGCAATGCAAGCAACAAGCCTCAACAAGCATATAGTGATGAATTCTCACATATGGAAGCAAGAGACATTGGACGAGGTGCGTCAGAAAGACTAAATCAAGGGAACACAGAAAGAAAAGCAGAAACAGGAGCAAGTCTCATAATCATAGGCATTAAACCCCAAGTATAACTGAATCCAGGAAAAAAAATGAAAACATTGATCATGTCGATACTGAAAGTGTCGAGAATTATTACCTACAGCAGTTCCACTCTCTATCAATGCTAAATGCATGGATAGTATAACCAGGGAACCCAAGGACCTACACAACCCTTAATATGAAACCACCTTACCTGAAATGCAGAACGCATCATACTCTCTACATGAAAAGCGATTCTGGGGCATCTGGCAATACACTCTCACTTAAAACTTTCCAACAGACATATGGAACATCATTAGAAGCCCTTTCCATTCTGTGACCCTGCCCACATGTGAAACTAATCTCATTCATGTCAGTATAGGGATTCAGAATGGACAAATACAACATTTTATGTAGATTTTCAGACGTAGGGCTTCCAACATGCTAAATGCAACACCTCCCGACATGCAAAAAGCTAAAGCTAATAACCATGCATGTCGACACGTTTTAAAAGTGTTTAAATATATCTACTCTATCAGCACACTTATGTCACAATACCATAAGTAGTTTGATAGGAGTGGAAATTTTAGAGGGACCAACAAACTTCCACTAAAGGGAAATGCAGAATCTTTCATTTACCCTCCATGCAAATGCAGTATTCACCTTAAAGACAAGTTGAAGAAGGAAATTAACAAGTTCCTTGAGGAAGATGTGCTACGAATAGTTGAGAAACACACAGACTGGTTCTCTAGTTTGGCATAAAGCACAAAGAAACTCCAAAGATGTACCGCCTTTTCAAAAGGTGTTCAGTAAACTTGATGCCAAGGTGAGATACTGGTCAGTCCACCTGGATGAGGAATCACAACTGTTGATAACCTGCCATTTAGGCAAGTATGTTGGAAGCGTATACCATTTGGTCTCTATGTCTCACAAGATATCTTCCAAGCAAAAATGGACCAAATCCTAGAAGGTCTAAATGGCATGGTCAGCAAAGCTGATGATGTAGCTGTATTTGGCCAAAACAATGAGGACCATGACAAAAACTTGCACAACCTCATGGCTCGAGCAACCGAAATTGGATTTGTATTCAACAGCGAGAAGTTTTTCATAAAGTAGCCCAATATATTTCTTTTTGGAAACCTCTACTGGAATCAAACCAGACTGGATAAGGTACGCAACATTAAGCAAATGCCAAACCTACAAAACAAAGGGGAACTACGACGTTTTCTAAGTATGCTAAATTACCTTTTACCATATATTTCAAACCATGCCGAAAAGGCTCACCCATTGCATGGTCTTTTTAAATCCCAATCGCCATGGATTTGAGACACTGACCATCAAAAATGCTATGACCAGTTCAACAAAATGATTACTAATCTCACATGCCTTTCATGCTACGATCAAACTAAATCCACGTCACTAGAAGCAGATGCATCAAAGATGATCCAAGATGGCAAAGCAGTTGCATTTAGGTCCAAAACATTAACTGGTTGTTATAATTTTCTTATAATAACTTTCTTATTAAAGCGACTTTTTCTTTATTTGCATATCTCATGTGATCGTGCCATTTGCTTTTTCTTTATTTTCTTATTTGAATACTTTCTTTTTTATTTTATTGACATGCATTCCTGGCTATTTGCCACATTTTTCGTTGTAAAATTCATTTGAATAAAGCCTTGGATAAAGGTCTTTGCCTGCGTCTTCATTACATAACAATTTATCCACCTGAATTTTTTTTCAACTTAATTTTTTCTTATGGATAAAATTATTTGACTGGACATATTCGACATATCTTCTGCAGACCTTAAGGCTAGCAAACTTTGGAAACTATGGTACCGAAACTTTACTTAGTATTTGTCTACCATTGAGCATTTAAATCCAGACAAACTTAAAGTCATATATCTAAACATTTCTGCTATTATCGAGGGTTGTTCTGAGTTCAAACATGTCATCGAAAAAAATCTGTTTACAACAAGTCTCTCATCGTTATTCACGCAAGACGTTTACTTTCAACACGTCTACAACGGGACAATGAGTCCTTAGATCAGTACCTTCAGGCTTTGAATCGTCTTGCTACTGACTGTTGCTTCAAAGATGGTACTGCTGCTACCTACAGGGATGAATCTGTCCGCAATACCTTTATACATGGCTTACGGTCTTTTGTAATATGTGCCAGACTTCTCAAAAATGATATGTTGAATCTCAAGGAGGCTATTCAATGTGCTAGGGTATTAGAGCAAGCTCATTTGCGTGTGCAATCATACGTCTTTCAAATTGGACCTACTGTCACTGCTACTTCAACTCAAAATCATTCTACCAATGCTGTAACTGTTACTATGACTAAAAACGTACTCCCTGACTATGCTGATTCTCATATGGAGTTTGATTCTGTACTATCTAACTCACGGTAGATGTTACAATTGTTTAAGGATGATCGTTGCCATTGTCCTGCTTGAGATAAAACATACCGAAATTGTGACGAACACTGTCATTTTGCCAAAGTTTGCCATTCTACAGGGTGACCCAAAAAACGGGCCCCAACTCTAATTAGGCCCCGTTTGTTGGTGTTTTGTCCGAATGAAATGAAACTTTGGTCATAACTAGTTTATCATATTCAAAACACCACATCAAAACACTAGGGTCTTTGGCCTTTTTTTCTCCGTTCTACAGCATATGTTCTAGATGGCCTCCATTTAGCTCCATGCATTTCTTGAGGTGCAGCACAAAGTTGTTCATGACGTTCTTACAGACCGAATTGGTAATGGCTCTCATCTCCTCCCTGATGGCTTCCTTGAGTTCCGTGATGGTTCTGGGTTTCCCTGTGTAGACTCTGTCCTTAAGATAGCCCCAAAGAAAAAAATCTGGGGGTATTAGGTCCGAGCTATGTGGTGCCCACTCAAAATCAATCTTGGAACTGATCACTCGGCCTCCGAAGTTCTCTTTCAGCCAATCTCGCGACAGGTTTGAGGTGTGAGAACTTTCTGGAACCAGAAATTGCTCATGAGCGACGGGTAGATGATCTGGAGCTCACTCTTGAAGGTTTTGAGGACCTCCACATACCACTCTTTGGTGACTGTCACTGCTGTGCCAGATTCTTTAATGAAGATTGGTACGATGATGCCTCTGGTCGAGATTGCAGCCCACACGGTGCACTTAGAAGAGTGCAGGGGCTTGGTAGCTACTTCATTGGGTCTGGAGGACCTCCAGAAGACATTTGTCTTGGAGTTCGCCTTTCCATCAAGATGAAAGTGGGCTTCATCTGAGGTCCAAAGGAGATTAAGGAAATTTGGTGTATCCTCGATCTTCTTGAGCATCTTGACTGCCATAGCCCTCCTCTGCTTTTTGTCTGAGGCTGTAAGGGTCTGCAGCGTCTGTATTCTGTATGGGTAAGCCCTGATATCGTTTACCAGCACTCTCCTGCAAGTCTCACAGGACATACCGAGGGACTGACTTTACTTATGCACAGAGCGTTTCGGACTCTGCTGGAGAGACTCTCTCACTCTTTCGACCAGCTTGGCTGTTCGCTTTTTGGGACGTCCCGAGTGGCTTGGACGGTTCTCTCTAGCAGCGTTGAGATTCTCGATGGTCCCATACTTCTTGAAGTGGTCCACCCAGTTCTGAATTCTGCTTTTGGATGGAGCCTTTTCACATTCGAACTGACGCATGAAACTGTCCTGGGTTTTCTGTCTTGTAGTAAAATTTAACACAGTGTATTCTTTGTCTCAGCTTCCACTCACCGTCGTTGATTCTGCCATGCCCTGTAAACTAAGGGCAATCGGTGAATAAATAATGGGAGATATCACATAAAGTGTATACGGGGCCCGTTTTTTTTAGGTCACTGTAGCAGAATTAGCAGTAACCAAAATGAGAAATAGAGCTTACCTCGGATACGTCTGTTTTGGGTTGAGCGAAAGAGAGAGTTCCAAGATGGCGTCCATGGGCTTTTATTAGCGTTTACTATTTTACAAAATCAGACAGTTGGTTCGATTGGCCGGATTCACAGGAGATGGCTTAGAGAGACTCACAAAATTGACTTTCATCACTGGGTTCCCTGACACTATTTCAATTGCTCTTCAACAAGTGCCGAACATCAAAGTCCTGACCATGGGGGAACTAATGTCGAGAGCAAAAATTTTGACAATGACTGGGGAACACAATCAGGACGTGGTTGCGGCCACACACTCACCCAACAACCACAGGGCCCAGAATATTCCTGTTAGTATGACCTGTTTCAAGTGCAATACGAAAGGCCACTTTGCAAAGGACTGTCAAAAATGTGGAACACGGTGTTAGCGTTGCGGTGAGAGTGGACATTGGGCTCGGAATTGCTCGGGAAACGAGCACGGGGAGGACACATAAGCACCAGTCTCCTTCCCCACCAAGATGCGAGCACGATGCTCCCGGTGATAAGCATCCAGGTTGACGTGACGCGATGTTTGGCGCTTATTGATACAGAATGCTCTAGGACTATTTTACATGCAGACCGGTGTCGGTCTTGGAGAAAAATGAATGTAGATGTCAAAACGATTGGTGGAATGTCCCATGCCTGCTGTGGTGTTGGAGCGGTCTCTGTGTCCACTGACGAAGGTGTGTCTACCAGAATCGATGTGTTGGTGGTGCGTGGCAAACCGCTGGGGTTTGACTTACTTCTAGGGATCGACGCCATAAAAACTCTGGGCGGTGTCGTTGTCAACCCTACAGGATCAGTGCGGCTGGGCGACAGGAAAAATATTAAATGCGCAACCATTTCTATTAATGAACCAGATTTCACCGCCACCTTTGATCATCAAAACCGAACGTGGACCGCATCATGGAAGTGGTCTGAGGACCACCCCCCTGAAAGACTACACAATCGAGTGTCAGAATACCCAGTGCCAGCAGAAATCCGTGAAGAATTACACGCAGGAGCTCCGCACTTGGATAGATAATGGTTGGCTCGTGCCATACCCAGAGGATAAATTGGGACCTCCCAAAGGCCTAATTCCCCTGATGGCTGTGATGCAACAGAACAAAGCCAAAGTGCGCCCGGTAATGGACTACCGGGAGCTAAATACTTATGTAGACGCTTTTACGGCCAACGCAGATGTTTGTGCGGCTAAGCTGCGCAAATGGAGACAAAAAGGTGCTAACGCGTCTCTACTGGACCTCAGGAGAGCATATCTACAAGTCCGGGTCCATGCGACACTGTGGCCATACCAGACTGTGGAAATCGATTGGAAAAAATACTGTCTGACCTGTCTGGGGTTCGGTTTGAATGTGATCATGAGAGAAATTGTCAGCGAAGTACTGTCTCAGGAAGAAGTTGTAAGCCGTGCAGCATCTGCTTACATCGATGACATTTTTGTCAATGAGGACGTGGTTCTCGCGACCCATGTAAGAGAACACCTAGCGCAGTTTGGGTTGGAGTGCAAGAACCCGGAGCGGTTGAAGGACGGTGAACGGGTGCTACGATTGGCGGTCTGGATGGAAAACAGTGAACTACGGTGGAAGCGAGGAAATGCAATTCCAGAAGCTCCCAGCATTGTTATGCGACGGACAATGTTTTCCCTGTGTGGTCGACTTGTCGGGCACTTTCCGGTGTGCGGTTGGCTTCGTGTGACTTATGGAATACTTAGAAGGAGAGTAAGTTTGGTAACGAAGGGCTGGGATGATGAAGCAAGGGACGCCATACTGCATCGTATGATGTTCGAAACCTTGGAATCTGTGCAGTGGAACGATCCGGTCCGGGGAAATTGGTGTGTGGATGGCAAAGAGGTGAATGTATGGGTCGATGCTAGCTCCCTAGCAATTGGTGCAGCCTTGGAGATGCGCGAAACTGTGTTGGAGGATGCATGTTGGCTGCGACCTGAAGGTGACTCTCAACATATCAACTTAGCCGAGCTGGATGCCGTATTGAAAGGTATTAATTTGGCTCTACAGTGGCAGAGCAAAGTGCTACACATAAAGACAGATTCTGTCTGCGTATACTATTGGGTCTCGGACACACTAACTGAAAAGGCACGAGTGCGCACCAAAGCAGCAAGCGAGATGCTTATTAGGAGGCGACTAAGCACTCTAAAGGAACTCGTGAAAGAGTACGGGCTGACAGTGGACGTGACGCTGGTTCCATCAGCACGAAACATTGCTGACCGATTGACACGAGTACCACAGACATGGTTTGAGGCAATGAAAAAGAAAAACGGGCCTGACCCGGTGATAGGCGTGGTTCACACAGACGAGCTGGATGAGAGTCAAATCATGGCTATTCACAAAGGTAGTGGACATCCGGGAGTGCAACGCACTACCTACTTTGTCAGGAGAAGTTGCCCAACCACAACAAAAGCAACCGTTAAAACGGTCATACGGAAATGTGAGGAATGTCAGTCCATTGACCCAGCGCCAGTCAGGTGGGAAAAGGGAAAGCTGGAAGTTAACGAAAATTGGCAAAGAATTGGAATAGATATCATGCATTATAGCACCTTCCATTTTTTAACTCTGACAGACTGTGGTCCATCGCGTTTCTCCATTTGGAGGAAATTGGCAAGGCAGGACTCAGCAAGCGTGATCCATCAGTTGGAAATAGTGTTCCTCGAGCATGGCCTGCCGCACAAAATCCTTTTAGACAATGACACGGCTTTCTGCAGCAACGCATTCCAAGCATTTGCACATAAATGGGGAGTTCACTTGCGATTCCGTTGTGCATACGCTCCAGCCGGGAATGGCATAGCGGAGCGATGTCACCATACAGTGAAACGAATAGTGGCTAGAATGCGCTGTCCCATACAGGAAGCTGTCTACTGGTATAACATCACACCAAGAGATGACACATCTCCCTTCACTGCGCCTGCCAACAGGATTTATCGATACGAAGTTCGAGTAAAGGAGACCAATCTCGCAACTGCGTCCGCAGATCCCAAGGACAGCTCTTACCAGGTTGGAGATCGCGTGTGGGTCAAAAGACCGCAAAATCGATGTACCACGAGGTTCGGCAAGGGTGAGGTGACCAAGGTAATCAGCCCTCAATCGATTTTGGTGGACGGTGTGCCTTGCCACATGAAAGATCTGCGCCCTCGCCATTATGTTGTTACATCAGAGGAAGAGGAAGACAGTACAATGTCTTCTGAACGAGCAGAGAGTATAATGCAGGACGATGAAGAGCCATATAATGCACATACGGAAGAAGCGGAAGAGGGACCACCCGTCTTGCCTTTACGAAGGAGTACCCGACAAAGACGGATACTGCCCCCCTGTCCCTGCCCTGATTGTAAAACACCGCCTATGGAACAAGCTGGCGGCAATAACGGTGGTAATGAGGAAGATGACAGGGAGGAAGTGCTGCCTCCAGTTCTTCGAAGAAGCACCCGGCAAAGAAGACTGCCCCCATGCCCCGTTTGTGATCATGAGATCAGGGGGGGGTGTAGCAGAATTAGCAGTAACCAAAATGAGAAATAGAACTTACCTCGGATACGTCTGTTTTGGGTTGAGCGAAAGAGAGAGTTCCAAGATGGCGTCCATGGGCTTTTATTAGCGTTTACCCAATGTGATTATCGTTGAATTACGTCTGCTCTCGTGCGATTATGCAAATATGTCGTTCCCGGCCGCTATAAAGGCAGGACACTGGAAAGGAGAGGGGGCGTTCTACAGATTGTGTGTAGGTGATTCTGGCGAGTAGATTGTGCTTGTTACGACCCACGTGTCTGCGAGAAATGAGTTTTTGTTCTGTCTGTTTTTAGTTGTATTTTTTTTTTTTTTTTGCCTACTACATTTTTGTTTCAGTCACCCTGTAGAAACTGATACATTCACATTCTACTTGGTCTGCTATAGTAGCTCGTGCTAATGATCTTGATGATTCTCCTGTTACTAAAATGGTAAAATTAAAAGGTAAACTACTTGCCATCTTTATAGACACAAGCAACTCCGATAATTTTATTAATGCTAGTCTCGTTAAAACCTTGAACCTGTCTACTCTAAAATGGGACTCTGTAATTTCTATGGCATCATCCGTCCTTTCCTTCAAACTATCTGACTATTGCACTGAGAATATTACATTCAACGTTTTCGAGTATAAAGGCATTGACTTCACGATACTCCCTAATCCATGCACGGCTATTATACTCGAAATACCCTTTTTAAAAATGCACAGGAGTATTACTATTTCTTTTGGCGGGTCGCAGGATAGTCTAAAAATCTGCACTTTACTAAAATCAATTGTGCTCCTGTTGAATTATTAAGAAATTTGACCCGTAATTACAAACCCATTGCTACTAAGCCCCGCTATTACCGTGTTGAGGATGTTCGGTTTATTGAAAAGGAAACTCTTAAATTACTTGAGAATGATATAATTGAACCAAGTTATTCTCCATGGTGTGCTCAAGTTGTTGTAACTTCTTCATCTCATAAAACGAAATGATTGGTAGTCGATTTCTCCCAGACTATGAACTTTCACTTTGCTTAATACATAGCACTTGCCACGAATCAAAGATCTTATAAATCAAATAACGTTTCTTCAGTATAATTGACTTGTCTAAAGCAAACTATCAGATTGAAATTTGTCCCTCAAATCGCCCCTATATAGTCTTTTAAGTTGGAAATCGTCTATTTCAATTTAAATGAATACACAAATGGAATTTCTACATTTAAACGTTTCATGAATTCTTTTATTTCTCATAACAGATTGTCTGGAACCTTTTCTTATTTGGACAACATAACAGTTTGCAGTAGGACCCAGGAGGAGTATGGCGTAAATTTGGAGCGTTTCTTAAAGGCTGCCTCTACATACAACCTCGAAATAATCCAGGAAAAGTCGAAGTTTTCACTTCGTTCTATTAATTTACTTGGATATAAAATTTGTAATGGAACTCTTCAACCTGATCTTGAGCATCAGACATCTTTTGCAAATGCCTCCCCCTTCCGACTCAAGATCGTTAAAAATGTGTCTTCGTATGTTTGCCTACTATGCAAAATGGATACCTAATTACTCATCCAAAATTCACCCACTAAACAATTCCCTGGTTGTAAACTCTTTTGAAGAGCTCAAGGAAGACATTACCGAATCTTCTGTAAAGGTTATCGATGATGAATTGTCAATTGTTATTGAAACCGATGCCCCAGAAAAAAGTTATTGGAGGCATTCTCTTACAAATTGGGAGACCTGTAGCCTTCTTTTCTTGGTCATTAAATTCCTCTGAAACACGACTTCATATAGTCGAAAAAGAAGCGTATGCCATTGTAGATTGTGTTTGTAAATGAAGAGACTTCATTACTTGGAAACATTTCATTATTATTACAGATCAGCGAGCCTTATCTTCTATGTTTAAACCTGTTAATCACTGAAAAATAAAAAAAAACAATACAATTATATGGTGGAAAATGGAACTTTTCCTTTTTCATAAAACACCATCCTTGGAATGCAAATGGTTATCGCTGATACGCTATCACAAACATGTGGTACTAATATTTCTTCCTTTGAGGAACTAAAATCAATTCCTAATTCTTTAATACGTCCTGGAGTACAGCGCTTTTGGTATTTTGTAAGGTCACAAAATATGCCATATTCAATTGATGAAGTCTGGCACATGATTTCTTAATGTCATACTTGTGCTGAAATAAAATCCCAATTCATATTCTTATTCGTTCTACTGCCCCGTTTTAACGTCTTTGATTACAAAGGGCGTCTTTCGCTTTCCCTTGTCATAATTGCTCTTCTCAAACCGCGATACAGTGCCCGATGACTATTTTCTCTATCTTTGGACTTCCCTCATTTATCCATATTGATCGGATTTTTCTGTTACGACTTGGGATTGGATCCAGTAACACTACTACTTATAACCCAAGAGGTAACAACCAATGTGAACGCTATAATGGAATTATATGGAAAATTATCTTATTAGCTTTGAAATCTCAGTGGTTACCCATTAATGCTTGGCAGGACGTTCTACAGGATGTTTTGCATGCTATTCGCTCTCTACTATTCACAACCTCACTATGCCATTCCTCACGAACGCATGTTCAATTTTGAAAAGCGCTCTTCCACTGGCACTGCATTGCCTGTTTGGCTCTGTGAACATGGAAAAGTGTTATTAAAACGATTTGGTGGCAGTAGCAAGTATGGCTCTATTATTGAGGTAATGGAAACTATTATTGAGGTAGTGAAATTCCTCAAAGCCAGAAGTTGGCATCGTGTGGATTCGATAGTTTTTTTTGTTTTTGTTTTTTTGTTATTTTTATTAACATGCATTTCTGGTCACTGTAAAATTCATTTGAATAAAGCCTTGGAAAAAGGTCTTTCTGGTTGTGTCTTCATTACATTACATTGACACACAAACCAGATACAGTAATATCGAATGAGAGATGTTGGCAATTGCACCCCATGACTTCATGGAAAAAGACATCCTATACCAGATCCACTAAGCCTATCAAGGCATAAAAAATACTAACTTGTGAAAGAAAGTGTATACTGGGTAAATAGCAACAAAAATATTGAAAGTTGGTTGGTTGTTTTTGTTTTACGGCATATCAACCCATTTCAGGTTATTTAATGCCGAATCTAGTAATTTTGAAGAAATTTTTTTTTAATAGAATATATTTGTTTTTTTTCCAAGTCGGTTTCTATTCAACCCATAGTTGGGACCCTAACAAGTACTACTACTCCGGGTCAGAGTGGGCCTGGGAGCAATGACAATTAAAGGATGGCTCCACACTCCCCATAGTCTGCAAGCTGGGGCTTCACCATCGGATGTAGTTTAAGGTCATATCCAGGATCAAAGATATTGAAAGGATGTGCAAGTCATGCACACTTTGCCACGAAAACTAAGATATGCACAGGTATGAACCATTGCACCCACATGACATACTATCTCAACCTTGGATGTTCATTGCTGGGTGCAATTACTACTCTGTCGACAGGTACTCAAAGTACCCAATTGTTGATAAAATGCCAGCACCAGTAACTATTAAAGCATTGACAAATAAAATGAAATATTATACCTCGCTTTTTTATCATCCAGATAAAATCATTATGGACAATGGTTCACAGTACTCTAGACAGACTTTCCAAAGCTTCATCAAATCCTGGGGTATCAGGCATGTTACAAGCTCACCTCACTCTGCCAGAAGTAATGGCTTCAGAGAGAGAAGTGAGAAGACATATTAAATCAACAATAAAAAATGCAAAAAACTAAGAAAACTAACATCTAGCTTACTCTGCTACAGATTAGGGCAACACTAATTGACAGCAAACTACCAACACTAGTTGAAATACTTCTTGGAAGACCTATACCAACCACCTTACGTAGCCGATCAGAATCAGGAAAGGAAGAACATCATCAACAGTTATCAAGTATGAAAACCAATTATGACCATTATAGCAGAAAATTATCACCAATATTCCTAGGTCAGTGTGTATGGGTACTAAATAAACTCTACAACACATGGCATCCTGGAAACACTGTTAAGTATGATGAACCTAGAAGCTATATAGTAGAGTCGCTGAATGGAACTAGACTCCATCAACATCACACCTATTTGCATGCCATACCAATTCTAGTGACAAGAAAAAAAGGTTCAGTTTGATATCCTTTAACCCTACGCAATACAGAACACGATAAGACCAAGGGAGATTCATGTCGGAGACGAAATCACCAAACCCAACGTCACAGTCACTAGACAAAAATAAATATGGCTCCCTTCAAACTAAATCGGGCAGAACTATAAGAAAACCCTCGTAATACAAACACTGATCTTATCCCATAGATCATAACACAATCACATGTTTTAAATCAAAGACAAAACAGACAATAAATATACACATACAACTAAACAGGGCAGATGTTATAGTACCGCGGATACTATTCACCTCGGATAACCTGGGACCGGATATAAACCTTATCGGCCTAATGCGCTCTCCTAAATAAAGTTGTTATCATGCTTGCTCTATCGCTTGGCTCTGATTTCTTAACTAAATATAAAAAACTATCACTTTACAGAGGTTATTAAAAATGTCTGTAGAAAGGAGCGATAGAACTAAAGTTAATGACTTATTATTATTATCGATTATTATACATAATTTATTTCTATGAAACAATGGTTCTATCGATTATTATACATAATTTATTTCTATGAAACAATGGTTTTATCGATTATTATACATAATTTATTTCTATGAAACAATGGTTCTATCGATTATTATACATAATTTATTTCTATGAAACAATGGTTTTATCGATTATTATACATAATTTATTTCTATGAAACAATGGTTTTATCGATTATTATACATAATTTATTTCTATGAAACAATGGTTTTATCAATTATTCACCATTTTGTAAAGCATTTATCAAATCTTCAGTTTGATCTGTCACCATAAAAGAAATTAAGATAATTTAATTCAGTATTTGAAATGCAAACTTGTCTTCAAAGTTAAAATATAAATTATGTTGTCTTTATTATCAGCCCCCATCTTGGTTGTTGCGATTTTCAGAAGATTTCGGACACTTTTCTCTACAGCCTTCTTCATAGTCGGAAATCGTTTGGGGAATTTCGAACTGAATCCTTTATTTCATCCTGGGGATTAAAAACTATTATCATTCAGGAGTATAGTATTAATTATTATTTGTTAATTATTATTTTTTAATTATTATTTTTTAAGTTCCTTGAAGAACCGAACACATAAACTCTATATATAATTAACCCTAAAATATTTTGTAATCAACACTTTATCCACTTCGCCATGAATTTTCCTGAAAATAACAGGATGTTATGAAAATGGCATCAAAGTGAGAAAAACAGAAATATGTCAATAATGTAATGAACAAAACATCATTCAAGAAATATCATCAATCTTCTTTCCGTCAGTGAATGCAATTTAATCCTCAACACAAAACAAAACATTGCAACAAGGTTACATTCACAATTTTTTTCAGCTTTAAATCAATATAACACATGCATACATGCACCAAACAGACGATTCCTTACAACACATTAAGACACAATAAACAAACACAATTAAAATAGCAAAATATAAGCTAATTATCAATTTGCCCTTTGTCTTTAACTATGTCCGCCACACAAATATATAAACGCTAGCCGTCGCGACAAAAAGTCAGTCGCCCAGAGTCACAGCAAGTCGACCAGCATGGAATAATCATCGGCTCCGTCGGATCCCCCCCCCCTTCCCCGACGTTAAACCCACTTTCACGCACATCATCCATCAATTTCTCCACATGAAAACACCAACAGCAAGAATTAACATTTTCACTTCTTATTTCATCACAATTTCAAATTAGCGACTTTTCTCTCCTAAGAAGCACAAACATTAACTTTACGATAAAAATCTTCTTTCCTGAACATTCTCATATCCTGACGAAAAGTTTAATTTTATGAATAAACGATTGAGAAATCAATCATTTAAAAATTTAAATACATATTGTTTGTCTGGTTCCTTCTCGACACCATACGCTTATTCGTAATATAACAACTGGGTTCATAAGATGATTTAACTTACTGATTTCTTTCCAAGCGATGGTCCAAAAACACCTTTTCTTCGTTTGTCCAATTTAGACATTATCATATTTTGCGTTTGATTCGCCGTAGTTTGAGCTGAGAAATTGATGATGTTTGGTTTGAACTTTTTGCTGTCAAGATGTTTGAGTAAGAAGTTCTGATTTGGAAAATAAAATAAAACATCAAATATTCATTATTAAAAAGAAATTTGTTAACTAAACAACAGCGCCTAATAGATATATTTAGAATTAAAGCAGGATTAACATTGCCATCTTTACTAGAATTTGAAGATAAGCAGAAATTATATTGATCAAAACACTTAGTATTTGTTATGGTGTGATGTTTATTTAACTTATTTTTGGGAAGAGAAGGAGTCTTTCAGACATTATGAATAGAATTACAACCAAGTGTCGTGGCAGTCATAGCCACAGTATTGGATGCAGACTTTCTGTAACATATTATTTCTGTACTTCTGTAAATGCACTCTTTTGAATATATACCACAATGTTGTCCTAATTATAATCGGCCTTCAATGTCACAACATTGTCACAACATTGGCAACGACGATTCAAAACCTATATCATAACACTGTCGACAATGTACTTAAACTTATTTGAGCTAAAATATTTGTCAAACGTATGTCACACAACTTTGTTGACAAGGAAATCGGATTTATTTCGACACAAAAATAACCCAGACTCACTGGCAACAAAAACTCAGATTGAAATGTTGGATTTTTGAAAAATATAAATACTTTGGTGTATGCTTTGCATATTTGTTCACATGAGAAATTGAAATCAAACCAAATTTTTACAAGCAAAATGTGTAAATTATACAAAATAAAATACACTCCAACGTTGCAAAGCAACATATTTATCACACCTATGCACATACCGCGAGCACTTCTAAACGAACTATTAGAAAGACTGGATCGACTGTAAAATGCCAAGAGGTATTTGAGAAAATAAAACCATTATTTATGTCTAAATTATATTTAACACATTATGATCCAGAAATCGTTGTAGCTACCAATTCTAGTTCATACGACATTGAAGCTTGTATTTTGCACAAAATTAATAACGGTGTGCTGAAGTGTATTATGCGTGCGTCTCATACGAGAAAAACTATTTGTGAATTGAAAAAGAAGCGTTGGGATACGGCTTTCGTAATGTATGTCATTACAGTCCGTGAGCTGAAAAATGACATCATAAGCTAAGGTCCTGGCAAGCAAGGTCTATGGAATAGTCAAACTATCGGTAATGAACCAAAACATTTTACAAAAAGCATTAGAAAACTTTAAAATTGCATAAAAATAGATAAAAATAATGAACATGATAATTTTGTACAGAAACTCATTCAATATTAAAAAAAAAAAGAAAGAACTCAAAACGGAAAAATTGTGTGTTTATGCGTTAAGAGTAATTAATATTATGGGCAAATAGAATGCCGACGCTCAAAATGTATAAACATTTTGACTCTTTCCTTTACTTAAAAAATCACCAAAAATCAGGAAATTAACCCATTTTAATGAAATTTTCAGTATTTATCAAATAATGATCGCGGCATATAATGAATTAATTATTTTTATTTAAATCTTAGTGGAAATGTATTATTTTGTTAAAAAAATACCTTTATTAAAGTTATGGTTTTCAGTAGTAAATAAAAAACGCAAGAATTTAATTTTGCTTTTTTATATGAATAAAGCTTTGTAATTTGAAACAATAAAAAAAAATAATAATAATTTTTACAGGAACATTACGAAAAAGCCCCTAAAGTCCGGATTAATGAATTCGATATAACTTGAAGAAAAATGAATTTCTCGAACTACCGATATTACCATTGAAGTAAGCATTGTTTATTTAATATTTTCACACAAAAAAATTATACTTGCAAAAAATATTTCTACTTTTGTTTTCAATTACAGGTTTCGCATAATTTTTATATGCAAGATTTGAATAATTTCCTTGCTCGGAAGAATGTGAAACTTTCGGTGTAACATATTTTTTATATAATGTTGAACAATAATTTAAAAAAAATTAATTTAAAAACAGGAACATAGAAAAATAATTAAATTAAAAAATGGAAAAATTTATACAAACGTTCAGAATAGGAATGTACAGATGCACGTCTGGGAAAAAAGAAAACTATCCACACTCCTTCCTCCCTTTTAATTACATGACCTCATTTTCACAGTTTTTCGAATGCCTGAAATTTTGGGCCTTCATATATTCCATGTTTACAAAATTTTAGTTTGTTGCATTTTGCGAACGGCAGAATCACTCGGTTTTGGGGCTAATTAATTTATGTTTTGTACAAACAAGATGTTTTTTTTAAATTTAATTCAATATCTTAGGACGTTACTGTACTAATGATCTTTGAAATAGACTCAGAAAACTAATATCTATCTTTTAAAGGATTTTTACAATGAATTTATTTAACTTCAAAATTTAGCTGAATTGAGTAGCGCGCCGTGAAAACATTTTTCATAACTTTTTTTTGTACAAATATTTTTTTCCTTTTGGAAATTAAATTTAGTCCTTAATCTTTCAAATACAATCAAAAAGTAGTCGGAAACCTGCAAAAAAAAATTATGATAAATCGGCTTTCAAAACTATGTCCCCCTATTTTTGTCCGCCCATTTTCGCCCGTACCTAGAAACGTTTTGTTGTTTCATGGATTTTAAAGACTAAAATACGATCATTATTTATTTATAAATTACGTTTAAAAAGAAAAAAAAGAAAGGAACACAATTAGATTCATAGTAAAACTGGACTTCATTCAATATATTAAAAAAAATTTATGTAAAATTACGTGTTTGAAGCAGAAGACAATCAAAGTTGCAAAACGTCCATTTTTTTTTACATGGAGGTCACCACTTATCAAGGCCCGAAAGCCACTCATGGATAAGAGTTATTGCGTGTAAAGCAATAAACAAGTATTAAACAATCAATTTTAATTTAAATGATAAATATTTTTTAATTAAAACGAACAACAATAAATATTTTTTAATTAAAACGAACAACAATAAATATTTTTTAATTAAAACGAACAACAATAAATATTTTTTAATTAAAACGAACAACAATAAATATTTTTTAATTAAAACGAACAACAATAAATATTTTTTAATTAAAACGAACAACAATAAATATTTTTTAATTAAAACGAACAACAATAAATATTTTTAATTAAAACGAACAACAATAAATATTTTTTAATTAAAACGAACAACAATAAATATTTTTTAATTAAAACGAACAACAATAAATATTTTTTAATTAAAACGAACAACAATAAATATTTTTTAATTAAAACGAACAACAATAAATATTTTTTAATTAAAACGAACAACAATAAATATTTTTTAATTAAAACGAACAACAATAAATATTTTTTAATTAAAACGAACAACAATAAATATTTTTTAATTAAAACGAACAACAATAAATATTTTTTAATTAAAACGAACAACAATAAATATTTTTTAAATCAAAACAAACAACAATATTTTTTAATCAAAACGAACACCAATATATATATTTTTTAATCAAAACGAACACCAATATATATATTTTTATATCAAAACGAACAACAAAATATATTTTTAAAATCAAAACGAACAATATTTTTAGGAAATCAACCAATTTTAATGAAATTTTCAGTATTTATTAAGTAATGATCACGGAATATAATGAACCCATTATAGTTTTTTTTTAATCTTAATGGACAGCAATTATTTTGTGTTAACAAAAAACACCTTTACTAAAGTTATGGTTTTAAATTCTAAAAAAAAAAGTTTTTTTTTAATGAAAATAACGCATTGTAAATTGTAACAATTACATTTTTTTTTAGTTTTTTTCAGGAACATTACGGAGAAAGCCTGTAAAATCTGTGTTAATAATATCGTTATAATTCGAAGAAAAATTATTTTCCTCAAACTTATATTATCATCGAATTAAGCATTGTTTATTCAATATTTTTACAAATAAAAAAGTAAATAATTGCAAAGAATATTTCCTGTTATTAAAAAGTAACATTTTTAGCGTAAATTTTACATGTAATATTTCAATACTTTCCTTGCACGCATGAACATTGTTACTGTAATTTTTTAACACATAAATATACATTTTTTTCCTCTTTAGAGATTAACTTTGCGCTGTTATCTTTCAAACACAATCAACATTTAGGCGTAAAATAAAAATAAAATAATTATGATAAGCGTTTCTAAAAAGCATAGGGTTCGTTTTTTTTTGTTGTTCTTTTAGTTATTTTTGCTCGTACTTATTGTGTCGATTTGCCTGTTTATACAAGTTCTTTTTCGAACCGAATAAAAGCTCTAGATTCTGTTAAAACACACAAAACTTTCCAGGTTGAAGAGTAACTTATCTTGCTTTTAGTAACATTTATTTGTAATACTTTGAATTATTGACTTTTTTTTTGTTTGTCTCTGCTACATCCCCCAAAACGGTTTTGTTAGACTTTATCTACTTCAGGTTGTTTCTTGAGACACGTGACCAGATTTACAGGACCAAATTCAATGACGTTAGCAGTTTATATGACTTTAGTGATTAGGCCATGTAAATATTACAGAGGGCCATGATTGGGTACAATTTTTATTATAAACCATAAACTTTTATCAACAATTTATGGACCGAAAAAGGCTTTAGCAACATATACAGTGAACAGATTATATGGGAACCATCCAACTAAGAATAACAAAGTGGAGTATCTCTCATCTTAAAAATTCATGTAGACGGACTTTGAACCCTTGAAGACACAGTAATTGCTTGTTTACAAACGGAAACTGAGGCAAAAATCATGATGTGTACCATTATAAGAGAGTTTCCAGTGGCAATTGAAGAAATAAAGTCCAAGACGATGAACGATGATTTTCTAAGTAACATGAAAAAGCTTACAAAAAGAATAAACAAATTCCGGAAGTATATTCCATTTGTGATGATGTAGGTTATTCCGGCAGCATTTAAAAACGGATTTGATAAAAGTTTTATGTTGATCATTCAGGCATTTCAAGAATGAAGAGCCAAGACATTCGAGCGGAACTTGGAATTGAAGAGACATTAAAAGGTATAGAACTACCATACCAAGAAAAGATGAACATGACACTTATTTAGCAGACACCATCAAATCTACTGAAATGAAAGAGAAAATTGAGAAAAAGTACATGAGAAGAACAAAAGTAGAAATCTAATCACAGCAATAGAATAGAGGTATTAAATAAACAGTATCGCTAATAAGGTACTCTAGACTGGGCTGAAGAAGAACTGCGCCACCTTCATCAGAAGACGAGGAAACTAATGAAAATGCACAATCCATTGCACCCAAAAGACGATACTGATCAACTATGTGAAAAGGAACAAAGGAAGAACGGGATAATAAACATAGAAACTGTGTAGAAGGTACAAAAATAACTTGGAAGAGTACATAAGTCAGAATAGAGCAATGAGAGGCATCATCAAGAAACAATACAGGAAATGATGAAACTAGAAACAAAAAGACAAGAAAAGAAAAAGAGTTACATGGATGATTCATCAGAATAACAAAAGAAGAGAATCATGAAAGCACCTGAACATGGCTAAGAAAAGGACACATGAACAGAGAAATCCTTACTGACAGCTGCATAAAACAACATGATTAGAATCAATCATATTAAAGTTAAAATAGATAAAATACAAGAAAACAGTAAATGTAGACTCTGTGGGCAAAGAGACAAACCAATAAACCACGTAATAAGTGAATGCAGCAAACTAGCTTAAAAGGAATATAAGGATAGGCACAATAGCATGGAGAAGACAGTTCACTGGGAGTTCTGCAAACGCCTACACCTCAAACATGCAAACAAATAGTATAAACACAAACCAGAGATAGTACAGGAATATGAAAACACAAAATCCTTTGGGACATGAAGATACAAACATATGAACTGATCCAATCAAGAAAACCAGACGTCATAATAATTAACAAGAAAGAAACTGCCAAATTGTAGATTTTGTTGTGTCAGCAGCCGCAGGGTGAAGATCAAAAATGAAACAAATGAAAAATGCAGAAGAATGCCAGAGAATTGCAATATGGAACTTAAAGCAAATCAATATAATATCAATAATTGTAGGAGCACTAGGTACAGTCCCAAAAATTGGAGAAAAAAGACGAAAGGAATCGGAATCGACGGGAGACTGAGACTATGCAATGGATGGTAGTGTTGAAAACAGCTGAAATCATAAAGAAAACCCTCAAGTGTGGAAATTAATCCACATGAGCGACAAATGCTAACCAGACTAATAGAAACTGCGGCAGAAGTAAAACAAAAAGATGCAATTAAGTAAACTGAAATTGTAAAATTGTAAATTGACCCCTCCCCCCGCTAAAAAAACAACTGGAGAGTCAGCATCGAATGGCACCACACCAAATAGTTGAAGGGTCAAATAGAATGGAAAAATCGAAGAGGAAAAACTCTAACCAGACTTCTACTGGATGGATGCAAAGAGACCTTAGGGAGGCTTGTTACCACCCAAATTCCAGTGATGACCAATGGTCATTGCCAGCGAGAAGTCAATGGCAAACGACTGTTGCAATAAAGCAAATTCATTTACAAATGTTATTGAAAGAAAGTCCTGGAAATCTGAGGAGACTTGTTGTCATGCAGACTCCAGAGAACACCACTGGTTGTTGCCATTGAGCAATCTCTGATGCTGACCTATGTGAGAATTGTTAATGAGTAAAAGGTATCAGTTCATTTTTGTACTTACTGTGATATAACAACTTTTTCCAGTTCCTGTTGGCCCGACAAAAAGAAGAGGTTTATTGTGAATAATAAACATGTTCATAAGAAATGTATATCTGACGGTGTCAATTGTTGGAATTATAATTTCATTGAACTGGGCATCTTTAGCAATTGGTGGCGACTCTTTAATTTCTTCATTCCAAGAAACCCATCTGCCAGATCCCTATGAAAATGAGGAAATGGAAAGATAAAAAAATTCTTTATTAAATAATGTTTGAATTCATTAAGGGAAGGAATAAGACTGCAATGCATACGGAATTTACATATACATTAATGGTATGCAAAAACTTTCATTTTATTTTAAGCATTGTTTAAAAATACATTTTTTTACAATTTTCTTGAGTAATATACAAGCAAATATAGCTTAATTTGTAAATATATAAGTAAACGTAGCTTAAATAGGTGATTACATAAATTAATCTTAAATATGATTTTATAATTTAATAAATTAATTATTAAACAGCAACTCTCCTGCAGTTTACATAATCTTATCAATAACTTAAAAAATATTCAGAATATATATATATATATATATATATATATATATATATATATATATATATATATATGAAATTAAGATGGAGGCGAAGAGACCTAGACATTTCGCGGGTCTTATGCGGGCTTTCTCAAGCATATATATACATATATACTGTTTATGATAGTTGTATATATATATATATATATATATATATATATATATATATATATATATATATATATATATATATATAAAAGAAATTAAGAAGGAGGTATTCAGATTTATTCTGTACTGAATTCAATTATAAACAGAAGTTCGGATTACCCATTGGTAACCCCTTTTATTTTGGAGTTCATAGAAATCAGACCCTTAAAATACAAATTGCTCAAGGGCACGTCTTATTAAATTGTTTTCATTAATAATAATTTTCGACAGATAGGGAGAAATATGGAATAAGCCTTTTCTTTGCTTAATTGTATTAGTAGATTGGGAACTGAGAGAAAATTTGACTAGACGACATATTGATTTATTGTGTATGTGTTTTAGGAGAGTCACATAATTAAAGTCAAAATGATGATCATTCTGCATAATATGATAGAAAATAGCATGAAGTGTATTATTATTTTCACATCTCTCTTGTGTTTATATAACCTCTTATCAAGATTATGTTGCGTTTCTCCTATGTATACTTTGCAGCAATCAAGGCAGGGTATAGAGTATAATACTCCGACTTTAATCTTAGTTTTAGTGTTAGATACAGATTTACGGATTAGATCTCTGATTGTCGTGGAGGTTTTTTGTGATACCGATTTTGTTTAGATTTTTGTAAATGGCATCGTTATTATTGTTAGTAAGTAAGATTAATTTTCTGTTATGTTTTTATTTATTTTTGGGTTGCATTAAATTTTAGGAACTTTTCTTTTTGCGTTTGCAAATTCTTAAGGTCAATTAGAATACCTCTTTTTACTTTATCATTGTGGTGTGAGTAGAAGTGTATATAATCATTTTCATTAGTTACTTTGCGATGAACCTTAAAACTTAGTTGGTTATTATTGTTTTTTATTAGATGAATATCTAGAAAAGATATGGAATTGTTGTTTGTTTTTCATAAGTGTATTTTATAGTAGGTTCAATTTTATTTAGTTTGTTAATGTTTTCTATCTTGGATGATTTGGGGAGGAAAAATCAAAATGTCGTCTATGTATCCATAATAAGACGTGCCCTTGATCAATTTGTATTTTAAGGATCCAATTCCTATGAACTCCAGAATAAACATGCCAGGATTCCACTAAGGGATTATCCATGGGTAATCCGAACTTCTGTTTGTAATAGAGTCCATCAAATGTGAAATACGTCATATCAACACATAGACTTGTAATGTTAATTATACTATCTGTTGTAAAAAGTAAGTTAATTTTTATTTTGGTGAAATGTTTTAGAAGTAGGTGAATGCATTTCTTGGTAGGAATATTAATATATAGGTACTCAATGTCGAGGCTGTTTATAGTTTTGTTTTTCAGATTAAGGGTTTTTTTACTATAGTGAGTAGGTCACTGGATTTTTTTTATATGGGTATTGCTAATTTTTTTTCCATTCTAAACTGTATATATGTATATTAATATTTAATTTACATAAAGACTCCTCCCATTAGTATATATAACCCTAAACATTCGACCCTCTCGTCACTGATCGTCCCTCTTGAGAAAGCCTGCATAAGACCGGCGAAACGTCCAGCCTCTATGTCTTTCCACCTCCACCTTCTTAACTTCATGTCGTCAGATTTTATCTATTTTTTAATAATCATATATATATATATATATATATATATATATATATATATATATGTGTGTGTGTGTGTGTGTGTGTGTGTGTGTGTGTGTGTGTGTGTGTGTGTGTGTGTCGATATGCTGCAGATGAAACAGAAACAGTTGTAGAAACAAAAATAAATAAATAAATACATAAACACTCACCACAGGAAAACGAAAGAAAAGGAAGTTCAAATGTACTTTGGTGTAAAATTCACGGACAAATGAATTGTTTTGTTTTAAAAATACACACATACACACAAGTAGAGAAATTGGGGTCATCATTATTGTTGTAAAATGTAAATCAATGTGTCACAAGTTGCAGAAAACTGTTTTTAAAGTCAATCGAACAAAACTTTTTTACAAGTCTTGCACTTTTAAAACAGCATGTATAAGTATCATTTTACAAAATCCTAATGTCTGTGCGAATGCACTTTTATTGAAAAGGCATTTTTGTGTTCATAGTTGAACTTTTCAGCTTTTCGTGTGTTTTTTGTTGTTTTTTTTTTAAAACAAAGGGACAATTTTTTTTTTTGACAGACTTTGGTTGTTATTGTTATTGTTGTTACAGAAAAAAATGTTTTTCTTGGAAAAAAATTATAATTGTAAGTTAAATGGTAATCATAGTTTTGTGTAAATCATAGTTAAATGTATTAATGTATTTTTTTGAAAATGTTTTTATGATGTTGAACAAATATTGTAAATTGTCTTAAATGTATGTATAATGTTATTGTATTTTAACGCCAGGAATTCAAAGTCATATTTAGGTAGATAAATTAAAATGGTACCAAAAGGACTATAAGAATCAGTACCATGGGCAAATCACATATAGCACTAAGGGTGATGTTTTCTAAGTCTTTATCGAAGTTCCAAGAGTCCAAGCAAGGAAATTCGAGCGAATCAGTGTGATAAAAAGGTGTATCTTAATAAATTAGAAGCCAACCACAAAGATTTAAGTAAATGAGCTTTAAGTATCTCTCAAAAGAAATAAGATAATTAGGAAATGAGACAAAGCTCTAATTAGAGAACACCCAGGCGAAAGAAAGGACCAGGACACTTTTGGATGAAAGAAGTCGTCGATTTCAAGAGAGGTAAAATGAGACCTCGGTTTACGGCATAAGGGTGGCTGGATGAAGCAGCTGATGTGAATCATAGGAGGTATACCCTACACCCAAAAAGGAAATGATCAGAGAGAGATACTGATCTAAAAATATAATTATGAAGTCAGTTGGAAAAGGGCTGACTAAAGAAGATTTTTTTGATGGGGTCTGATCTTTTTTAGCCAAGTGGTTGTATAGATATAGAGAAAAAATGTACTAGAATTGAAAAATGTGTATGGATAGGAAAGTTACAAGGAAAGGCTGTCCCCTTTTCCTGTAAATAAGAAGAACATTAGATAAGTGGAAAATGAGATTAGGATAAGCCGAGACTCGAACCTTGTAAGCAAGGTTCAGAATAGATTCAGAAATTGGAATGTTAGAATTTAGCTATTGTTTTGGAAATAGTTAGATATTGTTTGTATTGTAAAAAGAATTTAATTGTTCATTCTTTTATGGAAACGGAATTAAAAAGTTCAGCTAGGAAAGAATGAACAATACAAATTAAAAATAAATGGAAAAATAGGTTAGGTTGAAAAATAGGTTAGGTTGAAAAATAGGTTAGGTTGAAAAATAGGTTAGGTTGAAAAATAGGTTAGTGAGAATTCTTTTTTGTAGAAGTGTGTTTTGGAAACATGCTTAGCCACGTGAGTGGTCATGTTTTAGAACCACATATCTGACGTCATAGCAAAGGGAATTTCTCAATATAGGAGCTAGTTAGAGTCAGAGAGTCGACAGTCGAACAGAACAGCTGAGTCTGCTAGTCAGAGAGAGAGTTGGAGTCAGGGTCCTTTGGAAGCGAAGGAAAGAACATTTAACCATGTAGAAACGAATTTGAATTCCTGACGTCATCATCATTTCAACCAATCAAATGAAATAAAGAAAATCATCAATTTTTGTAACTGTCGTCATTCAACAATTGAAGGTAATGTGTTAATCATCTTAATATGAACGTTGTGTATAACCCTCTTCCAAGTAATGTGTCCCCCCTCCTCCATCATGTAAAAGAACAGTAATACACATTCATTCAATAATGAATTCTCCTCTCACTCTGTTATAAATGTCTTCTGTCTCTCATCATCGTCAATCCTGTATTACATAGACCCGTTATACGTCTCCGTCATCTCCGATATATGGTCCTCCAATATGAAAACCCCTGTTATACAACACTCTCTGCGAGAGATATAAACCTTGTATGCTCCCATCGGCTGAAGGAAATAAAATAAAATGAAATATGTATGCAAAAAGTAATAATTTAAGAATGGGCCAGACGTTCTTTTTTTTAGAAAAAATTCAAGCTAGTCACTAAACTTAAGATGTCAATGTAACATAGAGTTGAAAAAGGGAGAGGGAGGAACACTCCTTTAGTGTCTAGACTGATATATATATATATATATATATATATATATATATATATATATATATATATATATATATATATATATATATATAATTTAAAGGAGATTAGAATAATAGTCTAAAGAGCTAAGTGTATTTTAATGTAATAGTGAAATTACTAGTTTAATTAAAATACAGGAAATGCTCGTTGTAATTTACATATATAATAAGCTCGATAGTTAAATGTCCTAGAGCTAATTCAATATTAAGTAATGTGATTTATAATTTAAAATTTTTTAAAATTTTTAAAATTTAAAAATCAAAATTTAATTAAATTAAAAATCAGTTTCATAAGAAGGAACAACAACAAAGTCAATTATCTGTACGATCGTTTCGGAAATCCGTGCTTTTTATTTGTGGTATACATGAAGTCACGTAGAACAATTATACATAGTTTTTTTGGTAAGCACGGTCTCCTCATCAGCAAATTTAGGAGGATTTCTATTGAATTGAAAAGACACCAAAAGTAAACCTAGCATTAAAAGTAAAGCAGATGAATCTGAAAAATTGAAGTAAAAGGTTTGGATTTAAAATTTATAAGAAAATTAATAAGAAAATTGGTATAGGTTAGGGATAGAAATGAGTAGAAAAAATATATATTTTTTTGAATTTACATAATAAATTTGTTTTAAAAATATATAGATATATAATTACCTTTTGGCTTTTCTTTTTTGAAATCAGGAACTGTATTTAAAGTAATCATTTAGATGTTTGCTATAGCTTTTTATTTTATTGAATGATGAATTTTAAAAGGGCGACGCTCGTGCAGTGAATTGTTTCCGTTAGCGTATTTTGATTTAAAGACGCTACAGTTAATATCTATAGAGAGAGAGTATTTATTTTGCAAGTTTTTAAGGGGAGATAATTGTCATGGCTTTATTTATTATTTGATTTACGAGTCTAAGGGCGGTAATTGGTTTAACTTAATTTATTAAAAAAAAAAAAAAAAAAAAATCTATTTTTACTAATGAGTAATTTTTAATGATTTAAGGTGGTTTATATTTATTAAATTTAAACCAACGTTTATGATTACATGATAGAAGCTCGTGTCTTGAATTTACTAGTTTGGTTGTGCTTTTTATATCTTCATATTTTAAAATTTTTAGGGTTTCTTTTGTACATAATGTACAAAATTTATCTCCTGGTTTATATGATTTGCAAGTCTCAATTATTTGCCATTTTAAGTTGAAAGAAATATTGCTATTTTTTAGTTGCCAAATATAGTTGGATAGAGTAGTTTGGTTTGATAGAGAGTTATTTTTAAAAGAATGTTTGTGCGTTGAAATTCTATGTTTTATTGGGCCAGATGTGGAACCAATATATATTACCTCTTGATTATTATGATTATTTTCCGTTAGGTCTATTGTTGGATTATAATGTGGTGGGTTGGTTAATAATTGATCGGTAGATTGATTTAAGTTGGTGTTATTATTTAATCTGGTAGTTGAGTTATGGCTGTTGATAGGTTCTTGTATATTTGGAGTTTTTGATACTGTGCAGCTATAGATAACATTTTTAATTTTACATGAGCCTTGTAGGGGACATTTATTTTTTCTTCTACAGTTACAGTCCGATGTATTTTGTATAGTTGCATTTTGTAGTTTATTAATTTTATTATTATTAGAGCTAATTATTTTCTGATGAAGGTTAGGCATAGTAGAGTAAGAGACTTTAATTGTGTTCTTATTGAAAATCTCATTATATCTATGGGGGGCTTTAAAGTTCTTATCTAATATTTTAAAAAATTCTCTAGCTATGTTTGTTTCTAGGTTTTTGGGAATACGGGGGGTTGAACCATAGGATCTCCTTGTGTCTATTCTTACGTTTGCGGGTTTTAGTTTGTTGTTTATTTATATTATTATCTAATATTTGTAGTTTGGTTTTATCTTTTTTTGTCTCTTGGTTATTTTTCTTAACTCGTATACGGGAAGACATTGCCATATTATATGTTATTACGCTCTTAATAGGTTTATTTTTAATGCAGTTTATGTTTCTATCATTTTCATTTATGAATTTAATTTGTGAATTATATCCAGAGTTTTTAAGGGCTTCATTATAGTATTTTTCATTTTTGGTAAATATTGATTTAGTAGAAGACAGTCTAGAAATTCTTAGAGCGATATTGGGAACTATTGATTTTAATATTGATTTAGGGTGGTTTGATTGATTGTGGACATATAGAAGTGATTGGTTAGGTTTATGGTATGGTTCAAAGGTAGAATTTTCAAGATTTAAGGTTATGTCTAAGAAATTAACAATTTTTTTATTAGGGTCGATTTTTATACTAAGTCCATAATTTTTAAATAATTTATGTAGAGCTTTAATTGCATTTTCATAATTTTTATTAGTAGAATTCGTTATGAAACGTGCATCATCTCTATATAGCCCTCCTTCAAGTTTGAATTGTTTATGGAGTATACAATGTATTTCATTTAAAAGGAAAAGGCCAACTAGATCAGTGACCTGAGTCGAGTCCGTCGATCCCATTAAAATGTTGAAGTGGTTAGGGGTATTTTTCCTGGTCCAATATTTATTATCAAATGTTATTAAAGACTGTCTAGCTATAAGTATTAGTTTAGTTTCGTCTTGAGTTATATTAGTTAATTTTCGTGCCATTAATAGAGATTTATTAAGTAGGATAGGTGATATAGATTGGTAATATGATTCAATGTCAAAAGAAAGAAATTTAATATTATTTTTATTTTGAATATTAGAAAACCAGTCGATTACTTGGTTTGAAGATTGCCATAGTGGGTATTTTATTATGGATTTAATTTTGGGGATAATTCTATCTAATATGTTTTTACTAACCAGTCCTATATCTGATTTCGAGGGGCAAATGAGTCTAATAGTAGGGTTGATATTGAAGCTGTGTTTGTGGTCTTTTAAAGTAAATCTCGGGGTACCTGGTACCGTTATTTTTGTGTATTTATCTATTTTAAGTTTAGTTAAAATGTTTTTTGCATCATTATTTATTTTATTTAGTGCTGATTTATTAGTGGTTTTATAATTTTTATTAAGTTCTTTATATATTAGATTTTTATATTGTATATAGTCCATTGTGTAGAAATTTCCAGTTTTATCTGCCGGTACTATGAGTTTATTTTGGTGGCTTGTAGAAATAGATTTTGAAAATTTATTTATTTTTTTAAGTGTTGGAGTGATATATTTTTTATTTTTCTTAAATTTAATATTTTTAATCAGGTTGATTAAGTCATTTTCAAAATTTTCAGTGTCTATGTTTCTCTTAGGGTTTTTGTATGTTTTTAGTCTGTAGTATTTCGCTGCTTTTCTTTCTTCATTGTCTTGTCTGAGGATGGTTTCTTTTATTTCTCCAGGTTGGTGGTGTATTGGTTCTGTGGTTTCACTTTGGTAATTATCAAAATGGTAGGCTTTCCATCTCAAGTTCCTTATAAATGTATTTATACTTGTAATTAAGCTGGTTATAAAGGTGTCTTTAGGGGGTATGGGGATGCATTTAGTTGATAATTGTATGTCCTTCTTATGAAACATATCTACAATTACGTATATAAACTCAACCTGTTATAGGGAGCTAATAATTTAAAGGAGATTAGAATAATAGTCTAAAGAGCTAAGTGTATTTTAATGTAATAGTGAAATTACTAGTTTAATTAAAATACAGGAAATGCTCGTTGTAATTTACATATATAATAAGCTCGATAGTTAAATGTCCTAGAGCTAATTCGATATTAAGTAATGTGATTTATAATTTAAGAATTTTAAAAAATTTTAAATTTAAAAATCAAAATTTAATTAAATTAAAATAAAAATCAGTTTCATAAGAAGGAACAACAACAAAGTCAATTATCTGTACGATCGTTTCGGAAATCCGTGCTTTTTATTTGTGGTATACATGAAGTCACGTAGAACAATTATACATAGTTTTTTTGGTAAGCACGGTCTCCTCATCAGCAAATTTAGGAGGATTTCTATTGAATTGAAAAGACACCAAAAGTAAACCTAGCATTAAAAGTAAAGCAGATGAATCTGAAAAATTGAAGTAAAAGGTTTGGATTTAAAATTTATAAGAAAATTAATAAGAAAATTGGTATAGGTTAGGGATAGAAATGAGTAGAAAAAATATATATTTTTTTGAATTTACATAATAAATTTGTTTTAAAAATATATAGATATATAATTACCTTTTGGCTTTTCTTTTTTGAAATCAGGAACTGTATTTAAAGTAATCATTTAGATGTTTGCTATAGCTTTTTATTTTATTGAATGATGAATTTTAAAAGGGCGACGCTCGTGCAGTGAATTGTTTCCGTTAGCGTATTTTGATTTAAAGACGCTACAGTTAATATCTATAGAGAGAGAGTATTTATTTTGCAAGTTTTTAAGGGGAGATAATTGTCATGGCTTTATTTATTATTTGACTTACGAGTCTAAGGGCGGTAATTGGTTTAACTTAATTTATTAAAAAAAAAAAAAAAAAAAAAAATCTATTTTTACTAATGAGTAATTTTTAATGATTTAAGGTGGTTTATATTTATTAAATTTAAACCAACGTTTATGATTACATGATAGAAGCTCGTGTCTTGAATTTACTAGTTTGGTTGTGCTTTTTATATCTTCATATTTTAAAATTTTTAGGGTTTCTTTTGTACATAATGTACAAAATTTATCTCCTGGTTTATATGATTTGCAAGTCTCAATTATTTGCCATTTTAAGTTGAAAGAAATATTGCTATTTTTTAGTTGCCAAATATAGTTGGATAGAGTAGTTTGGTTTGATAGAGAGTTATTTTTAAAAGAATGTTTGTGCGTTGAAATTCTATGTTTTATTGGGCCAGATGTGGAACCAATATATATTACCTCTTGATTATTATGATTATTTTCCGTTAGGTCTATTGTTGGATTATAATGTGGTGGGTTGGTTAATAATTGATCGGTAGATTGATTTAAGTTGGTGTTATTATTTAGTCTGGTAGTTGAGTTATGGCTGTTGATAGATTCTTGTATATTTGGTTAGTAAAAACATATTAGATAGAATTATCCCCAAAATTAAATCCATAATAAAATACCCACTATGGCAATTAAATTCAAGACACGAGCTTCTATCATGTAATCATAAACGTTGGTTTAAATTTAATAAATATAAACCACCTTAAATCATTAAAAAAATTTCCGAAACGATCGTACAGATAATTGACTTTGTTGTTGTTCCTTCTTATGAAACTGATTTTTAATTTAATTAAATTTTGATTTTTAAATTTTTAAAATTTTTTAAATTTTTAAATTATAAATCACATTACTTAATATATATATATATATATATATATATATATGCATGCATGTATGTATACTTACTTCTTTTACAAACATGTAATCAAAGACACTTCCTTTGGGAGGAAATGGATTTAGGTATGGCTTCATAGGAGCTTCCACCGAATCTATGAGTCCAAGCTTAGAACGGGTTTCCTCTGTCATTCCACCCTGACATGACAATAATAAGAAAAAATAAAACACTCTAATTACAATTTATATGGAATACACTTTTAAATAGTATATAGAATTTATACAAATATTCCAAGCAATTATTTTTTAAATGAAAAGCGTCAACTTCATTGGACAAGAATTAGCTTTGGGATAAAATCTTAGGCTAAGGTTTTAATTTTTAACTTAGGAATAACATTTTATTTTAACTTAGGGATGCAATTTATCATAGCACAAGGGTAAGATTTTATCTTACTTAAGGACAAAATCTTAGCTTAGATATAAAGTTTGATAAATTTGAATAGATAGAGCTAAGGATGAGGAGGGGGACTGGTGAATGTATAGAAGTTATTACATCTGTCTATTTTGTGGCAAATACTTTTTTTTATCACTCCAGAAATTGAGAAAATTAATGTAAAATTAATGTAAACAAACTTGTAAACAATTCAAGATTTATCATTTGAATGAGAATTGTTACATTTTTTTATGATTTATTTTCATTTTTTTACATTTGAATAAAGACTGAAACATGCTTATACGTACAGCAATGAGTTCTCGGATGAACTTGTCAAACTTGATTCGTCCATTATTATCACTACTTGCACCAACTGACCAAGTCAATGCAAAGAAGAAGATGGACTGAAAAAAAAGAAGAATTCAGATTAAAGGCGAAGAAAACGCCAAATTTAATGAAGCGATGAAATGAATTGAATTCAATTTGATTTTTTATTCTATAAACGCAAAAGACAACCAATCGTTTGATAAAGTAAAAGTCATAAAGATTCATATTGGTTTTCTTACTGTGAGAGCCGTTTCTGTTGAGCGATTGGTCATACACTGACCAATCAGATTTCAGGGTGTATTTATTTCGTTATGAGCAGTGGGAATTACGGACAGTCATCAGAGAATTTTTTGGAAGTAACCAAAAAGGATGCAGTTTTCTTTCTCTTGCCTTTTATCTACTAGATTCTAAGCATCGAATATCTTCAATCGAAGTCAAAGAACTTTCTTATTTCATTTCTGTCCTAATTTTGCCAATTATATCCAATGGCATGGTAAATTTGAATAAATGTTTGCTGTTATAAAAAGGTCTTGTTTTCCTTTGCATATTTTTTCAACAGTAAAAAAAAGCATCCCTTTGGCTGGTTTTACTAAAAAATAATTTGAGTCACTCAAATAGGAGAAAATCAAATAAAACACAAAACTAATTTGTTTGACTCACTCAAAAACTATAGAGCAACATTTTTTAACACTATTAATTTAATTTTTTTCTCCTTGCAATGTTGAAGAAATTTGACAAAAACTTTCTGCCAAAAGAAAAAGACTTGTGTGACGAATGCTCATGGCCCACTTGGGAACTCTGTCACATTGTGATAATGGTTGATACCATCCTAATCTGTCACATTGTGATAATGGTTGATACCATCCTAATCTGTCACATTGTGATAATGGTTGATACCATCCTAATCTGTCACATTGTGATAATGGTTGATACCATCCTAATCTGTCACATTGTGATAATGGTTGATACCATCCTAATCTGTCACATTGTGATAATGGTTGATACCATCTTAATCTGTCACATTGTGATAATGGTTGATACCATCCTAATCGGTCACATTGTGATAATGGTTGATACCATCCTAATCTGTCACATTGTGATAATGGTTGATACCATCCTAATCTGTCACATTGTGATAATGGTTGATACCATCCTAATCTGTCACATTGTGATAATGGTTGATACCATCTTAATCTGTCACATTGTGATAATGGTTGATACCATCCTAATCGGTCACATTGTGATAATGGTTGATACCATCCTAATCTGTCACATTGTGATAATGGTTGATATCATCCTAAAGCTAATCAGTTATTATTCAAAATAACAAAATACTGATTTGGATTTCTTCAGAACTCATCTCAGTGAAATTTTTTCTCCCTCTGCAAATCAATGCAGAATTAAGTTAACTGATTGATCCAAGGAAGGCATTGAAGTATACATCCTCACATGAAAATGTTGTAACAGCCCTATTCTCTCCAATTGTTCTCTTTGAAATGTCCACCTGCTATTGCTCAAAAGTAGCAAGCATTCTATCAACTCAACTGCTATAAGTCAACTAAAATATATATAAATTTATAGCATCAAGAAATGATTGTAAGATTATAATAGCCGCAAGGAAGTTATACAGAGACGGTCAGAAAATGTATTGAATCATAGAATTATGAACTAACGATTTTTGGAAGATCTATAATAATGTACCTATTTACTATGCCTCCCCACGGGACAGAGTTAGACACCAGGGTCGTTTTTTAACGTGGAGAAAAGGTACAAAAATAAAAATTGTCTCAGTCGTGAAGGATTTCTCCTCCACCGAAAGAGAACAAGAAATGGAAGTGCAGCATCTGAAGAACTCCATTAGCGAACAATACTTTATGCTCCATTGATTAAGTTATGACCACTTCGATTTAACTTTGGAAAGATGATAATACACAATGAAATACATGTTTTGGCATCTTGTTTATATTTCTTACGGTTGCTGTTGAGCATTGCATATTGCATGCAGAATAAATATCACCTAATGCACATATTGAGAAAAGTTAATGAGAAATATTTCCTGATTTCTTTGGTTGCTTTTATTATGGTTGTAAAGGACGTTTACTCTGACCTTATTTTCATTGTTCTTAGAAACTAAATAAAATCCATTTATGCTTCAGAGTATATCTTCAAATGAAAGCTTTGAGCAAAAACACAAAGACAGAATTTCAAATAACTTTGCAATCAATTTGCATACTTATTGAACAATGGCTAACAAGTCTCCTGTGTGTCAGGAGTAAGTTGTTGGAATCCATATTAAAGAAAGAAGTAGTCAACCACCTCAACAGAAACAACCTTCTTAGTGACATGCAATATGGTTTCCGCTCCACAAGATCTACAGCAGATGTGCTAACGGTTATATCTCATAGAATTAGTGAATCTCTTGACAAAGGCTTCCTTTCCAGGGCAATTGCTCTTGATAAGGTATCGCATAAGGGCGTACTTCACAAGATTTCCAGCTACAGTATTACTGGAAATGTTTTCTCAATCATTAAATCATTTCTCTCCGATATGTTCATAAGAGTAGTGGTTGCTGGGCAGAAATCAGAGGCCCACAGTATTAATGCTGGAGTCCCCCAGGGGTCCATTCTGGGTCCAACTCTCTTCCTGATCTACATCAATGATCTCCCAAAATACATACTTAAATCATTCATTGACATCTATGCTGATGACACGACCATCTATGGCAACACATCAAAGGCCGTAAATGACAAAGTTCTCTCTAATTCTCTCTCCTCTGATCTTGAGCACATGGTACAGTGGGGGAAGAGGTGACTGGTCACTTTTAATACATCCAAAACCAAGCTTCTATCTTTACATCATCAACGCTCTGATCCCCATCTGGCATCAATTGAAATGGATGGTCTTGGGGAAGCTCCATGCTTTGACAAGCTTCTGAGTTTGACCTTTACTCCTGATCTGAAATAGAACATGTATATCAGGTCTGTTGCCAAGGACACTGGGAAAATGGTGGGATCATTCTACTGATCCAGAAGATATCTCATTACTGATGCAATTCTCTATCTGTATAAAAGCCAAGTACATCCAAGGATGGAGTACTGCTGCCACATATGGGTAGGAGCTGCTAAAAACAGCCTATCCTGTCTTGACAGAGTACAAAATAGACTTCGTAGCTTAGTGGGGGATGCCCTTTTCTCTTCCCTGCAACCTCTCTCTCACAGAAGAGACGTTGCGAGCCTGTCTTTTTTTATCGTTATTTCCATGGCAAGCTCCAATCTCTCATCCCCCCCTCGCCAATCTTTCACGAGAAACATCCGTCTGGCTGAAACTACTGTCAATAATTTTCCCCACTCTTTATCTGTGCCTAAATCCAAACGTAGATTCCATGAGCAAAGCTTCTTTCTTAGAAGTGCACGACTGTGGAACTCTCTTCCGTTTGCCTGTTTCCCACCTGACTACAACTTGGATGTCTTCAAGTCCAACATAAACAAATTCCTGACAAACCGCCCCCTTAAGTAAGACACTCTATCAAATCTCCAATACTAATGATTACTACAATACTATCTCATTGATTACTGTACACACAATAACCCTTATCCCTGAGTGGCCTCCGGGCCTTGATAAGTGGTGACCTCTATGTAAAAAAAAAAAAAAGAAAGTAAAATGAAATAATTAATAATCCTTCTTCTTTGATTTGAGTTTAACTTGACAACCCTAACCATTTTCTTGTTGGAAACTGATTTGGTGAATATGTTATTCTCTTTAATGTTACAGCTTCAATTTAAAGATGTCACTCGTAAAAATAAAAATAAACATCTTCATGATGAAATTAGATTCTTATCGAAAAATAAATGTAGTCTTTGTGTTTTTGGATGAATATCATTGAAATAGTGACGAGTACTCACCTCAAGCCATGTTGAAATCTCATGCAGGTCCATCTGTGAAATTCGTGCTTCGTCATGAAATTCATCCATCATACAATCCATCAGATTCATCAAAGACTTCACTAAATTACTATCTGTCGTCGGAGATAATTCCTGTGAATTTATGATAAATCAATGAATACTTCTTTTTTGCTTTTTAAGATGACGTTTTTGTTAACATTTTTTGTGAATTATTTACGCATTGCTTTTCAAAATAGTTATCTGTGATTTGCGTTTATTTAATAAGCAAAAACTACTATATTTGTTTTGGACACTTTATTTCAGGTATTCAAACAAAAAATATCTAAGAACAGTAAAAAGTTCTTTTTCATATCTATAAATATATAAAAGATCTTAAGTTCTCTCACAGATGTTAAACATTAAAATGTCACAGATGTTAAACATTAAAATGTCACAGATGTTAAACATTAAAATGTCACAGATTCTTTATTTTTTAAATCTCATCCTCTCATTAAATGAACAATTGTAAACTTTCACTTTTCTTGTTTTAATTTTAAATGCATTTCTGTTTGTTTCTCTTTTGCTTTTCACTTTTTCTAGATGTACAAATTTTACCAATAAGATTTATTAATGTTAGAAGCGAATATAAAAGGAGATAAGCCTAACAGAAAAAGAATAGAGTTATTTCCCCTGGCTAGATGAGTGACGTCACGCCAAGACAACAGATGGCGGACATGCATTACAAACAATAATAGTTTCTTGTAAAATTATCACTTTTTCTATATAAATAAACAAGTTTCTTGTAAAATTATCACTTTTTCTATATAAATAATAATAAATAGTTTCATACAAACTGTTCCTGCTAATTCTTATAACCAGCAATAAACGACACGAAAACAACAATTGGAAATCTTCAAAGACTAATAGAAAAAAAACGAAAAGGAAATTACTGAAAATTAAAATTAAACAAATATACAACTCAGTTACTTTAGATAAATGATATTGGATTAGCAGAGTTTACACACTCACATGTGTTCAATAACAATTACATCAGATGAAAGCTAAAAAAAAAATTATAAACACTAAATATAAGTTAAAACTTTGTTATGATGAAAATCAAGTGACCTATTTCGGTAATAATATGGAGGCAAATTTGTCTGAAGATATATTTTCATTTTCTCATGATATGAAATACAGTACTGCAACTTCGCTTATAGTTTTTTTCAAATTTGTGTCATTTTTATTTTCAAATTTGTGTCATTTTTATTTTCAAATTTGTGTCATTTTTATTTTCAAATTTGTGTCATTTTTATTTTCAAATTTGTGTCATTTTTATTTTCAAATTTGTGTCATTTTTATTTGTAAATTTGTGTCATTTTTATTTTCAAATTTGTGTCATTTTCCTTTGCAAATTTTTGCCATTTTTATTTGCAAATGCACATCTAAATCCTGACTGTTAACTTTTTTGTATCTAAACAATCTGTTCGTAAAATTTTATAGAGAAAAGAATTAATATTTTGAGATTAGTTTGTTACTTTCTACTAAATTTATCAGAAATTTTAACTAAAAATAAATTATAAAAAATGAATTATAAAAAATAAATTATAAAAAATAAATTATAAAAAATAAATTATTCTACATAGAAAGGTCAAATAAAGGTGACTAATACAAGACTGATTGCATAAAAACATGAAAATGGTGAAAATTAAGTCAAACAATAAAATGAGAAACCAACCTTTATCCCTCCTTTTCGAATGAGTACTAAAGATGAATCGATAAATCGCTCAAAAAGATCTGCTATGACGCTCTTATACGTTTCAGTCAATGTTGTTGGTAATGATTCTAGCCAGGATGTCATTAGAGGGCGCCAACCTAAAGACTGGGGCTCCATATAGATCATACCACATCGAGAGACCTAGTCATGAATTAATAATATTTTAAATTTTTTAGCAATCAAAGTTATAACTTTTTCATACTATATTATTACATGATTTCATACATTTATTATTATAATTTAGATAAAAAGTAAGAAATAGGCTTCAGATTTTCAAAACCAAAAATCAAGACCAAATAATAAGTAATTTGGAAAGAAGGATTTTAAATTTATTTTACATTTAAAGTCATCTTAAACACTTACAAGTATTTACAAAAATAAAAAAAATATATGATGAAAATTGTGTAAAAATAGGATTCAAACATTACAGGACTGCTAGGGTCTGCATTTTTTTATAGTGAAGTCCTCATAAGAAACTTGAAAAAGATAGAATGTAGAAAACATATATATTTTATCATTTTTACATTTGTTTATGTGTGATCATGTCAATGCATTGCATCAATTTGTGTGGAATACACAATAAAAGATGGGCTGAAGTTTTATAGTTTTTCGTTTCATGGGTTCCACAACAGAGAATAAGCTAAGAAATGTTCTCTCTGAAGCCATATGAGTTAGAGAGGAGTTCTTGGTTTACTCTTGTACTCTTGTTACTCTTGTAATATTTTGATTAGTGTATAGTGCTGTATTCAAAGATTCGTACAAAAGTTCAACGGATTTTATTTAATTAATAAGAATGATCCAAGAAGATGAACGACTAGAAGCTTAAATGAATGCGAGTTTTTAGAAGTCAATGTTAAAAAATGTACCTTTGTTATTTAAAATCTTGTCCTTTGTTGTTAAAATCAGATCTTTAAGAATTGCATAATCTGCTCAGATTTTCAAATTTTCAAGTTCGCTATAACATGTTACATCACATTCATTGATCTGATAGAGAAAATGTTATGTCCAGATGTTGGTAGAGTAAAAGCGATGAGAAATCACGTATTTACCATTATTATACAATGAACATTAAATGATTTGAAGGTGCAGGAAAAGAATGGACACCTGCATAGTGGACCTATGTTTAATGACCTCAAAGTTACTGATTCAAAGAAAATGAGACGCATATGCAATAGTTAATTGGCAACAAAGTAACAGCACTCTTTCTCCGTATGGAGTTTTCATAATCGAAATAGATCAAGTTTGTTAGTCCACTTGGTTGTTGACTACGGTGTAGAATTGACATAGCTGTTGTGGTGACATGGATATTTGTAAGCCATATACCGTGAATTGTAAGCCATATACCGTGAAATGTAAACCTTACATATGTGTTAGAGTGTCGACTAATTATGATAAAATGTAGGGAAAATCCTGTTGTAGAATTAATAATGGCATTTATCTAGGAAATGGCAATCTCAAGAGTCCATTCATCAAGAGTAAACATCTTGAGCAGTATCAATAATCAATTGTATAGCATTCAAATGATAGTTAAAACTGTTGATTATCGTTAATATAAAGTGTTTGTCTTTGAAAAGTGTCACTGAAACTAAGTCAACATGAATAGTATCAAAGGTTGCAATCCACATTGGCAATGAAGTTGTATTTCCCATATATTACAAGAGTCGATATACACTCCAATATCATTGTCCCTGTTGTCCCACCAACTCAAGATAAGTACTGGCGTATGCGCGTGTTATCAAAAGGATTTAAATAATCATGTGCTTGATGCAAGTATTTAAGACGTTAGGATTAATTAACAAATACATTTTGCCACATGCTTCTTATCAACAAAAGGAGACAACATGAAATAAAGACGGTTATTATCACATTAGAAATATCTTTAGAGAAGAAGAAGAAGAAGAAGAAGAAGGAGGAGGAGGAGGAGGAGGAGGAGGAGGAGGAGGAGGGGTTGTTGGTTGTGGATCAGATACCGTGTTTTCTGAAGATGGATTGGGCTTAAAGAAATATGGGCTTATCTTATCATGGTGACGAGGAATCGGAATAAACTCAAGACCTATTAAAAAGCCGGTCGACCTATCAACTCTCTTTTTGTTCTATCACTTCGAATAAAAGGTGATTCATACTTTAATGAAGGAGTTAGGTGTTACTCATAAAAGATGGCGACTCTTTTTTTATTTTATATTCTATTTCAGTCAGATGCTGTTAAGATAAAACTAACTCTACTAAGTTATCTTCTTCATCTCGACCAATGCATCATCCGTGCATTCAATCAGATTGAATGCCAACAAATTAAACATCGATTCTTCTTTTTTCCTTCTTCTTTTTCGTATTCTTTATTTTACTATTGAACTCTTGTTTAACGGTGTTAGGCTTAAATTTCTCATTCGACTACCCTCCATACCAGGCATTGATTTTTCTCCTTTCTCGATTTCACCTATCCCAACTTGTTATATCTTGTTCCTCGTCAACTTGTTATATCTTGTTCCTCGCCAACTTGTTATATCTTGTTCCTCGTCAACTTGTTATATCTTGTTCCTCGTCAACTTGTTATATCTTGTTCCTCGCCAACTTGTTATATCTTGTTCCTCGTCAACTTGTTATATCTTGTTCCTCGTCAACTTGTTATATCTTGTTCCTCGTCAACTTGTTATATCTTGTTCCTCGTCAACTTGTTATATCTTGTTCCTCGTCAACTTGTTATATCTTGTTCCTCGTCAACTTGTTATATCTTGTTCCTCGTCAACTTGTTATATCTTGTTCCTCGTCAACTTGTTATATCTTGTTCCTCGCCAACTTGTTATATCTTGTTCCTCGTCAACTTGTTATATCTTGTTCCTCGTCAACTTGTTATATCTTGTTCCTCGTCAACTTGTTATATCTTGTTCCTCGTCAACTTGTTATATCTTGTTCCTCGTCAACTTGTTATATCTTGTTCCTCGTCAACTTGTTATATCTTGTTCCTCGTCAACTTGTTATATCTTGTTCCTCGCCAACTTGTTATATCTTGTTCCTCGTCAACTTGTTATATCTTGTTCCTCGCCAACTTGTTATATCTTGTTCCTCGTCAACTTGTTATATCTTGTTCCTCGTCAACTTGTTATATCTTGTTCCTCGTCAACTTGTTATATCTTGTTCCTCGTCAACTTGTTATATCTTGTTCCTCGTCAACTTGTTATATCTTGTTCCTCGTCAACTTGTTATATCTTGTTCCTCGTCAACTTGTTATATCTTGTTCCTCGTCAACTTGTTATATCTTGTTCCTCGTCAACTTGTTATATCTTGTTCCTCGTCAACTTGTTATATCTTGTTCCTCGCCAACTTGTTATATCTTGTTCCTCGTCAACTTGTTATATCTTGTTCCTCGTCAACTTGTTATATCTTGTTCCTTGCCAACTTGTTATATCTTGTTCCTCGTCAACTTGTTATATCTTGTTCCTCGTCAACTTGTTATATCTTGTTCCTCGCCAACTTGTTATATCTTGTTCCTCGCCAACTTGTTATATCTTGTTCCTCGTCAACTTGTTATATCTTGTTCCTCGTCAACTTGTTATATCTTGTTCCTCGTCAACTTGTTATATCTTGTTCCTCGTCAACTTGTTATATCTTGTTCCTCGTCAACTTGTTATATCTTGTTCCTCGCCAACTTGTTATATCTTGTTCCTCGCCAACTTGTTATATCTTGTTCCTCGCCAACTTGTTATATCTTGTTCCTCGTCAACTTGTTATATCTTGTTCCTCGTCAACTTGTTATATCTTGTTCCTCGTCAACTTGTTATATCTTGTTCCTCGTCAACTTGTTATATCTTGTTCCTCGTCAACTTGTTATATCTTGTTCCTCACCAACTTGTTATATCTTGTTCCTCGTCAACTTGTTATATCTTGTTCCTCGTCAACTTGTTATATCTTGTTCCTCGTCAACTTGTTATATCTTGTTCCTCGTCAACTTGTTATATCTTGTTCCTCGTCAACTTGTTATATCTTGTTCCTCGTCATTGCCATGTTTTCTTCAATTCTCATGGCTTCATGATATTGGATTAGCAGAGTTTACGCATTTATATTTGTACTTTCTCATTGTTATCAATTATTCAAAATCTATTTGTGGCTAATGTTGCTTGATATACCAGTCGAATTTCCCATTTATTCACAGTAAGAATATAAAGATGTTCAGTGTGTACCTTTGTGTCCACATTTGTTAACTGATACCTCATTTCTATATGAAACAGAAACAGTTTTCTCCATCATTACATAAAATGAGAGCTACATTCTAGATAATTTATCGTTGGTGATTTTTATAATAGCTAGAATCACTAACCTTAAGATCTAAATCTTTGGTTTTATCATTCATTCTCTCCGTTATTGCTTCTAACTGACGCCCCATGTTGCTCCTGTAGATCTATCTCATGATGCTCTTTTGTCAAGGTTTTAATATATTGTCTAATGGAAGAACATTTACGTTCTCCTGACATTTCAACTTTTTGTCTATAATTTTCTAACTCTCTTTGTCATTTACTTACTGTTAATTGCATTAATTGTATTTCACAAATCTAGGGGAAAAAATTTGGAATCAAAAGAAAAAAAAATGAAACTCGTTCTCTTTAATACCAATTCATTCCAAACTGAAAACTATGAAAATAGAAAAGAAGTCACAAATACAGATAAGAAAAGAAGTCACAAATACAGATAAGAAAGGACGTCACAAATACAGATAAGAAAAGAAGTCACAAATACAGATAAGAAAGGACGTCACAAATACAGATAAGAAAAAAAGTCACAAATACAGATAAGAAAGAAAGTCACAAATACACATAAGAAAAGAAGTCACAAATACAGATAAGAAAAGAAGTCGCAAATACAGATCAGAAAAGAAGTCACAAATACAGATAAGAAAGAAAGTCACAAATACAGATAAGAAAAAAAGTCACAAATACAGATAAGAAAGGACGTCACAAATACAGATAAGAGAATTATGTTGTAGATGCTGTAGATACTTACTGTTGCAGGAGATGCAGCTTCTAAATCCATAGGCTCAAATATCAGGTTTGTAGTCGGAGCCAACTGAATGATTTCTCCACTCATTAGGCAAAGCTTTTTGTTGTCATCCAACACAGTGTTCATATTCTCGATCCATATTGCATCGACAGGACCATCAAACACCAACCACTTTCGATCTGGAGTCTGAAAAATAAAGCAATCTCTAGAGATAAATTAACTAGCTGTGCACATGGAAAACTACACAGTTGATATAATGAGTCATGTTGTTAGACATCAAGTTGAATAGTGACAATGATACTATATTACTTCTTAATGTAATCTATTTGACATATTAACATACATTACTGAAAAAAAACTTAGATGCTGTTATATATTTTCAATTTTCAATATTAGTTCCTACATCTAGTGTCTACATTGAGTGTTCTAATCTAAAAAGCTGATAAAAGATATTGATTAATTGATATTAGTTAAACATTTTTATTACCAATTTATAGAATGCTATATGTAGGTATGTAATATTAATGACATTGATATTGTAGTAGAGAAATGTGAAGATATGCACAGAACTCTCTCTTTCTCACAAGCCTTTGGGGAAAGGATGTTCTTGGGATGTCCCCCTAGCAGGCAACATTCACACGTCCTTGGAGATGGATTCTTCACCGATCCTATCGACATTCTCTATGCATTCTTTACTAGCATAGATACATTTTCTACATTAACACAAACAAATTAAAGGCGGGTAACAAGCTCTCTTTTTCTATTATACACAGGTGTCACATCTCTTTCATATCACATATAAAATGTTAATCGTGTTTCATTTTCCATCACTCAGTCTTCAGAAATATTTCTATTTTAGCTACTCTCTCAATCCACATGCTTCTAATATAACGTTTGTTTCTCTACAAATTGAGGCATCTGCAAATTATTAATATACAGATGACTTAATAGTAGCAAAATACAATCCATTCATAAAAATAGTCAAACATAAAAGCTCACATTTGAAGTTAGATAGAAGTTGTTAGAATGTCTAACATGTACATCGAGACCGACGTAAATATAGTAAACCTCTCTGCTAAAAATCACGTGATCTGCTAATGTCAAATTGTGAAGTCCTATAGTCACGAATCTATGCTACTGAATATTATGAAAGATTATTATTTTCTGTTTTAGTTCTCAAAAAAATTGCCGTGGGATTCATAAAACTGGTCCAAAAGTGACTGTATTTTATTTTCCGAAAGATAAAAAATTATTTTTACATTTGGATACGTACGGGAGTATTTTTTGACAGGAAATTTCTGTGATGTTTACATTTGTTAAGTGTATTTACTTACTAATTCACACAGAAATTTAATTTTCAAATAGTTTTTAAATGAGATTGTTTTTTGCAATCCTTTTTTTTTTCTTGATAATACAGCAAATAATGTTGAATTATTTACTTTTTAACTGTATATTTTCTTGTATAGATTTAAAAAGTGAATTTCTGGCTAGAAAATTGAAAATTAATTTTTTTTGAACTTTTAAAATTATTAAACAAATAATTATTACAGGAGGTTTTTTTCCAGACTGCTCTCTTAATAATAAATAAAACTTGTCACAGTATTATTTATATATTTTGGAGAGATCTTTAGTTTTCGATATTGGGAGTCAATAAACGTAGGCAAACGTTTAGTTTCAACCGTGAGTGTTTTAATTTGTTTATTCCTTTCTTTTAAATTTATTAAATTCTATTAAAACCGTTTTGTATAAAAAGAATGTTTCAAATTTATCATTTCTGTGAGGAAGTTTTTTTTTTTATAATAATATTTTTAAAAGTAATGTTTATCTTCGTTCAAAATTATAAGTCAAACATATAAATCTAAAACTGTTTATATATTTGTTCTTAAAGAGTTTTGAATTTTTTGCATCAACAAGCTTGTAAAATTCGTTTTTTTTTTCGACTTAATTAATAAAAATCATACAGGAAAATGTTTATACTGTATGTACTCGTCATGGAACGAAGTTGTCATATTCCAAAAATCGCGTAAATTAATCTCGTAGTTCTTTTATAACTAAAAAAAATTTAAAAATTTACGATTTTTAGTGAAACAAAAAGGTTTAATTATTTTGAATACAAACAGCATCTCAGTGGTTGAATTGGGCTGTCTTGTAATCTTTGTAGTATCCATATTTACGAAAGCTGCGGTTGTCCACTCTTGAATTTTCACTTATTCTAAAAAACATGGTGACTCCTGGTTCTCTCGTCTTGCTCATCATGAAATTTGATTTTCTTATTTTAAAAAGAAAACTTTATCAATTTACGTAATTTTTGGAATATGACATCTTTGTTCCATGACAGATATGTACATCATAAAGATTTTTCTGTATTTTTTATTAAGTCGAATTCTAAATAAGAACACAAAATTCTTTAATTAATCAATTTTTGTATTTATGCAGAATACGGGCCGTGCTGAAATAATAACATTATTATTTAGAAACCCATTTTTAACTAAATTATCCAACAGATTTTTATAAGTTTGATTTAAAAGATATATTGCTGTACTAGTAACTTATTTAAATTATTTTTTTGAATTTAAATCGTTTTCATCTGAAAAATTATTTATCGTTCTATTTTAATCTGTTTTTTAATCATTGTTTGTTTATTTCCTAAATTCATAATTAAGTTTTTACATGCATAATTCTTGTTTGTGCTTTTTAATTTATACTGAATGTGCCAACAGGCAATGGTATTGTGGAACAATGCCATCACACTATTAAGCAGATTGCAGTTAGAAAGAGGTGCTCTGTTCAGGAAACTGCGTATTGGTACAATGTTGCACACAAGGTCAATACATCATCGTTGACTGCACCTGCCAATGGGATCTACATATATGAGATTAGGACAAAGAATATCAACCCAGTGCCCAGATCATGGTCTCTGCACATAACCAGTATCATCTGGGCAGCCCAGTGTGGGTCAAGCTGCCTTGTTATCGATGTACATCGAAGGTCCAAGAAGGAACAATAACAAAGATGATCAGTTTTTAAGCCATTATTGATGATGATATCCTGTGCCATGTTAAAGATATGCAATCCTGGAAAATGCCATCCCGTCTGTCAGAGCAGATGATGAGACCTCAAATATATCACACTGCCTGGCTGACAAACAACACAAAATGGAGAAACCTCAGAACCACCCATGTAATGAAATACATGCCAGAGATTACCAGTGCAACTTTGCATGTGATGTGATCAAGGATCAGACAGGAGTGTAGACAATGCATGACGAGGCAAACTCCATGGCGGTTGATGACAAAATTGCACTACGTGTGCAGGATTGGATTGAAAACGAGGCTTGTACTCATTTGCATACATATGAACACAACTTCATCACATATTTAGAGTTTTTTTTTAAATCTCTCCACACACTTTAGAAATCACTTAAGTTTTCTTCTTCACCCCCTTTCTTTTATTAGAAATACCTATTACTCTCAAGAGAGATAATCCCAAATAGTCATTCCATTTTTGTCAGAGTTGTCCCCCTTTATTATGTCTGTATTTTTCTTTTCACATCGATTTTTTTACTTCCCCTCCCTTTCTTCCCCTTTTTTTTCTCCTTCCTTTTCTTGCTTTCCCTCCCTTTTTGATCTCCTATCAGTCATAATGATAACATATCACAAGTTTCTTTTAAACAAGATCATGTTAAAAAACGGATAACATATGATTAACCATACTGAAACCATGGTTACATCGGCTGAAACGTTGTGCAGATGACACTCAAGATGAGAAAAATTGTCCAATTAATCTTAGCGATACAACTATTGAATAAGTTCAGTTTCAATATAAATTGTATTTCTTATTTTTCTCTTTTTCAACACAGGTTTTTAAGTTTTCTGTTTTTGTAAAAAACTTTTATTTATTATAGCAGTGTGACTGTTTGACAAATCTTGTTTCCTAGGAACTCTGGCGTGACGTCATTTTTCAGTGATTGGAGGCCACGATGTACAAGTAGTGTGATGGGAATGAACTAGCACAACATAAATAAAGAAGTTCACAAGAAGAATATTAAATGAGTAAATGTAAATCAAAATCAAAATAAAAAATTGTACATTAAAACAAGCCAAGAATTTGGAACAAGAATAATATTAATAATAGAGGAGGAGGAGGAGGAGGAGGAGGAGAGATCATACAATGCTTCACCATAGGTGACTCTCTTCTTTAATCTATTTTCTATCTTTTTTTTCTCTTGTCAGCTTGTCACAGTTCATGTATTAATAATAGAAAAGTAAATAATTTGTGGACTTACAGGTGAGACAGCAAATGATCTGTATGATACAGCCAGAATACCATCAGACCATTCATGAGACACAGGATCAAACTGACCATAAAGTTGACCCATTGTTACAGCTTTTGGGTTGATTACAATCATTTGAACTTTATTTTCTTCCATCAAACCCTTAGTGCAAAAGTAAAAAGGTTTTGTTCATTTAACAGAAAGTCAAGGAAAACATTTATTAAATTTCTGTTGACAAAAAATTACCTTTTAATCTATTGAATGAATTTCAACAATTTAAATGCTAGTAAAATTATTTTTTACAATTGCAATTATGCTCATATGTAGCAAAAATGATGATATAATAATATGATAATGGATACAGATAAATACAAGTCTGTTCGATTTAATATTTTTATTAAGCTAAAAACAATAAAATGAACGAAATGAACAAACGATTAGTGTTTTCCAGTTACATTTCTGGTATCCAGCCAAGTTAGGAATGTTAGTATCTTTCATTGTCTACCGAAAACGTCCATTTGTCAACATATTTCAGTGGCTTATATATGGAATGTGTCAGACGAATACTCTTTTAATAATATACATTTTAAAATCATGTATAATTGTGGCATTATGCTGGTGGGCGCCCCCATTGGTTGGATCTTGATTTAATTTATTTGCTGAAGTATTTTTGGGCTGGGGTGGGGGAAGTCACACTACTATCAGATACTGATAGATTAATGCTCATCTTCAATAATTATGTTGTGGAATGTTGTGGATGGGTCGACTGCTGAGGAAGCTGAATCTTCCAACATCCTTGTTATTGATGAGTATGTCTAAGAGTATTTATGGGACAATTAGTTGAGTTTTATTGGTAAAGGCCCACATCCAACAGGCGATTGAGGATTAGGGTGCTTCACTTTATTAAAGGGTAGAGTTCAGTCTTTTCCATTAAATATCCCTTATTTTAATCTTTGGTTTTAGTAGTTGTTATTTTCTAGAGTTCATCACTGTAGAGCTTATTTCACTCCTGTCTTTTGATAACCATACTAGTCCATTCTCACACATTTTTTCTATCTCTTTCTCTCTCTCTCACACACACACACACACACACACACACACACACACACACACACACACACACACACATTCCAATGCATATACACATTTATCCATACTAATATCCATACAGAAACATACCTAAATAGCCTCCACATTGAGCTTATAGCTCTAATTTAATATATATTAATTTGGTGCCTGATGACTCCTTGCCAAACACTCAACATTATCAGGGGAAAATCAAGAGTAAGTGGAGTAATCCTGGGAATGAAGTGGCGCTCTCCCTTACACCTCGATGTAACAACTAATGAAAAGGGTACTTTTGTGTCGCCCTCGACTATAGCTTTAGCTTATTTAGGATTTTTTATTTAATAGTTGAATTGTAATTATATATCCAAATAATTATCCAGTATTTTAAAAGGGTATACTAGCTTCTCAACGGGAATAAGGATCAATTTAATGTGAGATCCCTTGCAGTTATATGTAAAGGTAAAATTTACTCCAGCAGTTCCTTTAAAACTTCCATGTGGAAGGATTATAGACATCAGGTATTTTATCTGGCAAACTTAGCTACAATTAGGGTGTTACAAGTTCTGAGAAATTGTCTCGATGATCTGAACTAGGACTGATATTGATTTCTCTTCAGTCACTGTCTTCACAGAGGTCTGATGAGAGATGAGCACAATTGTCCTCATTTATATGTGAATCTCACATCCTTTATAAGGTTGTCACCAAGACATCACAGCTCAGGCCCCTTTGTTACAACTACCTCAACCGAGAACAAGTACATAATGCAGCAATGGGATCTTTTTGGCCGTGTTCAATGCAAATGCAAAGACCCAATCAGTGATAAGCGTCGGGTTCAAAATATCTACTGTCAAATGGTGAACGTGGTCTTCTCATTGGCCGAGATAAGAACATGTTAGACTGACTTGTTACAAGTGAATTCGATGTCTGACAAGATTCATAAAAGTAAAATAGAACCAAGATTTCTCTTCATGCATGTTTTACCTTTTATATGTTTAACAATTCTAGAAACCAAATATTCAAATACTTGCCTTTTCATGAATATCTGCTAAAGCGGCAGACAAAACTCTGTAAGAACTTGTTTTTCCTCCAACAGGTTCACCAACAATCATGAATCCATGACGAACTATCATCATTTCATAAACCTTACAACAAGAAGAAAACAAATCAAACCATTGATGTGAATCTATACATCTTCATATAGATATGTATATAGTAAGTTTTGAAAATATATATGGTAAATACAGTTTTCACGTTTTCAGAGCTATTTTGCTTGGAGAACACAGACATTTTGTTTCGTTTATTATATATATTTTCACAAAATTATACAAAGAACTATTATTTGAACAGAAATAGAAGATAAGTCCGACAATACCAATTATTAACAGCACAACATCTCTCTCTCTCTTTCTCTCTCTTTCTCTCTCTCTTTTTTAATCTATCTATCTCTCTCAATCTATCTATCTATCTCTTTCGTTGTATAATTTTTTTCATTCTTTTCTCTGTAAACATATCAGTTTTGTGTTTTTTTTCTCTTGTCATTTACCATTAATCTCATATGTTTCTAAAACTATGTGCATAATTGGGTCAAAATCCGACAATAGTTGCTGTTGCAAAACGATTAATTTTACCTGTTGAATTTTCTGTAAGAAATAAGGTGTACATTGTAACTGAAGTTTTTTACAATTTTCTTTCACTGCTTGGTTTAAAATTTTATAATCTGGTTTCGGAAGAATCACATTTGGAAATAAATCTGATGTAATTCCGTGAAATAAGGGCAAATCATGATTCAAGAATTTGGGTAAATTCACATCAATTATTGATCGAAGCATCAGAATATCTTCATCTTCATTTGGATATCGAAGCTGAAATATATATAAAAAAAAAACCTTGGGTAGGCAATGGAAAATTTAACAAAACTACATAAATTCTTTCAAAATCAGTCTCAGAAAAATGTTAAAGAAGACACTAATAATTACAAATTTAAATGTAAAGAATTCTAAACATTGAAGAAAACATAAAAGAATATATTTTTACTTTTATTCAAGATTACAAATAGAAGTAAAAACTAGCACATGTAACATAAGTAGTGACGCAATGCATTAAAGTGTTTGAGTATTTTATATTGCTGACTCAAATACTGATATTTTGTCACATATTTTTCAAAGTTGCTGAAGATAATCCTTCATGTTTAATGCTGCAATATTGATTAGCTACTTATATCAGTTCACAGAATAGGTACACGGGTAGGTAGAAAACACTATAATCATTTCATTTTTATCCTCACAGGACAAAAAAAAGAAAGTAATTTGAAAATAAGAAACAATATTTTAAGTGCTTTTCAGAAAGGCAGCAATTCTCTTATATTTTTCAGTAACACATTTTTTAACAATGAAAAATCAAGATGTTTGGTAACTGCCATCTGTTTATTTTTCAATGAATCAAAGTTTTATAAATGTTCAATTCATGGAATTATAAATTTCCATGCAGAACCAACATCGACACCCAAGCATATTCACAGAATGATTTACTTTATATTGAGATTATTTCTTTATAAATTTAGTGTCACTTGCAGAAAAGACATTAACTCACTGTATAATTTATAAATTTATAATTTAGATACATATTCTGATTTTCAATGTAGTTGCTATTTATGTAATTATCACTCAAATGATTTCTGGTAAATTAAATGTTATACATATAGTGTAAGTAAATAACACTTAAGTTAGGTAAAATTAAAAACAACAACAACCACTTTATTTGTAGTCTACACAAGTTTATGTTCTAAGTCACATTCCACACAACGCATGACTAACGCAGCGCACATACAAATCTCACTTGCAGGTAATAATGTAATCACGTTTGTGACTTTGCTTTAACTATTAATCTAATAAGGAAAATCAATTTTTTGACAAATTTCATAGTATTTGTTTTAATGACATCTCTACATATTATCTCAGTACTTTGAAGGGTTTTAACAATTAGAATGATTTACAAGTAACTGAAAGTTGTATAGATTATAAAGATGTTTTCAATACAATATTTTAAAAAGTTTGTTAAAGTTTTTTTAATTTTGCTCATTTTTAATGTGTTTGTTTTTTATGAGAAAACAACTATTGTAATTTTTTTAATGTTTTTCTAAAAAGTTTACATTTAAAGTGTTTTTAAGCTTATTTTGTAATTAATTTGTTTTTATGTATTTTTGCATTAATTTTATGCATGAAAGAAAGGTTTTAGTTTTATGCACAAATAAATGAAATGGAAAAAATAAAACTAATAAAACCGAACATCACTACCTAAAGAATTTGTTACACAAAAAACATTGGGACGGACGACATTCTTATGAGCTCTGCAATAAGGGCTGACCTCGACATAATAGTATAATAATGTAGTTCAAGTATCGACAAAGTGGTAGATAAACTAGTAAATAAATATGCACACTTGTTTCCAGAATGCAATTCTTAAAGGAATGGGTCATTCTGATAAAGATTTGTTGTGCAAATTATGCAACCATGTCAAAGATAACTCCTTCCCAACTGCTACATTTCATGAGGAGGCACACAATGGTCAAGTGAATCCAGGCTAGTGGATGAATCACTTACTCACCATAGTAACTCTGATGTTTGCACTAATGCTGAAAAATACACCTGTACTTGATTCAAAAACGTGTTCACACATCAAATAGAAATACTAGCTTAGAAAAAATATTGGCTGATAGGCAAAAGCAGTTGTAGAGCCTATATCTGTACATTTATTATTGGCCGGAAATTTCAGCATCATCTAGAGATACATTACTAGTTGAAGACAGTAATTCAACCCAAAAATGTGCTGGTTCAAACAAACAAAACTACAGAAATTTAATAAACCAGAGAACAGAAATTGCAAATAACCATAATAACCAGAGGGATAAGCAGTCAAGAGGAATCAGTGTAGCAACTTACTATTGCCAAGAATATATCAATATCCCCAATCAGTACATAGACATAACGGTAGACATCCACATGTACAAGTCTAGTAAAACACCAAATGCAGCATCAGATTATAATCAGTAGAAAACCAACATATGCAACAAGTGTCACTACACAAGTTTGATTATACTAATAGATTTTTTTTAATGTTGAAAAACAATACTATAAAATAACCTTTATGCTTTATATTTATATCTTGTACAAAATCCAGAAAGCACAGAACATATCTCTTAAATCTTCAACAGATTAAAGATATGTTAAGAACAGGGACAAACTTAGTGCAGATGCCTTATTTTAAACAAGACCGCTTTAGACAACACTCGAATCAGTATTCAATATCAAATCAATAAAATACCTATTCAATGCGTCAGAATACTCTCAATGACACATGATTAAAACTTTGAGAATTTCTAGTGCCCTTCACCAACAAGACAATATAACTTTAAGATAACACAAAAATCACAAACTATATTCACACACCACTAACAAAATTTTTTTAGACAGTTACAGTTACCGTTGAGCAAATGAGCCACTGCTAAGCTTATGAATTCTGGTGAATTTTGGTCTCAATGTGGCTGGAGTACCAAATCTCGGAATACTCAATAAACCCAATTGCGCATTCATGTCAGGCAGGTTACTGCTTAGCTCAGAATTATCTGTACCTTTTACAATCGTGGACCACAGCGATCAAATTCACCAAAGCTATTCTAAAATATTTAATAATGTTTTTTTTTTGTACATGAAGTAAGTATGACTAACCTTAGATTAGTTCTAAGCATTGCATTTTCATGAAAATCAAAATTATTGTTTATTATTCACATGCCAATGATCTGGTGGAGAGTTTTGATTTATTGTTCAAAACTTTCCTGATAATAACACATAATACAATCAACTATTACCTATTGATTACTAAGAAAGAATATTTAGAATTTTCACACGCTAAATTCGTTTTTAATACTTCCCCCTTTTTTTTGTCCCAGATAAAATATCAGCAAAGCTCCTTGTTCAACTGCAACCAACCCCATTCATTGAAAAATTATGACACTGGATAACGCAAGTAACATATACACCTTCACTTACATGCCCTAACATCCATGCTATATTTAGGCCCTACTTTTCAAGGTACAAGTAGTAAAACCAACTGATAAACATTTACTGTTAGACAATAAGGAGTGTGCTTATTGTTCAGTAAGGAGAAAAATGAAGCTTGATGAAGAGTGATTTGGATATTCGTTTATTTGCTGTATATAGAAGCAAGATACTCAGATATAAGTAATTTGATTTGCATTGATATGCATGTGGTTAGTAACATTACAATGAGCAACAACTTTTTACTTTTTGAATGTTGTCCAGATTTTTACAGCTGATTTGGGGTATTTTTGCACTGCTGAATCAGGAAATAGCATCCGTTTCTCTCCATCAGATTAGATTTTGTGCTAAGTTGATTTGAAAAAACCCCCAAAAAACCCAGATCTTATAACAAATTCTAATACGTTTTTGTGGCATTATCAGCTGAACACATCTGTCAACACATATCATTCGAAATAGGCTTTTTAAGATAAAAACATGTTTTGCTAACAACGGAATTGATTACCTGATAGAAACATCGATTACTGTAAACTGAATGGTAGGCATTGAAAAGGGTAAATAGATGTAAATTGCATGTTGTTTCATCATTGTTTGAACTTCCATTTCAATGAACTTCTGGAATGCTCAGCAGCAGGGAGGTCTCTATTCAGATTCCAACAGTAGTCAGTCATCATGACTGCATCACAGCGACCCTAGTACCTGGTCTCCATCTCTTTCAAGTCCTAATGGAATCTCTCATTCTGCTCGTCACTAGTTGGACACAGGTTATCAGCAAACCAGTTCATTTGAAAATAGGTAGTGCATCTGCAGCCCAGGTTTCTGAAAGCAGTCAGTATGTTGTTGACAAGTTCTGCATAATTTCTGACCTTATTATTGCTAAGAAAGTTATTCACTACCAGAACAAATGCCTTACATGCTTCCAGTTCCGCTTCAATTATTGAGTTTTCAAACTCTGAATCTCTGATGAGTTGCAGAATCTGAGGACCATCACAGATGCTAGCTTTCAACTTCTTCATGTGAATCCTGGAAAAGCCTAGCACAAGTAAGTGAAGCAGTTACCATTCTTGTCCAGAGCCTTTGTGAACTGCTTGATTAAGTTGAGCTTAATGTGCAGCAGTGGGAAGAGTATTCTGTCTCTGTCCACCAGACATGACATTTATGACATTGCAAGCCATCAATTCGTCTTGCACAGGCCAATCCTTCTTCATGTATGCCAAACACCAATTTTTGGAAGATTTCAAGGTTTTATGACTTCAACCTGATCTCTTTTTGACATAATCACCCAGTACTATCGGACCTGAATATTTCTTGTCATTAAAATAATCATTTCCAATCAAAACAATTATTCGACATAGTATTTTACTCCACCAACTTCTTCTAAAATGCTCCACACATGTGTACAGGCAAACAAAAATGTAAAAATCGATATGTGGCTATGGCTCAAAAACTTGATCTGCTCTTTGGATTCAATACATCAGATTTGTCCTAAATCAGCTGAAAAAAGTAGACAACGAATGTTGACCAGTTGACCAGTGTTACAATGTCAATAAATATTTGTGATAAAACGTCTTCACAAGAAATCAACTTTTGTTCACCCAAATACTCTTATAATGTTCTTCATCGTTCGAAGGTTCATTAACCTTTACACTTGCATGTCTTTTGGCCTTGATAGGTGGTGACCCATTATAAAACAAAAAATGAAAAAACAATCATTCTTCCTTTCGTGCATAGCAGTACTTGCCTATTATTTTTAGTATTTTTGCTTGATCCACTGATATTCTTAGAAAGAAGAGCCCCCCACCCCCAAGAAAAAGAACAAAATGTCTACCTTCAGATTGGCTGCTGCAGTTAATACAGATTTAACAGCTCGCATCCCATAATCGTAATGATGCTGAGAAGAAAGTTGCTCTGAACATAAACGGTAAGTAGCCACAATTTTGACAGACAATGGACGAGCACGTACAAATCCACAAGAGTAGAGTGAAATCTCTGCAATCATTGCATAGTCTGGAACCATCATGGCAACTGTACGGAAAAGTGCCTGAGGAAAAAAATGGTCAACAGTTTGATAGTTAATAATTTCATCGCCATATGAGTATTGTTAGTCTTTTTAATGTAATGAAAATAAATGTTCATGTCTTGTTTTACTAACTAAAATAAATATATTACATCAAATCAAATATGTGTACCAATTTTATTTATTTGGAATTCATTTTTTTTTAATCTGGACTGCATGTCAAACCAATTATTATTATTACGATACTATCTCATTGATTACTATATACACAATAACCCTTATCCCCGAGTGGCTCCCGGGCCTTGATAAGTTGTGACCTCCATGTAAAAACAAAAAAAAAAATTCAGGACTACATGTCAAACCAATTATTATTATTATGATACTTACTAGGAGTTCTCGCACAGGTCATCATAAGAGATTGCTCACTGACAACAGCCAACGGCATTCTCTGGAGTTTAGATGATAACAAGTCTCTCCAGACTTCCAGTACTCTTTCAATAACATTGACAAATGAATTTTCATTATCACAACAGCCGCTTGCAATTGAATTGGCAATGACCATTGGTCATCACTAGAGTTTGGGTGACAATAAGCTTTAATAAGGTTGTAGTCTTCTTTGCATCCAGTTGAGATGTTGCCAATTCTTTCTTTTATCAGTCTTTCCATCCCCATGACCTTTCTCGATTATTTGATGATGTGATGGTGGCTGAGTTAACTTACGATTATACAGTTTTCTTGTTTTCATGTGGTGTTGCTCTATTTTTCTTTTTAGTTCTATTACGGTTTTTATACGGCCAGTTTGTAGCTCATGTTTATAAGTCTCCACATTTAAGGGGTTTCCTTAATATTTCAGCTGTTGTATCTTCTCAGTCATCCTCCTGATTCCAATTTCTCCCATTCTTTTTTGAAGTTTTTCGGGATTGTTCCTAGCCCTCCTACGATTATTAGTGTTATCTTGACTTTCTGCATCTTCCATATCCTTTTCACCTTTCTGGCCAGTTCCTTCTATTTGCTCTGCTTCTCTGTCCCCTTCATCTTTACTCTGTGGTCTGCTGGAACAGCAATAGCTATGATTTGGTAGCACTTTTCCTTCCTGTTAATTATTATGATATTCGGTCTCCTTGCTTGGTTGGTTTTATCTGTTTGTACGTCCATGTCCCATAGGATTTTGTGACTTTCATTTTCAAGTACTGCTGCCGGTTTGTGCTTGTACCATTTGTCTGTGTGTTCAAGGTGCAGTTGTCTGCATATTTTCCAGTGTACTGCTTTTCCTACTTGATGATGTCGTCTATATTTACAGTCATTTTGGGCTAGTTTGCTACATTTGCTTATTATGTGGTTTATTATTTCATCTCTTTGTCAAAAGAATTTGTATTTTCTCATTTCTTGTGTCCTGTCAATCCTTGCTTTGGTTAATATTCAAAAGTGGAATCTTGAAGTTTTGACTTCAAATTAATCAACATGGTTTTTGTACCTTGTCATACTTAAATGATGATATCGGATAGGATAGATATATTGACATTTAAAATGCAATAAATGTCAATTAATATAAAATATTGAAACTGCGAGTGTTGGCCATTAGCAAAAGGAAACAAACTTTAAACATATGAATTATATTTGTAAGGTGTTTGCTTACTTATTTTCTCTCTCTCTCTCTCTCTCTCTCTCTCTCTCTCTATCTATCTATCTATATCTATATCTATATATATATATATATATATATATATATATATATATTGAAATACATAATAGACTGAAATGATTTTTTTGGAAAAATAGACAATTTCTGGATACATAAAATCTGATTGTGAAGGAAACTGAAATTTTGTTTTATTTTACCCTCACAACGTAATGTAGTGCTCCGTTTTACTTGCTGGCACTTATCTAACAAAAACAGAGATCAAACTGTCAGTGAAATAATCCTATCAATAGTGATTGAGGAGACTGGCCAAGGAAGGATATGAATAATGCAATCAAGGAAACATTCTTTAAATTTCAGACATTCCGTTTATAAAATGTATACGACGAAAAAAAAAAATCAGAACCAATCAAATACAAATGAAATTATTTCATTAAATTTTAGAAAACTACCTCACCTTTAAGTTATCGGGTAATTCGGATCTCCCCGCATACCCTGGATTCATGGTGATAAAGACAGAACAAGTTGGATCAAGCTTGATTTCAGTTCCTTCAAAGAACATTGTTTCAGCACCAGCATTTATGCCTGCAATGAAATTCCAATGCAAATCAATTAAACTCGAACGATCATATTATTGTGCTAAATAATTAGTTATAAGATTAAAAATAAATTTGATCCAAGTTTGAATTCATTTCTCGTAAATTATTTGTTAGAAAAATAAAATAGTTGCAAAATTGACAGAAACGCCTCTAAATATTAAGTTAAATACGCTTTTATTGCTAGATTTTAATATTAAGTTTTAAACAATGAAAATGTTAATTTTTTTTTTTTTGTATGCATTATATCAAAGCACTATTTACAGCAGCTACTGGGAGAATTCTAGATAAGCTCAGCAGTAAGTCATCAGCACCATTAATTTTCAAAAGAGAAAGCTTTGTTTATGTTTAAAATACTCTGATAAATTAACAGGAAGTTATTAGCTTAGAAAACTATGTTCAATTAACAACAATATAATATTACATTCTGTACATCCGGTCAACACTCCTAAAGTCCAATAACTATAGGCAGTAAGGAGAACTTCATGATAATCTTGAGGCACAATCATTACAGGTCATTATTCTGTTTCTAAATGCAGCTAGACTGCATTATTGTGATCACCACAGCTGTTGTCGATTCCAGCAACTTATAAAAGCAAACAGCTAATATCAATATTGACTGCTGTATGCAATAAACTTTCCTTTTACAGAAAATTTGTAATCATTATCAATTTCTTTTTTTCAGAAAAAAATCTATTTACTTTTCAAACTATAAACTGCCCCTTTCAGGCTAAATTTATGGAGGCAAATGATAAATTTTATTATTGACTGCTACATGCAATTATTTTTTAAAGTAAAATCTCTTATTAATTGTTGCAAGTGATATACTATGCTTTTCAGGACAAATTGTCGGCATAGTGAGAGATTTCAGTCATTTTCATGACTACATGATTCAAACAAACTATGCTGATCTGATTCATAGTCCTGTCTGCTGAGTTCTGAACTGGAATCAATAAGTTGTTATTTATTTCTCGAAATAAAATGTTGTTTTTTTTTTAATCTTAAACACTAGTTGTCTCCATTGTTGTCATCTTTATTCTTTTTACTTGTTAATGTGAGTCATGGTACACGATTTTTCCAGGCATATAATAATATAATGTTTAAATCATATTTTTTATCATTTTTCTTACAAATTCAAATCAAATTTAGATGAAAAGTTTTATGTCCCATACATTTTTCTGCATGTGGCTTCTATTTAGAAAAGAAATGAAAAAATTGTTTATTTTATTTATTACTACATCATTTTTTTTTTTTTTTTTTTTTTTTTTATTACATTTTCACCCCAAACAAGGCAAATTGCCACTTTGGTGTAGGGGGCTACTATCAGGGGCAACAACTACTGGGGTACTATGTAGGGATTTGGGCAGCAAGGTGTCGGTTCACGTTACACTTGAACTTCTGCACGTCAGTACTGTTGGGGAAGCAGGGACCTGGAATGGAATTCCAGAGTCTTGCGGTTCTGGGGAAGAAACTATTGGAGTAAAAAGATCTTTTACATCTAGGGACCTCTACAGTGTGGGGGTGGGATCTAGTAGCCTGTCGGGTTTGTCGAGGGTGCTCGCGTCGTGGGGGCACAAGTGATTGCAGTTCATCAGAGCATTCACCACTAAAATACTTGTAGAACAGGCAGAGGGATGCAACATTTCGTCGATGGGACAGAGGCTGAAGCTTAGATGCCAGTTCAGGGCCTATCAGATTTGCGACTCTCTTTTGAACCTTGTCAAGGAGCGAGAGACTAGTAGCAGATGCACCAGCCCAGATGTGGCAGCAATACTCCATACATGGGCGAATGGTGGCCTTATAGAGGTACAGGATACTTTCGGGTGTTAGTAGTTTTCTAGCACGGTAGAGAGAGCCTACCTTTCTTGCAGCGGCCCTGGCAATGCCTTCAATGTAATTGTTCCAACTCATGTTTCCTGTGAACGTTAGGCCAAGGAGTTTGAAAGATGGACTCTCAGATAAAGAGTCGTTGGCCATTGCATTTAAAATGCATATTTACATTTTCTAAACATCATTGTGTTTAAATGATATTTTATATTCAAATATTGTAAAATAATTGCATGACTTAGAACATCTACAAAATACATTTTAAGAGAATCATTTACAAAGTGCATGTTAAATATGCTATTAATATTTTGTACTTTAAAAATAGTGTAAAAAATTGTGGTGAAAATAGAAAATAATTTTACTGTTTAGTATCGTAAACTTTTAAATATTATAATTTTTTCTAGGAAAATATACAATATATTAGCATTGTTTTTTTTTAAGATTTAACAAATAAAATTCCATTTTAAACGAATATTTTAGAGTGGAAAGTTTCATTAGTCATGGGAGTGTTGGTGATGAACATTTTTACTGGATTATAAAAATCAAAATAAAAACATGAGCAACTACAGAATTTAGTGGGAATAATCAAGGTACAAATGACCTCCAAAATATGCTCATCGGTTAAGGTGAGTACTTCCTTTCTTCCAAATCCTAGTTACGTGATGCATTTTAATCAGTCATTAACATTTTACTTTTTCGTTTTGTGAATCAAATATTTTATCAGTTTGTAAAATTGATAATACTTTGAATGCTGTGAGACCAATTGAATACATATGAAATACGAGTGTGTTCTTACCTCTCTGGATTGTAAGAATCTGCTGTGCTACTACTGAAAGTACTTCAAGGTCAATACGGTTAAATTCATCAAAACATGACCAAGCACCACAAGAAGCCAGACCCTACAACAGAAAACGACATTCTAAAAGTGTCAGAAAATATGCAATTCCATCATTGTAAACATGTTGTAAATATACACTATTATCTATGACTATATAAAAGATATCAACATGTATACTATTTCGTATATACCTTGACTGTTCATAGGCACACAATTTTATAGATGCAGATGAATATTTCTATACACTGGTGAACAAGGAATAGAATGAAAATGTTCAAATTTGATCGTAAAAAAAATTAATAATGAAGGTTGAAAACATAATGACATTTTCTGCTGGCAATTGGGAACAATATCAGTTTGCCATTCAGACTTCAAACACCACCACTTGTTATTGCCAGTGAGCAATCACAGATGTGTAAAAACTCGTAATAACCAAATAATAAAAGAATATAAAAACAAACAAAACTATGTGGAATTAGACAAACTCACTCGAATATACAAGGAAGAAAAACCTGCCAAATCATAGATTTCGCCGTTCCAGCAGCCCATAAGGTGAAGATTAAGAAAGGAGATAAATGAAGCAAATACACAGAATTTATCAGAGAACTAAAATATGAAACAAGAAAAAAATCGCTATAATACTAATAATTGTAGGATCATAAGGAACGGTAAGGGAAAAACAGGGAAAAGGACAAGGAGAAAATGGAATCAAAGGGAATACTAAGATGATGCACTGCGATCCAATGTTTAAAACAGTTTAAATCTTGCAAGCGTGGGAAGCAACTCACATAACCAATGACTGCTAACCAGCTATAGATAAGTTGAAAGATAAATAAAACAAAAGATCACACGAAACCAAAGGAACTGAAACTGTCAGAAATCCCATAAACCTCAGCAATAAAAAACATACACACTATCACTCATGTGGTGGTACGATGAAGAGTCAAGGAGGATTGAAAGACCGAAGGGGAGAGCACCTACCAGACCACTCTACATTAATGGTTAGTCTAAGGTTTGTTTCCCTGACTATCAGGCAGATAATATTAGCTCAGTAAAACATTTACCTCAAGCACCCTTATTAGTGACATGGTTACAAGGATAGAAATAGAAACAGAAAATTTCTGACATCTCTGGCGACTGCTCATGCAAGAAATACTGCAGACTTAGAATACAGCTTTTTGTTCTCCCTTTGTCAGAAAAATCACTCATTCAATACAGGGACTGAGAAACAAATTAGGGGAAGCGAGAGTTACGGGAGCTGACAACAACACATTCACAATGCATTGTTTACTCTCCATTAAAAAAATGATAATAATATTAAGTATTTTACTTAATATAAATTTAATTGACCTGTTTAGGGGAAAGTATGGCGATAGGTTTCCCTCTCACTAAATAAAATAAAGAAACAATTCAGTTGGCCAAGTTAATGTATGTAATTCTTGAGCAACTCGGCTAATTTACTCGAGTTATTCCCAACTTGATTTGAATAGAAATTGTCTACGCCTTTCACTAACATTCGATGCTAGGCAGTACATTTATTAGAATGACTATTTGAAAAGTATACTAAAATGAAATGGCATTGGTTTTTTTTTTGGTTTTTTTTTTTGCAAAAGAATGTGGGAAGACATTGATTCAAAATTGGAGAATGCGTTTATTTTGAGGAAAAATAGCAAGCGAATCACAAACCGCAAATTGACAACAACAAATTACAATACTAAATTTCAACAATAGTATGGGGGGGGCACAAGTGTAGAAAGAAAAACAATTGGGTAAATAAATTAATACATAACTTGAAGAAAAATAGACTTTTTAAATAATTTTTTATTGCTTACAAGAATTCAATTACACACTAGTATTTCATCCTCATTCAGGAAGTCATGATTACCACCAGTCGAGGGATTCAAACCTGGCCACAAAGCCATCTCTGACTCCATTAGCAAGGAACATAACGCTCAGCTGGTGTTAACCACGGCAATAATTTAGTTGAAAGTAACATTTATGAAGCATAAATGTCATTCAAGTTAGTCTAGACCAAGTGATTTTTAATATCATGATCTATGCATATGGGTTAAGTTACCGACTTTTTCATTTCAACATACAGTGCTCAATGATATGAATCCAGTTCTTAAAGGGGCAGACATAATTATTACTATAATTATTTTTTAAGACCTACAAACACAAGTGTTTCATCCCTTCAGGAATCACCAGTGCAGAGAGTCATAATTACTACCAGTTGAGAGATTCGTTGACAGCCACAAAGTTATCTCTGAAAGAAACATACCCCTCAGCTGGCGTTAACAGCAGCAATAATTTAGTTGAAATAACATTTATGAAATGTAAATGTCATTCAAGTTGATCTAAGGTGATCAAGTAATTTTTAATATCATGAATTACGCACCTGGGTTAAATTACCGACTTTTTTCATTTCAACATGCTTAACAATAAGAACCTAGTTCTTAAAGGGGCAGATATAATTATTACTATAATTATCTTTAATACCTACAGACACTAGAGAGACTGAGAGAGATTATTTTATATTCATCATGATGAAAATTCTCTTTACCTTTTTCATTATATCTACAACGAACTCTTGTTCATGCTATGAAATTAACAATTAAATATTTAATGCAGAAATACAATTTAAAGACACATTTTAACTATTATTAAATCCTTCTTCAATGCTAAGTCGATTTGCATGTTTCAAATTCAGAATGTCATAATCTCTAAGGAAATGAAACATAGAAATCAAATAGAAATAAGCAACAAATATCATTTTCAAATAGAAATAAGCAACAAATATCATTTTCAAATAGAAATAAGCAACAAATATCATTTTCAAATAGAAATAAGCAACAAATATCATTTTCAAATAGAAATAAGCAACAAATATCATTTTCTAATAGAAATAAGCAACAAATATCATTTTCTAATAGAAATAAGCAACAAATATCATTTTCTAATAGAAATAAGCAACAAATATCATTTTCTAATAGAAATAAGCAACGTATAATTGTTGACATTTTTTCTGTGGAAAAAAAAGAAATGTAGAAATAAAAACAAACCTTGAAAAATTTGCCTAAAGCTATGAAATCCAGTCCATCTGAGCAGTTGAAAACAACACATTGTTTGGCTACAGCTTTTGCCAAATCTTTGGTAGTTTCTGTTTTTCCAGTTCCTGCGGGTCCTTCAGGCGCACCACCAAGATGGAGATGTAATGCACCAAAGAGTGTCCTGCAAGTATGATTATGTCTTTGTATTTTTTAGATGAGGAATTTAAATCATAACAATAATATTCCCTACGTTTTGCTAGCAGATAGAAAATTAAAATCGATATTAATGATGAAGTCACAATAAAAACTAATTCTTATCTAATGTTCCAGATTTATTCAATCCTAGATCCTAGAATCAAAGTTGTTAAATTATGATTGAAAACCTAGAAAAAAAACTCAACATATCAGTTTTTTGTTAATATAGTAATTGTTTATTTTTTGTTAATATAGTAATTGTTTATTTTTTGTTAATATAGTAATTGTTTATTTTTTGTTAATATAGTAATTGTTTATTTTTTGTTAATATAGTAATTGTTTATTTTTTGTTACTATAGTAATTGTTTATTTTTTGTTAATATAGTAATTGTTTATTTTTTGTTAATATAGTAATTGTTTATTTTTTGTTAATATAATAATTGTTTATTTTTTGTTAATATAATAATTGTTTATTTTTTTAATATAGTAATTGTTTATTTTTTGTTAATATAGTAATTGTTTATTTTTTGTTAATATAATAATTGTTTATTTTTTTAATATAGTAATTGTTTATTTTTTGTTAATATAATAATTGTTTATTTTTTGTTAATATAGTAATTGTTTATTTTTTGTTAATATAATTGTTTATTTTTTGTTAATATAGTAATTGTTTATTTTTTGTTAATATAGTAATTGTTTATTTTTTGTTAATATAGTAATTGTTTATTTTTTGTTAATATAGTAATTGTTTATTTTTTGTTAATATAATAATTGTTTATTTTTTTTAATATAGTAATTGTTTGTTTTTTGTTAATATAGTAATTGTTTATTTTTTTTAATATAGTAATTGTTTATTTTTTGGTAATATAATAATTGTTTATTTTTTGTTAATATAGTAATTGTTTATTTTTTGTTAATATAGTAATTGTTTATTTTTTGTTAATATAATAATTGTTTATTTTTTGTTAATATAATAATTGTTTATTTTTTGTTAATATAGTAATTGTTTATTTTTTTTAGTATAATAATTGTTTATTTTTTGTTAATATAATAATTGTTTATTTTTTGTTAATATAGTAATTGTTTATTTTTTGTTAATATAATAATTGTTTATTTTTTGTTAATATAGTAATTGTTTATTTTTTGTTAATATAATAATTGTTTATTTTTTTAATATAGTAATTGTTTATTTTTTGTTAATATAGTAATTGTTTATTTTTTGTTAATATAGTAATTGTTTATTTTTTGTTAATATAGTAATTGTTTATTTTTTGTTAATATAATAATTGTTTTTTTTGTTAATATAGTAATTGTTTATTTTTTTTAATATAGTAATTGTTTATTTTTTGTTTATATAATAATTGTTTATTTTTTGTTAATATAGTAATTATTTATTTTTTGTTATTATAATAATTGTTTATTTTTTGTTAATATAGTAATTGTTTATTTTTTGTTAATATAATAATTGTTTATTTTTGTTAATACAATAATTGTTTATTTTTTGTTAATATAGTAATTGTTTATTTTTTGTTAATATAATAATTGTTTATTTTTTGTTAATATAGTAATTGTTTATTTTTTGTTAATATAGTAATTGTTTATTTTTTTAATATAGTAATTGTTTATTTTTTGTTAATATAGTAATTGTTTATTTTAGCAATGACAAATCTTGAGCAAACCTGTAACATCGATCTGTCAAAGGTGTGATGACCAATCTTCCACTGTTTCCCAAATATTCATAACCATATTTTAGCATGGAGTTAATCATTCGAGTGATTATCTGATCTTCCTGTAAAAATAAAAGAAAATGTATGATTTATCATGTCAATTCAATGTTTAATTCACTTATACTAAGATGTGTCTATCTCTCTATCATTTATAAACTGTTGGTTGTAATTTGCAGAACGTTGATGGGTGGCACAAGTGTTCCATTAGAAGGTGTAAAAGTTCAACAATCCAGAAAACACAATATTCCATAAATAAGAATATCAAAATAAGTAAAAAATAGATCAAGCACAATGGAGGGATCAAGGTCCAAATAAAGGATTGACGCTATACAATCTTCGTGTTGGGTATCAAAAGTATAATCTCTGGTGGATGGATAAAAGTGTCATGAACAAGTACAGCTTCCTAATCGTTCGTTTTCATGGCTTAAAATCAAAATTGTTCTTGATAGTGATAAGATGACAAAAGTAGAATGTGCATATAGCAACCATATTTCATGGCTTTCTTTCATTTTAAGCTTGCTTAACAAGAAACGACGAAAGATGGGTACGGACATTTTCTCTTTCTTCCCCCTCTTGGCATTCTCGCTTTTTCTTTCCTTTCTTTTCCATCAACCACAACAAACCGTGTGTTGAGCAAAATGTTTGTTTTCTCACTTCTATCACAGCTATATATGCATGTCACCTACAAAGGTGTTTTTGGCAAAGAATTGAATTTGCCACAACAGGGTTCACAGCAAATGGCACCCTTTCCTCAGCTCAGCCTTTCCTTCTTTTTTCTTACAGATAAAATATGACAAACTGATCTCTGCTCATTCGCGGTACAATAATATGTGGAGTTCATAAAATAGGAATTCTTGGTTTAAAATCCTATTGCCAATGTTGAAGAAATTACATTATACAAACTGGCAAGAAAGGGCGTTTTTACCAAAATAGATGAACAGCATCTCATCAAATACCAATATTCTTCAAAGAAGTTGTTACTTTAAAGAAATAACAACAACAAATATGCCAATAAGTTTACTAAAATGGAAAAGGATGTCATGTTGATTAAAACAGTAAGCATTTTAAAGGGCCATCAAACAGGTTTTAGAAGATATGAAATATGTTTCAACAAGATGCGATATGCCTAACGAGATTAATCTTACACTTTATAACAATTGCAAAAACTTCGTCAATTTCAATCATTTGGATCAACAAAATTTTTTAAGGTGCTTTTTAGTTGTTTGAGTTTTATTTTTGCAGTTTTGCCACAGCAACCAATATTTTGTATCGCTTAAAAATAATTTGATATCCAAAGAGGCTTCAATATAAATTTAATTGTTGAATTTAACATTAATAGGACACCTTTATTCATTTTCATTTACATTTCGTGGTTTGTAATTAGAAGAGAAGTGTTAATAATCTAATGGAAAGGCAAGGCTTACAAATGTGCCTCATCCTCCTCTTCTTACAAATGATGAAACAAAAATAGTTAGACTTTAAATTTGTGCTTATTTAGCCAATGCTGTTTAACTATGCCATTGACTGAATCACCAGCAATGCACTTGCTGAGTTTCCTGGTGTTTCTGTTGTTCTTCATCTTGACTAACCTAGACTATGCTGACGATGTAGCAATTCTCAAAGAAACTTTGCAACATCCAATCATCATAGACAACTTTGCATCTAAGATTAGCATAAAGGTAAATGCTATGAAAACAAAAATCCTCTCCAAACAATTCGTACCCTCTGAGAAAAGCACGATTTTTCTCAATGGGGAAAACCTAGAAGAGATCGATTGTTTAAAATACCAAGGCTCAATGCTTGTTGCCACGCGTCTGGGATATGATGACATTAACTAGTATGCTTTCAATCATCTATGACCCCGTCTGTGTTTTCATCTTAAGATCACAATAAGTACAAAAGGTCAGATTTATCAGCTACTTGTGAACGATCCTTCTCTACAGCTGCGGTCCTCGCTGATGAGAGCTGCAGGTCTCAAAAGGTTAGTAGTGTTTGACCTATACTGTCTCCACTAAATTATGCAAGTTTGCTAACACCATTCTGTCTCCAAATGTGGATGCAATGCAAGATCATTCCCCCTTAACCAAGCGCTTTTTAAGAGGAGACTTTGTTGATATGTCCACACGGCACACCACAATGCAGGAAAGTTCATCCACAAAGCAACAGCTCCAGAACCACTTCAAGATTAACAAAGACATCCGGGAGGCTAGCTGAAAATGCGGTTACACACCATCAAATCCAACCTCAAACCTCTGGTCCACAGATCTACAGTGTTTGCCATTAGCTGCTCATGACTATCTATGCCACTGCAAACCATCATGCATGGTTTGTATTCATTTGGGATGATGCATGTTCTATAGGAGGAGGCAGCTCAATCCATCCTGGTTGAATGCCGTGAAAAATCAAAAAAGAAAGTAAAAAATTATTCAAATTGAATGAAATATCGTTTAATGTTATAGATATTGTCATAAGAAAAAATGAAAACAACATCTTTGCATCTGATATTTGAGATAGAAAATACAACAATTATATTTATATCATAAGCATAAATTAATACTAATCAGAAAATAAGATTATAAAAATTATTTTTTAAGTTTCACACACAAAAAAAGTAATGACATTGTGAACTATTACATTTTCTAACATATAAATTACATATTTCAATGTAAAAATTCAACTACGTGAGTGCGTCAAAGATGAACAGCTCTTATATTTTAATAAGTTAAAATGAACTGTATACATTAAATATAATAATTAATAAAAATATATATATTTAATACTATTAAGATATTGCCTAATAACTTGATTTGTCAAGAAAAAATATGTACAAAAATAAGGTCTGTGCTATGAAAACAATATCACAGGAATATATTTTTATTTGTTTTGGTTAAAGTCTATGCTTTTTTTATGCCATGAAAACTTTAACCAAACAAATAAAAATATGTTCCTGTGATAGAAATTTGACTTATTATTATATTGAGATCATCATATCCAGAATATATTCTATGTAAAAAAATAGCACCTCAAGTTCTGAGTTAACTCCCTTGTAGATTATCCCCCTCTCTACAGTTTATAGATGATTAGAAAAAGTTCTTATGTTATGTAATGGATGGCTGGAACCATCCGATACATAACTGAAAAGAAAAAACTTCTTTAATAAAAGATTTAAAAGGTGAGCATAAAATAGAATAATCGATTGTCCACCAGTCGAAACGAAAAAGTGGTTACGTCGTAAACAGAGAAATCGGACGACGATTTTTTTGTTTACAAAACAAGGAAACGTGACATTCCTTGCAACTTGGCATGTATACAAAGTAAGCATGTGAGATAAAGTCAATAGTCGGTCAGCTGAAGAGGTGGCAAAAAGTTGTCAAAACGTGACCAGCAGATACACGCATCAGTATCGAGCAGAATGATTGACAGATCGCGTGGATTGGAAAAAAACAAGCGAAAGATATGCCAATATAAGAGGTGAATTTTGGAGTTTAACCAGAGAAGAGAAGCAGCAGAAGAAGAAGAAGGAGGAGAGAAGAGAGAAGAAGAAGAAGAGAGAGACTCCGATAGGAAACGTGTGATTATTGGGAGCATAACGTCTCCACACACCCCTCTCCATCACTGAAATGAACAGTAAGCCACACTGTTAAATTTTGAACTATTGAAAATCTCTGTGTAAAACGAAAATAATTTCAAAACAAAATATATTTTTATATAAAAAGCCGGTGTGTCTTACGTCTTCATTTGTTATGCTGAGTTACGTCTGACCTTTGTGTGCATATCAAATTCTGGTTAGCCGGAATCATTATTTTGACAGGTATGACAGCTACAGAAGCCGAGAAATGAAAAATGCACAGTCAAGGGGGAAATAACTCTGTCGTCTTAGCCGTTACCATAACAACCAGAAAATTAAACAACTAGACGATCAATAAGAGACGGCTACTGGGTTTTTGTTGCAGCGGGGAACTTACTAATTACGACCGTTCCCAATCTAGGGGTCCTGGCGCTATATAGCACTTATACAAAACTAGGCTAAGCTTAATTATATGCCATTTCTTTCATTTTATTCATTCAGGCATATGAATAGTTGATGTGAATAAGGGTCTGTAAAAATGACCTAAGGGTTCGAATATAATCGTGATAAAACTGATTTTGGGCTATTATAGAAAAAATGTTACATTAAATCTGCCAAGAAAATACATGTCATCATGGTATTGGGTAATCTCTCTCTCTCTCTTTCTCTCTCTCTCTCTCTCTCTCTCTCTCTCTCTCTCTCTGTATATATATATATATATATATATATATATATATATATATATATATATATATATATATATATATATATATATATGATTGTTGAGTTGGATTAAATCCGACGATATGAAATAAAATGGAGGTGGAAGGACCTGAATACTCAACGTTTCGCCCGATTTATGCGGGCTTCTTCAAGAAGGATGGTCATTGACGAGAGAGTCGGAGGACTGGGGCTATATATAATGATGGGGGAGAGCAGTGTGTTTTCCTTATGTAAATTAGATGTCATATATACATGTATATACATTTTATGAGAAAAAATAAATAAATAATAAATAGTAAGCTAGTGTGGTGGATTACGTCTAAAAGATAAAATATCGTAGAGATTAAAAAATTGCGTCTGGAAATATAGCGGTGATAGATTAAGTAAATAAAATGACACGATATTACGAAGGAAGTTTTTTTTTTTTTTTAAATAGAGATAATTGAATTGGGATAAAATAGCGTAGTAACTTAAAAGATGGTGTATAAAAATAAGAATAGGAGGTGATAAAATGGAGTCTAAAAATAGATAATGATAAAATAAAAACAGTAAATAAGTAAAATAAAAATAATAAAAATTAAGTGAAATTATGTATATACATGTATATATGACATCTAATTTACATAAAGAAAACACGCTGCTCTCCCCCATCATTATATATAGCCCCAATCCTCCGACTCTCTCGTCAATGACCATCCCTCTTGAAGAAGCCCGCATAAATCGGGCGAAACGTTGAGTATTCAGGTCCTTCCACCTCCATTTTATTTCATATATATATATATATATATATATATATATATATATATATGTATATATATATATATACATATATATATATATATATATATATGTATATATATATATATATACATATATATATATATATATATATATATATATATATATATATATATATATATAAGAGCAAATAGTTAATAAAACATGTTAAAAACACTTTGAAAAAGAGTTAAAATCACATTTAATTTGAAAAGGAAACACTAAATAAGTGGATAGTCCTTAATCCGCGGAGTTTCGAAGAAATACTTTCCTTCTCATCAGAGGGTAGGAATTAGCAAAATGCGGGATTGGATTTTGCATGCAAAAGTATTTGATGAAACTGCAAGTAAGTCAAAGATCTTACTTGATAACAAAAAGTGGAGCATAGTGAATAGGGTGAAGAAAAAGATGATTTCACGTGGATGGATTAGTCTGGTGAAAGGTAAAATGACGGTAAAATCCAAAAATGTAAATCCAAGAAAGTTAGTTAAATTTTCATTCGCACAAGTAAAATCCAATTTTATATATATATATATATATATATATATATATATATATATATATATATATATATATATATACATATATATATATATATAAGTGACCTTATCTGTCTGTCTGAGGAAGAATCTCTACCAAACTCATCTGTCAATTTCTGATCTCGAGACATGAAACTTGATATGTAGGGAATTTGAACCTGTGGAGCAAATTCGATTTGGTTTTTAGCTGATAAAAATAGCTGCTAAGGAGTCAAAGAATAGCACTTGGGAAGCGTAAGTTGACTTAAAGTGCTCTTGTATGTATGTGCAAGTATACATTTATAGGTTAAACAACGTTATATTTTGCGCAGCTTTTATATATGTGCGGATTTAGGTTAGACGGTAACAGATAAGGCTGAAGAGCTATATGTCTTGGTTTCGATTTTAGCTGATAGTACACAAGGCATTTTTTCTTTACTTCTGAAATCATTACTATATATTGGGTACAATATCATAACCAATAGTGAATTGACTCTATAATAATAAATACGAAATCTGCATAAATTAAAATATAATATTTAAACATATTTTATGACCGAGCAAGTATAAAACTGGTAAATGTTGTCTTACCTCCCAGTAATAGCGCAGTTGACTAAGCCATTGGAAATCAAGTTCACTGGAAATGTGATTTTTCACCAATTCTGCAAGAACGTCTCTTGCATGGACATCAAGAACAATCAATGCTTGAAGTGTGACACGATTTTGCTTTGATAGTTTTGCACGCACCAAAGCAACAACATCGTTTATCTGATTGTTGTTCACTTGCAGGTATTGTTTCATAGCATCTGGTCCATCACAGAGGGACTTATGAACATAGCTGGTCCAGTAGGTTTGACTCACACACAATACAGTTTGACCAGGCCATTTTTTCACCCATTCAACACGTTCAGTTTTCATATAATCTTCAAGGGTTTCTCCAATTTTCTATTATAGTATGCAATAAAAAAAAATCAGGTTTTTTTTATTTGCTATTTTTTTTAGTTTAGTATGGTATAACAAATGTAGAATCAAAAGAATAAAATACAACGAATTATTTTTTAAGTTTTTAAGTTGTTAAGTTTTTAAGTTTGTTAACTATTACATTTTCTGACATATAAATTACATATTTCAATGTAAAAATTTAACTATGTGAATATATCTACTGCAATTAAAAATGAACAGCTCTTGTATTTTAATAATTTACAATGAACTGTTTTATCTCACACATCCTAGAAATAGGTGCATTTTAAATGCCAGACAATGTGACATATGTGCGCGAAATATTCAATTTAAACCAAATACAAAATGCAACAATTTTTCAATCATTTTAACATTAAAATGATGAAGATAATCAAAGTTAACATTTGAGAAAATTTTATACAAAGAACCAAAAAATATTGTAGAATTATTTTGTTGAATATAGTAACAACAAAGTTTATAAAATTAATCTAAATTAATTATACAAAACGTAATTAGATCAAAACAAAATGATATGAAACTGAGATTTCTGATGAAAAGAAATTTTCAAATCTTTATCATAGGCTTAAGATTGATGCAACATTAAGTCTTACCTTATGAATTGAAGCAATCATATCTGACTCCAATTCAAGCAGCCATTTTTCTACCTGACCTCGAGCCTTGGATGTTGAGATAACATCTTTCAGTTTAACAAATTCTCCTTCACTGCTCATCATATGAGTGATGTCCTGTGTGTCAGTAAACTCAAGTTTGGCTATCCCTTCAAAACATTTTTTTAAATGTGGTTGGACACTATAGTAACAAAAATGAAAATTATGTGATTAACTTACTTTACTTTAAATATAAAATTTTTAATAAAGAAAAAGAAAACTCTGCTTTCTAACTTAGAAAAAAGCATTTCTAAAAAAAGAACCTACCTGTAATAGGTTAATGTTCAAAGTTATTTATCATGATTATCTCCCTTGGATAAGAGTTCTTCCGTTTATACATTACAATAAATAATTATCTGCGTTTGTACAAAATTATCCAATGTTGAATAAGCTATTCCACTCTTCCATATTTTTATTACAATGTGCTTTCTGGGTTGCTTCTACCATGCAAGAAAATTCCTCATATCTGCCAATATTCTATATTTCTACAAAGCATTAGCATGGAGTATTGTTGTCACAACCACTAGTCTCTCTTTTGTAGACGGAATCTAAAAGAGTCTCTAATCCAGCCATAGCATTCGACTGAGGAGCCATACGAGGATGCTGAGAAAATGTAATTCAAGATTTAGAAACTTACAATGCATAAATAAGGTGATAAGACTCCAGCCATGAAAACAAAATGAACCAATCCTTAAATGGCCGTGATGTGACAGTCAGTGACATTCAAGACAAACTTGCCAAACTGTCTGCTCGAATTGAAGTCTGAAAGGCACAAATCAAAGTCTCCTTTCCTTTCTTGGAGAAGCATTTGTAAACGCAGAGGATTGAACTTCCTATAAGTATCAAAATTTGCATTACTGGACATCTCAAAATTCTCTCTGCTGAGTTCAAATCTTATTTCAACAAAGTACCACTGGATGTTCCATGGCACAGAGACCCTTTCAACACTGAAATTGAACTGAAGATGAATTCAAGGTTTCAAAAGCAATGATGCTGGCCTTAAGTAACAAAAAAGACCTGTCCACCTTCTGGTTGTCTATTCAGGGTGTGTATCTCCTACTCAGCAAGAAGGCATCCGTAATGCTAATACGATTTGCAACAACAGATTTTTGCAGATGTGGATTTTTTTTAAATGAAGTCCAGAAACTGTCTTGATGTTAGGAATAATATTCCTCCTGCAGTGTCCAAGATGGAGCCGGACAGTTACAAAGAGACACAAGCGAAATAATGAATGGTTAAAAACTTAAATGCGTATAAAAAGAAAAAAAAATCATTTGAAATGGGTCTTTTCATTTCTTTCCGAACAGAAGAGACAGAATGAAAAGTCAAAAATCGTGCTTTCTCATTTGGGTCGATCTGAGCCTGGACACGGACCTATAAAGGCAGATTTCATGGAAATAATAAAAAGACATCAGTTTCTTTTTCATAACACTTAGTTCCAGAGAGAGAAGAGATTCAACATTTGTAGACTTTATTTACATTCTAGGGTAATAATAAACCAAAAAGCAACAAACTTTCATATTCTTTATTTTTAACAAAATTGAAATATGATTTAGATTTGTAGAAACAAAAATTTTCATTCGAAAAAATAATTGCTTTGAACATTTTGACCTCTCTTTACTTAATAATTCACTAAAATTCAAAACTCAGCCAATTTTAATGAAATTTGCAGTATTTATTAAATAATCATCGACGATTATAATGTATCTATTATTTTTTTGATGTTAATGGAAATGCATTATTTTGTTTAAACAAAAACACCTTTAATAAATTTATAGTTTTAAATACTAAAAAGCACAGTCTTTGCTTTTTTTTAATGAAAATAAAGCATCATAGATTTAATTATTTCAGTAACATTACGAAAAAGTCTGTGTTAATGAATCAATAAGTAATTTCTTGAACTAACGATCTTATCATTGAATTAAGCATTGTTTATTCAATATTTTCACCAAAAAACATGTAATTGCAAAAAAAATATTTCATGTTATGCCAAAGATAACGTTTTTAGTGTAAATTTTAAATTTAATATTCTATTATTTTTCTTGCACACATAAGCGTGTAAACATCGGTGTAATATTTTTTTCTATAATCTAAAAAAAAAAATAAAAGTGATCAGGATCATTATATAATAATAATAATAATAATAATAATAATAATAATAATAATAATAACTATTTTAAAAAATGAAAAAAGTTCTGCTTGTTGCGGGGCCGGTTGTCCGGGTACAATCGACCCAACAACTAACAAGGTAGACACGGGCAAAAAGTAAACAGCAAAAAAGGCAAAGAAGAATGATAGACAAGTTATTTGGTTAAAGACGAGTGTTCGCTTTTTTATTTACAAAAGAAGCGAAAAATCGTATGATCTGGATGCTGGTCGCCTGGAAGGCCACACGTCACTGGAGGCTAAGGTCTGGAGGTATGGAACAGGTACTCTAGACGTAGCGTGGTTCAGGGTTGCTCACTGGAGCAATAGGCTGGATATCAGGGCGATCCAGAAACGGGCAACGGACATTGAGAATGAGGTGGTCAGTGTTAAAGAATGGACGACACCGCGAACGGAGGATCAGTGTTAAGGAATGGATGGTCGGTAGGGAGCAAGGTGCGAGTGAGGTGCAAGCGAAGTTGCACGGATGATCGAGGTGCAAGCGAGGTTGCAGGAAAGCTGCAGGAGTGAGCTGGAGGCGCTGGAGTGAGCTGGAGGCACTGGAGTGAGCTGGAAGCATGAAGGGCTGGAGAGGCTGCAGGAATGAACAGGAAGCTGCTTGAGTGAGTTAGAAGTGCTGGAGACTGGAAGTGAAGTTCGCTGCTGGTGAGTTTCAAGAGGCAAGGGCTATTTGAACTGCTGTTGCTGCTGGAATCCTTTGGCGGGTGGGTTCGGTCGACGTGACTGGTAGCATCAGTCGTTGTTTCAGGGGTCTCCTCCTACTCCCTGGCTCCCGGCCGAAACTTGTTTGGATTTATTTGCTTTCCCACTAAGCAAATTAGGCACAAAGCCGTTTTTTAATGTGGAGAGATTGGGGAAATGGGAGCTTGATAGTGACAATTGGTATGAAGGATTTCCCCTACATTGACCAATAACTGATTCCTACAAGAGCAATGGTCTTATATGTGGGGTCGCCCTCACATTGGTCTTTGAAATTCATGCTCAGCCCCCACAGAGGCCGGCCAAAACTTGTTGGATTTATTTGCTTCCCCACTTAGAAAATTAGGCACAAGGCGATTTTTTAATGTGGAGGGTGAAGGGGAAATAGGGACCAACTCCCCGTGGAGTACGGGAGCTGGATAGTGACAATTGGTATGAAGGGTTGCCCCTACATTGACCAAGGTCTTATATGTGGGGTTTCCCTCACATATGGTCTTTGAAATTCATGCCCAGTCCCCGGGGGGAGGGGGACTTGTTTAGTTGAGCTGAGGCTGGCTGTATTCATTTGGCCAGTGTGTTGTTAGAGACGTCACTCCCAATAAGACAAACAATCGACTCTAATTAATTCTAGAACAAAATTTATGCAATCAAAAGTAAATTGTGAGTTTGTTGATTCCATTTTAATTAATTTCGTCTAAAATGTAAAAAGTCAATTGCCTGTTTTGTTGGCGTTTTGTTGATATATTTAAATTCCGATTCTCTACCTCATCCCATCCCTACACTCGCTGTGATTTCAGAGAAATATGCGACTGAATGAGTCAATTCTAGAATTCATGTTAGGAAATTTGGAAAAATTAAATAAAATGTAAGTTTGTATTTTTTCTTTTTCTTTTCTTTTTTTTTTTGAGTGTTTAATTTTTTCATTAATAAGTAATCATTTTCTTTCAAATATGAATTCGATTTAAAAATCAATAAATAATGGTTTTAACTTTTTTTCAATGAATAAATTGTCAGTAATAATTAATGTCAGTGAATTTACTTAATTTTTGCACACTTATGCACTAATCAATGTGCCTAGCCCTCGAGCCAAGAACACAGTGTAGTATCTGTTCTGATGCTTCATTTAAGTAATTGGTCAATGTGGGGGAAACCCTTCATACCGAGACAATTACTATTTATTTGGACACTGCCAAAGTGCCTGCTCCGGAGAGCTGGTTTTTCCCCGCATTAAAAAAACTATCTTGTGTCTAATTTACTTTTGTGGAGAAGCAAATAAATAAAATACACTAATGAATGTTTTTTAAGTTTGAATTAATTCTATTTAATTTAATTATTAATAAATTATGCATTTTTTCAAAATCTTTTTTAATAAATTAATTAAAAATACAATTGAACTTTTGACATTTTGGGCTTCTATAGAAATTGTGCACATCCCTTTTTCGTTTGCTTTGATCCAGATTCTTTCTCGCTTTGGGGGTGGGGGATAATTATGCAATTGTTTATAGTAAAAACAAGATGATCTTTTTTCTATTTCAGCATCTTAAGACTTTCCTAATTATTATATAAATAGTTCCAGAAAACAAATATTTATCTTTCAAGGGAATTTTACAATTAATTTATTTAGTTTTATAATTTAGCTGAATTTCTGAGTTTTCATAGCCACTGTGAAAACATTTTTCATTATAACTTATGCAAAAATACTTTTTTGTTTTTAGAGATTAACTAAAGGCTTTAATCTTTTAAACACAATCAAAAAATAATCAAGAACTTATAAAAAAAGTTACGATAAGCCGTCTTTTTAAACCATGACTCCTATCAGTTTTCGCCATTAAATTGCACCTATCTAGTGAATATAGAATCTAAAATGTAAAACATAAATGGTGTCGTTCTAAAAAGTGCTGGTCTCCATTACCTTGTACTGAGATCAGGATGTGATTCGAATGATGCTTAAATACGACTGGCTTGAATAGCTACCCTCTTTCTTTCTCCACTTTGTTGGTATAAGTTCTTCTCTTCATTTCCAAAAGCAACTTAGACTTTTCACAATGAAAATTGTTTTAAACCCAACTCTAACAAGCTGATGCAAACGTAAAAATCTCTATAAAACGAGGAAACAATCAGTGTTCTCTACAGATTAAACCTAGCGCACCTCAAAAGACACAAGAACATATGCTCAGCCCTCCCCCTTCACGAGGTGACAACAAGAAAGGAACTCTTCAACTCAATCACCTCTACACACCCATTTACAGAACAAAGTAGATCAACAAAGTGCAACGCTGCTTAATACTTACACATGCATAAAACTCATAATTCACACTAATACACCACATTTGCTGAACATTTTTGGATAAAATAGAAAAATACAAGTAAAAACCAGTGCGTACTGAGGTGTCAACAAAGAAAGCAAAACAAGAAGAAAGAAACAATTGAAAAAGACTAAAGCAAAACATTGACCGTATGCGTACATGCCATTGTCATTGTAATTCGGTATTATTCAGCTAAGCTACTGTTCAGAGAAGCTGGAGAAACATACAAGCTTATTTGAATCTTCCCTTTAATTAAATGAATCTGATTTTCATAAATGAATGCATACAGGGGTGAAGTGTGATCCTTTCATAAATCTTTCAAAGAAAGATCGAAAAACAAATACTTACCGAGTTGGGTCCTTCGTTTCAGATAATATTTCAAGTAGTTCTTCATTTGATAAGAAGAAAAAACGAGGAAAATAGAGTCGCTTTTTTTCCAAATATTCATTTAGTCCCTGATTGAATAGAGAAAACTTGCTTAAATGTTAAACTCCAAATTTATTCAATGGAAGTCATTTTAATTATGATATTAAGCTAATATAAATTACAGATTATCGCTGTAATAATAAAACTATTAAAATAGTTTGATATGTGTACTTCTCGCCTATATGTAACTTTCATAAATACATATAGAATTATTTCATTTATTTATTATTACTCTTTTCTCTATAACCTTCCCCTAGCAATATCTTTCTAATTACAGATAAATACAATTCATAATAAAAGAAAAAACATCCATGTAAAACTTTGATCAACAAATTGCTGGAGTTTGAGAATAACAATATGGTTACCCATCTTAACAGTGGGTCATTTGAGATTTAATGAAAGAAATAGCAAGACTAATTATAACGAGCAACGAAGACAAAGTTTAAGTTGGAATTAATTGATAGACAAAATAAAAGGTGAATATTCTTAACACTTATGAAACTTGTTGTATGATGTGAAAATGTTAATTTTAAAATAATTTTTAAAAAATTACGCGTCTGTAACTGATTTACACGAGCCAATAAAAAGCAATTGCACCTTTAAACTTATTGAATGTTTAAACTATTATACATTTTCAGTTTGACAGGAGAAGGAAACGATCATTGTAAACTGAAACTGAAATATTTCTCTATAATGGTTGAGAGATTATCACAAATAATCTTTAAAATTGCATCCCGTTATTATTATTTACTCACTAGGAGTAATATATAAAATATTATTATTTACTCACTAGGAGTAATATATAAAATATTATTATTTACTCACTAGGAGTAATATATAAAATATTATTATTTACTCACTAGGAGTAATATATAAAATATTATTATTTACTCACTAGGAGTAATATATAAAATATTATTATTTACTCACTAGGAGTAATATATAAAATATTATTTACTCACTAGGAGTTCTTGCATGTCATTATCAGTAATCACTCACTGGCAACAACAGATGCTGTTCCCTATAGTTTGAGTTACGACAAGTCTCTCCAGCTTTCCGGTAATTTCCTCTGCTTTTGATACTCATTGCAAATCTTTCTGCATTCATTTTACCAGAAATCTAGTTATAAGAAAATCAAAATAGCTCAGTTCATAAAACACCAGACTAAAAATCTCAAGGTTTTGGTTTCAGTTTCCGCTCATGGTATGTACTTTATTTGCTTGGAATTTATTATTTAGTATTAATGCAATATTTTGCATTTCTAAAAGAAGGTAAGATATTCGTTTGCAAAAATTGTGATTGACAGACAGGTAGGTAGACATATACAGAAAATGCCCCTTATATTATGAATGAGTACGCCATTTTTCTCGCACTGGAATGATTATTTCTTCAATTTTTGAGAGAAGTTTAGTCAACTCACTTTTTGGATTAATTCCAATAATTCATTTGATTTTTTAAATTTTTCAAGAATTTTGTCAATTTCCAAAACTGCCAAAACATGCTTATCAGCCATTGCAGCTTTCATAATCTCTCGCCAATTCTTGTCCACAGTGGAAAATCTACGCCCTTCTTCAGGCATTTGAGCCATGATATCTGGAGAACTAAAAATGGGCTCAAGGTAAAGCCAGGTCACTTGAACTTTGAGCCACTCATCCAAGATATCTTGTAAACGAATCATCTTTTGTTCCCAATCCCTGAAATAGTACATAAAATATTCAACAATCAATTACACTTATTAATAATCAATTACACTTATTAACAATCAATTACACTTATTAACAATCAATTCCATTTCGTGTAACTAACATGATATCAATATTATCAGCTTACTGTTTTCATCTTGGATATTATTCTCACAAATTTCAGTCGATGTGACCTTCAGCCTTGTTCAAGTGCATCGTATCAAACTCGAGAATCTGCACAAAATTTCGAATAGAACTCTTCATGTAACGCATGGGCAGGCTTTTCTTATTCTATCACCTATTACTGGATAGAATTCTTAAGTAATTTTAAATTATATTCTTAGTACTGAGGATTGAAACTTCGACCTTCAAAAGACTGTCAGTTAACACTTTATCCATTGCAACACAAGTCCACACAGATTAAATATAAAGATTCTGAAGTTTGATACACCTGAAAAAGATCGAAGGTTCTATGGGCGAAATATCCAAGATAAGAATGATCCAAATCATACAAATTATCTCATTTCAAAAACTGCAAAACAATATAATAATCAATTATTGCAAAGCACATGATGAAAAAGAAAATATACATAATTGTAAAATTTGAATAACATTTGAAATCTTATTCCACAATATATACTGACATTGGAATTCAGTTATATTTTTAAGACCAAGGACACACATCATGATAAATGTCAGTTTATGTCAGTGATATCACACTTATTAATAACAGTTGTTCGAAATAAATTCAATTTTTTAATATTTTTATTTCAGAAGCACTTGAAGTGCTTAATGGTTGTTTCCGTTTATTCTGTGTAAGTTTGAAATATAAACAACTGGAAAGCATCAGAATATTAGAAAAGAGAGACCTGTATCATGATGATTTATGCCAAATTAAAAATTTGTGCTTCTTGAATACCTTGAAGGCCATGAGATGTGAACTGAATAATAGTTATGGAGATATGGAAGTAACTTGCAGAAAACACCATAAACACTCTGTGTCTGCACAACGAAATTCATTGAGAAACAGCAAAAAATAGTGTAGCAAAATTCATTGAGGAATAGCAAAAAAACCATGCAACAAAATCTAGGTGAGTCCATGCAAATCTTGGCAAGAGGGATGGGTATCAGAGTGGCGACTATAAAGAAAGTGTTGATATTAAAGAGCAAGGGCCAACTACTCACCACCAAGGCTCAAGAGTACTGGCTTTTGAAATTTAAGAAATTCATCACTGAGTCGAGTCAGGATACTCTAGTTTTTCTCAGAACCAATTGCACAACACACAGAACAATCTTAACACCTTGTATTAAGGATAGATATAGAAGAAAGAGAAAAGGAAATAATAGGGAGAGAGGAGGTATGATTTGTCTCACCTCATTTCTGCTTCAAAAGGCTTGATGAAAGGTGATCCCCTCATGGTCTGAGTTTTGACTATGTGGTCATCAAGCAACAATTGAATATCATCAACTGCGGATAAGACATATGTGTCTGTTTCACGATAGGGAATCATTGTAAATTCTAACTGTTAAGAGAAAAAACAAATCATTTAGTCAAACATTACAACAATATTCAAGCATTTTAAACTCCCAAAAATAAACTATTACAAAAATATACGATTAACATTTTTTTAATTATAACTTAACTTAATCTTGGAAAGATAATTGGTACTAGTGTATTTACGACCGATACTGAAACCAATTTTTTGTCAGCATACATAAACTCACAGAATATATCAAAATGCTTAGCCAATCCAATTGCAGCAGACGACAATTGTCAATAGAGAATTGAATATAGTGTAAAATTAAGAAAATTGATTAGTGATCATAATTTTGAGTTTGGACAGACATTTCAGTCTTCGGAAGGAATTATTGAATTTTATCAAAAAAGAAAACGTATAGGTCAATTTCACCCTAATCCTTAAAAAAATCTTACCCAACCATAAGTTAATGGTTCAGGTTCTAAAATGCTAACCGGACTCTAACTTTACTCTAACCTAGTCGGTCAGCTTCAAAAGTTGTACCAGTAAAAAAAAAACAATCGAGGAAAACATGTTGTTGTTGTTTACAATTTTCTTCATAGAAAAAATACATATTTTTTCATTAAAATTATCATAGATGACTGGGGGTTTTTCTTGATTAAAGTTTTCCATTAATTTTTCCAATTTAATAACATCGTCCCAATCTTATTTTGATATCATGAAGTTTTATTTGGCTTTTTCCAACTGTTTATGTAAACTGCCAGAAATGCAGACGAAACCTCAGTTTCAACCGATGTCTTAAACATTTAAATGAAAAGACACTTTTTTACAATGTTTACTGCCAAATCAGTTTAAATCTGAAGTGTGCATTGAAACAATTTTTCTTGTAATGAAAAGTTGCTTAAATGTATAAGCAAATCATGAAACAGCTGATCCAAAATTGCTTACAAAAACAAGTTCTCAACATTAAATCAACGTTACATGGCAATTACTAACAATTAATATAAATATAAAGAATGAAATTGCCACAATTTATTTATTCAACTGATATAACGAATACACAAGATTAATTTTGTGAATCTTTTCTATAACGTTAAATATTTGATTGTAATCATCTTGGAATTGAAAAATGACTGTAAATTAGTTAATCATATTGAAAATAATTTTATAACTAATTGATACATTAGTAATTAATTAAACTGAAAACAATAAAACTAGCCCCACTCTCAATAGACAGAAAAAGAAAAAAAAAGACATTTACTGGTTCCCAGTCTGTTCTCATTTTCTCCATAGCTTTCTCCAGTGAGAATTCCTTGCTGGCAGATTCACTGATCCTTTCAAAGTTAGCAACAAAAGGTTCTAAATTCATGTCTACCAATTTGGACAAGCTGGAGGTTTCATCTGGTTTGAGAATGAAACCAACAATCTCCGAGATTTGCTCCCAGTGACGTTCACGCAATCCAGGGTTGAATAAAGTTTGCACCAACGGCATATGAGTCTTGAATTCCTCCACTTGTGATTTTGTCTAAAGACAATACAAGATGAGATTAGCACATTTTAATGTTACAAACCGCAAGAAACTTGAATTTGGACAAAGAGATTACAAATGTTTGATTACAATAAAACATTACAGACCAGCAAGATCAACATGCCTCACTTCTAGATCTCTTTCTGACAACGGTTCCCGATGATTGTACAACAAATGCCCACAGCCCACTCGGGAATGCTGACCATGCTGTGATAATGGTAAAAATCAGCCTAAATTCTCGCCCTAAAACTGAAGACCCACTACTCAAAACAACGAGGTATTACAAAAAGGCTGATAGGGAAGCCATCAGGGAACTCATCAGAGATGCCCCATGGCAAAATATCTTTACTCTTCCAGCGGAACAGTGTGCAAATGAGACCACTGAATAGTTCAAAACTGCAATTGAAGCACATGTTCCTGCACGGAAATTCTATAGCAAGCCCCACTCTCCCCAATGGTTTACTTCTGCTTGTGCAGCTGCCATTTGTCAAAGGCAGCATGCGTTCCACAGATTCGACCGACATAAGTCCATCTCAAATAAACAGAAGTATATAGAAGCTAGAAATAATTGTAAGAGAGTGATAGAGACAGCTAAGACAGATTACTCTGAAGCCACCAGAAAATGCATTAAAGCACAGAAATTAGGAACCCGGGATTTTTTTAAAATCTACAACAGCGTAGTAAATAATGGGGAGTCAACTATTCCCCCACTATCAAACAATCATGAGGTTGTTTGCACGGCAACTGACAAGGCTAATCTGCTTGTCAGTCGATTTGCCTCAAACTCCACACCGGACCTGGTACACCACGCCCTCCCTGATTTTCCTTTGTGAACAGATGCCACACTAGACGATTTGAAAATCACCCCTTCTCAGGTACATGCTATTATAAAAAACCTAGACACCTCAAAAGCATGTGGACCAGATCTCATCCCGGCTGTGCTATTAAAAAAATGCGGAGGTTGCTCCAATTTTCTCCAAACTTTACAATAAATACCTTACCGAATCTTGCTTTCCCGACTGCTGGAAAACCGCTTCTGTGGTACCAGTTTTCAAGAATTCTGGCCTACTGAATTATCGCCCCATTAGCCTCCTTCTGCTTTTCGACAAAATATTTGAGTCCTTAGTTAATCAAGCCCTAGTCCAGCACCTAACAGCTGCTAAACTCCTGACTGACAAACAATATGGATTCAGGCAAGCCTGTTCAACAGCAGATATCTTAACTGTAGTTTCTGAACGTATATACCGTTCATTGGACAAAACAGGGGAGGGTAGAGCGGTAGCCTTGATATATCTAAGGCTTTTGACAGGATATGGCATGATTGTCTTCTAAGGAAAATTAGATCATATGGAATCACTGGAAGAATTCATAATGTAATTAAATCCTTCTTAAGTAAGAGAAAAATCCAAGTTGTCCTCAACGGTCGTACATCTAAACAATATGACATAAATGCGGGAGTACCTCAGGGGTCTATCCTTGGACCTCTATTATTCCTGATATTCATAAATGACCTGTCTGATAAAATTGTATCGGAAATGGGTATATTTGCCGATGACACCACGCTCTATAACAGATATGAGGGGAAAGCAAATGAACACATATCCAAGGAAATGGCAGAAACACTAGAGGATGACCTCCAATCTGTAGTGGAATGGGGACAAAAATGGTTGGTCACATTCAATGTTGCTACCTGCTAGCTTGTTTCCTTCAATAACTACAAGAAACCTTCTCTACCACCAATAACAATGGCCAAGAACACATTGCCTGAAAGTACTTCATTTAAACTCCTCGGCCTAACGTTTACAGGGAATATGAACTGGAATAGATACATTGAGAGCATTTCCAAGGCTCCCTCTACCGTGCTAGAAAACTACTTACGCCTGAAAGTATCCTGTACCTCTATAAGGCTACCATTCGCCCATGTATGGAGTACTGTTGTCACATCTGGGCTGGTGCATCTGCTGCTTGTCTCTCGCTTCTGGGCAGGGTTCAAAAGAGAGTCGCCAACCTGATAAGTCCTGAACTGTCATCTAGGCTTCAGCCTCTGTCCCATCGACGAGATGTTGCATCCCTCTGCCTGTTCTACAAATACTTTAATGGTGAATGCTCTGACGAATTGCAAACACTTGTACCTCCTCGACGTAACTATCCCTGACAAACACGACAAGCTAGTAAGTCTCATCCCTTTACAGTAGAGATCCCTAGGTGCAAGAAAGCCTTTTACTCCAATAGTTTCTTCCCCAGAACGACAGGTCTTTGGAACTCCCTTCCGGGATTCTGCTTTCCCAACTGTACTGATATGCAGAAATTCAAGTGTAATGTGAACAAACATCTTTCTACTCATCTCCCTTCATAATGCCCATGCAAATTAAGTCCCTGATAGTAGCCCCCTGCTTCAAAGTGGCACTGTGCCTTGTTTGGGGTGAAAATTGAATAAAAATTAAAAAACAAAAATGTGATATAAAAGATATAATACTAGCTGAAGTACACATCTATACATGGGTTTTCAACTTTTCGTTTTCTACATACAAACTTATTTTATAATTTTAAATTGTAGTAAAAAAGATTTTACCTTTTTAATTTTATATTTTATTCAAATAAAAACAATTATAAATTAGTCAGAACTAACTATATAAAATTTACTGATATTCAAATAAAAACAATTATAAATTAATATAACTAACTAAAATTTATCGATAATTAAGATTTTTAATAAATAAAAAAAATATAATTTTAAATTGTAATAAAAAATTACTCTATTTAATTTTATATTTTATTCAAATACAAATAATTATAAATTAATGATAACTAACTAAATAAAATTTATTGATAATTAAAATTTTTAATAAATAAAAAAATTAAGAGGACCAAAAAAGATTCTCTTTTACTTACATTACAGACTTACAAAAGATACCACATTTCCATGATCCAAAAAAGTAACTTTTACCTATATCGAATATTACCAGTAACCACATGTTATCAATTAATAAGTTATAGGTCAGAAAGCAATGCTAGATTGGATACTAACAAATATTAATCTTAAAGGTCATTTCAAGGTTACACGGTGAAAATTCAAAGTTGTTCTACTATAGTAGAAAATGCTTTAAAACACCCTAATAACATGAGAAATTTTTTATATAGAGTGAAGCCATTTTGGCTTATAAAAGCATGTAAAAAAAGAAAGTGGGGCAGACTAGGCTGAAGTCAAAATTATGGTCAAGAAATAGCAAGAGGGAAATAAGATAAGTAAAATTGTATATATAAGCGAACTAAAAGATTTTAATACTGAATGAAAACCTATGCCTAGAAATATTAATTATATCACTTAAGTTAATTGGAAAAATATGACTTTAAAATAAAGTTCTCATAAAACATTCACATTTTTGTGGCTGAGAACATTAGCAGCATTGTAGCCTATCAGCCATAGTTTTTAATCATTTTGAAATCAGCAACTGATCGACATATCAGCCATATCGCAACTATCATACCTTTTGCACAAGTATTAGTGCATAAATGACCATGACAGATTTGCAGAAATTTGAATGCGGCATAGCTAAGTCCATAACTTTCATCAGTTGACCTCTTGAAGTGAAGTCTAATTTTTACTTTGAAGACATTAAAATACAAGTTTTTTCCCCACCTTTATGCAATAAAGAAAATCCTTTCTTTTCAACAATAAATATAATCTTTAAAAAATGTACAAAAAAACTGAATACGATTTTTTCCCTATTTGTTGTAACGAGTATGATCATTTATATATTCCTTTATTCTAAAAAGTTACAGGAAATTTATATTCAATCTCAATTAAAATTTAGAAGTTCAAAAGATGCAGACACATGTATAAAGGTTTTTTTCTTAAAAGTATAAAATTGGGCTTTCTACCCCACTTACCTTTTGTGCAATTTTCTTGGCTGCAGCGACATCTTCAAATTGTTTTTCCAATTTATAAAGACTTCTCCATACATTTCCAACCTCTTGCTCAACAATATCTGGATTCACACCAGACATTGGTCCATCCATCCATAAACTATCAAAAAAAAGAAGAAAATTAGTATCTAATAGAATTCACACATTACTAAAGAAAACCAAATATTTTACCCGAAAGGAATTTATCACAGCTGCATTTTAGTTTGAAAATATTTACTCTAAACGTTTACATATTTTGTTACATTGCTAAAACAAATTTAAATATATTTTATCAGGGATTTGACCAACCCTAACTAGTGCATCATTTTGAAGTGGGACTAAAGCAGTGTTTTAAAAAGTATTTACTGATAAAAATCTAAAAATGGTGAGTGCATATCTATTGCACTTGAAATCCTAAAGTAAAATCAAGTGCCACTGATTTTGACAATTTCTTTAACTAAAGGAAATAATTAGAAAAGAGTTATAATTCTCGATTCTGTGCTCTCCAGCAAAATACAGCTGTTCTTTGAAGAATTCAGAGACTTTTGCAAACATTATGGAACAAAACGCATCATGAAGAACAAGGAGCTTGCTAGATCAGCCAGGTAGAAGGTTAGGTTATAAAAATTATCTCTCTTTTACACAGTTTTATTAAATTCATTATCTGAGAATGGAAAAAATATGGCAGAAGACAAGACAGGCAAGAAGACTATTGATCATGCAAAAAAGACAGCCATGGCAACTCTGGAATAACAGCAAAGATTTGTGTGGGAGAATCTGTTCACAGGATAGATATTAGTCATGAATTGTACAAATCTAATATTTATAGTAGAATCATTGTTGAAACGAAGTTCCGTGTGTAGTTTGCCACAAGCTATGTGAGAAAAACAGCAAACATGTAAAAGAAATTGCTCTGGTCAGATATGACCTAAATTGTGCTTGTTGGAATGCTAACTACTTAATGTAGCAGAAATCTATCAATGTATATTGTCCCAAGAAAATAATCCATACAGTGATAAGATGATCAAAGGCTATGCCCAACTTTAATTAAGAATTTATGAAAAAATATGAAATTCTTGCTCAAAGATGGTTTATTTCTAACCCGCACAAATTCGACAACACTATCATAAGGCCACAAACTTAAACGAACTCTTCGAAAAAGAAAATCCTAAAACCATTCTAAATTGCCAAAAAAGAGCAAATTTTTATCATAAAATATAAATACCATCAAATAACAAACTGTATCATAGCATTGCCCGAATATACCCAACGAAAATCTACTCTGAAAGTATTTAAAAGTTTAAATCCTATATACAGCATTAAATTAAAGATTAATAAAAAATTAAAGAAAGTCAATATGCTGGTAAAACAAACAAATAAACATTTCTAATCTCTTAGATTAACAAATTTGGTAGAGACAAAAAGATGCAGAATACTGCATATATTGTAATTGCAATAATAGGTGGTTTGGCAAAATATTGATTGCAGTATCAGTTTGGGGGTTATTTAATACTGGGATACAATATTATATCTATTAGGTTTATTACATATCGTTATTGTTTTAAGGATAGAGGGCTATTTATAAATCTAAGATATATTGTGTATTTTGCGCCTTCAGTGTCGGGTGTATATTGTGTGGTGAAAAAACTATTTAAGTCAATTTGAATTCCGGTTGGTAACGTTACAAAATGTGCAAAATTTCAAAGGGAAATAAATACTTATGCAAGGCACCTGTTTTGATTATAATTTGTAATGCAGCCATTGTAATACAATGGCATTAAATGAAATTGACGTAAAAGAAAAGACAACACTAGTTACGTCTCTTTTCATTGTTTTTTCAATTTAGATTAAATATGACGAAAGATTACATTGTGTTTTTTGCTTGTATAGAATTAACTTTTCAGGTCAGACTTACGTCATCACTTCTTTGGAAAAAATACTGAATAATAAACATTTTAATTTTTTGTTTTAGTTTTATTTTAAAATACGAATTTCAATGAATTTTGTTATTGGTAGACCAATAACAAAGTTCAGAGTTTGTACATGTTTAACCTGAAATTATGAAATATAAAAACCAAAGTGTTTAAAATATCATACATATGCTTATCTCTAAATTCCACTGTTGTATCATATAGGTTTACATATGGTTTTAAGGTTGACACAATTTGTTGCCTCTGTGGATAAGATGTCAATTCCCAACCAAATGCTTCTTCCTCTGTATTAAACGCATCAATCTGAAAGATAAAATTAAATTTTATATACTTCAAATAGTATTACTGACAACAATCATCCTCCACACTCCAGGAAAAAGCTAAAACACATGTGTATGCGATGAAGAATTTAATGATGTATATATATATATATATATATATATATATATATATATATATATATATATATATGAATAAACAAAAGCAAAATTCAACTCACGGTGATTCGAAAACATTTGTGCTGCATATGAAACATACAAAATGGAATCGAAAAATATTGTGTCTATTTTCCGATGCCAAAAACGATTCCTTTAATTATTTTTTTATTTGATTTTTTTAAAACAAAATCTTCCACTGCTGGTAGTAATGATAAAATTATAAATATTTATTGATTATGAATTATCAGTAAAACTAAAATCTATAGATAAACTCCACCAAGTTAGTTTTTATGTTTGAGAAAATATATCTACATTTAACATGTGTTTTTAAGGTAACCAGGAAAAAAATAATAACTCTACAATTAAATATTTAATTTAGAGATTTATAAAGAATTGGAATTGTAAATTTAGTACGGAATTGGTAATTGTATCAGAATTGGGAAAAATATTGGAATTGCCCCAATTTTTATTTTCTTTAAGTAAACATAGTTATATCTTGCTACGATGTGTAGACCATTTCGATCATTATTGATCTCATCAGGCAAGAAAAATATTGAAAATTAAAAAAAATAGAAAAACTAGTAAGTACTATATTGGTCTGGCAGGTAATACTTTCAAGGAACGATTCAGAGGTCACAAAAGTTCATTTGAAAATCCTAACAGTAAAATAAAAACGTCACTTTCAGTATACTATAAAGAACTCATTAGAAAAATCTGACACAATAGAATATTTTGAAAAAAGCTAAAACATGTTCTTCTCTTAGCTCCCCATGTTACTTATGTCTTACTGAAAAATTATTTATCACAAGACAGAGACTAATTATTCAATAAAAAACAAGAAACTTCCATAAACTGCACATATTATAAAGAACATCTTCTTAGCAATTTTAATATCATCCCATAATTTACTTATACTATGAATAACAAAACAAAATTATAATTTAACTAGAACCCACACACGCACACACACACACACACACACACACATATATATATATATTTATATACAAGCACACACACACATACACACATATATATATTTATATACAAACACACACACATACACACATATATATTTATATACAAACACACACACACACATATATTTATATACAAACACACACACACACACACACACACACATATATATATATATGAGTGCATTAGATGTATGTTTATATATATATATATATATATATATATATATATATATATATATATATATATATATATAAACATACATCTAATGCACTCATTTAGTTAAATATCTCAATCGATTTGATCTACCTCTGATAATTGAATAAACCCATAATACCATTTACCTACTTAAACTAAGCCAACCTAATTACTAAATCACCTTCAATAAAATATATGCCTAAATTTCTATGCATTTTCTCCTAACATCTTCATGTGGTACCATTATACAACATTGAATATTTCCACTTTTTCCTTTTTTTTTAGTACTCAATATATGGATCTCAAGAGTTAACTAATCTTCTCCCCTAGCATATATTGGGAAATACTTAACTATCTGAATATCCCTAACAATTAATTGTACTAAAACCAATATAATTTAATTAATAAATCTCTCAAATGAACTCTCAAATGAATATAGAATTGTTGGAACAAACAATTGCAAAAATTTATAAAGATAAATCAGATTCTCAAAAACAGTATAGTATTTTAGTATTTTATTTAGATAAGGCTACCTAACTAAAGGAATCACAAGTGATTTTAAGTAGAATCTTGGAAATTTCAGATAACCCCTGAATAACGGTTAAGATTGGGATCTCCTCCTTTTATATAAAAAATAAGCATAATATATATATATATATATATATATATATATATATATATATATATATATATATATATATATATGTATGTATGTATGTATATGTATATACATATAAACAAATGAAAAGTTAAAATAGATACAAAATAAAAATAAATAAATAAATAAATTTAATTGGGCTATAACAAAAAGTATATTAAAAAAATGGAGTTTAATTAAGCCACTAAAAAGTAGATTAAACCTTATAAAACTTGTCCTAAGATTCTAAACATAAAAACATTGAACGAGTTCCTTGAATGTGGAGACAGACGGATCGATACTGACTCAAATTCGGTGAACTGCTTCTAATTGATAAATGCATCCCACCTCCACAATCTACCTAATTCAAATTGTCTGAAATATTGTTTTCCGACCTTCCCATGTCCCTTCTCATTTATATTCATTTGTATCTCTTCCCGTTTCTTTTTTTATTCCTTTTTCTTCTTCCTTTAACTGGCTGCACGAACTCCCTCCCTCCAAAGCTTTTCCCGTTCACACTTTTTCTTTCACACCCCTTAATCTTTATACATCATCCCCACTAACAAATTTTTGTAACTTCCCTTCTTTTCTTAACAGAAAACAGCAGTAAAAGTTATGCTTTCAACTTCATATCATAAGATCTTTAAACCATGCTACACATTAGACATGGCAAAATATTTCCTCCTCTTAAATTAAAAAAAGTTTTTCTATTTTTTTTAATTTTTAAATTTTTTCTTGCCTGATGAGATCAATAATGATTGAAACAGTCTGCACATCGTAGCAAGATATGACTATATTTACATAAAGAAAATAAAAATTATAAATTTGCTCTCTTTAATTGAGCACTATCAACAACTCTTGTTAAAATTCAATAATTCTAATCTTTTGAATATTTTCCACCGGGAATATATATATATATATATATATATATATATATATATATATATATATATATATATATATATATTTCTGGCTCCTTGGACAAGGAAGAGGTGGATGACAAGAAGGAGACCACAAAGAACTCATTTCTCCCTTGTTCATCCAAAGACAAGAAGAAATAAAAAAAAAAAATGAGGGTGAGAAAGAAGTAATCACAGCCCACCATGTACATGCACCCACCCAAACACCAGAAAATTGTACTGTACACACACTACCAACACTTAACCCCAGAACATCCACATAAACACACGCTGTAAGAACTGGTCCCATTATCAGCACCAAACTCCAAACCAATCAAAACAGACACCAGCACACACACCGATCACACCTCCTAAGTCTCTAGGAACCAGGGAAGAAGATAAGCCAATCGCCATCTCCTTCTTACCTTCAGAAAAGAAACAAAAACCTCCCCTTCAATTCAGGGGAGGATATATGAAAGATTGACCCCCTGTCTGTTGGCAGAAGAGAAATCTGAAGCCACTGCTGCACACCTGGCAGATAGGGGACAAAGACATACAATCCCCCACCAACTTCCTGGATGCCACTCTCGTGACATCCTCTATCAGGTCGCTGGTCATCTGCAAAACCCCAGTTTAGCTGCTCCCTTTTTTGTCCTTCAGTCCTCATTTCCAATGAGTGATTTTTCTGACAAAGGGTGAAGAAAAAGCTGCTTTCTAGGTCGGTAGTACTTTGTAAACAGTAGCCTTAGATGTCGGAAAATTTCTGTTTCTATGTCTATCCTTGTGGTCATGTCACTAGTAAGGGTGCTGGAGGTAAACGTTTCATCTGGGCTGACGTTACCCACCTGATAGTCAGGGACCCGAACCTTGGATTAACCACTAAGGAGTCTGTCCTATCAGCAGGTGCAAAGTACCGGGGATGCTGTATTGCCATTTGGTGAATGGATTCTGGACCATACAGTAGTTTCTGGTAGGGCTTCTCGATGCCATACTAGTGGGTAATTATTACGGCTTTACCTTATGTGCCACAAAAAAAAAAAAAAAATTTCTTGTCTTTTTCTCTCTTATTTTCCCTCTCTGTCCTGCTCCAACCAAGTCTACTGATTGACCACATCCTGTCTGCTCATCCTTCGGCTAACATTCACATTTGCGGTGACTTCAATATCCCTAATGTGGAATGGCTGACCCACTCAAATAAAACCGATGATGAGGGGAGGTTTTGTCATGATTTTGCCAGTTCCTATGACCTCACTCAGATTGTTCACAAACCCACCCGTGTGCCCGATATACCCGGTCAATATGCAAGCCTTCTAGACCTTTTCCTCACAACTTCCCCTGAGCTGTGTTCATGTTCCGTTCTATCTCCTCTGGGATCCTCTGACCATTCTGTTGTAGCAGTTAAGATAAAAATGAAATGTAATAAGTCTTCAGACGTACCTCTCCACTGTACTGTATACTGATACTCTATAGCTGACTGGGATAGCTTCCGTACATTCATATCTGACCTACCTCTGCATTCCATATTTAAAAAGGATGTGTCCTCTATAGTATCAGACCTGACCGAATCGTTAATTGCAGGCATAGACCGATTCATATCATCCAAAAAATTCCAACAAAAACCTAACAGCCAGCCATGGTTCTCCCCTGAATGTGCTGCTGCCATCGCGCACAGAAATCACTTTTTCCATAGCTACCAACGTAATAGATGTACTGAGACTAAAGCTGCTTTCAGGACTGCCAGCAACCACTGTAAAAGAGTAATAAAACATGCAAGAGAGCTATATGCTCAGTCTGTTAAATCCAAAGTAGCTGAGCAGCGGCTTGGTTCCTACCAGTTCTGGCAAATAGCAAACAGGATCTTGAACAGAAGCGTGCGTTCTATCCCAACTATCATCAATGGACCTGAGGTCATCTCGTCAGCCTCAGACAAGGCCAGACTATTTGCCAAGAACTTTGCAGCTAATTCTACCCTATGCGACAATGACCATCAACTCCCTGCATTTCCTCCTATAACAGACAACAAACACGCTATGCAACATACAAATATCTATGCGTGATGTCGCCAAGCTAATCAAGAACCTTGATTCCAGTAAAGCAACTGGCCCTGATGGCATTCCAGTTATAGTGCTGAAAAAGCTCCAACCAGAACTTGCCCCCATACTTACAAAACTGTTTAAGCGTTGCCTCAAGGGGAAGTGCTTTCCAACACCCTGGAAAACCTCATCAGTATGCCTTGTATTTAAGAATTCAGGTGAAAAGTCATCTCCCTCTCAGTACAGACCAATAAGTCTCCTGTGTGTCATGAGTAAGTTGTTGGAATCCATATTAATTAAAGAAGTAGTCAACCACCTCAACAGAAACAACCTTCTTAGTGACATGCAATATGGTTTCCGCTCTGCAAGATCTACAGCAGATGTGCTAACGGTTATATCTCATAGGATTAGTGAATCTCTTGACAAAGGTTTCCTGTCCAGGGAAATTGCTCTTGACATATCAAAGGCCTTCGATAAGGTATGGCATAAGGGCCTACTTCACAAGATTTCCAGCTACAGTATTACTGGAAATGTTTTCTCAATCATTAAATCATTTCTCTCTGATAGGTTCATAAGAGTAATGGTTGATGGGCAGAAATCAGAGGCCCACAGTATTAATGCTGAAGTTCCCCAGGGGTCCATCGTGGGCCCAACTCTCTTCCTGATCTATATCAATGATCTCCCAAAACACATACTTAAATCATTCGTTGACATCTATGCTGATGACACGACCATCTATGGCAACACATCAAAGGCTGTAAATGACAAAGTTCTCTCTAATTTTATCTCCTCTGATCTTGAGCGCATGGTACAATGGGGGAAGAGGTGGCTGGTCACTTTTAATGCATCCAAAACCAAGCTTCTATCTTTACATCATCAACGCTCTGATCCCCATTTGGCATCAATTGAAATGGATGGCTCTCGTCTTGGGGAGGTTCCATGTTTTGACAAGCTTCTAGGTTTGACCTTTACTCCTGATCTGAAATGGAACACGTACATCAAATCTGTTGCAAGGGACGCTGGGAAAATGGTGGGATCCTTCTACCACTCCAGAAGATATCTCACTATTAATGCAATTTTCTATCTGTATAAAAGCCAAGTACGTCCAAGGATGGAGTACTGCTGCCACATCTGGGCAGGAGCTGCTAAAATAGCCTATCCTGCCTTGACAGAGTACAAAATAGACTTTGTGGTTTAGTGGGGGATGCCCTTTTCTCTTCCCTACAACCTCTCTCCCACAGAAAAGACGTTGCGAGCCTGTCTTTTTTATCGTTATTTCCATGGCAGGTACTCGTCTGAGCTCCAATCCCGCGTCCCACCTCGCCAATCTTTCACAAGATTGGCCCCCTGGCTGAAACTACTGTCAATAATTTTCCCCACTCTTTATCTGTGCCTAAATCCAAACGTAGATTCCATGAGCAAAGCTTCTTTCTTAGAACTACACGCCAGTGGAACTTTCTGCCGCTTGCCTGTTTCCCACCTGACTACAACTTGGATGTCTTCAAGTCCAACATAAACAAACTCCTGACAAACCGCTTCCTTAAGTAAGACACTCTATCAAAACCCCCAATACTAATGATTATTACAATACTATCTCATTGATTACTGTACACACAATAACCCTTATCCCTGAGTGGCCTTCAGGCCTTGATAAGTGGTGACCCCCCAAAAAATATTGGAGGCCACCAGGGAGGCATTTTGGGAACGAAATTAGTAAAAAACAATGACCCTTCTCTGGAAGAACTCTTAACCCAATGCAAGGGAAGGGTCCCAATCGTGGTATATTTGTCACTGTACCAGGCTCTTAAATTAACATACCCCCTGGACGTCAACCGCATTGCACACAGTGGCCAAAACATCAGGGAGTTAACCATACTGAGCATAGTGCATTGTGTTAACATTCTCTCACTGGAGAACTTTGGAAACATGGGCGAATCTGCTTAAGGTAAGTAACCATCATGGCTCTTAACATAGCAAGTCTGAATGCAAGGGGCTTGAGGTCCTCAAACTGAGCGGCTCAATTCTAGAGAGACCTCCTGTACCTAGGAGTGGATGTGGCAGTACTACAGGAGATGTACTTCATTTCATCTGTGGATTCTCAGGTGCTGACTAGAGATTACAATGTATTTTCAGCATATGAGAATCTGTGTCTTCCTGCTGGTGAAACACACCTTGTCTGCAATGCTAAATGTTGTTCATAGGGGTGACATGGGCAGGCTGATCGTGGCCATGTTACTGTCATCAAGTGCATGTTTTGAGGTTGTGGTTCGCTCGAGAGAGGATCTCCTTCCTCCGCAATCTCAACGCTTTTGCCGTGGATCCAAACCACGTAGTGTTAATGGGGGATTGGAACGCCATCCTTGACCCCAGTATAGATAAGGTAGGAGGGGAAGCTAGAGGGTTGTAGGGGTGCACAATCAGCCTGGCTGATCTGATGGCTAGATGTGATCTGGTCGACAGGTTCCACACCAAGCACCCGGGGCGAGAGATGTTGACCCAAACACCTTTTTGGATCGGATGTTAATTAAAATAGGTGATATAGAATTTCAGATTGTCCCATGTTTCACTGAATAGGGCATACAGACCATAAACTAGTTATGGCCCATCTGAATCTAGGGAATAGGCCCAAACTAAGTGGGTACTGGAAGTTAAATATCTCATTACTGGAGTTATAAGACTTCCAGGTAAAACTACCTAGGCTCATTCAAGAGTAAGGGCAGTTATAGGGAGTAGTTGGTGAGTTAACCTAAAAACTAAAATTACGAACTTCTTTGTAACATACTCTAAGCGCCTTGCAACAGATAAGGCCAGGACAAAGAAGCAGCTAGAAGAAATGCTAGCTAGGGTCATGGCTTTAGAGGATACTGTAGGTCAAGAACTAGCTAAGCAGGACCTTTGATGCAAGGTTAGCAAAGGCCAAGTAGTTAGGTCTAGACTTAGAAAAGTAGCCAATGAAGCCATGAACACCGATGAAGGGAGGTTATGTGTGGCTTGGATAAGTATATCGCAAGTGTCAAGCACCTGGACGGACGCACCCTGAGGTTGATTGGGAGATCTGTGAGGGATTTTGAGAACATTTTGAAGAGCAGTTCACACAACAGCCTGATCTCCCTGTCTACAAATTTGGTGACTATTTGGTTGACTCTCCCGGTCTTGAGGCAGTCAGAGCAGCTAGTTGTGAGGGCAGGGTAACAGGGCAGGAGGTCCTGACTGAAACAGGTCAGTTGCAACAGATCGCTTGGACTCGATGGTCTGCCTTACAAATTGTAATTTGAGGCTGTCACTCATGTTGATACCGATTCTGATGGATATGTTAAACTATTGGTTTGAAGAGGGTTCCATCCCACATCAAGTCCCAAGGGATTGATCACATTGCTGAGGAAAACGGATAAGCATAGCAGAGAAGAAGTAGACGATTGCAGGCTCATAACTCTGCTAAAGACAGAGCTAAAGATTTTGACCAAGGTTGTTATGAGTTGATTGAACCAGAGCAGAACTATGCTGTGAAGGGGAGATCGATTCAAATCAACTTGCACCTGATCCATACAATCTTAGAGGAAGAGATAGAAGACATCATGAAGCTGCGCTGATCAATTTGGATCAGTCCAAAGCTTTTGATAGGGTCGACCATGCCATTTGTTCTAGAAGCCACACAATTCAAACCGGGCTTCCACAAATCGATCTCCATACTCCATGCGCTGACAGCAGTGGTACAGATAAACAGAAAGCATTCAAAATCCTGGTCCATGCGTCTCCTCTGCTTTACATCCTTGTGTTAGAGCCGCTACTTCACAAGCTGAGGCGTAAGCAGGCAAGTCCAATCCTGCACAAGATTGCTCTGTCTGGTGGATTGAGAGTCAGAGTCTCCATGTTCGCTGATGACATCACGATCTCCCGATCTCCCTGCACATATGTCATGCTTCCAAGACATTGAAGCAGTGACAAAGGCGTTCACACAGAACCAAAATCAACCACAGCAAGTCAAGAGGTCTGTGGTTGGGGGTCTGGAGGGGTGCCAACACCCTTCATGCTCCCTTCAGCTGGATAGATGACCTGGTTCTGATCCTCAGCATGTGGTTCGAACAGGGTTTCCAGCTTGATAAGAATTGATCAGAGATAAATTAAAAGGTCGAAGCAATGGTGAACTCGTTGGTTCAAAGGAAATTATCCTTGAAGGATAGAGCAGAGGCGTGTGCCACTTTCCGTTCATCCTTTACCAACTGGCAGTACTTCCACTGCCTGCAAACTATCTAAAATCCCTGTTGAGCAAGCTGTCCTTGCTTCTTTGGGACAAGGGAAAACACTGAGTTCGTAGACAGGTCTGTGTTCAATGTCTGTGTGAGGGAGGCTTGGAATTGCTCAACTTGAGACGCCGAGAGGCTAACCTTCCTGAGTTGAACCTTGACAGAAGAGTCTGTGTGAGACCCCAACCACACAGTCACGGCACGTCAAAAGCCAAGGAGCAATATGCAGTTCTGGAGAGATTGTAGAGCTGTGCTAAGGAAACTCCCAAAATTCAGCAACCTTTCACAGCTTACTAGGAAGGAACTTTATCAGGAACTAGTGAGGAGGGGTCACCGACAACCCGCTCATCGAGCATTTGAGGTTATCAAGTTCGTCATCTCAATAACTCTGAGTTTTCCTTGACTTGGCGATTGGCTTGAAATGCATTGCCCTTCAATGTTATACTACACAGTGCCAGATTAATGAGATTGCATGACCCCTAGCCAAGGAAATGCTGGAACACATATTCTTTGAATGCATCAGACCCAGACGATACTGGGTGTATGTCAACGAGGTGATGGCTTGCATTGATCCCAACTGGACATTTCCTCTGTCATCCATAGTGCTGAGCAGCCGTGGGATAGGGAGAAACAAATGGTGTTTCTCGTGATCCTGACAATAGCCAGAATAATGATATAGATGCCGAAACTGCATGAGAAGTGTGGGGTTGAATTTTTTGCTGATCCGGATCTGATCTCCTTCTTCAAGCACAAACTGAAGGTAAAGATCAGATGTGATAGGAAAAGATTACATCCTGTAGTCTGTGACTGAAGATAGATTAAAATAGTGAGGCATACAGAGGCACCAAGTTGGGGGTTGTGTTCCCCGCCTTAACATGGCGAGCAGGGTTCCAGATTCTGCCAAACTTCATGCTACTAAAAGTGTTCAGATTAGGTTCTTAGCTAACCGAGTGAAAAACATCTTTTTATATAATTTTATTTTTACTCATAGTATATATATATATATATATATATATATATATATATATATATATATATATATATATATATATATATACTATGAGTGTATATTGTATTACAATAGAAAAATGTGAGTATGAAAAGTAATATGGTTAAGCTTAAACATAGAAAAGTAAAGGATTAGTTGTTAAAACTGGAATAGAAAATGACAAGATATTCTAGTAAAAAATATAATAAATTTATAACTTAAAATATTGCAGCATTAAGAATATATTATATAATGTTATAAATTGAATTAAAGTTGTATTTTAATCTGCATTATTTTTTAAGTAATTTTTTTTTTAAATCACCAACAGATGATGTAGCCTCTATTCACTCAACTTCTACTTCTGCCTTTTGACTATCTTCAGATTTTCCAACCTGCTCTCTGAGGATGTTGTGATGTCAGAATCTTTTTCTGACGAGAGTACACAGTATCGGGGTGTAGGTCCTTCACTCCTATCCACCAAGATGGACTGTAGACTGATTTTCTTGGTTACCCTATCCTGGCCAAATCTCGTGATACAATGACTCTCTGGTGTCTTCACCCACACATAGTCTCCAATTTAGTATGGACTATGCTTGGGACCTATTACTGGTGGCATAACATTGATTTCTTTCATCCGGACCTTGTATCTGTATATGATATTGGCTAGTAAGGTCAAAGATGACCCGTTGTCTTCTGGGGTCACACTGTACCGGTAGATCGCCTCTGATATGGAGCAGTGCATTCTAGGCACAATTCGTGCCACAGTGTGATGGCATGGCTCTGCTATGCCGTTCCAAGCCAGGGCATATGCACAGCAAACTCTCAAGTTTACACACCATTCATCTGCATATGTCCTGAATTCTTAACAGTGGAAAGCTGTGTTATTATCTGTCAGTAGTTCGCAAGGTGGACCATATTCAAAAAAGACCACTTCCAGTTGGCAAATTATAGTTGCCAAGTTCTGCCATGATAATTGCCTCCACACTGAAAACTGCAATGGTCCATAATCTGTAATAGTTAGGAAATTGTAAGCACCATGGTCTGTAATATCCATTCCTAACTATTGCTAATCACGGCTCACTTCCAGCTTTCCTTTCTCCCAGTGAACTGATGCTAGATCTATAGATTGGCATTCCATGCACGTTCAATCTAACTGCCGTTTTTGTTGCTGCAGAGCAAAGTCTCCAGGCGAAATAAGCGGTATGTCACACTCCTGGATGTCCACTGTTTCTGTGAATGGACATGATCTGGGCTGCATCTGCTTAGCGACATGCACTGCACCTATCAGTGGCTCGGATCCCGCATCCTTCTTTATGGCATTGAACCATCATTTTGGTACGCGTGTCAATTGATCAGCCATGTTTTGAATTGATGCAACCAATGTCACATCTACTGAGAGCCCATATTCCTTCATTAATTCTTTGCAGATATTCAGTCATCTTCAAATGAGCATCTCACTGGCAACCTTGGTGTGAACTCACGCTTTCCCACTGAGAGTTTCTGACATCCAGTTGTGTACACGAGCAAAGTCAATCTTAATGTGTAATGCCTTGGTCTGGCACTGGAGCGATAAGTTAATTTCCTTTAACACGGCATCCAATTCAGCCAAATTAATATGCTGCACATCATTCTCGGGTCGCAGCCAACAAGCGTCCTCCACCACACTTCCATTACTTTCTAATGCCACTCTGATTGCTGGTGCACTGGCATCGACCCATACATTCAGTTCCCAGCTGTCCACACACCAGTTGCCACAAGCTGGATCGTTATGCTTTACTGCATCCACAGTATCACACATCATATGCCGGAATAGGAAGTCTGTTGTTCCAGCCGTTTGTGATTGAATAGGTTGTTCTCTTTATTACTCCTCACGCTACACATGCACATACCGGGAAATGCCCTACGAGCTTTCCACACAAGAAAAATACAGTCTATTGCATTATGATATTGGGAATTTCTGAAATTCTCTCATTTCCAGCATAGAACATTGTGCTCTCTTAAGACTGTCAATCCCAGCACACATGTACCATCCCCAAGTCTTTCTGGGTCCTTGCATTCTAGTTCGAATCGATCTAAATGTTCTAGGACTTGAGAGGTGGGCACAACGTCTTCATCAACAAAGATATCATTGATGTAAGTTGAGGTTGTGTGGTCTGCAGCTTCCTTCTGTGGTAGCACCCTGCTAACGATAGCCTTCATTATGAGGGGAGCCACGTTCAAGCAAAACCCTAAACGTGTCAGATAGTATCTATTTCCATCAACCTCTACCATCTGGTATGGCCACAGTGTCCCCTGGACTCATACTTGGAGATACGATCTCTGGAGGTCAAACAGTGATATGTTCCGCCCTTTTTGGTACCATTCATGCATCTTGGCAGTGCAAACATCTGCATGCATCTATATGATTTACATATATATATATGATATCTATATTATTTACATATATATATATGATATCTATATGATTTACATATATATATATGATATCTATATTATTTACATATATATATATATGATTTACATATATATATATATAGATATATATATATATATGATATATATATGATTTACATATATATATATATATATGATATCTATATGATTGTTGAGTTTGCAGTAGTCCATCATTGGTTGCACCTTTACCTTATTCCGCGGCATCATGGCCATAAAAATCTGGTTGAAGCTCCACAGCCACTTTATATTCTGGCACTCCATTACGCAGTCCTTCAGGTGGTCGGTTATTTGCCCATTTTCATGCTGCTATCCATGCTCACTTCTGATGGTCGAACGTACCAGTAAAGTCCAGCTCATTGACGAAGATAGCCACACACGTGGAAAATTTCCCGGCGCCAATCCAGACTGCACCCTTGGGTCCAATAGTGTCGTCGCCCAGTGCTTTTATCACATCAATCCCTAACAACAGATCAAAACCACTGGGTTTACCACGCACCACCAGAGCAGTGATTCTAACATAGTCACTATCGTTTGTTGAATGAAACAGTGACTTCTCTTGCATGGGACGAGCCTCCAATAGTCAGGACGTCCACTTTTGCTGTCTTCTAGGATCGACATCGCTTTGCATCTATTATTATATGTGAGCATCCTGTGTCAATTAATGCCGAATACCACATTCCATCAATGTAGACAACAATCTCCGGGAGCGCTGCATTTATATCTTGGTGAGGAAATAGACTGCTGCTTATGCCTTGTCTCCTTGTCTCTTTCTGAACAGTCCTGGGCCCAATGCTGCATCGACAGCAATGGGTTCCACATCTTCAGCAATTTCTCGCTATGTGACCATTGCAGCCGCATTTGAAGCAGTTTACTTCTGTGCCAGAGCTATCCCCAGTAGGAACAGCAAATTTACCATTTTTGTGACCAACCTTAACTTTTTTAGCCTTGCTACTATGTCTCCCTTGCCAGTAAGTAGCTTCACCATGTCGCAGCTTAGTCATATTTTGCCATAATAATAGCCAGAATAGCTTGAAGTGTTAAAATTAAAATTTTTAACTGCCAAATACCATTTCGTACACACAAAAAAAACCCCGTCGTTTGTTTTTCCCATTGACTTCCAAAGTATGTACAAAATGACTCCGAGTGAGCAAAAAAAAATCTTCTCTCCAAAGAAATATGGGCTCAAATATGCTCAAATTCGACATAAGCAAATTAAAATGCAGTCGAATTTGAGTATATGTTGCTTTTTCATGTCCTCTTGGTCGGGTTTCGAGTTTTGGCTGCTTGACACAAAAATATTACTTCCGCCATACTTTTCAACAGTGAAAAAAAAACATAGACATTACACCGTCTTTAACACCTAATTCCTCAAAATACCTTTCTTCTCCACCACAAGACAACACAAGGACATTCATAGTAAGAACCTCATTCACATTGGTACATCCTTACGACGACACCTTTCCAAAAAAATACATTACCAACATGCCTAAAACCTGCTCTAACATTGGGTTATGCCTACAGACATTGTTGTGTAGGCATAACCCCTTGTTAGAAATGAAATGCGCTAAGTGTAGTATCTCTTACATAGGTAGACACCAGGTATGTACACCTACACATCAAAGAACATTTGAACACATGTATCTCTTTCTTCTACAAACACATCACCTCATGCAACAATCCTCATCAGAACATCCAGATCAGCATCCTTGCTTCAGTTAGAAACCTTGGTAACCTAAGGATATCCAAAGCATTTCTTATATAAAAACACAAACCTTCCATCAACAACAAATTTGAATAACTCATCATTCATTATGTTCCTTATGTAATTATTCCCCGACATATCCCTTGCTAAATTATTTTATAAAATTATTATTTTATTTTGCTTCCATGTATATATATATATATATATATATATATATATATATATATATATAAAAGTGAACGTGCCTGTGTGTGTATGTCTGTGTGTGTGTGTCTGTGTACATTTCCCTACACAATAACTCTGTCAACTTTCAGTCTACAGACTCGAAATTTGATATACAGGGTACTGAGACTTGGCAAAATCTTTGTGATCGGTTTTCAGCCAGAAATTTGGCTGTTAAAGGGTCAAAGTTCAACGATTTCACCTTTGAGAACTCTACCAAACGCCTCCGATAATTTTGGGTCTAAACACTTGAAATTTTAAATATAGGTTCCTTGGACATGGATCTAACTTAATAACTTGATTTGAGCCCAAAACAATAAATGTTAAGGGGTCCTAATAGGGGTCAAAGTTTTAAAAAATTGACCTCTGCGGTCTCTACCAAATTACTCAGACAATTTCTGGTCTAAATATTTGAAATTTTACATAAAGGGTATTCAGAGATAGGTCAAGCTTTTTAATCAGTTTGGGTCGAAAATTTTTAGTAACCAATATATAAATGTATGTATGTATGTATGTTTGCATATCTGCCTAAAACTTTTGACGGAGGCGACGGATTTTCACAAGATCAGTATAGTTTTGAAGTTCGACCTTTCAGACGACAAATATCGAAAAATTGGCTAAAACATTAATATCTTCACCTTCAACTGGGCATTTTTCTACAGGGGGTCGCTTTTTTCACCGATATTTTTGAAAGTCATCCACTCTTTTCGATTGTCTAACCTTAATTTAAACATAAGTCACTTCAGGTTTGGCGGTGGTCGTAACAGCAAAGACGTCAGGTGTTTTTTCCCGTTCTTTTACTCCTCCGTGGTAACGGGTTCGAGCCTGCCTTCCTGCTACCACTTTTTTTTTGCTCAACATACACATCCAAACACCCGGGCAACGCCGGACTGAAATGCTAGTATCTATAATAGTGAAAGTGTATGTCTGTCTGTGTACATTTCCCTGCGCAATAACTCTTTCAACTTTCAGTCTACAGACTCGAAATTTTATATACAGGGTACTGAGATTTGGGAAAATCTTTGTAATCCATTTTCGACCAGAAATTTGGCGGTTAAGGGGTCAAAGTTCAACGATTTGACCTTTGAGAACTCTAACAACTCCTCCGACAATTTTGGGTCTAAACACTTGAAATTTTAGATATAGGTTCCTTGGACATGGATCTAACTTAATAACTTGATTTGAGCCCAAAACAATAAATGTTAAGGTATCATAATAGAGGTCAAAGTTTAAAAAAATTGAACCTCTGCATTCTCTGCCAAATTCAGAGATAGGGCAAGCTTTTAATCGGTTTGGGTCGAAAACTTGAGCTACCAATATATAAATCTATGTATGTATGTTTGCATGTCTGCCTACAACTTTCGACAGAGGCGACGGATTTTCACAAGATCAGTATCTTTTTGAAGCTCGACCCTTCAGACGACAAATACCGAAAAATTGGCTAAAAACATTAATTTCTTCACCATTAACTGGGCACTTTTTTACAGATAGGGGTTGCTGTTTTCGCCCATATTTTCGAAAGCCATCCCCTCTTTTTGATTGTGCAGCCTTAATTTAAACCTACGTCAATTCTAGTTTGGTGCTGGTCGTAACAGCAAACACGTCACGTTTTTTCATGTTCTTTTCATCCTTCACAGTATGGGTTCAAGCCTGCCTTCTTACTACCACTTTTTTTTTTTCTTAACACCCCTGCTAGTATATATATATATATATATATATATATATATATATATATATATATACTATACGCCATTAGCCTACACTACAGCTACAACCTTCTTGACGCTACCTCTCACTACACCCCCTTTAAATATAGCTGCAATATCTCCATCGTCTTCTCAAACTAATTATATAGTTATACATCTTCCCAATATATTTTGTACTTTAAATATAATCTTATACAATTTCAGATTTACACATAATAGTCAGAATAGTGAATTTACAAGGATACAATATATAATAAAATAATATATATGCACATATAGCAATTTATGCATGATTGGCACATCAACACAATCTTTATTAGCTTATATCAAGGCCAATACAATATAGTAAAAAAAAATAAAAGTAAATAATGAAATGAAGATTAGATAGGTAAGCATATTAATAATCTGTACAAAATAAATAAATTAAATATAATTTCAAAATAAAATAATAAGAATAAATACATAATAAATAAAATAAAAGCAAAACAAAAATATATACAGATTAAGATCAATAATAACGTACCGTACTATTATACATGATTAATTCTAAATATAATAACATCGCCAGTATATATATCAAATATATAAAGATAAAAATGAATAAAACTAAATAAATGGATATAAAGTTTTTTTTTTAAAAATCAGAATTAATAAAACAAATAATAATATATAAAACAAAACCCTGATAACAAATAATTTTATATTAGTAAATTATATAAGTAAACACTATACAAATAAATTATATAAATAAGCACATAAAATGAAATACATAAATAAAAAATACTACACCAGTATTCAGCAGTGTTCTCATTGTTGAAATTTTAATAAAGAAATAATTTTTATTTATTTTTTATGCACACACATTTAACATCTCGACATTTAGCGAGAGGAACGTACTCTTTGACCGATCGTTTGCAGGTTACTTCCGTCCTCATCATCATCATCATCATCATCATCATCATCATCGTCGTCGTCGTCGTCGTCGTTTTAATTTCCTTCCAGCAGCCTGCTGCTCGCCTACCTTCTGGAGAGGGAAGGGGAGGAAGAAAGGGCTTTTGCCTATTTTCGTCAGTTCAAAGATCCCCTGCCTGTGAGGAGTTGGCTTTATTTCGTGCGCCGTCAAAGAGATTTGACGTTAAATTCGTCACAGGTTTTTTTTTCTTCTTTAGAAAAAGACTTACTAAACTTTCATCGTAATTTTGTTTCCAGTTATTAAAAAGCAACAAGGTTCTATCGACTGGAAAATTAGTCCCAGTTATTAAAAAGCAACAAGGTTTTATCGACTGGAAAATTAGGATTATCGGAAGAAACCAGTCGAGTTTTGAGGATTTCTTTTCTGTAAAAGACAGAAATTAATTTCACCGACAAGACTAGCAGATTATAGGTACATGTGACCTCCAGGAAAATTATTCAACCGAAGTTTCCTTCACAAAAAAACTATTCCATAAGTACCAGAATTTATCCTGTGAATTATTTTATTTGTACACATAAAGCCTACCAAAGCGGCTTTATTGTTTTTTTTTCTTTCCTTTGAATTTAAAAGTATCTGAGCCTTCACAAAGGAAAAATATTTTACCTCTTTTTCCCATTTAAGGTCAAAGAGACTTTATTTGTTTGTGATTCCTTTTGGAAAAAAACATTGTGTTGAAAGACTGAACATTTTGTTAAAAGTAGAACAGGACTTAAAACAAGGACTTAAACGAACTGTTTTCTGTTTTTTATATCTTCTTTTCTTTTAGCCTTTCTTACAAGTAAGAATTGTCTTCTTTTTTTTTATTATTTTTTTTATTTTAAAGTTTCTTAATGGGTTTATTTTAACCCTAGCTTTGGGAGATAAAGGCAATTGATAACTTTTTGTTTTAATAAATTTGGATCATTTTAAACACATTCGGGTCTGTATTTCTTTGCTCATTTCTATTAGTTTTCTATTTCCAACAAATTTGCTTTAAATGCTTTTTTTCTTTTCTTTCTTTTTTTAATTTTTGGTAACGAACCCAAAATTCCGTAATCATGTCAACACCTCTGTTGATTAAACCTTGCTTCATACAGTTACTGGTAAGATTTCGATAATAAAATTAAATAAAGAAATAATAATAAATAAAATAAAAGAAACAAATAAAAATAAATTTAATTAAATTAATTAAATACAAAACACTCATGCATTAATAGATAAAAATACAATATATTCTTTAAAGTGGATGTGAAACAGATCGATTGTGCTTTTTAATGCTTCTTTCAGTTCTTTTTCATAAGAAAGAAGCAAAACAATATACCTTATCTACTGCTGCATTCAGTTTCGATTCCAATGCTTGTGCTTTTCGTGCATATTTTTTTACTTCTTCCAAATCGCCACAAGTTTGAAATTCTTCCACTTGTTTAGCATAACTTTCCAACTCTTCAACAAATCGTTCACGACGTAACTAAAAAGTAAACAGAAAACAATTCAAAAGAAAGTGACATTTTATAATCACATTTTTATCTGACATTTTCTACTGCTATTTCATTTATTTTTCATCGATTCGATCATGTTGTTTTCATTCTTTGAATTTCATTTTTAATGGTTAAGATTGGACACCTTCCACTTGAACTCTTTATAATATTGAACATAACATCTCAGAGAAAAACAGCAGTTGATTTAATTTGTTGTATTTCAGAATATCATGCATTCTTATTAAATCGCCCCATCCCCACGAGGACTGAATGCAACACAAGATCAAGTGCTTAATGTGGAGTTTGGCCATTATTGGACTCCACAAAAGCCCTGTTGCATTTGGCAATGGTGACTAATCAAAATGTTGAATGAGAAGCGATTGGTTTGCAAAACTTTGAGGGTCATTGGATTAATTCATTAATAACTGAAATGTCCTACTCAATGGCATGTAAAGAGAATGGTCATTCAATCATATTCAAACTATTTTCCTTTTTCATAATAATTCTAAGTACTAGGACTTATATTTTGGAGCATACAATCAAGGAGTTTGTCCTGGATGTTATATAGATATACCTTGGGTCCTACTCGTTTTTTGCAATAACCACAAAAATCATAAAAAGATTTGTATTATGTTCCCTCTCTAACATCACAAACTGAAACAGAAATGTTACTCTTATTATTATTTTCTTCTGCTATTTTCTTTGCAACAAATATAAACATGTCAGCACATGCTACAATCGCTGAGAAATTTCAGAAATTATTTTCAAAATATCATGAGAATATTTTATTCCATCAAATAAAAACATACAACAAAATCAAACCATTTTGACACAATTTTTGTCTGGAATATTTCAGATTGTCCTGTTTAAGCATATAAGAGTTCCAAATTTATAATAAAATGTATTTTTATTTCTTACTTCACTTACAGGACTGTTTGATTAAATCAGAACGTCTTGTATAGGTATAAGTGTTGTCAGTTCCTTACAACAGGTAATAATTAGAGGTGATCTCCTCTGAACAAAATATAGCCTTTTTTGTATGGAGCTCAGTAACGAGCTGCAAGAACACATGTTCCCACTTTACACATCTATTAACTACTCTTTAGCAATATGAGATGCAAAAATCAAACTTGGCAAAGCTTGAAAGGGAGGGCAGAACAGAAGGCATGCCTCTCAATCTTAACAGTTCCACTGATGAAGAAGAAGAAGAAGAAGAAGAGGAAGAAGAAGAAGAAGAAGAAGAAGAAAGAAAGAAAGAAATTCCAAATAAATACCATACCTTTAGACCTTCTTCAAACTGAATCCGTTTGTCAGTAATTGTAATCTTATGTTCTTCAAATATGGCCGGCATTCTCTCATGTTTCTTGACAACCATCTGATTAATGTTCATGTCACTAACTGATATAGTTACAGCACCAAGCAAATAACTGAGCTGCTTTAACATATTGGTCAGTTTTTGTTCCAACTGATAAATTGTGACGGACTCAATATTTTCTATGTATTGTTTCAGTTCCATCAGGTGGGCAGTATTAGTTGGCGTCGACATGGCTTTTGTAGTAATTTCGTCGTATTGACACACCAATCTACCAATAGGCAATTAAAAAAAACATTATTATTTTAAATTACTGTTCATTTTGAAAAGCTTTGTATTTCAACAATCTAAAATTAAAAACATTTGATAATTTTTATGCAGTTACAAATATTTATTTCTAAAAGATAACTTTTAACTTTGTTTTTATTGCAAAATATATGTTTTGAAAAAAAATATTTCAATAGTAAATGATTTTTGAGATTTAAAATTCATAATTTTGCTGGTTTAATATTCTCACCTAAAAAGTATTTTATATGGATCAATTACTATAAAAATCAAATTATTCAATAAGATTTCTTTATTTTTCTTTTTATTAAATCAACATCCAAATAACTCACAGGATATTGCTTATCAGTGATGCTAATAAAGCAACTGGTCATGATAACATTCCAGTAATAACTGCAACTGAAACTAGCTCCTATCCTTACAAAACTGCTCAATTGTTGCAACTGAATCATTCAAAACAGCTAAGTAAAATGAAACGCCAAAAAACAATTGAATTCAACAAAAATCTTATAATATTTCAAAGAAAATAAAATAAACTGACTTACTCCTTTACCATTTTCATATGGTCAGTTTTAAGTCTGTCCAAAAGTTTATCTTTCAAACCTTTGGCTCTTTTGGTCAACGAGTGGCACAATTCATTACAATGAACTTCAAACATACCCAAGCGTAGGACCTTATCAAATAGAAGAAAAAATTAAACAAAACATTTGGATTATTTGAACTACTATTCTCAGTTTCATTATTTCACATCATTTTCTGACCTTTATTAGATGCATCTGTGTGAAATTAAGAATACTTATGTAAAAATGGGGAACCCCTATGGAACATCAAAATGAAAATTACAGACAGAGAAGAATGGTCAAGAGTAAAATGTCCCTAGGAAGCAGGGTAATATTGGCCCCCTAAGTAGGCCTAGCATAGAGTTAAATACAATATGGGAAATAATAATTAGAACTAGTATATTAGAAAACATTATTACACACACACACACACACACACACACACATATATATATATATATATATATATATATATATATATATATATATATATATATATATATAATCATGCACAGACATGTGATTTCACCATCTATGAGTCATCAGTAATTTAGCAAGATTCAAAACTGGAACTTCTTCACTGACTACAGACCAGTGTTTTTATCATTAAATTCACTGATATAGACAAGATATATAACACTTGATGGCGATGGATATAGCTTATTGCATATAAATATGTTTTCTTTTCTGCAATAATGATAATTGAATGCATTCAAATATTTTCAGGGAGCTTTTACCCAAATGCTAGGAGGTAAATATTGTTCTCTTTCACTAGTGTGATGCACCCATACAGTAAACATCTATATTTATAAAACTAGCTGTATCCTGCTATGCACGGCTGTGGCTCAATTTGGCGAAATGGAAAACATTCCGAAATGAGAAAATGCATGCTTCTTATGTTTCCATGTTGGATACACAATTTTTTGTTGTTCCATTTTCTAAGCTGATACAGAGATTTTCTGGTTTGCTGACTCTTGAGCATGCAACATAAATTGTCCATGTGAGAAACAGTCAGTGTGTAGATATCTACACACTGACTGACACACAATTATAAAGAGTGTCCCTGAGCTTTGTTGATGGTGATTGCAAACGATAATCGAATTGGAAATTGCAATTTCCTAAATTGAAATGGCGTATCTGGTGGAATGATAGGAATGCGTGGAATGAAGACATCTTCACCTGTGAAAGGTTCTGTTAAGATTGTTTTTTTTTATTTGCAAGCCATGTGACATTGCAAAGGTTAGGTTGGTTTATATTTTGCAACATGATAATTGGTACGCCAAATTTTCAATTGCAGGACATGCGGTGACATCCCTGGCAAATCTAGTGAATTCAAAAAATCTGTTGGATAATTAACCACTTCATCTGCTTCCACAACAGTGTCGACGGACTTGTATGTGACTACCTCAGGTGGAATTTTAAGCTGAATAATATCGTTAAGTTCATGGACGTCTTTGTTTTGAGCTGCAAGAATAGCTCGTTCACTTAGCCAACTGGAATTCTTATAATTAATTTGAATATCTGGATAAAACTTTTTTATCAGCTCTTCTTTTGATGTAACTAAATTATAGAAGTTAAGAGTCAAAGAAATTCACCCTTAACTCGGATCAGCTGGCACTTTTTCATTCCCAATTTCCCACAATTGATGTAAAAATGTCTCTGTGGATCAAGCATTCTGCAACTGAACACACATATTTTGAGTTAAGTTTAATGTCTTCACATGGCGCCAAAATGTAGAGTATTAGAGACAAGCATTTATTTCATCTGCTGGTGTTGATTGAGGAATTACAGGTAACGGTTGTCTGAAATTTGCTGCAAGCAATATTACTGCCAACCAAATCTTGCAAAGATCGATCAAGAGTCTCAAGTGATTTTTTGTGCATTTCTGTAATATTTTTTCCATGCTGGATGTTTTGGAGATATTGAACATAGGAGTTTTGAAAAGTTGAATGTTTAATAGTAATTTCAAAGTAGAATGAGCAGTTTTTCTACCTGGTAGGAAGGTTGGAGCTATTTCACTTGCAGCAAGATCTAAGGCGATATCAAATAGCTGCCAAAATCGATTTAATTAGAAAGGTTTTACCAGTTACTCCTTGTGCTGTTCTAATTATCAGTAATTTTCAAATAACTTTCTCTTCTCATTTTGAGTAATTTAGATAACTAAAACAGGATTTATTCATGTTTTGACAATGCCTTACTCAGTGTAATTAATTTAGGAGACTAAAATAGGATGAAAGATTAGAGATGGATAGACAGAGAGGAAGATAGAGAGATAGAGAAAGAAAAAGAGAGGGAAATAGATAAAGAGAGAAAGACAGAGAGAGTTATAGACAGAGAAGGAGAGAGACGGAAGAAGAGTGAGAAAGAGAGAGAGGAGGGGAGAGTTATAGGGAGTGAGAGGGATATAGGGAGTGAGAAAGAGAAAGGAGCTCAAACAGAGAGAGAGAGAAAGAGAGAGAGAGAGAGAGAGAGAGAGAGAGAGAGAGAGATGGATGGATGGAGAGAAAGAGAAGTAGAGAAACAGAGGGTGAACTACACTTCACAATTTTTGTCCTCGATCAGTAGAGGAGAAATTCTTCTAGACTGAAGCAATTTTTATTTTGTACCCCTTTTTTGGGAGCTGGATTTTCCACATATTAAAAACCGACTGATACTTGTTCAGAATTGTAACCAGATATAACTAACTGACCGCTCGGCTTTGCTTGAAACATGACATCAACTGCTGGCTTTTGCTGAGCCTCATTGATTATCAAACTGTAACAACGCTATTGAAGAAAAATACTGAAGGAAACGTAAATATAATTAAAAATACTCAATGAAACGTAAATATAATTAAAAATACTCACGGAAACGTAAATATAATTAAAAATACTCAAGGAAACGTAAGTATAATAAAAAATACTCAAGGAAACGTACATATAATTAAAAATACTAAAGGAAACGTTAATATAATTAAAAATACTCAAGGAAACGTAAATATAATTACAAATACTCAAGGAAACGTTAATATAATAAAAATACTCAAGGAAACGTAAGTATAATAAAAAATACTCAAGGAAACGTAAATATAATAAAAATACTCAAGGAAACGTAAATATAATTAAAAATACTCAAGGAAACGTAAATATAATTAAAAATACTCAAGGAAACGTAGATATAATTAAAAATACTCAAAGAAAGGTAAATATAATTAAAAATACTCAAGGAAACGTAAATATAATTAAAAATACTCAAGGAAACGTAATATAATTAAAAATACTCAAGGAAACGTAGATATAATTAAAAATACTCAAAGAAAGGTAAATATAATAAAAAAAATACTCAAGGAAACGTAAATATAATTAAAAATACTCAAGGAAACGTAAATATAATAAAAAAAATACTCAAGGAAACGTAAATATAATTAAAAATACTCAATGAAACGTAAATATAATAAAAAATACTCAAGGAAACGTAAATATAATTAAAATAATCAAGGAAACGTAAATATAATTAAAAATACTCAAGGAAACGTAAATATAATTTAAAATACTCAAGGAAACGTAAATATGATTAAAAATACTCAAGGAAACATAAATATAATTAAAAATACTCAAGGAAACGTAAATATAATTAAAAATACTCAAGGAAACGTAAATATAATTAAAAATACTCAAGGAAACGTAAATATAATTAAAAATACTCAAGGAAACGTAAATATAATAAAAATACTCAAGGAAACGTAAATATAATTAAAAATACTCAAGGAAACGTAAATATAATTAAAAATACTCACGGAAACGTAAATATAATTAAAAATACTCAAGGAAACGTAAATATAATTAAAAATACTCAAGGAAACGTAAATATAATTAAAAATACTCAAGGAAACGTAAATATAATTAAAAATACTAAAGGAAACGTAAATATTATTAAAAATACTCAAGGAAAGTAAATATAATAAAAATACTCAAGGAAACGTAAATATAATTAAAAATACTCAAGGAAACGTAAATATAATTAAAAATACTCAAGGAAACGTAAATATAATAAAAAATACTCAATGAAACGTAAATATAATTAAAAATACTCAAGGAAACGTAAATGTAATTAAAAATACTCAAGGAAACGTAAATATAATAAAAATACTCAAGGAAACGTAAATATAATTAAAAATACTCAAGGAAACGTAAATATAATTAAAAATACTCAAGGAAACGTAAATATAATAAAAATACTCAAGGAAACGTAAATATAATTAAAAATACTCAAGGAAACGTAAATATAATTAAAAATACTCAAGGAAACGTAAATATAATAAAAATACTCAATGAAACGTAAATATAATAAAAATACTCAATGAAACGTAAATATAATTAAAAATACTCAAGGAAACGTAAATATAATAAAAATACTCAAGGAAACGTAAATATAATTAAAAATACTCAAGGAAACGTAAATATAATTAAAAATACTCAAGGAAACGTAAGTATAATAAAAAATACTCAAGGAAACGTAAATATAATAAAAATACTCAAGGAAACGTAAATATAATTAAAAATACTCAAGGAAACGTAAATATAATTAAAAATACTCAAGGAAACGTAGATATAATTAAAAATACTCAAAGAAAGGTAAATATAATTTAAAATACTCAAGGAAACGTAAATATAATTAAAAATACTCAAGGAAACGTAATATAATTAAAAATACTCAAGGAAACGTAGATATAATTAAAAATACTCAAAGAAAGGTAAATATAATAAAAAAAATACTCAAGGAAACGTAAATATAATTAAAAATACTCAAGGAAACGTAAATATAATAAAAAAAATACTCAAGGAAACGTAAATATAATTAAAAATACTCAATGAAACGTAAATATAATAAAAAATACTCAAGGAAACGTAAATATAATTAAAATAATCAAGGAAACGTAAATATAATTAAAAATACTCAAGGAAACGTAAATATAATTTAAAATACTCAAGGAAACGTAAATATGATTAAAAATACTCAAGGAAACATAAATATAATTAAAAATACTCAAGGAAACGTAAATATAATTAAAAATACTCAAGGAAACGTAAATATAATTAAAAATACTCAATGAAACGTAAATATAATTAAAATACTCAAGGAAACGTAAATATAATAAAAATACTCAAGGAAACGTAAATATAATTAAAAATACTCAAGGAAACGTAAATATAATTAAAAATACTCAAGGAAACGTAAATATAATAAAAATACTCAAGGAAACGTAAATATAATTAAAAATACTCAAGGAAACGTAAATATAATTAAAAATACTCACGGAAACGTAAATATAATTAAAAATACTCAAGGAAACGTAAATATAATTAAAAATACTCAAGGAAACGTAAATATAATTAAAAATACTCAAGGAAACGTAAATATAATTAAAAATACTAAAGGAAACGTAAATATAATTAAAAATACTCAAGGAAAGTAAATATAATAAAAATACTCAAGGAAACGTAAATATAATTAAAAATACTCAAGGAAACGTAAATATAATTAAAAATACTCAAGGAAACGTAAATATAATAAAAAATACTCAATGAAACGTAAATATAATTAAAAATACTCAAGGAAACGTAAATATAATTAAAAATACTCAAGGAAACGTAAATATAATAAAAATACTCAAGGAAACGTAAATATAATTAAAAATACTCAAGGAAACGTAAATATAATTAAAAATACTCAAGGAAACGTAAATATAATAAAAATACTCAAGGAAACGTAAATATAATTAAAAATACTCAAGGAAACGTAAATATAATTAAAAATACTCAAGGAAACGTAAATATAATAAAAATACTCAATGAAACGTAAATATAATAAAAATACTCAATGAAACGTAAATATAATTAAAAATACTCAAGGAAACGTAAATATAATAAAAATACTAAAGGAAACGTAAATATAATTAAAAATACTCAAGGAAACGTAAATATAATTAAAAATACTCAAGGAAACGTAAATATAATTACAAATACTCAAGGAAACGTAAATATAATAAAAATACTCAAGGAAACGTAAATATAATAAAAATACTCAATGAAACGTAAATATAATTAAAAATACTCAAGGAAACGTAAATATAATTAAAAATACTCAAGGAAACGTAAATATAATTAAAAATACTCAAGGAAACGTAAATATAATTAAAAATACTCAAGGAAACGTAAATATAATTAAAAATACTCAATGAAACGTAAATATAATTAAAAATACTAAAGGAAACGTAAATATAATTAAAAATACTCAAGGAAACGTAAATATAATAAAAAATACTCAAGGAAACGTAAATATAATTAAAAATACTCAAGGAAACGTAAATATAATTAAAAATACTCAAGGAAACGTAAATATAATAAAAATACTCAAGGAAACGTAAATATAATTAAAAATACTCAAGGAAACGTAAATATAATTAAAAATACTCAAGGAAACGTAAATATAATAAAAATACTCAAGGAAACGTAAATATAATTAAAAATACTCAAGGAAACGTAAATATAATTAAAAATACTCAAGGAAACGTAAATATAATTACAAATACTCAAGGAAACGTAAATATAATAAAAATACTCAAGGAAACGTAAATATAATAAAAATACTCAATGAAACGTAAATATAATTAAAAATACTAAAGGAAACGTAAATATAATTAAAAATACTCAAGGAAACGTAAATATAATTAAAAATACTCAAGGAAACGTAAATATAATTAAAAATACTCAAGGAAACGTAAATATAATTAAAAATACTCAATGAAACGTAAATATAATTAAAAATACTCAAGGAAACGTAAATATAATTAAAAATACTCAAGGAAACGTAAATATAATAAAAATACTCAAGGAAACGTAAATATAATTAAAAATACTCAAGGAAACGTAAATATAATTAAAAATACTCAATGAAACGTAAATATAATTAAAAATACTCAATGAAACGTAAATATAATTAAAAATACTCAAGGAAACGTAAATATAATAAAAATACTCAATGAAACGTAAATATAATTAAAAATACTCAATGAAACGTAAATATAATTAAAAATACTCAAGGAAACGTAAATATAATTAAAAATACTCAAGGAAACGTAAATATTATTAAAAATACTCAAGGAAACGTAAATATAATTAAAAATACTCAAGGAAACGTAAATATAATTAAAAATACTCAAGGAAACGTAAATATAATTAAAAATACTCAAGGAAACGTAAATATAATAAAAATAATCAAGGAAACGTAAATATAATTAAAAATACTCAAGGAAACGTAAATATAATTAAAAATACTCACGGAAACGTAAATATAATTAAAAATACTCAAGGAAACGTAAATATAATTAAAAATACTCAAGGAAACGTAAATATAATTAAAAATACTCAAGGAAACGTAAATATAATTAAAAATACTCAAGGAAACGTAAATATAATAAAAATGATCAAGGAAACGTAAATATAATAAAAATACTCAAGGAAACGTAAATATAATTAAAAATACTCAAGGAAACGTAAATATAATTAAAAATACTCAAGGAAACGTAAATATAATTAAAAATACTCAAGGAAACGTAAATATAATTAAAAATACTAAAGGAAACGTAAATATAATTAAAAATACTCAAGGAAAGTAAATATAATAAAAATACTCAAGGAAACGTAAATATAATTAAAAATACTCAAGGAAACGTAAATATAATTAAAAATACTCAAGGAAACGTAAATATAATAAAAAATACTCAATGAAACGTAAATATAATTAAAAATACTCAAGGAAACGTAAATATAATTAAAAATACTCAAGGAAACGTAAATATAATAAAAATACTCAAGGAAACGTAAATATAATTAAAAATACTCAAGGAAACGTAAATATAATTAAAAATACTCAAGGAAACGTAAATATAATAAAAATACTCAAGGAAACGTAAATATAATTAAAAATACTCAAGGAAACGTAAATATAATTAAAAATACTCAAGGAAACGTAAATATAATAAAAATACTCAATGAAACGTAAATATAATAAAAATACTCAATGAAACGTAAATATAATTAAAAATACTCAAGGAAACGTAAATATAATAAAAATACTCAAGGAAACGTAAATATAATTAAAAATACTCAAGGAAACGTAAATATAATTAAAAATACTCAAGGAAACGTAAATATAATTACAAATACTCAAGGAAACGTAAATATAATAAAAATACTCAAGGAAACGTAAATATAATAAAAATACTCAATGAAACGTAAATATAATAAAAATACTCAAGGAAACGTAAATATAATTAAAAATACTCAAGGAAACGTAAATATAATTAAAAATACTCAAGGAAACGTAAATATAATTAAAAATACTCAAGGAAACGTAAATATAATTAAAAATATTCAATGAAACGTAAATATAATTAAAAATACTCAAGGAAACGTAAATATAATTAAAAATACTCAAGGAAACGTAAATATAATAAAAATACTCAAGGAAACGTAAATATAATTAAAAATACTCAAGGAAACGTAAATATAATTAAAAATACTCAAGGAAACGTAAATATAATTAAAAATACTAAAGGAAACGTAAATATAATTAAAAATACTCAAGGAAAGTAAATATAATAAAAATACTCAAGGAAACGTAAATATAATTAAAAATACTCAAGGAAACGTAAATATAATTAAAAATACTCAAGGAAACGTAAATATAATAAAAAATACTCAATGAAACGTAAATATAATTAAAAATACTCAAGGAAACGTAAATATAATTAAAAATACTCAAGGAAACGTAAATATAATAAAAAATACTCAAGGAAACGTAAATATAATTAAAAATACTCAAGGAAACGTAAATATAATTAAAAATACTCAAGGAAACGTAAATATAATAAAAATACTCAAGGAAACGTAAATATAATTAAAAATACTCAAGGAAACGTAAATATAATTAAAAATACTCAAGGAAACGTAAATATAATAAAAATACTCAATGAAACGTAAATATAATAAAAATACTCAATGAAACGTAAATATAATTAAAAATACTCAAGGAAACGTAAATATAATAAAAATACTCAAGGAAACGTAAATATAATTAAAAATACTCAAGGAAACGTAAATATAATTAAAAATACTCAAGGAAACGTAAATATAATTACAAATACTCAAGGAAACGTAAATATAATAAAAATACTCAAGGAAACGTAAATATAATAAAAATACTCAATGAAACGTAAATATAATTAAAAATACTCAAGGAAACGTAAATATAATTAAAAATACTCAAGGAAACGTAAATATAATTAAAAATACTCAAGGAAACGTAAATATAATTAAAAATACTCAAGGAAACGTAAATATAATTAAAAATACTCAATGAAACGTAAATATAATTAAAAATACTCAAGGAAACGTAAATATAATTAAAAATACTCAAGGAAACGTAAATATAATAAAAATACTCAAGGAAACGTAAATATAATTAAAAATACTCAAGGAAACGTAAATATAATTAAAATACTCAAGGAAACGTAAATATAATTAAAAATACTCAATGAAACGTAAATATAATTAAAAATACTCAAGGAAACGTAAATATAATAAAAATACTCAATGAAACGTAAATATAATTAAAAATACTCAATGAAACGTAAATATAATTAAAAATACTCAAGGAAACGTAAATATAATAAAAATACTCAAGGAAATGTAAATATAATTAAAGATACTCAAGGAAACGTAAATATAATTAAAAATACTCAAGGAAACGTAAATATAATTAAAAATACTCAAGGAAACGTAAATATAATTAAAAATACTCAAGGAAACGTAAATATAATAAAAATACTCAAGGAAACGTAAATATAATTAAAAATACTCAAGGAAACGTAAATATAATTAAAAATACTCACGGAAACGTAAATATAATTAAAAATACTCAAGGAAACGTAAATATAATTAAAAATACTCAAGGAAACGTAAATATAATTAAAAATACTCAAGGAAACGTAAATATAATTAAAAATACTCAAGGAAACGTAAATATAATAAAAATGATCAAGGAAACGTAAATATAATAAAAATACTCAAGGAAACGTAAATATAATTAAAAATACTCAAGGAAACGTAAATATAATTAAAAATACTCAAGGAAACGTAAATATAATAAAAAAATACTCAATGAAACGTAAATATAATTAAAAATACTCAAGGAAACGTAAATATAATAAAAATACTCAAGGAAACGTAAATATAATTAAAAATACTCAAGGAAATGTAAATATAATTAAAAATACTCAAGGAAACGTAAATATAATTAAAAATACTCAAGGAAACGTAAATATAATAAAAATACTCAAGGAAACGTAAATATAATAAAAATACTCAATGAAACGTAAATATAATTAAAAATACTCAAGGAAACGTAAATATAATTAAAAATACTCAAGGAAACGTAAATATAATTAAAAATACTCAAGGAAACGTAAATATAATTAAAAATACTCAAGGAAACGTAAATATAATTAAAAATACTCAAGGAAACGTAAATATAATAAAAAATACTCAAGGAAACGTAAATATAATTAAAAATACTCACGGAAACGTAAATATAATTAAAAATACTCAAGGAAACGTAAATATAATTAAAAATACTCAAGGAAACGTAAATGTAATTAAAAATACTCAAGGAAACGTAAATATAATTAAAAATACTAAAGGAAACGTAAATATAATAAAAATTCTCAAGGAAACGTAAATATAATAAAAATACTCAAGGAAACGTAAATATTATTAAAAATACTCAAGGAAACGTAAATATAATTAAAAATACTCAAGGAAACGTAAATATAATAAAAAATACTCAATGAAACGTAAATATAATTAAAAATACTCAAGGAAACGTAAATATAATAAAAATACTCAAGGAAACGTAAATATAATTAAAAATACTCAAGGAAACGTAAATATAATTAAAAATACTCAAGGAAACGTAAATATAATTAAAAATACTAAAGGAAACGTGAATATAATAAAAATACTCAAGGAAACGTAAATATAATTAAAAATACTCAAGGAAACGTAAATATAATTAAAAATACTCACGGAAACGTAAATATAATTAAAAATACTCAAGGAAACGTAAATATAATTAAAAATACTCAAGGAAACGTAAATATAATTAAAAATACTCAAGGAAACGTAAATATAATTAAAAATACTCAAGGAAACGTAAATATAATAAAAATACTCAATGAAACGTAAATATAATAAAAATACTCAATGAAACGTAAATATAATTAAAAATACTCAAGGAAACGTAAATATAATAAAAATACTCAAGGAAACGTAAATATAATTAAAAATACTCAAGGAAACGTAAATATAATTAAAAATACTCAAGGAAACGTAAATATAATTACAAATACTCAAGGAAACGTAAATATAATAAAAATACTCAAGGAAACGTAAATATAATAAAAATACTCAATGAAACGTAAATATAATTAAAAATACTCAAGGAAACGTAAATATAATTAAAAATACTCAAGGAAACGTAAATATAATTAAAAATACTCAAGGAAACGTAAATATAATTAAAAATACTCAAGGAAACGTAAATATAATTAAAAATACTCAATGAAACGTAAATATAATTAAAAATACTCAAGGAAACGTAAATATAATTAAAAATACTCAAGGAAACGTAAATATAATAAAAATACTCAAGGAAACGTAAATATAATTAAAAATACTCAAGGAAACGTAAATATAATTAAAATACTCAAGGAAACGTAAATATAATTAAAAATACTCAATGAAACGTAAATATAATTAAAAATACTCAAGGAAACGTAAATATAATAAAAATACTCAATGAAACGTAAATATAATTAAAAATACTCAATGAAACGTAAATATAATTAAAAATACTCAAGGAAACGTAAATATAATAAAAATACTCAAGGAAATGTAAATATAATTAAAGATACTCAAGGAAACGTAAATATAATTAAAAATACTCAAGGAAACGTAAATATAATTAAAAATACTCAAGGAAACGTAAATATAATTAAAAATACTCAAGGAAACGTAAATATAATAAAAATACTCAAGGAAACGTAAATATAATTAAAAATACTCAAGGAAACGTAAATATAATTAAAAATACTCACGGAAACGTAAATATAATTAAAAATACTCAAGGAAACGTAAATATAATTAAAAATACTCAAGGAAACGTAAATATAATTAAAAATACTCAAGGAAACGTAAATATAATAAAAATGATCAAGGAAACGTAAATATAATAAAAATACTCAAGGAAACGTAAATATAATTAAAAATACTCAAGGAAACGTAAATATAATTAAAAATACTCAAGGAAACGTAAATATAATAAAAAAATACTCAATGAAACGTAAATATAATTAAAAATACTCAAGGAAACGTAAATATAATAAAAATACTCAAGGAAACGTAAATATAATTAAAAATACTCAAGGAAATGTAAATATAATTAAAAATACTCAAGGAAACGTAAATATAATTAAAAATACTCAAGGAAACGTAAATATAATTAAAAATACTCAAGGAAACGTAAATATAATTAAAAATACTCAAGGAAACGTAAATATAATTAAAAATACTCAAGGAAACGTAAATATAATTAAAAATACTCAAGGAAACGTAAATATAATTAAAAATACTCAAGGAAACGTAAATATAATAAAAAATACTCAAGGAAACGTAAATATAATTAAAAATACTCACGGAAACGTAAATATAATTAAAAATACTCAAGGAAACGTAAATATAATTAAAAATACTCAAGGAAACGTAAATGTAATTAAAAATACTCAAGGAAACGTAAATATAATTAAAAATACTAAAGGAAACGTAAATATAATAAAAATTCTCAAGGAAACGTAAATATAATAAAAATACTCAAGGAAACGTAAATATTATTAAAAATACTCAAGGAAACGTAAATATAATTAAAAATACTCAAGGAAACGTAAATATAATAAAAAATACTCAATGAAACGTAAATATAATTAAAAATACTCAAGGAAACGTAAATATAATAAAAATACTCAAGGAAACGTAAATATAATTAAAAATACTCAAGGAAACGTAAATATAATTAAAAATACTCAAGGAAACGTAAATATAATTAAAAATACTAAAGGAAACGTGAATATAATAAAAATACTCAAGGAAACGTAAATATAATTAAAAATACTCAAGGAAACGTAAATATAATTAAAAATACTCAAGGAAACGTAAATATAATTAAAAATACTCAAGGAAACGTAAATATAATTAAAAATACTCAATGAAACGTAAATATAATTAAAAATACTCAAGGAAACGTAAATATAATTAAAAATACTCAAGGAAACGTAAATATAATAAAAATACTCAAGGAAACGTAAATATAATTAAAAATACTCAAGGAAACGTAAATATAATTAAAATACTCAAGGAAACGTAAATATAATTAAAAATACTCAATGAAACGTAAATATAATTAAAAATACTCAAGGAAACGTAAATATAATAAAAATACTCAATGAAACGTAAATATAATTAAAAATACTCAATGAAACGTAAATATAATTAAAAATACTCAAGGAAACGTAAATATAATAAAAATACTCAAGGAAATGTAAATATAATTAAAGATACTCAAGGAAACGTAAATATAATTAAAAATACTCAAGGAAACGTAAATATAATTAAAAATACTCAAGGAAACGTAAATATAATTAAAAATACTCAAGGAAACGTAAATATAATAAAAATACTCAAGGAAACGTAAATATAATTAAAAATACTCAAGGAAACGTAAATATAATTAAAAATACTCACGGAAACGTAAATATAATTAAAAATACTCAAGGAAACGTAAATATAATTAAAAATACTCAAGGAAACGTAAATATAATTAAAAATACTCAAGGAAACGTAAATATAATAAAAATGATCAAGGAAACGTAAATATAATAAAAATACTCAAGGAAACGTAAATATAATTAAAAATACTCAAGGAAACGTAAATATAATTAAAAATACTCAAGGAAACGTAAATATAATAAAAAAATACTCAATGAAACGTAAATATAATTAAAAATACTCAAGGAAACGTAAATATAATAAAAATACTCAAGGAAACGTAAATATAATTAAAAATACTCAAGGAAATGTAAATATAATTAAAAATACTCAAGGAAACGTAAATATAATTAAAAATACTCAAGGAAACGTAAATATAATAAAAATACTCAAGGAAACGTAAATATAATAAAAATACTCAATGAAACGTAAATATAATTAAAAATACTCAAGGAAACGTAAATATAATTAAAAATACTCAAGGAAACGTAAATATAATTAAAAATACTCAAGGAAACGTAAATATAATTAAAAATACTCAAGGAAACGTAAATATAATTAAAAATACTCAAGGAAACGTAAATATAATAAAAAATACTCAAGGAAACGTAAATATAATTAAAAATACTCACGGAAACGTAAATATAATTAAAAATACTCAAGGAAACGTAAATATAATTAAAAATACTCAAGGAAACGTAAATGTAATTAAAAATACTCAAGGAAACGTAAATATAATTAAAAATACTAAAGGAAACGTAAATATAATAAAAATTCTCAAGGAAACGTAAATATAATAAAAATACTCAAGGAAACGTAAATATTATTAAAAATACTCAAGGAAACGTAAATATAATTAAAAATACTCAAGGAAACGTAAATATAATAAAAAATACTCAATGAAACGTAAATATAATTAAAAATACTCAAGGAAACGTAAATATAATAAAAATACTCAAGGAAACGTAAATATAATTAAAAATACTCAAGGAAACGTAAATATAATTAAAAATACTCAAGGAAACGTAAATATAATTAAAAATACTAAAGGAAACGTGAATATAATAAAAATACTCAAGGAAACGTAAATATAATTAAAAATACTCAAGGAAACGTAAATATAATTAAAAATACTCACGGAAACGTAAATATAATTAAAAATACTCAAGGAAACGTAAATATAATTAAAAATACTCAAGGAAACGTAAATATAATTAAAAATACTCAAGGAAACGTAAATATAATTAAAAATACTCAAGGAAACATAAATATAATTAAAAATACTCAAGGAAACGTAAATATAATAAAAATGCTCAAGGAAACGTAAATATAATTAAAAATACTCAAGGAAACGTAAATATAATTAAAAATACTCAAGGAAACGTAAATATAATTAAAATACTCAAGGAAACGTAAATATAATTAAAAATACTCAAGGAAACGTAAGTATAATAAAAAATACTCAAGGAAACGTAAATATAATTAAAATTACTCAAGTAAATGTAATATAATTAAAAATATTAAAGGAAACGTAAATATAATTAAAAATACTCAAGGAAACGTAAATATAATTAAAAATACTCAAGGAAACGTAAATATATTAAAAATACTCAAGGAAACGTAAATATAATAAAAATGCTCAAGGAAACGTAAATATAATAAAAAATACTCAAGGAAACGTAAATATAATTAAAAATACTCAAGGAAACGTAAATGTAATTAAAATACTCAAGGAAACGTAAATGTAATTAAAATACTCAAGGAAACGTAAATATAATTAAAAATACTCAAGGAAACGTAAATATAATAAAAATGCTCAAGGAAACGTAAATATAATTAAAAATACTCAAGGAAACGTAAATATAATTAAAAATACTCAAGGAAACGTAAATGTAATTAAAATACTCAAGGAAACGTAAATATAATTAAAAATACTCAAGGAAACGTAAATATAATTACAAATACTCAAGGAAACGTAAATATAATTAAAATACTCAAGGAAACGTGTGGACACTACAGTGAACCTATGGATGTATGATCTAAGAATTCTTCTACTCAAAGTGTCCATGGTTTTAACTGTTTGTGAAATCATCTTCACATCTTCAGGAAAGTGTGTTAGTCTCAGTAAGGAATTATGGGAAGATTTATTTAGATAATAGTAAATGGGGTGCGAACGAGAGCCGTTGGATTGCTGACACCAGTGGAGGGGTTGATGTGGAAGGGGGAAGTGAGGAGAGCCAGCCTGTTCTATGGTCAGTGGCAGAGACAGGTTGATGTGGGGGATGAGAAGGAATTATATGGAGCATTTGAGTATATTGGTACTATTCTGAAATGTTACCCGATTTAATCTAGGTTTTTGCGTTTTTATATATATAGCTTCTAAGATTTTGAGTCTTTGCACATTCGTTTTGTTGTGTAGTATTTTGGTGTTGTTAACTCGGATTTCTCTGAAATTTGAGGGAGGGCGGTGATGTTTTTTATGCAAATGTTGGAAGATGGAACTAGATTCGACATTATGGCATGTGAGGTGGTGTGATAATGTTGTGGTCGTATGTCAAAGGTAACTATTAGTTGCATTGTTGATATAGGAGTTACATTCTCTCAAGGAGCATTTAAACTGATAGATGACGTTGATCCATTTTAGTGGTTTGAGCCAAGAGGAGGGATTGTTTTTAAAACTAGGTTTTGGGTTTTAAATTTTAAATTTAAGTAAATGATGAATCTAATGTTATTGTTGTCTACAGGAGAGATGTATCCATGGATGGTGTTTTTATAGCGATTTCTTCTAACTTAAAGCTTGGGCGCATTTAATTACAATAGAAAAGGCTGCCCGTATTGTGGTTATGGTGTTGGGGGGGTGTTACTGTTAGTGGGAGTATTGTTTCACTTCTGGAGCATGGAGTTTATAAGTTGATCAATAATATAATTTGGGAAACTGTAGTTGATATGGACTTGTTTAATGTTTTTTAGTTCATTAAGTAGTATTTTTTGTTGGAAGCGATAAGTTTTGCTTGGTTGAGGAAATTTTTGATGATGCTATTTTGTATTAGTGGGGTTATTCACTCTTGAAATTTAGAAAGCAAGGATTCTAGCAGGTAGATTTTTTGTAGTTGGAGGTGCTAAAAGTGTTATTAGAAGTGTCAAGAAGCATCGAGGAAAGGAATTTTGTTATTAACATTTAATTCAACAGTTAATTTGAGTATCGAGTTCTCTTGGAGGAGGTCCTTAAATGTAAAGATTTGTTGGTTGTTCTTAGCAAGGAGGAGAATATCGTCTACATACCTTACATAAATAGAAGGTTTATTGATGGTATTGAGTATCATGTTTTCAAGGTGACTCATGTAGAACTCACTGAAGATGGGTTTGAGAATGGAACCCATGGATATATATATATATATATATATATATATATATATATATATATATATATATATATATATATATATATATATATATATATATGTATATATATTTAGTAAAATTGGTAATTAGTAAAAACCTGAAGAGAGTGTTCAATACTATTGCAGAGCAAATATGTGTTTTATTTTTTTATTACTATTTTATCTGTTTAGTTACATATGTTTCGGATGCCGGACCATGTTAACGATCCAGCAGCCTCGTCAGATCTTACAGAAATGGTTGTTATTATTTGGAAGAAATATGATTTATTATTATTATACGATAAATTATTATTTAGAGGAAATACGAGAAAAAAAAAGTGGAGTAAGAGAAAATAAGGGGGAGGGAGACGGGTATCGACTTTAGTTAAGTTTTGAAGGTTAAAATACATTAGATTGTAGTGTGTGGGGGGTAGCAGATTCAGGTAAGCGTGGATGGAGATATATGGATCTGGGAAGGGGGAGAGGGAGGTAAAAAGGGGTAAGGGGAGGAGGGGGAATTTTAATTTTAGGTTTTAAGATTTGGCTGCTTTTGGTTGTTTAGGCCGGCATTGGAATATATGAAATAGATGAAAGAGAGAGAGAGAGAGAGAGAGAGAGAGAGAGAGAGAGAGAGAGAGAGAGAAGGACTTGTGCACGTGTCATATGCGTTTGACAAGTAAGAGGTTCCATTTCGAATGTTCGTAGTAGCCACGATAAGTCGATTCGTTCATTTGAGTTGACAATGAGTTCTTTTTAGGTAGTTAAGAGTTAATACATGTGCCAGGACACACGCATATACGCATACATACGCACACATACATATGTACATATCCATACATCCACACACAGATACATACGCACATACATATATATATATATATATATATATATATATATATATATATATATATATATACAATGTACATACAAACATACATGCATCTAAATACAGACATGCATACACATACACACATACTCATATACATAAATACATACACACACACACACATATATATATACATATATGTGGAGACATAGATCTCCGGTAAGATACTGATGTACATATACATACATACATACATACGTACATACATACACACACATATACCCACATATACGCACACACAATTATATAGGTCCTGGATATTACCTTAAACTATATCCGATGGTGAGACCCCAGCTTGCGGGCTCTGGGGAGTGTGGAGCCACCCTTTAATTGCCATAGCTCCCAGGTCAACTCTGACCCGGAGTGGTAGTACCTGTTAGGGTCCCAACTATGGGTTAAATAGAAACTGACTTGCAAAAAACAAATATATTCTATTAAAAAATTTTTATTCAAAATCACCGGATTCGGCATTAAATAACCTGAAAAGTGTTGATATGCCGTAAAACAAATTCGACCAACCGACCAACAATTATATAAATATACATATTCATAAAAATAAAAATATACACACATATACAGACATATATATATATATATATATATATATATAGAGAGAGAGAGAGAGAGAGAGAGAGAGAGAGAGAGAGACATGTGTATATTTATACTAAGTAAATAAAGTAAGTTAGAATAAATAAATAAATAAATGTGTATAGTTAATAATGCGAGGTTAGGTAGACGCATTGTAAGATATGTTCAAATACAAGTTGTTGGTTTACTATTTAGGGATCTGTATGGATTTGCTTTGCTCATTAGGTAGGGATTAAGTTATAGTGGCTAAAAAAAATGTATGCATATATGCGTGTGTGTTGGCATATGTATTAACTCTTAACTACCTAAAATGTACACAAGTCCTCTCTCTCTCTCTCTCTCTCTCTCTCTCTCTCTCTCTCTCTCTCTCATCTATTTCATATACTCCAGTGTCGGCCTAAACAACCAAAAGCAGCCAAACCTTAAAACCTAAAATTGAAATTCCACCCCCTTCTCCTCTTACGCCTCCTTTTTACCTCCCCCCCTCCCCATAATAATAACCATTTCTGTAAGATCTGACGAGACTGCTGCATCGTAAACATGGTCCAATATCCGAAACATATGTAACTAAACAAATAAAACGGTAATAAAAAAATAAAACATATATATATATATATATATATATATATATATATATATATATATATATATATATATATATATATATATATATATATATATATGCTAGCAAAAGTTTTACTTGCGTGGGAGGATTGTATCATGGTGAATAAACATAAAACAATGAAGGGAGGAGATAATGTCTAAAAGGATGGTATCATGATGAATGTCCACCCTCAAAATGAAGAGTTAATTCTTGGGAGAATTATATCATAACACAAGAAGAGTACATCCCTCCCCGCCAAATAAAGAACATAATCGAACGTTGAGGAACGAACTGCACTGCTCCCCCTCCCAAAAAAAGAGTAGATAATACCTGGGAAGATTACCATATAAAAGGAGAAGGTAATGCCTGTGAATATGGTATTATAGTCATAGAACAGCTACTACACTACCCTCCTCTAAAGAAAGGAGAAAATAGTCCGTGACAAAATGGTCTCATGACAACAGTACCAAATATTACATTATTCCTCCCCTAAAGGAGAATGTAATACTTTTGTCATTCATTTAAAAATTGAAAAGTTATAAAAACATTCTTTTTTGATACATTTTACATGTTTTCAACAACATTATGTAAAATATGTCATTGCTTATTCATTCCACAAGTTAATGCTTCCATTAGTCAATGGCACGGCTTATCTCAAAAGAGATTAGGCTGACTTTTACTACCTCTTCTTTTCTTTGTTTTTGTATATGGGTAATGTATTCCCCCTTTTTTAATGTATTGAATTAATAGGTGGCCTTATTTTAAATAAGCTTAGAATACTGTTCTATTTTTAGGTGTTGGTAAATTCCATTAAAAAATGTTATATAAAAAGAATGTTTCAAGTTTATTATTCCTGTGAGGAAGTTATTTTTTGTATAAAAATATTTTTTTAAAAAGTAATGTTTATCCTCATTCAAAACCATAAGTCAAACAAACACCAACATATTTTCATTTAAAAAAACTTAAAATGTTTATATATTTATTACAAAATAGCTTTGATTTTTTGCACCAGTACGTTTTATAACACTTACAAAATTCGTTTCTTATTTAGAATTCGACTAATCTATATATCTATAAAAGTGAATGTGTGTGTGTGCGCGTGTGTCTGTATGTCTGTCTGTGTACATTTCCCTAGGAAATAACTCTGTCAATTTTCAGTCTACAGACTCGAAATTTGATATATAGAGTACTGAGATTTGGCAAAATCTTTGTGATCGGTTTTCGGCCAGAAATTTGGCTGTTAAGGGGTCAAAGTTCAACGATTTGATCTTTGAGAACTCTACCAATCTCCTCCGACAATTTTGGGTCTAAACACTTGCAATTTTAGATATAGGTTCCTTGAACTTAACAACTTAATTTGAGCCCAAAACTATAAATGTTAAGGGGTCATAATAGGGGTCAAAGTTAACAAAATTGACCGCTTTTTTTTTTTTTTTTTTGCTCAATATACACCTCCACACACCCGGGCAACGCCGGGCTGAAATGCTAGTAATAAAAATATAGAGAAATCTATATGATGTATGTACCCTGTCATATTCCAAATACCATATAAATTGATGAAGTATTATTTAACTAAAACAAATCAAAATTTACAATTTCTAGTGAAACAAAAAGTTTTAATTATTTTAAATACAAACAAAATCTCAGTAGTTTTTTTTTTTTTTTTTTTTACAAAGGAGTCACCACTTAGCCAGGCTCGGAGGCCACTCGAGGATAAGGGTAAATGAGTGTACAGTAGTCAATGGGACAACATTGTAGTAATCGTTAGTGGAAATTTGGTAAATTGGATTATTTAAGGGGACGGCTCATCAAGAACCCGACGACGATCATATTGTAGTCAGCTGAAAAGCAGGGAAATGGAAGAGAGTTCCACAGGCGTGCAGTTCTAAGAAAGAAGCTTTGTTCATGGAATCTACGTTTAGGTTTAGGGACACATAGAGTGGGGGAAATTATTGAGACTAGTTTCAGCTAGACGAGTGTTTTTCGTGAAAGTTTGACGAAGGGGTACCATGGAGTTCAGACGAGCACTTGCCATGAAAATAACGATAAAGCAGAGACAGGCTCGCAACGTCTCTTCTGTGGGAAAGTGATTGCAGGAAGAGAAAAATATTTCTGACATCTCAGGCGATTTCTCACGCAAAAATACTAGAATACAACATTTTCTTCTCCCATTGTCAGAAAAATCAAATTAGGAGAAGAGAGAGTTACGGGAGCTGCCAATAATACATCAACAATGCATTATCTACTCTCCATTAAAAAAAAATAATAATAACAATAATAAGTATTCTACTTAATATAAGTCGAATTGAGTTATTCGCCCTGTAATGTTAACATATTCTAAGAAACATAGCAGTTCCTGTCTTATTTGTCATAAAATTTGATTTTCGTATACTAAAACGCCTTATGACGTTTCATTCACAGACAAGTGCGTACATCATAAAGATTTGTCTGCATTTTCTGTATTATTACAAATAAGAATCCAAAATTCCTTGATTAATCAGTTTTTGAAATTTATGCAAAATATGAATCTTGGTGAAATAATAACGTTATTATTTAAAACCCCATTTTTAACTAAATTATCACACAGATATTTTATAAGTTTGATCTAAAAAGATATAATTCTGCATTAGAAAGTTTGTATTTAAATTTTTTTTTTTTTTAATTTAAATCATTTTCATGTTAAAAATTAGATATCATTTTATTTTAATTTGTTTATTGCTTGTTTATCCCCTAAATTCATAATTCAGTTTTTGTAGTATTTGAATGTCTCCTGCTTCAAAAATGCATAATTTTACAGACAATTCTTGTTTTTGCTTTTTAATTTATATTGAATAGAGTTTAGCTTTAATATAAATTGAATCGTGTTCCTTTATTTTCTTTTAAATGAAATTTTTCAAGTAAATAATAAACGAATTTTAGTGTTTTAAATCCATGAAACAACAAAATATTTATTTCCAGAAACAACACAACTTTTCTTTTTTGAATTAATTCTTGTTTTCTTTTTTCTTTTTTTTTTTCAAATTAATATCGAATAAGTTTAGTTTCAGTATAAATCATGTTTTTTTTTGTTTCTTTTTCAATGCAAGTTTTGAAGTTTTCTAATGCTTTTGTAAAAAGCTTGCCTTCACTATTGACAGTCTGACTATTATTGCTAGAACCTCAGGCATGACGTCATTTTTCAGTGATTAGGTCTATTACGAAGATCCTGAGTCTACACTATTATTTTGCACATTGTTAATGATAGGAAAGGTAAATTTATACCTTCCTCACAAATGTTAGAAAAACGGGTTTAATAGTAACTTCAAAACTATGAGCCTCTGATATTCCATAATTGTCACCCATCTATGTACTGACTATGTCCAACATTGTTTACTGTTATATCATGTCAAAATATGCATTCTTATCAAACCATCTCCTAAAGCGGCCAATTCCTATTCATGAAATACTAATTAATTATTTTAAAATTTAAATATTTTTATAAGTAAAATATACTGCTTTCTCGTAAGCAAATTATAAAATATTTTAGAAAAAAAAATGTTTATTTACTATTTGTAGGCAAAAGCATGGGTTGAGTATTTGTGGAAAGTTCTTCTTTTGAGTCCACAAATAAAAAAAGCAACAAGATTTGTGTGAATTTTTAGGGATATTTAAATCTTATTATTTTATGGTAAGAATTTGATGCTCAGGCAATGCTGGGTATTTTCTGCTTTAATTACATTGAAAACTTCATAAAACTATTTCGTTTACTTCATAAAACTATTTCATTTACTTCATAGAACTATTTCATTTTGAGAACCATTTTCTTAATATCACCTATTTGAAAACGAAATCCCAGGTGAATTTTATGTGAATTTTTCGCATGTTGTGATGCAAGCAATCGTATGCATCGTGACATGAACTTTCTTCTAACATTTCATAGAGAATCCCAATGCAATAGTTTATACAATCATATCATGGTTCGTGCTATTTATGTCATGCTATTCATTTACATATGAGAAAAGCATCATTATAGATAAATAATGTCTGAAAAATGTTGAATAAAAAAACAGTGTAAATGACCAGATCTTATTAGAGTGTGGGTGAAGTATTATTATTGGCATCTAATACTTACTTTAATTATTGTATAAGAAATTTCATCAATCAACTTTTGAAATTTCTTCACTTCTTTGCAATAATCTTCAAATGTGTGTTCCTCAGCTAAGAAAGCTTCAACATCCTTTTCAGCCTGAAATATTTTAAAAATTCAAAAATTGATTTTCACAAAATATTTGAATAAAAAAGTTAAAACATGTTTCAAAATTACAACAATGCCTTAACTAATTTTATCCTTTAATTTAATTACTCAATTAAAAACTATTTTATCAGAACTAGTTGACTTCAATACAATCTAAGTGACAACAAGTCTCTCCAATACTCTACATTTCTTAATATTCTGATTGATTTTTGCTGTTTTCTGAATAATTAAGCTGTTTCTATCTGGATCTCTTATTTGTTTTACCATATCAATTGAGCCGATTTACCGTTTATCGAAGATCATTTTCATGAAGTTCTGCATACAATGTAAGTTTCTACTTCTTACTTCTGAAGATAGTTGAAAAGCAACTCCACGGTATGGCAATGGGGCTCAATTAGAAAGCTAAATAAAGTACCATTAACAGGTGGGCAATATATAACATAGCACTCATTAACCAAGATGCAACACAATCTATCTACATATATCTATCTATATATCTATAAAAGTGAACGTGTCTGTCTGTCTGTCTGTCTGTGTGTCTGTGTGTCTGTCTGTCTGTGTACATTTCCCTACGCAATAACTCTGTCAATTTTTAGTCTATAGATTCGAAATTTGAAATACCGGGTACTGAGATTTGGGAAAATCGATGTGACGGGTGTCAGCCAGAAATTTGGCTGTTAAGGGGTCAAAGTTCAACGATTTGACATTTAAGAACTCTACCAAACTCCTCCGACAATTTTGGGTCTAGACACTTGAAATTTTAGATATAGGTTCCTTGAACCTGGATCTAACTTAATAAAGTGATTTGAGCCCGAAACTATAAATTTTAATGGGTCATAATAGGGGTTAAAGTTTTAAAAAATTAACCATTTTTTTGTTTTTTTGCTTTTTTTGCACAGCATACACCTCCAAGCACCCGAGCAACGCCGGGCACCCCTGCTAGTATATATATAAAAGTGAAAATGTCTGTCTGTCTGTCTGTCTGTCTGTGTACATTTCCCTAGGAAATAACTCTGTCAATTTTCAGTCTACAGACTCGAAATTTGATATACAAGGTAGTGAGATTTGGAAAAATCTTTGTAATCAGTTTTCGGCCAGAAATTTGGCTGTTAAGGGGTCAAAGTTCAACGATTTCACCTTTGAGAACTCTACCAAACTCCTCCGACAATTTTGGGTCTAAACACTTGAAATTTTAGATATAGGTTCCTTGGACATGGATCTAACTTAATAAATTGATTTGAGGCCAAAACAATAAATGTTAAGGGGTCATAATAGGGGTCAAAGTTTTTAAAAATTTTACCTCTGCGGTCTCTATCAAATTACTAAAGATAATTTCTGGTCTAAACATTTGAAATTTTACATAAAGGGTATTTAGAGACAGGGCAAGCTTTTTAATCGGTTTGGGTCGAAAATTTGAGTTACCAATATATAAATGTATGTATGTATGTTTGCATATCTGCGTAAAACTTTCGAGAGAGGCGACGGATTTTCACAAGATCCGTATCGTTTTGAAGCTTGATCCTTCAGACGACAAATACCGAAAAATTGGCTAAAAACATTAATTTCTTCACCCTCAACTGGGAACTTTTCTATAGAGAGAGGTCGCTTTTTTCGCCGATATTTTCGAAAGTCATCCCCTTTTTTCGATTGTCTAGCCTTAATTAAAACCTACGTTACTTCCGGTTTAGTGGTGGTCATAACAGCAAAGACGTCACGTTTTTTCCCGTTCTTTTCCCCCTTCGCAGTACAGGTCTTTTTGCTCAACACACACCTTCAAACACCCGGGCAACGCCGGGCCCCATGCTAGTATCTATAAAAGTGAAAATGTCTGTCTATCTGTCTGTCTGTGTACACTTCCCTACGCAATAAATCTATCAATTTTCGGTCTATGGACTCGAGATTTGACATAAGGAATATTGAGATTTGGGAAAATCTTTTTAATTGGGTTTTGGCCAGAAATTTGGTTGTTTAGGGGTCAAAGTTCAACGATTTGACCTTTGAGAACTCTACTAAACTCTTCCGCCAATCTTGGGTCTAAACACCTAAAATTTTAAATATAGGTTACTTGAACATGGATCTAACTTTATAATTTGATTTGAGCCCAAAACAATAAATATTAAGGGGTCATAATTAGGATCAAAGTTTTAAAAAAATTGACCTCTGCGGTCTCTACCAAATTACTCAGCCAATTTTTAGACTAAACACTTGAAATTTTACATATTCAGACATAGGACACGCGTTTTAATCGTTATTTTGCTGAAAATTTGGCTTCCAAGGGGTCAAACTATTAAGCCAATTTTGGGTCTAGCCATTTAAAATTTTACATAAAGAGTATTCAGAAATGCAGCAAGCTTTTTAATCAGTTTTGGGGGAAAAAATTTGCTGGCAAGAGGTCAAAGTTTATAGAGTTGACCTTTGAGAACTCTACCAAACTCCTCCGACAATTTTGGATCTAAACACTTGAAATTTTAGATGTAGATTACTTGAACACTTGAACACAGGTCAAATATTTTAATTTAATTTGAGCCCAGAACAATAAATATTAAGGGGTCAAAATTGGGGTCAAAGTTTTAAAAAAATTGACCTCTATGGTCTCTACTAAGGTAGTTAAGGAAGTCTATTATATAGAAAGGCATAACATAATATATTCACACTTCTTAATATATACATATGCACATAAAGTTATGAACAGTACATGAAGCCCGAGCAAAGTCAGGCGGAACTGCTAGTAATTAAAAAAGTTAAAAGAGCAAGAAAAATGTTTTTCTGAATCTTAAATATTGAGGTCATCATTTTACATTGTATATTTTGAGCCAAATTATACTGAAATGAAAAATAACGAAAGTCAAGATAGTGAAAGGAATGTAAGAGTTATTATTGGCTCTGCTTAGTCAATAAAGATCATGGGTTGTGTGTGTGTGTGTGTGTGTGTGTGTGTGTGTGTGTGTGTGTGTGTGTGTGTGTGTGTGTGTGTGTGAGAGAGAGAGAGAGAGAGAGAGAGAGAGAGAGAGAGAGAGAGAGAGAGAGAGAGAGTGGTATATGAAAGAGTCAGCAGCTCAGCTAAGCAGTTGGTGTTTAACATCAGTGGCATACAGTAACTCATCTGAAGTTTCTGGCCCTATGCTCCACCTAGAAAGTGGAATGATAATGAAAAGTTCCTCAGAAATTTTATGCAGCTAATCATTCAGCTGAAATAATGACACTGGTCTTGGCTTGAAATATAAATGACAACCGAGTCTTTGCTATATATATCAAGATCCACGTTGAAAATTATAATTTTGTAATTAGTAAATGATAAAAATGGATAACAAAGTATGTTACGGTTGAAGTGTTGAATTCACAAAAAGGTGTTGTGAAGAAAATAGATACAAATATTTCTATGTCAATACTAATTTATAATTTATTTATAATTTATAATTTATACTAATTTATAAGATATTTTGAGTAAATTGTTCGCTTCGAACATTGTGCATTCGAATTGTGTTTATAAAATGTTTCAGCATGTAAAAAGGCACAAAAAAGTGTTAGTGTGAATAGACGTTAATAATGAACAATGTGGCATTGTGTTTGTATTTGTTTGGCATTATTTTGCTAATTGTTTGGTTCCCTAGATCTTGAAAGTACGATGTGTGTATGTGGGGGGTGGGTAATATTATGCTCACTGTATAGTGATGGCACTTTCTTTTTTGGCCTTTTTGATTGTCAAATTTTCAGGATTTTATTAGGAATTAACATATCATACTAGCTTACTAATTTCATTGTTTCAAACGAGGAAATCATCAATATTTAGTGGAAAACTTTATTCAATTTTTTTATATTTTGGGCGCAGTAAAAAGGAAAGAGTTAGCTAAGAGAATAGAGCAAGAAAGAGAATAGCTTATGCGAGCTTGTAATATTTGGATTCATTAAATAAATGGATGTTATGAATATTCAACACTGCCCATGCTCATGCATTCATCCCTATTCAGCTGAGAGACTGATGATTGAAGGGGGGAAACATTAAGATGGTGAAACATGGGAGTTCAAATAACAGATAAAGCCCTTGAGGTAATTATCTGGGAAGAAATATAACAATGCATTCTCGTTTGTTGCTGTAACACAACAGCTTAAATATGTCTGAATTATTTTTGTTTCTTAACAAATCATAAAAAAAACCCTTTAAGTTACTTTTTATGATTAGATATTCATTAAAATAATTATTGCTCATTCTATTTTTACCCAATTTTATGAGCCCCAAAAAACATTTTTATTTAGAAAGACAAATTATTTTTCTTACTTGATTTGTTATAAGGAATTGGTATTTGTCAAATGTGTGGCAAAAATTCTTTGGTAGATCTCCCTGTTGATGAATGTAAGCTTTCAATTTTTTTTGGTGAACTTCTAGAATTTCATCCAGAATTTTAGGCTTCAAGCAAATTTTCACTTTACTGTGACACTGGAAAAATTGTATGAAAAAAGGAAACCATATATATATATATATATATATATATATATATATATATATATATATATATATATATATATATATATATATATATATATATCGTACGATTGGGTGGTGTAAAAGAAAGAAAGAAATATTGTAAAAAAGATAAATTAATCAGAAAATGGTTCAGCTGGCTCATCGCTAATGTGATGAACGGTTTGATCACCAAGCATTGTGTATCTAAATATTAATACTTAATTTTATTAATCTAAAATTTGTTGAAATCTTATGTAAATAATTTAAAATATAAAGTATAAAATTTTAATTAATTATAATATTTGTTTTATAAATTCAATTAATTAAAGGCATTAAAAAATTAAATCAAAATATAAAATAAATGGTTAAGAGATAATTAAAAAAATATTAAAAATGTTAAAAAAATTTCTTTTAATTAACACTTTCTCCATATAAAATAATATATATTTTATCACGCATGCTTCAGCACGTTTCGGGATACGATGGGTGCACACATGACAAGGGTCACAAAAAAGAAAGAGGATTCAAAAACACAAAAAAAGAAGGGGGATTCTTTTAAAGAGTTTTCTTTTCTCAAACATTTATTTCAGGCAGACAAGTTTTCTGCATAGAGGTATGACTCGTTAAGGTCCCATTAAAGTTGAAATTTCCTTCTATTACAAAACAGTTGAAACAATAAACACCAATTAAGACATATAAGACAAGCGGGATACAAAATAAACACAAGGATTGAACACAATAGAATGCGAGAAATAATGAAACAAACACTTCCCAATAATATAAGATAAACTTATTAAAAATAGAAAAAAGATTCAACAAAAAGAGTATATTCAAAATTATTGTGTTTGGGGTATTTCTAAACATATAAACTGAGCGAAAATCCTGCAAAAAAGAGATTAACAGCGTAACTGGAGATGACATTACCACGAGGAAAAATGAATCCTCAGTCTGACAGAAGGAGAAACAAAATTACACTTACAATTCTTTTTTGTTTTCTTTTTTTTGTTCTTTTTCTTTTCACATAGCTAATAAGCGGCGTATTTAGTCCACCGAGAGTTCTCTTATGGGGGAAAGAAAGTTCAAATAATAAATTCACAGTTTTTCCATTTTTTTATCACCCACTTTTCATATCATGTCCGTCATCATTCATTTTCGGTTTTCCAAAATAACTTTTCCGCTGTGTTAATTAGGATATTTTCCGCTTCAGGGAAACAGATAGCTAAACATTCCAATTCACCTTTGGCCGGAATATATATATATATATATATATATATATATATATATATATATATATATATATATATATATATATATATATATATTTACGGCTATTCTATGCTTGAAGACACGTCATCGTTGCTTAAGGGTGACAGAGAAGAATGAGGATGGACTCAATGGAGGAAGGAAGGGGTTTCGCATTTCGATCGAAAAATAAAATTGGTGAAATCTCTTTTTCTTCCCTACTTGGCTGATGAAATATCTCTACCAGTTGAATCTTTGGCTTTCGGGACCGGATCATAGTTGGCCCTGTCGGTGGGGCATTAGAATACGCCGACTGCCCCCCTGCAGAGGGTAAAAGTCCCTCAATAGGGGTCCTGGATATGACCTTAAACTATATCCAGTGGTGAGGCCCCAGCTTGTGGGCTTTGGAGAGTGTGGAGGCACCCTTTAATTACCATTGCTCCCAGGTCCACTCTGACCCGGAGTGGTAGTACCTGTTAGGGTCCTAACTATGGGTTAAATAGAAACCGACGTGAAAACAACAAATATATTCTATTAAAAAAAATTTTCTTCAAAATCTTTGGATTCGGCATTAAATAACTCGAAAAGGGTTGATATGCCGTAAAACAACCAACCAACCAACCAATCAACCGGATCATAGTGTAGCATCTGTTCTGCTGCTACACTTCACTCTTTCTGTCCTCAGGCAGTGGAAGAGAAATCCTTCATGACTGAGACAATTTCTACTTCTGTCTATATCCAGAGTGCCCTTTCTAGGGAGCTGGATCTCCCCACATCAAAGCTCAATCTTTTGTCCAATTCTGCCTTCGCAGGGAGGCAAGCTCAGACTAACTTTAATATTTGGAAGAAGAATGAATTAGTGGACTCTCGCTCAGTTCAAAACATACAATTAGATATTTATCCTAATGGATAAAGGAAAAATATATGATGATGAAGTGGCCGTTTGTAACAATATATATATATATATATATATATATATATATATATAGAGAGAGAGAGAGAGAGAGAAAGAGAGAGAGAGAGCACTAGCCTGCAAAGCCAATGTTGAGTTTATTAACTGTGTTTGAGTCCTGTGACCAGCAGAATTATTACTTACTATTCTGATGATTATGAAGCTATGTGATCAGGCTTGTCATAATGTCAACCAGTGATGAGCGTATTCAAAAAAAAGGAAATTTGTGTAAGCATGACACACTAGTGTCTGTAGGTATAAAAAATATGTATTGAAAACAATATTATAATTATAAGCCCCTTTAAGTAAAATTAAAGTTGATCCTTATTTGTGAACTGAGAATAAGGCTGCAAATTAGCTGCAAGCATCATTCACAAATTTCCTGTGTTTTGAATACGTTATGACGTCTGCTCGCATAGCTTCATAAGTATCTAATTTCACTTTCATTTAAGGATTATTTCCTGGTGGCTAAAGGGAAAAATGCTAGCAAAGCCAAAGTTAACTTTGTTGACAGAGTCCCATGATCAGCAATAATTATCATTTCTTTCACTGATGATTGCGTAACCATGAACCACTAGTGTCTGTAGGTATAAAAAATATTTAATGAAAAAACATTATATATATATATATATATATATATATATATATATATATATATATATATATATATAAACTTACAGCGTTTTGATGTTAGTTCATCTTTATGGAGACTGCAAGATCAACTTAATATGAAATGGTGGTTAACTTGCATAAGTTGTTCTAATATTTATATAAGTTTATTTATAAAACTCTACTTTTTATTGAGCAATTTAGGAAAATCATTAGTTTTAATTGAAATGTGCTGGGACTTAATTAGAAAATCCATGAGTTAGTTCCCTTTGCCTAATTTACGTTGATACCAAGGCTTACATTTCAACTAAGTTGCTACAGGATATTGTTAATATAAATAGTTAAGCAGCATTCAACGTGATCAGTACCTGATGGCTGATCATTTGAGAATACAAGCTACTATATGTTCATATTATTTGGATTCTTCAGACGACTGTTCTCATCTTCAGTGTTATTTACGCAATGTTTTGGTTGATGTAATCTTCAATCTTCTTCAGATGTATCTTGTTGAACTTGGGAATCTTTCTGTTGAACTTGGGAATCTTTCTGTTGAACTGAGAAATCTGCACAGACTTTCAAACAAAGCACTTTATTTAATCTACAAGGGTAGCATGCTTGTCAGCTATGACTGTCTGGAAGTCCTAAATAATTTGCAGTTGTATTTTGGGGTCGCTCGCACTGAGGATTGAACCTTCACCGTCCAGGAGTGTAACTTTTATAAGCAAATTTTACCAAGTAATCTATCCACTGCGCCATGGCTCATTGCAGAAACATTGTGGAAACAACACTCAAGATGAGAACAGTCGTCTGAAGAATCCAAATAATATGAACATATAATAGCTAGTTTTCTCAAATGGTCAGCCATCAGATACTGACCACATTGAATGTTGCTTAACTTCAGTGATATATGAAGAACCAGTGCATCATATATTATGCTTCATTATTAACCAATCATAATCAATTATTGGAGAAGGATAGAAATTTATGTGAATAATATTTCTCACTGGTAATCCCATTTGCTCTTATCTTGCAGGTGTTGAAAAATAGCGGAGCAAAGACGATTATAGGAAAAGGGGAGATAAGAATGGTTTTAAAATTTTAATAACTCAAATGATACAACCAGGTGATTTTGAGATTTAGGAAAGCCGGGCAGTCGAATTGGACATATCTACTCACCATGTCTTCAAACAAACCAAATTCCACTTTGGGTATCATCAAAGAATATCTGATGATAGTGTCATAAACATTCAAGAAAAGGACTTCAAAATCTTGGATACTGGGTTCAAAAGTTATTGAATCTTGTTCCAAAATTAATCGCAGAATCATTCCTGAATGTTCATATGGCTTGATAGAATCCTAAAAAAGATATTTTTACATAGTAATAGTAGAAATAATATTAGTCACAGTTGTTATAATATTGTGTCTGAATATTTGTAACTAAAACTTGGAATATTATTTAAAAGAAGTTGAAATTGTTATATTGAACTATATTGGTACATTTTATTATAATGAAGATTCTGTGTTTGTCTGTAACAGGAACAATGTCACAATAATATTTTAAGTTTGGTTGGGACCAACATACAAATACAAGATCTCAATTAGAGTAAAAAATAAATCAAAAAATAAATAAGTACTCCGTTTTTTTTTAATAAGACACGGAGCTTTGGGGTTCTGTAACTCCCAAAAAGGTTAATAAATGTGATTATATAAAATACTGAGCCCAAAGGTTGATCTCTAAAGATAATATTGTAATGAATTTTACCTCATTTTTAATTTTTGAGATTAAAAATCTAACTAAAGAAGAGTAAATTAAGGTTGAATAAAAAGAGAGAAAACATGTATTGTAGTTTGATGTAGCAAGATATTTTAATATTTTATTTTTATGCTTCGCAACATGTTTCAATATTTTATTTTTATGCTTATCAACATATATAAATATTTTATTTTCATGCTTTGCATGAAGTTTAATTTTGTATTTTTATTCTTAGCAACATGTTTAAATATTGTATTTTTATGCTTAGTGTTGTAGACCAGTGCTAGGGGTTACAGATAAAAAAAAAACACAAGTAGTGTAAAGTGTATAAAATATAATATGTATTTATCATAAAGAATACAGGAGCCACTAAATTGGTATGAGAGGAACGTGTTCATAGCATGCGGTTAAACATGGTAAGAATGCCTCCATCTTGTCTCTGAAACCAGTGGTATTCGTAGGACTGATTGATTCCACTTAGTTCTCAAATAGGGGTGATTTGTACCCAAGAACACACCCTCCCGAGCTTTTTATTCCCCTGGAATGATTGTATAGCTTTTTCCTGGGGTTGATCTCTATCGGGTCGGCCATTTTCCTTTTCCTGGAGGACCGGCGTTGTCCATCTGCTTGTTACCAAATCAAACGTGTCATATATCTGATCCATTACCTCTTCTTGTTCAGCAGGAGGTTGTCTTTTGTCATATGTGATACGTTTCCGAATTTGATTTAAATGTTTCTTGTGCGTAAATCTTGGACCTTCAATAATGTAGACCATCAGTCCGATCCTTTTCTGGACCTTTCCTAGTTCACACATCATGCTATTATTTTTGTGCACCTGGAAAAATACCTTTCCACCAGGTAAATACTTCTTTTTAGGAACTATAGTATTTGGCGGTTTCACCTGTTTTGATAAAAGTTTCTCAAAGACCGGCCTAATTTTCCTCACTAACATTAACTTTGCCAGCGACATCTTCGATGGGGTCCTTCCATTTGGCGCAATTCGGTACACTTATAAAAACTGTTGTAACACCTTTTCTGAGGGCGTTCCTTTAGCCTTCTTCAGGGCTCTTTTCAACATGTGTACAAACCTCTCTGCCTGACCGTTCGATCATGGATGATAGATTGGCATCATTATGCGGTTAACCTGAAAATCCTTGCAGAAGCTTTTAAAATCTACTGAAGTGAATTGTGTGCCATTGTCTGACACTAGACAATAAACCACACCAAACCTAGTGAACAATTCGTGAAGAGCACTGATTGTAAAATCCGTTCTTGGACTTTTACATTGAAATACCTCAGGCCATTTTGAAAAACTGTCTACCACTATTAAATAATAGTTTCCATCCAGTGGGCCTGCGTAATCTACATGTATTCTTTGCCATGAGTGGTCCACTTTAGGCCACAGGCTAAATTGTATTGGGACGCTTTTGCTGCCAATGCGTATTCTTTACACGACTTTACGTGCCTTCTATATCAGTGTCTATACTCTTCCAGTAAACATAGGACCTCATGGGGCTCTCCATTCGCGTAGCCCTAGGGTGCCCGTATGGAAATCCTTTGAAATTTTCTTTTGTAGTGTAGCTGGGATTACTACTCTTTTTCGGTACCTCATTGCACATAGAATAAGCTTCTGCCGCCGATTCATCCAATTTAATTTTTTGTTTCATTTCTTTGATGAAACTATCTTCTTCAGCCTCCCTTATTATATCTTCCAAAGTGACTGGTAGTTCCTTGATCGTATTACATAGCATTTGTGCATAGTCCTTTTCAATTTGTAGTGACGCTATTACTTTGTCTTCTAGCAGTTCCCTTGATTTCGGGATTAATCATGACAATCCGTCTGCGTAACTTAACTCTGCAGATGTAAGAAATTCTATACTGAAATCGTAATTCAATAGAATGGTCCTCCATCTTTGCAGTCTGTTGGCTTTGTAAGTTGGCAGACCTTTTTTTAGATGGTTATAAGCGGCTTATGGTCAGTTTGTAATTTAAATTTATGACCGTGTCAAAATCGGTAGAATTTTGTAACCCCGAATATGATCCCCAGTGCTTCCTTTTTGATTTAGTATTAATTATTCTCGGCAGGAAGTAAAGTTCTTGACGCATGTGCAATCGACTTAGTGAACCCATCAGGCATCTTGTGTAGAATGCACGTCCCGATCCCATAAGAACTTGCGTCAGTTGCGACAATAATCTCTTGCTTCGGATTGAAATGAGTCAGGGATAAATCTGACGTTAATACATCTTTTAATTTCTTAAACACTGCCTGGCACTCAGGCGTCCAGTCTTATTTTTTTTACCTTTTTTAATAGTACATTCAATGGCGCACGCAATTCATGTATGTTCTTAATGAACGTTTGATAATAGTTCGCGAGCCCTAAAAAACTCTGCAATGTAGATACATTATGAGGTTCGTGCATGTCTTTTAGCTGTGGACCTGTTTGGATCGGGTTTCCTCCCGTCCTTATCTATTATATGACCCAGGTATTTAATTTGTTCCAAAATAAATTTGCATTTTGCTTCCTCCAATGTGAAGCCGTATTCTTTTATTCTGTCAAACACTTGAAATACATGATCTTTATGTTGTTCAACATTATGACTACGCATAAGAATATCATACAGATAGCCTATTGCAAAATCTAAACTGCTTAGCAAAGTATCAATTACCTGTTGGAAAATTGAAGGTGCTACATTTATACCAAATGCTAATCTATTGAATTTATACAGTCCTTCGTGCGTTGAGATACATAAAAGTTTTGAGCTATCTTCCTCTATTAGTATTTGTAGGTACGCCTCGCTTAAGTCTATTTTGGAAAAATATTTTCCGCCATTTAACTTAGCGAATATTTCGTCTGTGTTTGCTAGCGGGTAGTGATAGTTCTTGAGTGCCGCATTCAATCCGGTCGAAAAGTCTGTGCATACCCTAATCTCTTTAGATTTTTTTTCATGTATACGGTGGGGGCTGCCCACTCACTATAGTTAAAATCCCTGTGTTAACTAGTCTTTCCAATTCTTTTTCAAATTTTCCCTCAAAGCAAACGGTATGCTCCGTGGCTTTTTGAATAATGGCTTTGCTTCGTCCAGCAATTCGAATCTTGCCTTTATTTTTGTGCAGCATCCAAGCTTTTCAAAGAAAACACTTGGGAAAGATTTCTTGAGATCCTTTTTGAGTTTGTCAGATTTGGCAGTTAGGTTTTCGACTTTGTGACAAAAATCATTCATTTATTTTTTCACCAATTACCGATCTTGCGACTTTATTCGTCTTTGTCATCGTGGGCTTTCCTATTCTCTTCTACGTGTGAAAATTTATAATTGATAAATCCGACCCTGAATCGAGCTGCAGTTTTACTTCTTTATTTCTGATTCTCACCGTAACATATTTCCTTGTTCTCTGTTGGTGAAGGGTCCATTTTTGCAGTTTTTACATAGCTCTTTTATGTTACTTTCGCTCTGCAATATGAGGCCTTGTGCCCTGTTCGCTTGCATAGGTCACATGTTATTTTCCTTTGGTACTCACATGCATTGTACCCATGAGGTCCTCCACATTTGCTACAAGGGGTCCTAGGATTTTGTCTATCCTGATAATTTTGGGAAGGGTTCTTTTTGCCTCTTCGTTGGTAATTGCTGGTGGGCGGGTGTCTTTTATTTTTTAAGCATATTTTTTTAATGTGAGCGATACCTGCTTCTTCTATGTTTTGTGAATCTTGCCTCATTGCCACGAACCGCTGACAATCTTCAGCCATTTTCTGAAGTGTCAAACCAGGTTCTAATTCCAATTTATTTAGAGCACAACATTTTATATTGGCATCTTTTGTGGCTATCAAACCTTGTGTGAACATTAAGCATTTGAAATTGTCCGCTGTTAATGACGACAATTTGAAATGATCACAGTGCTTATTAACTATAGATGCAAATGTTGTATAGTCCTGACTCTCCTTACGTGTAAGATTCATGCATTTCCATCTTTTATGAAAAAGGCTTCTTTCAGTATGTTTAAATATTGTATTTTTATGCTTAGCAACATGTTTAAATATTGTATTTTTTATGCTTAACAACATGTTTAAATATTGTATTTTTTATGGTAAGCAACATGTTAAAATATTGTATTTTTATACTAAGCAACATGTTTAAATATTTCATTTTTATGCCTAGCAACATGTTTAAATATTGTATTTTTCTGCTCAGCAACATGTTTAAATATTGTATTTTTTATGCTTTGCAATATGTTTAAATATTTTATTTTATGCTTAAGAAAATGTTTAAATATTTCATTTTTATGCTTAGCAACATGTTAAAATATTGTATTTTTAAGCTTAACATATTTAAATATTTTATTTTATGCATAGCAACATGTTTCAATATTTTATTTTTATGCTTAACATGTTTACTTATTTTCTTTTTATGCTTAATAACATGTTTCAATATTTTATTTTACTGCTTAGCAACAAGTTTAAAGATTGTATTTTTTGCTTAGCAACATGTTTAAATATTGTATTTTTTATGCCTTAGCAACATGTTTAAATATTTTACTTTTATGATTAGCAACATTTTTTAATATTGTATTTTTTATGCTCTGCCACGTGTTTCAATATTTTATTTTTATGCTTAGAAACATGTTTAAATATTGTATTTTTATGCTTTGCAACATGTTAAATATTTCATTATTTTATGCTTATGTTATAATATTTTAGTTTTTATGCTTAGCAACATGTCGATATTATCCCACCCAGCTATTAGGTGATAACTTTTGTGAGCAAACAAAATTAAGGAAAAGACATTAATCAGCTAAAGGAAAAGCATTATCCAAATTTTAATGAAATTTTTAATTTTTGTTCCATAAATTGTAAAATTTTTTAACGATTTTTTATTTTAATAGTATGTTCATTAAATTATATATTTCATGAGGAATTTCAATTCCAACACCATCTATATATAAAGTAATCTCTATTTTTCTGTGTAAATTCAGCAATTGTAAGAAACTAACCAAACACTTTTTATGCAAATCTTTTCTAGTCATCACCAACAGCACTCCCTTACACTATCATACATATGAATATTTTTACATTTTTTTATTATTACAAAATATTACATTTATCTTGAGGTTTCTGCTTCTCTCTAAAACGTCTTCAAAATAGAAAGTAGCAACCATATTCTCTTCTTGTAAAATATCTACTAGCATGCCAACTTTCAACATCGAATCATTTGTTTGTATAGGAAACATTTATATAGGTTACCACATCGCTAAATTCTATAATTCTGGAATTTCAATTCTGGAATTTTGTCTGCTTAATAATTATACTTTCAGTTAATAAAACACATTCCACCATGTTCAGGTCACAAGTACAGTTCAGACGTTGAAATTTTCAATTTATATATTTTTTAAAAATAATTTCAGATGATATTTCTCCATGCAAACTTTTTTTAAATAACATAAACAGCTCAAATTTAGTTACGCAATTACCACGTGTATGGTCATGCTTTTGCAACATTACTTTCTTTGGAAAGTTTCTGTGTTGCATCCTACATCAATAAAAGCAACAATAAACACAATTATTCTCATAAATAAAAGCAATAATTAAATGTAATTGTTTACTTGTGTTTTTTTTTTGTCAGCAAATAAAATATTACATTGTTTAATTTTTATACTTGTTCACTTTTCATTTATTTACTGTATTGATTGTCGAAAATGTCTCAGTCTAGCAGAATTTCTTATTACACGGATGAATATAAAATATCTTTGAGATTATTTAGATTTCTATTTTCACAACGGTAAAGATTGTGTCGAGTACAAGAGCGACTCTTATTATTTCGATTCAATGGACTACACTTCTCATCTTGAGTAGAATTCCCATTTCAGCAAGGGCCCGTGGCACAGCGGTTTCAGTACTTGGAAAAAAAATCAATTGTAAAAGTGATATTCTCCTGAGAGTTGAAGGTTCAATTCTTAGTGTGGGCGACCGAAAAATACAATTGCGAATTACTTCGGACGTCTATCCAATCATGGCTGATGAAACAAGAGCATGCTACCCCCGCAAAGTAAATAAAGTAAATAAAGGGTTCCGTTTGAAATTCTGTCCAGATTTCCGAATTTGACAGAAACATTCTCAATTTTGACAAGATACACCTGAAGAAGGTTGGAGTTTACATCGACTGAAATATTGTGAAAATGACACTCAAGATGAGAACAGTAATCAAAGGATCCAAATAATACAAATAAGCAATCCTCATCTAAAAAATTAAAAAACATAAGAGTCACTCTACCCTCTTGAAAGCTCACAAATCGAGCTTTCACCATCGAATGTTTTTAAGATCTTATCCAAGATTACGCAGATGTTTGATGTTAAAAAAAAGTAAGTAAAGTAGTTGACTGTAGTCAAGGGCAACCTGAAGGGTGTCTTTTCATTAGATACTACACTAAGATATGGAGGAGGGCGTCATTTCTTTCTCATGATTATTTCATTTATCTTTACTTTATAATGTTGAGTATTTATTTTTAGTTTTTCTGAATATCAATAGAATTGAGGAAAACAAATAACAATGTCAGTAATGAAAGTTCTTCATCCAAAAATTGAGACAAAATTGATCTAATAAAATATTTGAAATCTTATTTCTCATGCACAAACATGGATCAAAATCACTTACAGCTGGTGGCACAATGAGATCAGTGAAATCATTAATGGATTCTTTGGTCATCTCTTGTAAATGGCCGGTCATTAAAGTGTTCACACAATTCAGCAGACTTGAACCAGGTTTGTTTTGAGATTGATCAATCTGTCGGCGTTTGCTGCATTGGCACAGAATATTCAGAACTTCTTTGTACCACCTTAAAATATATGCAAACGATAGCACATATAAAATTTTAAAAAGAAATGAAATGCAACGCATCATAATATTCACAATTAGGAATGTTTGTCTTACGATTTTCCTATGATGTTTTTTTTTTCATCTTTAATGTTTTGAATTACTTATTCTAAAAACTTTTAGCTCAAACTTATAAAATCAAAAAAATTACCACTTCTTTCACTTTATTTTAGCTCAAACATATTGAGTTCAATAAAAAACAACATTTTATCAATTTTTCATTTTTTTTAAAACTGCTGTTGTTTCTTTACTGTTAAATTTTCTAGGGAAAATATTTTCTTTTTTAAAAACAATCAAAATGCAAACGATATCATTTAATAATTTAAAATAGGTAAATAGTATGCAGACATTCTTTTAAAAAAATAGGAATTAATTTATATATTCAGGTTGTTTGTAAAGTCCCACACTGGTTTAAAAATTTCATAAACTCAAATAATACAATCGATAAACGAACATGGATAATTAAAACTGTAACAAGGAAAACTTCAAATAAAATGTTTTAACTTGTACAAAACTTGAATGAATGGTGCTTTTATATTGATGGTTTGCTGTATTACCAACTTATTCAGAGTAATATCTATTTTTATACATGCACCACATCTGTAACACATATAATCAATGTTAACCTGTCGATAAATCTGAAAATGAAGTATTTGTTTTTAAAAATGAAAAATGTTTTTTCATAAATAGTCATCGTTTCTTTTTTGATAACGGTTTTAATTGTATTAAGATCTATACTAATTTCTAGATGCAATTTTCAAGTTAGATAAAGAGATATATAAAGCATATACAAAAGACAATACTAATCCAATGTATGTCAACCCACTTCAAACCACTCAAAACAATAATCAAACACATTCCATGAATTAATTAAAAAAAAAAATAGTAACTCTTGAATTGGAAGCCATGTTTAATTTCAGAAGAGTTTCCGATGGGTAGTTATTCTATACAAATTCTGGAGATGAAGAATTCTCGGTGGGCAGCTGTTCTGTACAGTTTCTGTACAGTTTATAATTTTGCAGCCAAAGAGCAAAAGATTCTTCACCTGTTGACACGAAAAAATCATTTAATTGTTCTGGAGCAATTCTGGTTTCTGATTGGCTAATAACAGAATGTGAATTAATTTGATTCGTCAGTTCCTATCAGCAGCGTTTATAAATAGAATCTCCCAAATTTTAGGGAGCATGTCCCCCATTATATATAAAAAATATTGCACCCCCTATTTTTTTATATAATGGGGAAGTCCTGAGGGTTCATTTTTAATTTTGTTCAAAAATAAATATATATTTATATATTCAAATTTGTAAAATAAAAACAGAAATCGTTTAGATCTTAAAATTTGAGCATGTAAAAAAGGAAGCCATTTTTTAATCTTTTTCAAATGTCAAAGAAAAATATGTGTGTAAAAATAAAGAGAAATAAAAGAAATTGATTTTAATTTTTACCTTGAAAAGATGAGCATGTGAAAAAAAGGAAGCCATTTTTTTAATTTTGATTATACATTCCCGTTCTTATATGTAAAAAAATAAGCAAAACCTAGGAAATTTTTAGTAAATTAGAAAGAAACTATTATGCACAAAATAAAAGTTTTAAAAAAGTCAATTTTAATTTATGTGCGCCTTAAGATAAGTATGTAAAAAGTATTTGTAAAAAAAAATACAAAGAAAATGTTTTACGAAGTGATTTTTTTAAATTTCAGTAAAAGTATTTGTTACACATTAGTATGTTAAAGTTTTAATGCAAACAAAATGGATGCAGTTTAACGTCTTGCCCAGAACAATTGTTAATATAGATCTGGGCTTGTGAAAAGTTATTTAAAGTCAAATTCCGACAATTTTAGAGGCAAAAAGTTTTAATTTTATTTTTGCCGTCGGTTTTGTAAATATATCGGCGCTATTTTGTTCTGATGCTATGTAATTTACAATAATGGATTCATTTTTTACTTCATTTCTTATGAAGTGATATTTAATATCTATATGTTTAGATCTTTGGTGAATTACTGTGTTCTGCACTAAGACTATGCTGGCTTGATTATAACAGTTAATTATTTTGAAAATTTTAATTAATTCTGGTTCTAAAACAGTCTTTAGAATAACTTTTAGACTTAGTGCTTCTTGTGCAGAATGTGTGAGTGCAATGAATTCCACCTCACACGTAGAGAGATACAACCTGTTGATTTTTAGATTTCAATGAAATAATAGGCCCATTTTTGTTAGTGTGGAACAATATCCAGATATACTTTTTCGATCTTCATCATTTCCCCAATTTGAATCTGAAAACCCTTCTAATTTTAGGGGACTTGTTGATTTTCTAAATATTAAATGCTGTTCCTTAGTACCTCTTAAATATGAAGGACTTGTTTAACTGTTTAAATCCTTCATTGTCGGTCTTGATAATTTTTGTGATAGTTTTGTAACTGTGTAAGATATGTATGGTCTCGTAGCAGTCATTAAGTATATAAGGCTTTCTATTATTTGTCGTATCGTCAATTTTTTCAGATTCTGTATCTGTATTTTTATTGATATCATTTTCGACCGGTGTAGAGCGTTCATGCATTCTTGCATTCCAAACTTTAATAGGATTTTATCAATGTACTTTGATTGATTCATTTTAATAATTCCTTTTTCATTAATAAATTGTATGCCCCGAAACCATGATATTTTGCCAAGATCGGTCATTTTGAATTTTTATTTAATCTGTTCTTAACATCGGTTTACAATTTCACAATGTCACAATTTGCTGAGATCAAAATCAGTAGTTTATTGTCTTTGTTTTGGGTATACAACATGTTTTGGGTATTCCGACCGCTTTGCCTCAAACCGTACAGTGATTTGTTAAGCCTCCACACGCAAATTTTATTTTTCATTATGAATCCCTTTGGAAGGGTAATATAAATTTCACTCTATTGGGGCATTTAAATAAGCAATTTTACGTCCATTTGATGGATTTTAAGTTATATTGCGATGCAATTTGCAATAAAATTCTAATTGTCATTAGGTTTGTAGTCGGTGAAAACGTAGAAAAATATTCTATACCGTAAATCTGAGAGTATCATTTAGCAACAAATCTAGCCTTGTACTGTTCAACGCCTGATGCTGTAGTCTTTTTGTAAACACCAATCTTGAAGAAATGACATGTTTATCCTTTGGGAAAGGCACTACCAAATAGGTATTGTTTTCTGTAAAAGCGCCGATTTCGTTTTTCATTGTTATTTTTCCATTGCGGACAATGTTCTCAATTAAGTGCGTTGTTAAAGCTTTTTGGCGTATTATCGATGGAATAGCAATAGTCGATTTGATAATCTTCTAAATTGTTAATCACGAAAAAATAGGGTCGTCTTCTACTTTTTTGGAGGGCGGGGGGTAACGTTCTGATGAATTTTCGACTTTAACGTCAGCATCATCGCTCTCATCATTATTGTTGTGTCTGTATCAATAACAACACGAATGCAGAAAGTAAAGGTAAAACAAATATATTAAGACGAAAATAAAATACATATTTACAAAGGTGCAGTTGTACTGCAGTTGGAAGATTGTCCGGCAGAGGACGTGTTAAAGTCTTTCGTGGAGCAACCAGCACATGCGTCTTGCCTATCCGGCGTTCGAACACTCTCCGGTCTTGCTGACTTGATACCTTTATCTACATCTTGTTCACCCACGTATGCCAATTAGTGGGCGTCTCCACAACACCCCCCTCCCAAGATTTGAAGTCGTGTAGATTTCAATATCTTTTCCTTTTGGGGTTCATTATCATTGGGTCTATCGCCTTTCTTTTCCTTCCCAATCTCCTCGGTTCGAGCATGGTCTGTGGTGGTTCAATATTAAACGTTTCATATACTATATCAATTGGATCTTCCTGTTCCTCGGGTTTGTCCTGTTCGTTGTCCTTCCTATGACGTTTTCTCAATTGATTTTGGTGTCTTTTGTGTATCCCTTTTGGACCTTTTATCGTGTAGACCAAGTCGCCGATACGTTTATATACTGTACCCTACTCCCAATATGACATATTATTTTTAAAACATTTAAAATATACCTGATCACCAGATTTAAACCTTCTACGTGATGTGTGTGTGTCGTTTTATATATGACTGCTTGCTTTGGTATTAATTTATCAAATGGTGATTTTATTTTTCTCACAAACATTAATTCTGCTGGCGATAATTTCGACGGTGTATTTGGGTTCTCAGTTATCCTGTATATTTGCAGGAACTGTTGTAATGCTTTATCCCTCGGTGTCCCTATCGATTTTCTAAGGGCACGCTTTATCGCATCTACAAAGCTTTCCGCTAATCCATTTGATCCAGGATGGAACGGTGGTGTAGTTATATGGTTTACCTGAAACGATTCACAAAAATCCTTGAAAACACTTGAAGTAAATTGTGTTCTGTTATCTGTGACTACAATGTCTGGTACCCCAAAACGTGCAAATATTTCATGCAGAAAACTTATTGTGTTATCTGTAGTTGGGTTTTGACCCGCTTTACTTCCGGCTATCTGGAAAAACTATCTACTATGGTTAGGTAGTATTGTCCCTTGATCGGTCCAGCAAAGTCTAAATGAATGCGTGACCATGGATGGTCAGTTTTTTTCCAAGGTTTATGAACTATCGGTGGTGCCTTAGCGGCTAGCGCACAACCTTTACATTTGTTTACTGTTAATGCAATTTCCACATCCATATTACGCCAGTAAACATAACTCCTCATAAGTGTCTTCATTCTATTTATACCCCGGTGTCCTGTATGAAAATCACGTAAGATTTTTTTTCTGCAAGGTTTTCGGTACAGCCACTCTTTCACTATATAATAATACCTCATTGCATAAGGAAAATATACTTTGCGTTTCTCCGTCATTTTCCCTTAATTTTTTCTTTATGTCTTTGATGACGTCGTCATTTTCAGCCTCCCTTTTTATATCGGTAAGCGTGACTGGTAATTCTCTTATATTCGCCACCATGTTTTTTTCCTCATAATTGGAACGTATAGCTGCCTCTTCAAGGGTTTCATCCCTTTTCGGTATAAGCCTTGACAATCAATCCGCATGACCTATTTTTCGTAGATGTTTTATTTGAAAATCATAATTTAGCAAGATCGTACCCCAACGGAGTAACCGATTTGCCGTATATACTGGTAAGCCCTTTTTTGAGCCGAAAATAGTCACTAGGGGCTTGTGGTCTGTTTCCAGTATAAAATGTCTCCCGTACAGAATTCCGTGGAATTTCGTCGCCGCGAAAATAATGCTTAATGCCTCCTTTTCTATTTGGGAGTAAGCCTTCTCTGACGGAATTAGGGTCCTTGAAGTGTGTGCTATAGGTTTTTTCGTTCTATCTGGCATGATATGCTGTATACATGCTCCTGTACCATACGAGCTCGCGTCACTCGCAACAATTATTTGTAATTTTGGGTCGTAATAAGTTAAGGATAAATCTGACGTCAAAGTCTTTTTAATTTCCTCAAATGAGTCTTGACATTCTTTTGTCCATATCCATGGTGTTTCTTTCTTTAATAATTCGTTCAGCGGAGCTCTTAGGTCGTGCATGCCTTTGATAAATACTTGGTAGTAGTTCGCGAGGCCTAAGAAGCTCTGTAAAGTCGTCACGTTATGTGGTGCTGACATGTTCCTAATTGCTATCGCTCTTTCTGGATCAGGGCGTCGACCATCTTTACTTATTATTTATCCTAAATACTTGATTTCGTCTGGACAAAACTCACATTTGTTTTCTTTCACCTTGAATCCGTACTCGTTTATTCTTGTGAACACTTGTTTTAAATGCTCTATATGTTCACTTATGGACGCGCTCCTTATGATTATGTCCTCCAGGTATGCATAAACACAATCTAAACCGTTCAGCATTGTGTCCATTGCTTGCTGGAATATCGCCAGCGCGACTTTTATCCCGAACGGTAATCGGTTATACTTGAATAACCCTTTGTGTGTTAATGCATAAAATCTTTGAGCATTTTTCTTCTATCAGAATTTGCAAATAGGCGTCGGACAAATCTACTTTTGAAAAAATTTTCCCACCATTTAGTTTGGCAAAAATCTCTTCCGGGCTTGGTAAAGGGTAATGGTGATCTTGTAGCATATTATTTAACCCGGTTGAAAAGTCTCCGCGGACTCGAATTTGTTCCGATTTCTTCTTTACATACACCGTAGGCGCTGCCCAAACGCTAGTTTCGATTTTCGATAAAATGCCTGTTCTTTCAAGTCTGTCTAATTCGCTATCTATTTTGTCTAATCCAGCGAACGGCACCTTCCGTTTTTTCTTAAATACTGGTGTTGCATCCTTTTTTAGCTCGAACGAAGCTTTAAATTTATTACATCTTCCCAGTCCCATAGTAAATATTTCTGGGAATTCGTTCTTTAGTTCATTTTTAATATTTTCTGACGTTGTGGTGCAGCTGGTTATTTTTTTACAAAAAGCGTTCATCAGTTTATCCCAAAAGTCGAATTTTTCAATAAAATCTGTTCCCAATAAATTCTCGCTTTCTTTAATTACGAAGATTTTCAATTTCTTCGTCGTGCCATTTAAATTAATGGGTAGGACGACTTCTCCTTCGAATTTGAATTCATCTCCTGCACCCTTACTTGACTTTTTCAGAGTCGGTTTATCCAGTTTTTTCCAAGTGCTAACGTTTATTACCGACAAATCTGCTCCAGAATCAAGTTTAAATTTTATTTGTTTGTCGAAAATATTAACCAACACATATTTTCAGAAATTGTCTTTCTCTTTGTCGTTTGTTCTCATTTGGTGTACTTTATATTTTGTTCTGCAACAAATACTCTTATGTCCAACTTTGTCGCAATTGAAGCATCTGATATTTTTGTAAGGACAATCCTTTCCCCAATGTTTTTCATCACATCTTCCGCAATTATTACTTGGTCCCGATTTTTTATAGTTCCTTTGACTTGAATCGTAATTTCGTTTTCTGTAATTAAAGTTTGAGTATTTATAACTCGCGTAATCTTTTGGATTTTGACGAGTCTCACACTTTCTTTGCCCTGCGTTTCTGCCAGATTTTTTAATCTTCCTTATGTACGACACTCCTGCTTCTTCTATATCTCTGGAGTCTTTTTTTAGTGATACTGCCCTTTGACAATCTTCTGCTAACTTTTGCAGTGTCAGACCTTGTTCTGTCTCTAATTTTGAGAGAACGCGTTTTCGGATCTCTGAATGTTTTGTAGAAACTAGCCCCTGTGCAAAAATTAAACATTTGAAGTTGTCCACCATAACTTCCGATAATTTAAAATTGTCACAGTGTTTATTCACTACTGACGCATATGTCAGGTAGTCCTGCTCCTCCGTTTTCTTAAGGTTCATACACGGCCATCTCTTGTGAAAAAGAGACATGTTCGGTCCGAATAACTCCTTAAGAAGTTTTACGGTCTCAGCGAAGTCTAACTGATTCGTTCTCCTTGGCAATATGAAATCAACAAACTTGCAATGTTCACTGGTACCAAGCTTTCGAAGTAATAAACTTACTTTCTTTGCGTTTGACCAGCTTTTGCAATCTGTTTCGAAAATATCTTCATACCTCTTGAAGTATGCCTCAAAAGTTTTATCCTCTTCCTGTAGGTACGTGAGCACATCTATGCTATTCACAATTGTTGTGTTGGAAAAAGTCGTATTGCTTTCCTGTGCAGAATTAGTCGTTAATCTTTCCAACAAATCTTTTTGACCAAGTTGCATTTGCTCTATACATTTAAGAAGCCGTTCATTCTGTCTTTCGTCTCTTTCTTGTTGACGCATTTGCATTTCCGCGAATAACTTGATAAGATCCTCCATTTTGTTTTCAAATTAGTAAATCAATCACTTTTACAATTTCCTTTCTTTAATAACTACGTACAACCGATTCCTTTTGTTACGTTAGTAATTACGTACAAGAAAGAAAAAAAAATCCCTTCTTAGTACACTGAGAAAAAAAAATCACTTTTTTCTTTCAAAACAGTCTACCTAATAAGTTCACGGTATCCTAGCGAAACACTTCTTTTCCTTTGTGTGCACTTTGCAGAAAGGGTTACTGTAACTTTCAAGTTTTTTTTTCTCCTAGGCACTTTGAAATAAAGTCCTTGCTGTTTTTTTTGTTTTTTTTTTTTCAAGTGTCCCGGGTTTTAAATTTCCTTTTTAAGTAGTCACAAAAAAAATCTTGGTGTTTTGCAAGTATCCAGCGCTTGAATATCGCGTTCGACAATTTCGTAGTTGCTGCATTTTAAACATTGAATTCCCGAGTAAATTTTGTTTTTTCAATCTTTGACGAGTAAATATTTCCCGAATACCACTGTTGAGTTTGATAGTGTATTTTCTCATGCGTAAATCTTTTTTCGAAATCCCGTCGCCACTGTTGTGTCTGTATCAATAACAACACGAATGCAGAAAGTAAAGGTAAAACAAATATATTAAAACGAAAAGATAATACATATTTACAAAAGTGCAGTTGTACTGCAGTTGGAAGATTGTCCGGCAGAGGACGTGTTAAAGTCTTTCGTGGAGCAACCGGCACATGCGTCTTGCCTATCCGGCGTTCGAACACTCCCCGGTCTTGCTGACTTGATACCTTTATCTATATCTTTTCACCCACGTATGCTAATTAGTGGGCATCTCCACAACGGCAACTTCATTGTCGTCATTTTTTTTTTTTATGAATTTGAGGAAATATTAATTCATCCTCTTCATATGATGGATTTTTCTCTTTGAAATTGATCGTGTCTGTAAATTTTGCACATCGGTTTCTTTTTATTTTATTTTTCTCTGGAAAAAATACTAAATCGGCATATGCTGCGACCGGTCTTAATATTTAATTTGCTTTTCTTATCCATAAATGCGAAGCAAGTTGGACCAGATACATGTATTCTGCTTACATTTACCACAGAAAGCTTCATATGGGGTTTAGATTAGTTTTATGTTAAAGGACTGGTTGCATATATATAAGTGCATACGTCCAGATGTTTTTCGGGAGTTTTGATTCAATGTGTAGACATCCTGCCATTTCAAAAAGTGTCTGCCATGATCTTTCAGCAGCTCTGTTTTGGTGAGGTGAATCAAGGGCCGATTTTTCATGTTTGATACAATGGTTAATCAATAAAAGTTCAAAATCTTTATTAGTGAATTCTGTACTATTGTCAGAGCGAATATACTTTACTGTACGGTAATATGTTTTTTAGTTGATAGCAAGATATCAGATTTATTCTTGAAGAAATAGACCATTATTAAACAGAAATAGTCGTCTACAAAATTTAATGCATACTTGAAGTTTTCTCTGCTCATCGGTTCCATTCGACCGTTCAAGTCACAATGTAGCAGTGATAGGGGTTTTGTGGCCTTCTTGTCTGGCATCTTTTTTTGGCACTTTGTCATTTTTCCTTGCATACAAACGTCGCAATTTGTCAAGTTTTTTTAAGTTTTTATTTTGATTCTGTCAACCACATTCGGCAACTTTTTGATATCTGGAATATTGCAGTGCCCAAAAATTTTATGCCATGTCTGCAGGTGGTTTTTGATGGGACTATGTTGTTTAAATAATATATTTTCTATTTTTTTTAGTACTGAATACAGTTCCATTTAGATACACAACTTTTGATTTATTGGGGCTAAAGTTTATATTTGTAACTTGTTTGATGGCGGCTTGTATAGGAAATATATTTTGTTTAAATTTCGGGATTATAAGAACGTTTTCTAGAATATAGAAACAAAGTTAACCTTTATTGTTCCCAAGAGAAATTTTAGCATCGGCTCTATTTAAAAATATATCGTTTACTCGACTGCCGTCGGCCAGTTCTACAAAGTGAGTCTGAGAGTTAAAATTGGGATCAAAATTAATAAAATCTGAACTCTTCGTAATTACATGTCCGGTTGCACCACAATCGACAAGAAAGTTGTTACTATTTGTTGAAACGTAAAACGTACATGAAAATAAAAATGTATGTTCGCTTACGGAGCTCTCTACATTTTTAATGCAATCCCCTTTGAAATTCTTGTATCTACATTGGAAACTTTTACGATTAGGTCGCCCACAATTATAGTAAATAATATTCTTCCTTTTCTTAGGAAAAACATTTGTGGAAAAGCTGCAGGTTTTATTCGAGATAAAGGTATAATTTAATTTGGATATTTTTCAGTGGGCATTTTCATGATATTTGAAGATTCATTTGTTTCTATAATCATTTTCACCGTTTCCTCATAACTCCTGAGTGCTACCTTGAATTGACTAAAAGTCATATTTTTTTCTCTGAGTTATCATGGTGGTAAACAATTGTGCAAAGTAAGTTAGGTTGTACTGATGATTCAGAAAAAATCACTAAAAACATAGCAACAAGCAAGTAATGCATAAATATCAACCACAATCCAAATAGTTTATGTATAAAAAAGTTTTACTGTTATTTTTCAAAAAAGCAAAACTCAACATAAACTTAAGACAATAAACTAGAATGTCATTTCATCCAGGGCTTTGTAGCATAATGGTAATGCACTCAACCACAGATTGTGTGATTTCAGGATCAAGCCTGGGTGTTGTCAGCCATACTGATGAGTTATATATATGGCGAAATACAGTTTGTGGACGACTATTTTATCTATAATTAAGTATATATATATATATATATATATATATATATATATATATATATATATATATATATAATTTAGGAATTTAAAATTTGTGATTTGAAAAAGTTAAATTTCAAATATAGAAATTTTATTGTATGCAAGATAAAGAATACAGTATAGTAAAATATATTTCCTTAACCCATGAGTTTTCGATGTTTATACATCTCGTCGGAGGAAAAACATTAGCAAATATTATAAAAGGTTTGCTCCTAATTTGTTAAAGGTAATAAACATAGAAAATGAAATTAAATGTTTTTAAAGTTTTTAAATCATTTTAGCTACGTAGAATAAGGAAAATTGGATATTGATGCAGCAAAAAAAAAAAAAAAGGATATTGAACTTCAAATCAAAAGTGTATGCTAAATCCTGTAATGGAAGTTCTTGGTATTCGGCAGGTAAAAAGATCCAACACGTATTGTAATAAATCCAAGGAAGCTGGTAACCATCCAATATATACATATTTCCACAGCTTTTCTTCAGTTTGATTGGATATCCGGTAAATCTTTGATTATATCAATCCGGTAAAAAGTTTTTTTTCATATATCAGTTTCAAAATTAAGTTCAAGTTTTCAATCAATTTGTGAATAAAAACCAAAAGATATCCGTAGACATACAAATAAAATTAAATTAAAATTAGAAGTAAAATTAGATTAAAATGAAAATAATTAAATGAAAATGAAAATAATCAAATAAAAGAATTGCTTATCAAACTAAAGCAAAATAGTCTTTAAAAATCAGATGTAGTTTTTGTTATGAAGATTATATTTGTAAGTCCCCACAAATGAAAATTATATAATGTTATATTATTAAAATTGCCAGATTTAAATTCTATCTTCTAAAAATAAGGAAGTGGTAGGAGAATTTAACTTTAAGAGGGGGGGGGGGCAGAAAGAAAAAGAAAAAGAAAAGAAAATAAATAAAATGAAAGGAGCGTCTAACTTATTAATCTTGAATATGAAATATCTAGACAGGATTTGGCACGATTCAAAAAGTAGGTCAAGGTTCACGCTAAGAGTTAATCGGCAGAAAAGGAAAGGAAAGAAAAGAAAAGAAAAAGAAAAAGAAAGAAAAAGCCTAGTAATGTTAAAGAAAGAAGAAAGAAAGGAATAAAAAAGAAAGGGAGAAAAAATAATAAAAGCCCTACTTCTGTTTGTTTGCTCTTAACATATAATGCTGAAATTTATAATTCTAATATATAGAGTAAAATCCAACGTATATACTTAATGATAATAATATTTAATCGAAATCTTAGAGTTCAATTAATCTGTGAAAATATTGCATATAGTAACAAGGTGTATTAACATAAAAATATATTATGATAATAATAATAATAATAATAATGCGCCCCCCCTGCCTACACCCTAACTGACCGGCAGCAACCTGATATTTAATTTAGCACAAAAACCCTAAAAGTGGAAGCTTAACACATGCGTCAAGGACAAACGCCAAAAAAAAAGCACTGGAAAAGTGAGTCTAAGTTTTTAAAAAGTAAAATTTTACCCCGAATTTATTTCAGGAAGCAATGTGTCTTTGTTGCGATATAAGCCTATAATTCTGCGCTGTCCTAGAACGGAGGATGGAAGAACTAAATACCACAGCAGCGAGGGAAATTGTCTAAATCCTTTTTTTTTTTTCTCCCCTGACAGTTCTAGCGACTAAGTAGTAAGGTGGAAGGTAGACCTATGTTCAAACGCCTTCTTACAGAGCATTACTTTCGACTTTTACTAAGTAAAATACTAAGTTGAATTTTTTTTTTTTTGTCTGTTCATGTCTTTTTTGTACGTGTGATAGTGCACAATACCTCCCGTATACACGGGAGATATTCCCTAATCCCTGCAGCAGAACCACAGGGAAAATAATTCTGGGCCCCGTGTTGCCACAAACACTAAAATATGAAAAATGTCGATCACAAATAACCCAAACCGTGGGACCCAGAAGAAAGATCTGGGTGTCATGATCGGCAGGTGTTCCTTCGGTAGCCAGCATGGGGAACCCGGTCGTCATCCTGCGTATGTTGGCCAACTTTCTAATTTCAGAAACTCAAATAACATGGACGCAGAACAGGTAAGTATAACCTCTAATTTCAGGGGACAAAATCATAGTAAACAAACACAGCACAACCATGATAACCATCAAAATAGAAAAAAAACGAAGAAAGAAACGGACAACAAAAGACGATAAACTCATAATGGAATGCTATTATAGAAGTCATCCTAAATATAGATATGGAGGTTATCGAAAATGAATGAAAGAACTATGGGACCTGTCCAGTGACTACCATGCAACAGAACAAAGAATTGCGCACCAAGCAAGACTGATACTCAAGAATGATTGGCTCTCGAAACTAGAACTAACAGAAATACAGCGAAGAATAAATGATGAAATTGAACAAGAAGCATCCCCCAATGGAACTAAACGTAGAGAAACCCTACGAGTTGAATCCCTCCAAGAAAAAACACCAAAAGAGGACCTACCACGACCAAACTCTACAAACGTGGAAACCGAGAACAATGAAACAGAACTAACAGAGAATGAAGCAGATGAAATAAATAAAATAATAAAGTTCATGAACAAGGAAAAAACAAATCTTCCATCGTTAAGGAATCAAGAGCAGATGAAATTAAAAACAGAAACAGAGAAGGTTAACAAGCTCCTCCCACACATCCCAACGGATACAATCTCAGACCTAAACAACTTAATTTATGCAGGTGCCAAAATGGTAAGTATGAACTTCAAATCAGAAAAAAAAACGGGGACAAGTGGACCGACAAAACCTGGATGGGAAATTAGACTAGAAATTCAAATATACAAACATACAAAGAAGCCAAAATGATCAACAGGAAGAAAGCAATGTGGAGAAGATGGAAGATTGGAAATGTAATTGGCAGGGAGAGGCTAAACAAGAAACATGAAGAACAGGTCCAAAAAATAAAAGCAAAAGAAGCGAGATTGAGACGATATAGATATAAATCTGAACAATGCAAACAAAACAGAACATTTGAAACTAATGAAGCCAATTCTACCAAAATGTGAACGGCGGAAAAACAAAAACAGAACAACCAAATCCGACAGAAACAAAACTCTACTGGAGTAAAATATGGGAAGAATGATGAGATCACAATAGAAATGCCGAATGGCTGGAAGACATGAAGGAAGAATTACAACAAATAGAAGAACAGTAAATGAAATCAGCAATGAAAACCCTAAAGAAAACCATAGGAAAAATGGCAAACTGAAGAGCACCAGGGTACGACGGGATACATGCATACTGGTTCAAAATATTCACAACCTTACACGAAAGACTAGCCCAAAACCTGAGAAGTTGTATACAGGAAGCAAGCATACTAGACTGGATGACAAAAGGTAGAATTACACTGCTACAGAATGACACGGAGAAAGGAATCGTCGCTAGCAACTATAGGCTGATCACATGCTAATCCATTATATGGAAGATACTGACAGCACAACTGAGGGAACAAATCTACCACTCATTAAATAATCGTGGACTCATCCCCGAGGAACAGAAAGGATGCTTAAAAGGAAAAAGAGGAACACATGATCTGCTATATATAGATCAAAAGATCCTAATGGAGATAAAAAGAAGGAGAAAGAATTTAGCCATGGCATGGATCTACTACAAAAAAGCGTACAACAGGATCCCCCAAACATGGATAATAGAATGCCTAAAATGTATAAAATACCAAGCGGGATCATCAACGTAATAGAAAAAGCAATGAAAACATGGAGACTGGGATTGACAGCTGATGGACAACACATAACAGAAATTAACATACAAAGAGGCATCTTCCAAGGAGACTCACTATCACCATTACTGTTCATCATAGCCATGACGCCCCTGAATAGTATTCTGAGAAAGTGCCAAGCCGGATACAAGTTTTCTAATACAGAGGAAAAAATGAACCACCTGATGTACATGGACGATTTGAAACTTTTTGCAAAGACCAAAAAGGAGCTAGAGACACTAATTAACACTACCAAGATCTTCAGCCAAGATATCCAAATGGAATTTGGAATGGAAAAGTGTGCACTACTAGTTATAAGAAAGGGAAAACTGGAAACGACAGAAGGCATGGAACTACCAACCAAATGGAGATGAGGGCACTAGGGAACAAGACGACTATAAATACTTGGGAATTCTGGAAGCAGACATCATCAAAGCAACAGAAATGAAAGAGAGAATTGGAAAGGAATACCTCAGGAGAACAAGAAAACTCATGGAAACGAAATTATATAACAGAAACTTAATAAAAAGGCATAAATACATGGGCAGTATCACTAGTAAGATACTCTGGATCGTTTATAGGGTAGACAAAAGAAGAACTGAGACAGCTCGACCAGAAGACCAGGAAACTCATGACCATGCATAAACACCCAAAGGACGATATTGACAGACTCTACGTAAAAAGGAAAAATTGGCGGAGAGGACTGGTCTGCATAGAAGACTATGTGAATGACACCAAAAAAGAACTAGTAAAATACACAATGCAAAATACTGAAAGGAAAATCATGGCAGCGAAAGACACTGAAAAAAAAACAACAAAACAGAAAACAGAGAGACAATGACAAAACGAGAAAAGAAAAATGGGGAGCGAAACAACTCCACGGAAGATTCATAAGAATGACAAAAGATGAGAATAACGAAAACACCTGGACATCGATGTGAAAAGGATATAAACCAAGAAACTGAATCTCTAATAACTGCAGCACAAGATAACTCGATAAGAACCAACTATATCAAAGCAAAGATCGATAAATCACAAGAAAACAGCAAATGCAGACTCTGTGGACAAAGAGACGAAACAATAAACCATATAGTAAGTGAATACAGCAAACTGGCCCAAAAGGAATACAAAAACAGACACGACCAAATATGAAAGAAAAGGAGAAACGGAGTAAATACACAGAGCAAGCCAGAGAGTTAAAAGGGATTTGGATGATGAAGAAAAAATAATACCTATAATAGTAGGAGCCCTAGGAACAATTCCGAAAAACTTTACAAAAAGAATGGGAGAAATTGGAATCAGAGGAAAGGCTGCAAAAATACAATGGCTAACCATAAAGAAAACGGCTGAAATATTAAGGAAAACCCTTGAATGCGGAGAATAATACAAGAATATATATATAACGAAGAAGCGTTACAGGGAATGAAGAACACTGAAGCTGCATATCTACAAGTTCTACACCCCCATCACGCATCATCTCCCATTGTCTCATCACCATTCCCTCCCCCACAAAAAAAAGTGATACCAAAGAGCTGAGAAGGGTCAAGGAGGATGGAAAGACAGAGGAGAGAGTGCTGACCAGACCTCCGCTGGACAAGTGCGACGAGAACTAGGGTCTTGGGGAAGCTTAAAATAATAACAATAATAATAGTACTACTAATAATAATGGTAAAAAACAATAACGATAATAATATGATAATAATAATAATAATAATAATAATAGCAATAGTAAAAGTTATGATGATAAGGATTATACCTGTATAATACTACTACCACCACCACCAACAACGCAACCATTAAAACAATCATAAAATAATTATATATACATATATATGCACACAAACACACACATATATAAGTATACACAAACACACACATATATACGTATACACAAACACACATATACATACATATACACACACATGCATACATATATATACACATATACATACATATACATACACACATGCACACACATATATATACATACATATACACACATACATATACAGGGTGTCCACAAAGTCTGGCTACATTATGTAGCCAGACTTTGTGGGAGCATCCTCTAGATTATGTAGCCAGACTTTGTGGGCACCCTATATATATATATATATATATATATATATATATATATATATATATATATATATATATATATATATATATATAAAAGTTGCAATAAGTTTACTAAGGTAATCAAAATGGTAAACTTAAAATATATTATAAATATTAAAGAGTTAATATTTACAAGTAAAATAAACTCAGCCAGATATAAAAAGCTCAATAAAACCGAAAAGGAAATAGAGCTTATAATATGAACAAATGATTAATAAAATATGTTAAAAGACATCTTGAAAAAGAGTTAAAAACATATTTAATTTTAAAAAAGGAAGCACAAGATAAGTGGATAGTCCTTAATCTGCGGAGTTTCGAAGAAATACTCTCCTTCTCATCAGAGGGCAGGAATTAGCAAAATGCAGGATCGGATTTTGCATATAAAAGTATTTAATGAAACTACAAGTAAGTCAAAGATCTTACTTGGTTAAAAAAAAAGGGTGAGGTAAGGGGAACAGGAGGCAAAAGAAAAATAATTAAAAGATTTCACATGAATGGATAGTCCGGTGAAGGGTAAAAATCCAAAAATGGTAAAATCCAAAACGGTCGAATTTAAAATTTCAATCCACTGGGTAAATTCCAAATGGTCCAAAATCATCCAAAAGGCAGAGTTCCTTGGAAAAAAGTGCAAATGGAATGAATTCCAAATCATTAAAAGAAAAGTACTAGAGATAATATTTGAAACACGTCTGTCAAGGCTGGATGAATAAAAAAAATTAAGGTTAAAAAAAAACCCGAAAAAAACGGTGACAATTTAAATTTGAAAAGCAAGGTCAAACTGACCCAGACAAAAAGCGCGAAAGTTAGCGTTAATAATAAGGTCAGCTTAGATATGCATGTGAATGTCTCAGAAATAAATTAAGAAAACTGATCAGAAGAACAAACAAATGGCCAAGTTCAAGAAATGGGGCATCTGTTATAAATATACATACATATATACATATATATATATACATATATATATATATATATATATATATATATACACACAAACACACACATACATCGATATATATATAAAAAAAATAAATAAATTAAAAAAAATATATATATATAAAATAAAAAATAAAAATAAATAAATAAATAGAAAATTATATATATACAGTCACATACATACATACAGATATACATACATACATACAGACACACAAATGCACACATACATGTATATACATACAAACACGCATATAAATATATATACACATATATGAATACATATACAATAACACACACACATATATATACATATATATACAAACACACACGCATGCATAAACATATACACATATCCAAAAACATATACAAGTTAAACAAAAAACATACATACTTACATACAAAATAAGAGGAGAGGCCTGTATCTGCAAACTCCGGAATAAGGCAAATAAACGTGTATGTAAATGCATATAGTTAAATATAAGTAAACAAATACATAGAATAAAAATGAGTAGGTTGATGTATATATTTAATTAATCGGTATACTTATACCATAAAACGGAGACAGCAGATGGAAAACCGGCCAAAGAAATAAAAAAAATTTAAAAGAATTAAAAATATAAAAAGCTTAGAAGGTAAGATTATAAAAAAAAAAATTAAAAAAAATTATGGGAAAAGATATATATTTGAAGGGTTAAATTAATAGCTATGTGATTTCAAATTTACACTATTTAACCTTGGACATATGTTTGCAATAAGAGATCAGTTCGTTTTTAGAGTTTATTATATTACTACTTTGAGGGGAGGTTATAATAGTTATAGCTTCAGATGTACACAGGTGACAAGACTTAGATCCTGGAGTATAAGACTTAACTTTTTTTAGGATGGTCCATTTAATTGAAAAGTGGGTATTGGTAGAGTTAAGCTTTTTAACCAGTGTAGTTAGAGAAGTTCCCTGGTTATTATTTGAATTTTGGTTATTGAAAGAAGAAGTGTGGTTTGAAATTCTTTTCTTTATTAAAGTTGAAGTAGCACCTATATATGTATATGTTTTATTAATAGTTCGGGGTCGAGAATTAATATTAATTTTTTGATTTATACTGGGAAGAGAATTTAAATTTTGTTCATTTTGATGAACAGAGGGTAGGACAGTAATTGTATCAGGATTGGTTTGGAGGGGATAATTAGTGTTATCAGTGTTAGGATGGCTGCTATGAAAAATATTATTATTATTATTATTATAGCTGGTTGTATGATTGAAAATAGAGGGGCTGGTTGAATCGTTTGTTGGATTAATAATTATATCAAAGGGAGGGTCGGAGGAAGGATAATTTGGTGGCAAAATGTTATTGTCTATTATGCGAGAATTGCGTGGGAGTTATGTAATTGTGCATGAATATAGTACATCTTTATGGATGCAATCATTATTGAGTGGGCAAAGATGTTTGTTAATACAGTTGCAGTTTCTTTTTGGTTGGATTGGGAAAGGGATTTTTTGGGCTGATTTAATTTTTTTGTTATTAGATGCTAAGATTCTTTGTGCTAAATTAGGCATAGTAGAATAAGAAATTCTTATTGAGTTTTTATTAAAAATTGAACTATATCTGTGTGGGTATTTGAAAGAGTTTTCTACAATATTGAAGAATTCTTTAGATATATTAGTTTTAACATTTATGCTAAATGGAGGATTAAACCAAATATTTTTCTTTCTCCTAGTGCGACAGGGTGGGTTAGAAGTATTACGATTAGCATGTTGGTTCGGATTATATTTGTGGAGTGGACCATTGCTATTGATAGCAGCAGATCTTGTTATTTGAACTGGTTTCTTGCGAGTCATATTGTGTGTGATTACAGATTTAAGACGGCATACAGGTGGAGTATAATGGTTATATTGAATCTTTTCATTGTATCCTGAATTTCCTAAGGCATTATTGAAGAAAGTAGCATTTTGATTAAAGGTTTTTTTATCGGCTGAGAGCGTAGAAATTCTTCTAGAGACGGATGGTACTATAGATTTTATAATTGAATTGGGGTGGTTAGAAGATTTATGGACGTATAAAAGCGTAAGGTTTGGTTTATGATAGGGGCTGTAAGTTTCAGTATTAAGATTAAGTGTAATGTCTAGAAAATCTGAAGTTTTTTAATTTAGTTCAATAATTATAGAAAGGCCAAAATTATTAAAAAAGTTATGTAATTTTTTAATTGTATTATTATACTCTCTTGGCCTGGCTGTTGTTGTAAATAGAGCATCGTCTCTATAAAGGCCCCCTTGGATCTGTTTAAAATGGTATCTCAATTCTTTCAGTAAGAAGAGTCCCACTAAATCTGTAACCTCAGCAGAGTCGGAAGCACCCATTAGGATGTCAAAATTATTAGGGGTATCTTTTCTAGTCCAAAACTTATTGTTAAATTGTATAAGGGATTTTCTGGCTAGGAGAATTAATTTAATTTCCAAATGAGTTAAGTCAGAATTTCTTTTAGCAAAGATTAGGGCCTTATTTAAGAGGATCGGTGAAATTGATTGATAATAATTGTTGATGTCAAAGGTTATGAAGTTAAGGAGGTGTTTATTTTTAAGGGAAACAAACCAATTAATTACAGAATTCGAATTTTGCCAAAGGGGGAAGCTAAATTTTTCTTTAATAGAGGGGATAATTCTATCTAAGATATATTTGCTCACCGCACCCAAGTCAGAGCTAGATGGGCAGATCAATCTGATGGAGGGGTTATCATAAAAATTAGGTTTATGGTCTTTGAGGGTGAATCTAGGGGTACCTGGAGAAAGTATTTCAGTGGAGTTATGAATGTTCATAGAAGTCAATAAAGATTTAGCTTCAGAATTAATAGAATCCAAAAGGTTGCGGGGGACTATTTTATAAGATTTATTAAGCTCTTTATGTATGTCTTTTATATGTAGGATAGTCAAGTTTATAGTAATTTTTAGTCTATATATATATATATATATATATACAGACACACACACACACGCACGTGCGTGTATATATATATATATATATATATATATATATATATATACAGGGTGCCCACAAAGTCTGGCTACATAATCTACAAGATGCTTCCACAAAGTCTGGCTACATAATGTAGCCAGACTTTGTGGACACCCTGTATATATATATATATATATATATATATATATATATATATATATATATATATATATATATATATATATATAATTTTCAGAATGTGAGAGATTGTATATAATGAATTCCACAGCCAAACAACGTCGCAGCCCACAAGAGCCATGACAGTCAAAGAATCGGAAGTCCAAGACTTATATATATATATAAAACAGAAGCAGTAATCTCTATATAAATAAAACAAACTCATTTTTTCTGATGTGAGTTTAACCTTAATAGGATTAAAAATCACGACATTACATTCAAATGTAATGTCCTTACACTTCAGTACAGGATCTGAGGTGTGCTATAGGCCTACTACCCTTACAGTTCCTTGATATTCGTACATTTTCTATATTTTTTCACTGCCACAATCGGTTAGAATCAATGGTAGTTGTAAAATCTTTTCTCTCTATTCAATTCATACTCCGCCCGCGACCACTTAACACTGCAGATACGTCCACAGGGGAATATACGAGGAACACTGGTTTGAGTTCCAGTTATTCTGTGGGTTACTTGTGCCATTTTATAAATTTCTTCTTCTTTTTTCCCCTTTTTTTCCTCACTTTATATTTTCTCTCTTTTTGTAGGGAGGTGGGGGTTGCGATTTGAAGGATTACTTAAACTAACATTGGATTCTAGTTTTTGCAAGAAACTTTAACAATCAGTTGCCAGCATTCTTCAAATCTTGCACCGATTAGTCGCTTTAATATTTTATTTACTGTCTTTATACTTCTATTATGTTTGTACTGATTTCATACGTGATACTGGGGGGGGGAGCTGACTTCCTATTTTCGGATTAGTTACTTATTCATTATTTATTACATTGCATTTCTGAGAGTTTCATTAGCACAATTACTACTACGCTATCGAAATTGGAATCAGACGACATTCAAATTGGTTAACAGCAACAACAAAGAAAACATTATAGAAAAAGAAACCAAAACAAACCAACATTAAAAAAAATAAAAAACATGGTCAGTTTTCTGGTTTTATTTATACATTTTTTTTCTTTTTCATTGAAACAAAGAAAAATAAATAAATAAAATCTAATAAACATATTTTCATTATACACGGTAAGTTTTATTTTTTTGAATTTTTTTTTCCATTTAAAAAAAAACAAAAAAATTATATTTAGATAAACATATTTGCATTTTACGTGGTAACTTTTTGGAGGTTTTTCTTTTTTTTTTCCTTTTTTTCCTTTGGTATTCTTTTACGTTCGTTTTGTTTTTTTATTCCTTTCAATTTTACGTGTCATATATTAGCTAAACCAGGGAGGGGGGCATCTATAAATATAAAAGCTAAAGTGTGTGTGTGTGTGTGTGTGTGTGTGTGTGTGTGTGTGTGTGTGTGTGTGTGTGTTCCTTCACCCTAAACTTGGCCTCCTCCTGCTACTACGACACCGACGTCATGTTTGACCTAGAAAACGTTGACGTTAGTTTCAAGCACATGCAAGTGTTTTTAAAGGTTAATTTTATCCATCCTCAATTGTGTGTCTCGTTGGCGCAGGGGTAACGTGTCAGGCATTTTTTTCCACCTTAGTCTCAATACTTCGGGTTCGAGCCTGTCTTCCTACCTAAACCTTTTTTCCTCTTTTACACCTTTTTTTTTCCTTTTTTTTTACATTTGTTCGCGGTTTTGTTTTGTTTTGGTTTTTCCAATTTTTTATAACATCCTGTTTTTTTTTATAATATTAAAACAGGGTCCCCCCTCCTACAAACACATCTTCAAACACCCGGGCAACGCCGGGTACCCCCCGCTAGTAATAGTAATAATAATAATAATAATAATAATAATAATAATCGTAATAAAGGTTAAAAAAACAAAATTGATTGCCAACAATTACCAGAGATGACGCATTTTGAGTATTATGAATTTTTGCATTTTCAAATATCTATATAAGTGGGAAAATATTTTTCAACAGGAAACTATATGATCTACTTAAGAGTATGAAAATTTAGCTTTATAATGGTATTGATTAGCGGGTGTTAAAGCAGTGTTAATACAGTATTCATGCTAATTCCTAAAAGTGAAATTAGCGTTTTGGGATTTAAATTATATGTGAAAGCGTGCATGGTGAATTACTAAACAGTATGAAATAGGAGGACATTAGTACATAAGCTGAAAGGAATGTAGTATATTAGGTGAATAGTAATAAGTAATGGGTGTTTTATTTTTAAAACGGTAAATGTTTAAGGATAATCTATGTTATTTTAAGTTGGCTGCATTTAAATTTTTCTTGTGTTTACATTTATAAACTAACTCATTTTTGGTATTTATTATAGGTTTAGGGAAAGTTATAATATTGACTGCTTCGGAGATACAAAGATTACAAAATTGAGCTCCTGGAGTGTATGATCTAGCTTTTATCAGTATATTCCATTTGATTGAATAGGGAATCTTCCTGTTCTCTAGATTATTAATTAATGTAGTTAAAGATGTTCTATCATTGGTTTGTGTTCTTTCATTTTTGAAGGAATGCATGTGGTTTGAAGTTCTTATTTTTATTAAGTTTGAGGTTGCACCAATGCAAGTGAATGCTTTTAATGTATTTTCATTGTTTAATGGCTTATTCAACTCATGGTCGGTAATTGTTATGTTGGGAAACCGTGTCGATTGAAATTCTGAATATACACAAGGGGAAAGCTGGCTAGTATTCTGTGGGTTTATATTAGGAATAATATTATTAGAATTGTTATTTTGGTTGTTGCTGATGTTATTAGAATCTTGGCTACCTATATTTGCGCCCAGTGTATTTTGATTAGACTCATTATTTGTTTTGTAGATTTGGTTGCTCCTATATGTCAGCAATTGTGTCACCATGCAAGCGTATACCATAGCTTTGTGAATGCAATCGTTATTTAGAGGGCATTCATTTTTTATTTTGGCAGTTGTATTTATTTCTAAGGACTAAATTATTGGAAAGATTCTGAGCTTTTTTAATTTTCATATTATTTGTTGAAATTATAGTCTGGGCAAGATTCGGCATTGTAGAGTATGATATTTTTATAGAGTTTTTATTTAATATTGTGTCGTACTTATGTGGGTACCTAAATGATTTTTCTACTATTCTAAAAGATTCCTTAGGTATGTTGGTTTTTACATTTGAGCTATATGGTGGATTGAACCATATAGCCTTCTTACATCTTATTCTTCCGTTTTTATTATATTGTTTTTGATTAGAAATTGTATTGTTAGGAAAATGTTGTCTTGTGTTGTTATTAGTTTTTTTTGTCATATTGTGAGTAATTACTGAATTTAATTTTTTCACTAGAGGGTTTTTTTTAGTTATATTCTATATGTTCTTTATATCCTGAGTTCATTAAAGCATTGTTGTAAAATGTCGATACTTGGTCAAAAAGCTTTTTTTGTCAGCTGACAGATTTGAGATCCTTTTGGATATAGAAGGTACTATTGAATTAATTATTGACTTTGGATGATTGGATTGCTTGTGCACATAAAATAGGTTCAGATTAAGCTTATGGTAAGGTGTAAGATTCAGAATGTAGATTCAAGGAAATATCCAAGAAGTTGGATGTTTTTTTATTTGGGTCGACTTCAATTGTTAGGCCATAACTTTTTAAAAATTTGTGTAGCTTTTTATAGTGTTGTTGTATTGCCTAGGCCTGGTTGGAGTTACAAATAAATAATGTGTCATCTCTGTAGAGTCCTCCTTGTAGATTGTTGAATTCTATGTTAATTTCTCTTAAACAATTTCTCTTTTACAAGTCATTCATAAAAAAGATCGCATATCCCCTACTAATTATGTCATCGTAGAAATTGCTATGTAGTTATTGTGTTGTAAGCATTTTTCGTAGTTCATTTCATAACGATCGCAACACAACATGCTTGTGCTACACATATTTTACCCTCTCGCACCCTACCACTGGTTGCACAGTTACAAACTGAAATAGTGAGATGACTGAGCAGTGGCATAGTGTGCATGTTTTATTATCACGGAGTTTTAACCTCTTCAGCAGCTGGACATACACACACACATACACATAAGCAAGCAAACATACATATGTATATATATCCCTAGTTCTCACAATATAGTAACCATCCAGAACTTGAGAGGGAGGCTAACAGGTACTACACCTTGCCGAAGGGTGACCTGAAACTATGCAAGGCAGAGGCGTTCATCTCCCTGAGGTAGTAGGTATACCACATATACATATATATATATATATATATATATATATATATATATACATACACACACAAACATATATATATGCACATATATATATACACATATATATATACACATACACACATGCACGCACGCACAAACACACATACACCACACACCAACACACATATATATACATATATATATATAGAGAGAGAGAGAGGGGGGGAGGGAAAGAAAGGAGAATCTAACTGGATCCTTTGTTTAAAATATTTGCATGACAAAAAACAATAAGTCTTGTCCATATTCTTTTTATGAAAGAAAAATGAGCTCGAATAAAAATCTTACTGGTTCATGAGAGTTCCCTTGGCACTTTCAATGTGTTTCATACAAAGATTCTGGAAGCACCCTATTTCCATAGAATCTTTACGATCATGAAATTCTCTGATGTCTATGAATCGGAGATCTCTGAAAATAAGATTTATACACACATATAATTATATATTTTTATCTGGGAATCCTAAAAACATGTAAAAAAAAAAATGAACACTAACAAAATGCAAAAGCGTGTCATGGAATGTTACTAGAAATTAATTATTATAAATCAATCTGTCATAAGTCAGAGAGAAACACTAAAATATTGATCTTAAACGTCATTTCAATGTCATTTGTATTTAGAACAATCAAATTTAAACGTTGCCCACGTACAGTCATGTGACATATCAAAAGAAAATGTGTTTGTAGGTTAGAATATTGACCTGAGATAATTTTTTGTAACTGATCGATTTAACATGATCGTTAACATGTCAGTAAACAAATTTTAATTCTTTTTTAGTTTCTTGATTTATTTACTAAAATGTTAAAAAAAATAATTTTTATATCATATTAATTTACTTTGCTAGAAATCAATAAGAATACATTTTTTAATTACGCTTAAAAATTAAAATTTTTATATTACATGAAAAAGAAACATGGTATATGCTAAAAATATATATATATTTTTTTTTTTTTTTTTTTTTACAAAGGCATCACCACATTATCAAGGCCCAGAGGCCACTCAAGGATAAGGGTTAAAGAGTGCACAGTAGAAATTGGTCAATATAGTAATCATTAGTAATGAAAATTTGGTAAATTTAATAACTTATATTGAACGGCTCATCAAGAACTTATTTACTTTAGACTTGAACACAACCATATTGTAGTCAGCCGGAAAGCAGGAAAACGGAAGACAATTCCACAGGCGTGCAGTTCTAAGAAAGAAGCTTTGTTCATGGAATCTACGTTTAGGTTTAGCCACAGATAAAGAGTGGGGGAAATTATTGATAGTGTTTACAGCTAGACGAGTGTTTCTTGTGAAAGTTTGGCGAGGGGGGACCAAAGATTGAAGCTCAGTTGAACACTTTCCATGAAAATAACGATACATCAGAGACAAACTCGCAACATCTCTTCTGTGAGATAGAGGTTGCAAGGAGGAGAAAAGGACATCTCCTACGAGGCTACGAAGTCTATTTTGAACTCTATCAAGGCAGGACAAGTCCTTTCTAGCAGCTCCTGCCCAGATGTGGCAACAGTATTCCATCCTTGGACGTACCTGGCTCTTATATAGGTAGAGAATAGCATCAGCAGTGAGATATCTACTGGATCGATAGAAAGATCCCACCATTTTTCCAGCGGCCTTGGCAACAGATTTGATATACGTGTTCCATTTAAGATCAGGAGTAATGGTCAAGCCCAGAAGCTTGTCAAAACTTGAGGCCTCCTGAAGACGAGAGCCATTCATTTCAATTGATGACAAATGTGGATTAGAATGTTGATGATGTAAAGAGAGAAGCTTGGTTTTAGATGCATTAAAAGTAACCAGCCACTCCTTTCCCCATTGTACTACGTGCTCAAGATCAGAGGAGAGAGAATTGGAGAGAACTTGCTCGTTTACTGTCTTAGATGTGGTACCATAAATGGTAGTGTTGTCAGCATAAATGTCTACAAATGATGTAAGGATATGATTTGGAAGATCATTAATGTAGATCAGGAAAAGAGTTGGGCCCAGGATGGATCCCTGAGGGACACCGGCATTAATACTGTGAGCTTCTGATTTTTGCCCCTCAACTACTACTCTTAAGAACCTATCAGAAAGAAATGATTTAATAATTGAGAAGACTTTTCCAGCTATACCATAGCTAGCGATCTTATGAAGTAAACCTTTATGCCATACCCTATCAAAGGCTTTAGATATGTCAAGAGCAATTGCTCTAGAAAGATTGCCACCGTCGAGAGATTTGCTAATCCTATGCGATATAACTGTAATGACATCTGCTGTAGATCTAGCAGAACGGAAACCATATTGAGTGTCACTAAGAAGGTTATTTTTGTTGAGATGTTTGATTACTTCTGTATTTAACACAGATTCTAGCAACTTACTCATGACGCACAGGAGACTTATTGGCCTGTACTGAGAGGGGGATGAGCGATCACCTGAATTCTTAAATACAGGGCATACTGATGAGGTTTTCCAGGGAGATGGGAAACTATTCTCCTTAAGACAACGTTTAAACAGTTTTGTAAGTATGGGCGCTAATTCAGGTTGAAGTTTTTTGAGTACTATAATTGGAATACCATCAGGGCCAGTTGCTTTACTCGAATCAAGGTTTTTGATTAGCTTCGCAACATCACGTACAGATATACGTATATCACATAGCGTGTTTTCTGATACAGGAGGAAATATTGGGGGTTGGCGGTCTTGGTCGCAAAGGGTAGAATTTGCTGCAAAGTTCTTGACAAAGAGTTTGGCTTTGTCTGATGCTGACGAGATTACCTCAGGTCCATTGATAATAGTTGGGATGGAGCACACGCTTCTGTTCAGGATTCTGTTTGCTATTTGCCAAAACTGGTGGGAACCAAGCCGCTGCTCAGCTACTTTGGACTTAACAGATTGAGCATACAACTCTCTTGCGTTCCTTATTACTTTCTTACAATGGTTGCTGGCAGTCCTGAAAACGGCTTTAGTTTCCATACATCTATTACGTTTGAAGCAGTGGAAAAAGTGATTTCTGTGCGCAATGGCAGCAGCACATTCTGGAGAGAACCATGGCTGGCTGTTAGGTTTTTTCTGAAACTTTTTAGAGGGTATGAAATGGTCAATACCTACAATTAACCATTCAGTTAGGTCTAATACTATAGAGGACACATCCTTTTTAAACATGGAATGCAGAGGTAGATCAGATATAAATGTACGGAAGCTATCCCAGTCAGCCTTAGTGTATCGATATACTGTACGATGAAGAGGTACATCTGGGGACTTATTACATTTCATTTTTATCTTAATTGATACAACAGAGTGGTCGGAAGATCCAAGAGGCGACAGAACAGAAACTGAACATAGTTCAGGGCAAGTAGTGAGAAAAAGGTCTAGTAGGCTCGCATACTGGCCATCATTATCGGGCACACGGGTAGGTTCCTGAACAATCTGAGTGAGGTCATAGGCAATGGAGAAATCATGACAGAACCTCCCCTCATCATCGGTCTTGTTTGAGTGGGTCAACCATTCAACGTTGTGAACATTGAAGTCTCCACATACGTGAATGTTAGCTGAAGGATAAGTAGAAAGGACTTGGTCAATTTTCTCAGATATGCTTTGAAAGATAGTAACTCCACTGTTGTGGGGGCGATAGAGAGTAAATATAAATGCAGTAGTGTGAGCTAAAGCAACCCGGAAGCACATATAGGGTAAGTTAGGATCTTCCCTGGAGATATCCCTCCCACATGGAAAGCTATCTTTAATATAGGCACATATTCCATGCCCATGGCGATCTTGGGGGTCAGATTTAGAAGTTAAGTTAGAGTATCCTGAAATTGCAAACTCATCTAGGGAAATAGCCTGTCCAATGCCAGTTTCACTTAAAAATAAAAGGTCTGGTTTAGTCTCCTGTAATGGGGTTCCAACCTCTGGAAGGTTAGAACGAAGACCCCTGATGTTGGAGAAGGAGACATGGTAGTAGGGGTCTACGTTGGAAGTTGGGGAACCGGGTTTAATCGTGTATTTTTTCTTGAAACTTGTCATGATGAAATTTTGGAATTTGTGGACTAGGTCGACAGATTTACTTAGAGCAGGACAGAGAGGGGAAATTAAGAGAGAAAAAGAAACGAAGAATTTTTTTTTATTTTTTATTTGTAGTTAATGATAAGGTAAAGCCGTAACAATTACCCACTAGTATGGCATCGAGAGGCCCCACCAGAAGCTACTGCATGGTCCAGAATCCATTCACCAAATGGCAATACAGCAGCCCCAGTACTTTGCACCTGCTGATAGGACAGCCTCCTTAGTGGTTAATCCAAGGTTCGGGTCCCTGACTATCAGGCGGATAACGTCAGCCCAGACAAAACGTTTACCTCCAGCACCCTTACTAGTGACATGGCTACAAGGATAGACATAGAAACAGAAAATTTCCGCCATCTCAGCCAACTGTTCGCAAAAATACTGCCAACCTAGAAAACAGCTTTTTCTTCTCCCTTTGTCCGAAAAATCACTCATTTAAAAAAAATGAGGACTGAGGGACAAATAAGAAGAAGCGAGAGTAACAGGAGCTGCCGATAACGCATCCACAATGCGTTTTCTACTCTCCATTAAAAAAAAAAAAAAAAAAAAAAAAAAAAAACTATTAAGTATTGTACTTAATAAAAGTCCAACGGACGTGTTTAAGGGAAAGTATGGTGATAGATTCCCCTCACACGAACTAAAAATGAGTATAATTCGTAATTTTTGCTATCAACTCGGTGGATAAATAAACATATGTACGAGGAAAAAAAAAAAAAAAAAAAAAAAAAAAAGGCTAGCATTTAATAAAACAGAAATACACAAATTAAATACTGAAATAAAATGGAGTTGTTAATATTTTAAATCTAAAATAAAAAGCATGATTGAAATCACTTATCTCAACAAAAACAATTCCGTCTCCAAATTGCAAACTGTGTTGAAAGAACTTCAGTTAGTAGCGTTCAAAACATTTTTTTTTTTAAATTAGCCGTTAATAGAAAATCGTGATTTTATTCTGAACTTAAGCTAGTAACGTTTTAAGAAGCTTACGATATAAAAGAAAAGGCTGATGGGGGGGGGGTTCTTCCGAAAGTAAGTTGGTGCCGTTATAAGTAATTTCGAGATAAGATGGAAGCCGGTATTGGACTAGAAAAAAAGCTAGCATTTAATAAAACAGAAATACACAAATTAAATACTGAAATAAAATGGAGTTGTTAATATTTTAAATCTAAAATAAAAAGCATGATTGAAATCATTTATCTCAACAAAAACAATTCCGTCTCCAAATTGCAAACTGTGTTGAAAGAACTTCAGTTAGTAGCGTTCAAAACATTTTTTTTTTTAAATTAGCCGTTAATAGAAAATCGTGATTTTATTCTGAACTTAAGCTAGTAACGTTTTAAGAAGCTTACGATATAAAAGAAAAGGCTGATGGGGGGGGGGTTCTTCCGAAAGTAAGTTGGTGCCGTTATAAGTAATTTCGAGATAAGATGGAAGCCGGTATTGGACTAGAAAAAAAGCTAGCATTTAATAAAACAGAAATACACAAATTAAATACTGAAATAAAATGGAGTTGTTAATATTTTAAATCTAAAATAAAAAGCATGATTGAAATCACTTATCTCAACAAAAACAATTCCGTCTCCAAATTGCAAACTGTGTTGAAAGAACTTCAGTTAGTAGCGTTCAAAACATTTTTTTTTTTAAATTAGCCGTTAATAGAAAATCGTGATTTTATTCTGAACTTAAGCTAGTAACGTTTTAAGAAGCTTACGATATAAAAGAAAAGGCTGATGGGGGGGGGGTTCTTCCGAAAGTAAGTTGGTGCCGTTATAAGTAATTTCGAGATAAGATGGAAGCCGGTATTGGACTAGAAAAAAAGCTAGCATTTAATAAAACAGAAATACACAAATTAAATACTGAAATAAAATGGAGTTGTTAATATTTTAAATCTAAAATAAAAAGCATGATTGAAATCACTTATCTCAACAAAAACAATTCCGTCTCCAAATTGCAAACTGTGTTGAAAGAACTTCAGTTAGTAGTATTACATAAGCTGTGTTTAATCGGCTGAATTATAATATCTGACAAAATCATGGTTAAACTGTTTTTAAAACAAGTACCTCTTGCAGTCTTGCAATTGGTTTTACAAGAACTGGTTACAAGTGCGATGCATGATAATTGTATAGAATATAGTTTGGTCTATCAAAGTTAAAGATAACCCGAACCTTTTTCCCAAGCATACAGGGCTAATGTCACATTTTCCTTTCTGCATCAAATATTGGCCTGGTAGGATATCATAAAAACCTTCACACCTCTAAAGCCTGTGAGCCTGATTTTATTCCTACTATAGTCTTAAAGAAATGCTTTGCTGAGTTGACCCCTGCCCTCTCAAGACTCTACAATATATACATATTACTAAAGTAAGGGCGTAGTGTTTAGATTGTAAATTGATCGATATTCATCTTTCATATAATTAAGCTACATGTGAGTACTTGAGTACTTTTAGCTCAGATATCTGTTATGTAAGGAATCTGCAAAATGAATACAAACAATTAAAACTTTTTAATGAAATGTGATATATATATATATATATATATATATATATGTATATATATATATATATATATATATATATATATATATATATACTAGCATGGGTACTCGACATTGCGTAGGTTGACATGAAGTTCCGTTTGAAACACGCCTGTTATACTAATCATTTTCATCATGGTAACACCAGAAAAAAAGAAATTGTATTTGTCGGATTTTTCCGTCCGCCTCAATCGCCAAACTTGAAAAAATGCTAGAGGTGACATGTCTCGTTCAATGCTTGGTGGTCAAAAGGTGGGTGCTCATTTTATGTTAAATTTATATGGAAAAGTGATCCCCCACTCTAACATGTTATCTTTCTTTTTTTTCAAAATTTCTTCTCTCATAATATTTATAAAGGCTGTTTAAATGTATTAGGCTGAAAAAAGTAGATCTCCATATTTTTAGGGGTTAAATGCCGCTGGGTCACGTCGTATAAAGTTACCTTCTAATTAGAAAATTAAGTTTGTAATCAATGAAATTAACGTAAAAAAATGTGTAAATTGTGGAATTTAGAGTGGGGGGCAGTAGATCTTCATTTTTTTAGGTATTAAACGACGTTGCATTACGTGGTAAAAATTTACCGATTTCTGTATTGCCATAAAGAATAAAATAAAACAAACAAATGAAATCTTTTCAGTTTTTTTCGTAATATGTTTTTTTTTATATTTAAAAAAAAACAATAAAAACCAAACGTTTTTTTCTATCTACACGGAATTATTTTTCCAGCTAGATACTTAATGAAATTACTAAATGATATTTGGTAAAGGTTTGTTTTTTTATGGATAGCATCTAGGGGCAAATAACTCTAAAAAAAATGTTTTTAAAAAAGGTCACTGTTGGAAATATTAATTCCAGAATAAATTAAATTAAATGTATTATCAATATAATTGTTGTTTAAGATTTATTAAATAACAATTTTAAATAGAATACTTAAAATAATTATCTAGCCAAAAAAAAACATTAATTAAGATACAGTTATTTAGTAAAATCAATTTTTCTTAATGTCATATGCAAATAAGGTGATCTCTTAATTGTATATTTTTCCAAGTATCGTATTATCTGTAAAAATAAATGAAATATTAAAGTAAGGCACATTTTGTATATATGAATCAAATTGTGAACAAACAAACAAACAGACAGGAATACGAATTTATAGATATATATTATATTTTTGCAAAAAAAAAAAACAAGACAACAAAATATAAAATAAGTATTTCCTTCTGTGTCACAATTGTTTCATAACGATTTGGACAAATTTAAAAAATTGTATCATTTAAAAATAAGAACTTGTAAAATTGTCATCTAATAATAAGAAATACGAAGTGGGATATTTATCCAATTCGAAGGTAATTGAAAAAAATACATAAATGCATAAATAAATAAAATGAGGAGAAAAGAGGTGAGTTCATTGCTTGGTCCTTTAAAATAGGGATTATGAATTTGTTCATATATATATGACATATGTATTTTGGTGTTTGAAGTTGTTTTTGGAATATATTTAAATAATATAATGTTTAAATTTGTCCAAATAGTTATGAAACAATTGTATAAAGAAATACACCGTATGATGTTCTTATTTTATTTTTTGTTGTCTTTACTTTTGCAAAAATATTATATGCTCGATTATTAATGGAGCTTAATTAATTGAGTTAATTAATATTGACTTTGATTTTATGAACATTTCCGAAATTTTGATGTATAAAAATTTTGGTTAAAAAAATTAATAAGATATATATATATATATATATATATATATATATATATATATATATATATATATATATATATATATGCACACCTATTGGAACCATTAACTGTTTTAATAACAGGAAAAAGAATTATAATCTGTTGTCAATACACATCAACATTTCCCACAAGAGGTTTCAATCATTCAATCAATTGAAAAGATAAAAAGGAAAAAAAGAAAAAAAAGTATTTAATACTAAAAAAAAAAGATGGAAATTTTCAGTTCAAGAGCTGTTAGATAGTAAAATATATATATTTACCGGAAATAAGTATGCCAAAGTTCCAGAACTTGTTTCATGGAAGGATTTGTAATATGTAAGATTCTGTGAATGATATCTTTATTATGAAAAAACATCTTCCTCCAAGGTTTTGGTACCAATGCCATTTCTTTTCGATGAGGCAACAGGGTTTCTTCTTTTTTATCATCTTTTTCACGTGGATCTTTTAACACAAAATCAACTAAAAATATAAAGCAATGAATGACATATGACATGACAGAATGTCAAAAGGTTGTCTGAAAATTATATCAGGTAGTTGGAGGGAGGGAGGGAGGGAGGGAGTGCTGGTTTTCTTTTTTCCCCAGCCGTGCATCCCTACATTTCTATCATAAACGTTTGTATAATTTTTGCCATTTTTTTATTTAATTATTTTTCTGTGTTCCTGTTTTAAATTTTAAAAAATGTTTATTTTTCAAGATTATATATAAATTATGTTCCACCGAAAGTTTCACATTCATTCAAGCAAGAAAAATATTAAAATCTTACATATAAAAATTGCATGAAAGATGTAATCTAAAAAAAAAAAGTAGAAATATTTTTGGCAATTATATTTTTTGTGTGTGTAAAAATATTAAATAAACAATGCTTAATTCAATGATAATATCTGTAGTTCGAGAAATTAATTTTTCTTCAAGTTATATCCAAATTATTACTACAGACTTTAGGGCTTTTTTCGTAATGTTCCTGAAAAATTCTTTTTCTTTTTTATTGTTACAATTTACGATGCTTTATTTTCATAAAAAAAGCAAAATAAATTCATTCATTTTTTTTTTACTACTGAAAACCATAACTTTGATAAATGTGTTTTTTGTTTAAACAAAATAATACATTTCCAATAAGATTCAAATAAAAACAATGGGTTCGTTATATTTCGTGATTATTATTTGATAATTACTGAAAATTTCATTAAAATTGATTAATTTCCTGATTTTTGGTGATTTTTTAAGTAAAGGGAGGGGTCAAAATGTTTATACATTTGGAGCATTGGCTATTCATTTTGCACGTACCTATTCATTATATATTTACAACTGAGGAAGAATGCTTTATGATTAAGACATATTAATTGAAAATTCCTATGTGACAAGTCTAATGAAAAACGTGGACTCATCTAAATATACAAGAGACATTACTCACTCTCAGGGAGAAAACAAAGGGCAAAGAGTTATTTCCCTTTCAAATATGAATTTTTAGATGGAAGCTGTTCTTAGCTAATAGTTAGAGATATTAATATAACTAGAAATATTATAAATTTGCATCGAGATTTCATTTTATGACTTCCTTATAATGGTAAATATGTGAAATCGATTTAATGTGAGTTTCTGCTTTTATGACACATCCAGGATGCATAGATTGATTTCAGCTCCTTCTATATATCTCCACTTGTGGAGTATCGCAGGAGTTAACAAAACAAACTCTTTCCAGTGAATTGAAACTGATACTGGTTGGCATAAGCTTCCTCGAGAAATTTGGGTCTGACATTAATTCCACTGTATGATATTAAAACATTGAAATTTAATCATTAAAGTAAATTATAACAAAGAATAAAATTTGATAAAAAAAATAAGATACATTAATCATAAAATAAACAGCTTAATTAACCGAGTTTAAATCCTTATTGGATGTATTTTGATTGAATTATTCACTAAAAATTTGTTCCAGGTTAAATAGCAAGTTGTGTTCAATTAATCGCTCTATTTGGTTTAAAGTCAATTTTACATGTTTGCATAAGGGTTTGTAGAAATTTTATATGCTGGCTTAAGGGTTTGTAGAAATTAACTTCCAAATTAACCAGCCAGGTCTTTATTTATCCCTTTTTATTTCAAGTCCATCTTAATCACCTCCCCCATATTTTTCTATGAAATGACCCAGCTACCGCTAATAATCCAAAACTTAAATTATTATTTATAATGAATCTTTTACAATAGGTAAATTGTGTTTATAAGCTTAAAAAGGTCGACATGCCATAAAACAGTAAAACTAAAGAAACATCTATGGACCGTAATTTTAATATCTGTAAATTTCTGAATTGATATTTTATTTAGTGAAGTGTTTTTTAATGTTTCTCTATTGTCAATTGTTCTAGTCTTGAAACTCACCAATGGCTTTTTTCACACTCAAAAGGTAATCTTCTCGCATTTCATCAGACAAATTTTCAATTGTCACTTTATGACCATCCTTGAAAAAACATTAAAAAAAAATGTTTTTGCCTTGTAAGAAAAATTAGTAAACGCTTCTCATGTTAAATAATGAATTTCTTGTCTTGTTTTTTATGTTCACATCATTTCAGTTGGTGCAACACCCATCAAACGATCTTGAAAAAAAAATGAATTGGATATCTAAAAGGCAGGAAAGATGCAATGAGAGCAGTCTATGTAAAACATGTTTAGATGGAGTAGTTTCCCTTGAATTAAGAGAAACCAACTCACATACGGGTCTTTCTCCACATGCAGTGTGACGACGCCATTATTATTGTAGTAGTTAACAACTGGAATAAAGCAATTCTATAGATTACGTTCCTCTTGTTTGTTCATTACAGTCTATCTAAGTGGTTTAGAAGGGGTTTATTTAAACAACAAAAAGTTGAAGAGTACAATGGCTGAAATGCTGTGAACATGACAACAACCAAGATAAGAACAACATTCTGAAATATATAAATACAAACAATACGTCATTTAACAAATATTGTTAAGTCATGCTAAGCAAAAAAACAAAAAAGTGTCTGAATTTCAATGTACAAGATAAGCATACACACGTTAGAGATAGGAAGTGTTCGTATACATTTGTTATTGTGAGATCACAGTTTGGCATGTCATTTCTGAAGTAGGGGCTTCTGTCATAAAATAAATCTTGGCAGATATGAAAAAGAAAGCCTAGCATCTCCAAAGAAGTGCCTTCATTAACACCACACAAGCAACTTTAAAATTATTACAGAAAAATTCTACTCAATTTTTTTTTTTTACTTATATTCATCCTAACAGTGCATATTGAAATGTAATGTGAATAAGGGTTATCCTAAACATGGAGTTGTGCAGATAATTATTTACATTATATTTAAATTTCTATGTGTTGGTGCAGTCAAGAAAACAAGGAGTAAGAAAGGAATTCCAGAGACAAGAAGTTCAATGAAAGAAGTTATTTACAGTAGAAAGCTTTCCGGCATCTGATAACCTCTACAGTGAAGGGGTGAGATTTTGCTGATTATTGAGTTTGTCTGAAGTATTTATGTTGAGGAGGCACAATTGCAACAAGTTCATTGGAGCACATTCCTATTGAAATAAATTGAAAACAAGCACAAGGACTGAACATTGTGGCGATGTGACAAAGACTGAGTTTGGTAGACAGTGTGAACCTACTAGATTAGAGCTTCTTTTTTGAATTCTGTCTAAGAGAGGAAGATTAGTGGTTGGTGCACCAGCCCAAATGTGGTAAAAACAATTCCATTCATGGGTTGATGGTGGTTTTGTAAAGATATATGATTCTGGCAGGTGTGTTTTTTAACCTGGTAGATGGAGCCATTTTTTGCAGCAGACTTGGCAGTATCTTCTATGTATTTGTTCAAATTCATATTATCCATGAATGTTAGACTAAGGAGTTTGAATGATGGATTCTTGGAAAGGTTGCTATTAACAAAGGTTTTTAATAATTATTAAAAGAAAGGAGTTTTGTATTAAATGTAACAATTCATTTAAGTCCTCATTTCACTATAGATAAAAAGTAATTTCCTAGGAATTCACTCTTGAATATGTGAGTGTTTATTTTGCCCAGCATGGTATCATCAGCGAATATAGCCATTTCGGATACATTTGCATCAGGACATTCGTTTATGAAATTCAGGTAAAATAAAGGTCCAAGGATCAATTCCTGTAGCACACGCACATTAATGTCATGTTGTTTAGATGTGTGTCCATTGATGATCGCCTGGATTTTTCTTTTGGTTAACTATTCCTCTGGCCTTCATCAGGTGATAACCGCGATGGGATAGGAACTCCGAATCTCCTAACTGCATCCTCGGCAATTACTGCCTTCCATAGTTGTTATTGTCATCTCACCACGTTTTGGCCAAATAAGCCTCTGGCCGGCTTTGGGTAGATAACGGTTTCAATCCTATCCAGAGCCGGCCAGAGGTTTACTTGGCCAAAACGTGGTGAGATGACAACAACTATGGATGGCAGTAATTGAGAATACAGTGAAGAGATTTGGAGTTCCTATCCCGTCATGATTACCACCTGATGACGGCCAGAGGAATAGTTGGCCGAAACGTCATGAAACAACATCTAAGAAAAGATGAGGATAATAGTCTGCAATAAAATAAAAATTAATTTATCAAATATTAATTGGATACTTCAGATCAAATAAAGATTAGATACCCCAAAAGCAGACGACAAAGATAGGCGAACAATTCAATGGGCACCGGTTGTTCGACCTTGACATTGCCGTTAGTTGTTTCTAAACTTGTAAAGAGGTCAAATAGCAGACATAGTCGAATGTTCGCGAGCAAGATTTTTAAAAAATATATTTACAAAACTTTTAAAGATTTAAAAGAAAAAATATATATTTACAAAACATTTTCTTTAATATTAAATATTAACAAAACTTTTAAGGATTAAGAAAAAAGCTATGGTATAGCTGGAAATGTCTTCTCAATTATTAAATCATTTCTCTCTGATAGGTTCATAAGAGTAGTAGTTGATGGGCAAAAATCAGAAGCTCACAGTATAAATGCTGGAGTCCGTCAGGGGTCCATCCTGGGCCCAACTCTTTTCCTGATCTACATTAATAATCTTCCAAATCATATCCTTACATCATTCATAGATATTTTTGCTGACGACACTACCATCTATGACAGTAAACGACCAAGTTCTCTCCGATTCTCTCTCCTCTGATCTTGATCACGTTGTACAATGGGGAAAGGAGTGGCTGGTTACTTTTAATGCATCTAAAACCAAGCTTCTATCTTTACATCATCAACGTTCTGATCCCCATCTGGCATCAATTAAAATGAATGGCTCTTGTCTTGGGGGGGGGCTCAAGTTTTGACAGGCTTCTGGGCTTGACCTTTACTCCTGATCTTAAATGGAATACGTACATCAAATCTGTTGCCAAGGCCGCTGGAAAAATGGTCGGATCCTTCTATCGATCCAGTAGATATCTCACTGCTGATGCAATTCTCTATCTATATAAGAGCCAGATACGTCCAAGAATGGAATACTGTTGCCACATCTGGGCAGGAGCTGCTAGAAAGGACTTGTCCTGCCTTGATAGGGTTCAAAATAGACTTCGTGGCCTGGTGGGAGATGTCCTTTTCTCTTCACTGCAACCTCTATCTCACAGAAGAGATGTTGCGAGTTTGTCTCTGCTTTATCGTTATTTTCATGGAAAGTGTTCGACTGAGCTTCAATCTATGGTCCCCCCTCGCCAAACTTTCACAAGAAACACTAGACTAGCTGAAAACATTATCAATAATTTTCCACACTCTTTATCTGTGCCTAAACCTAAACATAGATTCCATGATCAAAGCTTCTTTCTTAGAACTGCACACCTGTGGAATTGTCTTCCGTTTTCCTGCTTTCCAGCTGTCTATAATATGGTTGTCTTCAAGTCCGTGAACAAGTTTCTGATGAGCCGTTTCACTTAAGTTAACAAATTTACCGAACTTCCATTACTATCGATTAGTATATTGTCCTTTTGACTACTCTACACTCTTTAACCCTTATCCTTGATAAGTGGTGACGCCTATGTAAAAAAAAAAAAAAAAAAAAAAAAACTAACTTTTTTTCTATTTACACAACACTTTTTAATGTAAATAATAAAACGAACGTATTTAAACAAAATATATTTAAATAAATGAGTGTTTATCTGAGTACGTTCTATTTATATATTTACAGAACTTTTAATAAAACTACTACTACTACTATTATTATTATTATTATTATTATTATTATTATTAATAATAATAATAATAATAATAATAATAATAATAATAATAATAATAATAATAATAATAATAATAATAATAATAAAATAAAAATAAAATAAAAAAAATAAAAATAATAAAAAAAAATTTTAAAAATGGTAATTTTTTACGATGTGCCCCAGCATATTGTAAACACTCCAACCTCCCTAACGGCTTTCGGAATAAACACCCTCAACCTCACATTCCGTTCTTAACATGGGGTGGTTGGAGTGTTTATACTATGCTGCGGCAGGTCGTAAAATAATACCAAATAAATAAATGAACCGAGGTTATAACTGAAAATTTCGGATGATGTCAATTAAAAAATACATAATTTAAAAAAAAAAAAAATTGAAATAAGATTATTATAACCAAACTTTTTATGGCAGAAACAAATATAAAATAACTGACTTGTTCGGATTATTGCGACCAAGATTAATTTTTATGTACAGTGTGTGTGTGTGTGTGTGTGTGTGTCTTTCTTCGTGCGTTTTTAATACAATTCAATATTTATTTAAAGTGCGATGTATGTAGGTGGTCAGTGGAGGAGAAATCATTCTAGACCGAGGCAATTTTTATGCATAATAAAATCACAAGTATAAACAATTGAGATTTTTAAAAAATATATTTTATTCACATATCTTTTATAACTTTTATTTTTTATAAAGATGAAGTGTAATATCACAAGATACAAATCTTTTTATAATTTTTATTTTTATTTAAAAAAAAGAAAAAGAAAAAAAAAACTTGCTATTTGCTTACTTCTCCATAAAGACAAATGAAGTGCAAGTAAATTTAGCGTCCGAAAATTTCAGTTTCCAATGTTTTGTAATTAATATAGGTCATTCATTTTATTTTTTATTTTTAATTTTTATTATAATTATTATTATTAGTTTTATTAAAAGTTCTGTAAATATATTTTAAAAAACGCACTCAGAAAGACACCCATTTATTTGAACATATTTTGTTACATTTACGTTCGTTTTGTTACTTACACAAAAAGTTTTGTGTAAATAGAAAAAAAAATTTTTCAATCCTTAAAAGTTTTGTAAATATTTAATATTAAAGAAAATATTTTGTAAATATATACTGTCTTTTAAATCTTTAAAAGTTTTGTAAATATATTTTTTTTAAATCTTGCTCGCGAACATTCGAATATGTCTGCTATTTGACCTGTTTACAAGTTTAGAAAAAACTAACGGCAATGTCAAGGTCGAACAACCGGTGCCCCTTGAATTGTCCGCCTATTTTTGTCGTCTGCTACGGGGTATCTAATCTTTACATGATCCGATACTTCAAGTTTATCATCTATCACTCATATTTTCTCATCATTAAACTTCAAATACAAACTAGGAATTAGTGAGGTACTTTTGATTCATAGAATTTTACTTTTGCTCACAAGTTTTAGTGGTTATTTTTCTTGCTTTCATGTAAAGTCTCTTGTTTCTTGCTTCAATAGAAGAATGTGATTAAAACAATCACTACACTTCCAAGTAACAATTTTGGGAGTTCAATTCGACACACTGCTGTTTAAAATTCACTACTCAAAATTCGACACTACTGCCAAAAACTTGTTACTCTAAAACTTGATGCTCTGCTGTCAAAACTCGCCACTCCAACACTCGACGCACTACTGTCAAAAACTGTCAACTCCCTAACACAATGCACTGCTGACAAGACTTGCTACTCCAATGTCCAAATCCCAAATTCATCCAGTGTCTGGAAAATCAGGCTTAGAAATATGTCATTTGTATATTAGGTGAATTCGCAAGAATATAAAGAGAAAAGATGGCTATTTTCTTTTAGCTTTCTTCATTCTTTTTGACTGCACATGACCCTTCAGGCTTCAGAAAAACAAGTCTGTACCAATCTTTAAGGTGTTTTATCACAGAAGAGTAACTTATCTTGCCTTTGGTAGCATTTTAAACCATAAAGAAGAACCAGTTTGGCCTCATTAAGGAAGGAGAAGCAAAAGAACAATTTTAGTGTGGCCAAGCTATCATATTAACTTCCTCCTTTTTTTGCCAGTCTTGAAGATGTCAGATAATAAGAGCATCAAAGATATACAAATGAACGTTTCTATGACAACCAATGAAGAAACGATTTATCTAATATATAAAAAAAAGTAAGTTAACCTCCATACATAGGTGTTTGCTGGCTTTGTTAACAAAATGCACAACATAAATTTGCTCAGTTAATGATTTCTGTTTTGTTAAAAAACAAAATTTTATTTTTGCTCACTTTCTTTGCTTTTAGTATTTAATCGTGATCAATCTCTCTCTCTCTCTCTCTCTCTCTCTCTCTCTCTCTCTCTCTATATATATATATATATATATATATATATATATATATATATATATATATATATATATATATATATTGTCGGACTGAGACTAAGTTAGAGAAAAACGTGTTTAATCACCTCAAAATTTAATAAAACACATTCAAAAAGTCACTGGAAAACCGTTTATTAGAAAAATAAACATTTCTCATCTGCTATTTCTAGTACATCAGATTTCTTTTTCCCCGTTTACATTCACAACATTCATATTTAAATATGTGTTTAATTAATTTGAACGCTTAATGTAGTTTGGGAAAAATTCACTGATTTTCTTTTAACTCTTGCTCTGTTAATGTCTTAATAGTTAAGTAGTAGTAGTATGTATCAAGCAAGGGAGATAACTCCTGCCAGCAAAATGTGCAGTTGCTTACCCCTGCAAAGAGAGGTAATCTTGAAAATGTTAAAAGCAATTTTCTGTTATTTGCTCATTGTTCAATCTTTATAAAATAACTAATAATAAATGACACTACACTACTTCATGGCAACTTGCCAGAGGGAGGACAATGACTAGTATGAACAAACACACAACAACATCACACAGTGACAGAAGAGAACACTCGTCTTACAGAAACTATAAAATTAAGTCAGAAAAACTCTTCAAGGATTGAACTAAATACGAAGTTATCTCACTTTGATTTAACTACGCCTACAAAATGGATTTTTTTCTGTAGCCCAAATTATAAAGAAAAGAAAAAAATATATAATTATATTCTATTTCATTTGTTTTTCTTTTTCTCTTAAAACTTAAATTTTTTCTCTGAAATGTGTCATTTAAAAGGGATTCCTAGTTCTTCCTCATTATAATAGCGGCATTCAAAAATGGAAATATTGAATTTCAAATAATGGTATCTACTTAATTGTCATGTTACAATAATGAAAATATCCAAAAAAAACGATAAGGTAGAAAATTAATTATTAATGAAACCAGTTTTCAAACAAAATTACTGAAAATTAAGTTTTACTAAATTGGTTAAAGGTTTTCAGTTTTCAGAAAATATTTATCTTTCTTTTGTTACGATTTGAACTCTCCGGTTTCTTTTCATTTATTTTTTATTTATTTATTTTTTTTCAAAGTCCAATTTTCGCTTAATTGTCGTTGAAAATCATTTTTCATTAATAATTAATTCTTTACTTTGTCAGTTTTTTTGTGTAATTTTTGGATATGTTCATTACTGTGACATGACAATTAAGTAGATACAATTGGTTTTTTTTTTAAATTAAATTTTCTGATTTTCGAATTTCGCTATCATAATGAATAAGAACTCGATTTTCATTAATTTGTCACTATTAGTTCAAACGATCTTGGAAAATATTTCAAGCTACCTCTGATGAATCTAGGATGCTGTTGTAACTGTGTAGAAATATTTTGCAAATGTAAAAATGAGAATAGGGAAGAACACAAGAAGGAAAGAAAAAATAAAACAAATAAAAATTATTTAAATATGACTAAATAGAATAATTTCTTGTAGTTCACGTGATAAACTGAATTCATTTCTTATTTGCCCTCTTGCTTCGGAACTAAATTACAAAAAAAAATGTCATTGTTTAAAAGAGTCCATCTTCCACCTAATACTGTATCTTCTTCCTCTTTTAACCTAAAAGAAGAAAATATATCTTCAATTTTCCTAAAATGGTAAAAAAAAAAAAATTATGCTAAATATTTGAGTGGTGCAAAAAAATGTCGTTTTTTGATGTCCAACTTCAAAAAGTCATAACTCCTTTCATAATAACCTTTTATAATCGAAATAAGAACTATTGGAATCGACACATTTTTGCCAACAAGAAACAAGTTTATTTATCCCATTAGCATAGAAATCCGAAGTTCTGGAAGTGATGAAGTCAATAAAAGCCGATTCAGCATCATCTTGGCTTTTGAAACATTTTTCATGCAGAAAGTGATCGAGATGCTTGAAAAAGTGATAATAGGTGGGTGAGAGGTCTAGTGAATATGGCGGATGAGGCAGAGTCTCGTAGCCCAATTCGTTTAGCTTCTGCATGGTCAGTTGAGCAACAGGTGGGAGAGTGTTGTCATAGAGGAGAATTGGTCCCTTCATATTGATCAACCTCAGGCACATACATTGGAGCTCTGGTTCATTTCATCAATTTGTTGACAGTACTTCTCTACCGTAGTCGTTTTGCTTGGATTCAAGAAGCTGAGACCGGCCACAGACCACAAAACAGTCACCATAACCTTTTTTTTTTTGGTGCAATTTTGGCTTCAGGAAGTGTTGTGGAACTTCTCCGGCATCCAACCACTGTGCCAAACATCACTGATTGTCATAGAGGAGCCACTTCTAATCACACGTCACAATCCACTTGAGAAATGGGTCGTAGGAGTGTAGAAGACACCTCAAAACAACGATTTTTTATTCAACGATTCATTTGCTTTAAATGGCGAATGACTGTTGAGTGGTTGACCTCGAGTTTAACAGAAACTTCTTGTGTGGTTTTGTAAGGATCAGCTTCAATTAAATGTTCATTATCAACTGCAGTCAGCTGGTTGTGACCATCTTCATCTTCAAGGTTCTCGTCACCATTACAAAATTTTTGGAACCACTGTTGTGCCACATGTTCATTAGTGGTTCCTGGGATAAACGCATCATTGATATCACAAGCTGTCTCAGCAGCTTTTGGCCTTGTTTGAACTGAAACAAGAAAATCATACGGATTTGAATTTTGCCCATGCTGTCGAAAAGCCTGCAAAAAAATGAATGAAGAGATTGAGAACGGTAATGAATAACACGATTCGATAAAGCGAAAAACACGCTTCAAAATGATATATAAAAAGGCTATATATATATATATATATATATATATATATATATATATATATATATATATCAATGAATTAATTCAGAAATCATATATAAAAGTAGCATATGTGAGAAAACGATATTGTTTTTGCACCAACCTAATACAATGCTTAGTTGGTTTTGTATTTTTTACACGTCACTACTATCTTTATGTTAAGACAAATTATTGGACAGTAGAAAATGCATTTTCAACAACCTTGTAACCCTCGTTTCACTTTACCCTTCAGTCCTCATTTTCCAAGATTGATGTTTCTTGACTTATCTGCCTGATAGTCCAACGACCCAAACTTTAGAGTAATATGCAAAGAAAGCTATTCTATCAGCAGGTGCATAATATCGGGGCTGCTGTATTGCCATTTGGTGAATGAAGTCTGAACCTTGCAATAGTTTCTGATGAGTCATATTAGGCGGAACTATTACAACTTTTCAATTTTCAATGATCTACAAAGAAAATCTCTCTTCTTTACTCATTCTCTCTTTGTCCTGTTCTTAATCCTTCTGCTTACCTTTGCCATAAATTTTCCAACCTCAACATAACAAGTCAGAAAACAAAGCATAAGCAGAAACTCAGAACCCCAACTTCCAACATAGACACATACTACCAGGTCTCCTTTAAAAACATCAAAGGTCTACATCCCAACTTTCCAGGGGTTGAAATTCATTTAAGAGAGACCAAACCTGTTGTCTCTTTGCAAAATTGGCGCTGGCTCATCTATTTTTGTAGATGACATCATAACCTGATCCTCATGGACTAGGAATTTGTGTCTACATTAAAGATAGCTTTCCATACGGCAGAGACAGCTCCAAAGTAGACTCTAAATTGGCCTACATGTGTTTCTGACTAGCACTTATAGAATTACATTCATAGTTACGTTGTATTGTCCCCCAAATTTTTATCTTTGAGAGTATCTCTGAAAAAATTGGCCATATCTTGTGTGTTCATCCTTCTGCCAACATTCACGTCTGTGAAGATTTTAATGTTCACAATGTTGAATGGTTAATCCACTCAAACAAGATGATGAAAGGAGATTTTGTCACTATTTCTCCCTGGCTTATGATCTAACACAAACTGTTGACAAATCTACTTATATACCCGATGCTGATGAACATTTGACAAGTCTTCTGAATCTTTTTCTGACAACTTATCCTAAACTGTAATTATCCACTCTTCTGTCTCTACTGGGATCTTCAATTGCAATAAAAAAGATGAAAACAAAGTGCATCAAGACTCTTTTGCTATCACACAATGTATCGATGCTTGATGGTTGGCTAAGAATTCCTCTGCATTACATGTTTGTAAAAAATGTGTACTGTATTGTATCCGATTTAACTGATTGGCTAATCATTAGCATAGAAAGCTTCATACCCTCTAAAAAATTACAACAGTAACCAAACTGCCAGCTGTGGTAAACCCAGAATGTGTAATCACTATTACTCCCCCAAAAATACTATGTCAGTTGCTTATAATAAAATAGATGTTCTGAAACCAAAGCCATTTTTAGGATTATCTAAATCATTAAAAAAGGATTATTGAAAATGCATAGATGAACGGAGACTTGATTCCTACAAGTTTTAGTGAATAATAAACTGGGTCAAATGTGAAAACTCTATCCCAATGACCATTAATGAATCAGAGGTGATTTCCTAAGCAAACATATTGCAAATAATGTTGCATCAAATTTTAGTTTTTGCGATCAAGGATGACTACCTGCTGAATTTCCTTTATTACCAAAAATACTATGAGCAACATCCATATATCTGTACAAAATACAACCAAACTTATTGATGCCAGTAAAGCAACAAGCCCTAGAAAAATTCCAATTATAATGCTAAACAAGCTGCAACCAAAATTCCTACAAAGCTATTACAACATTGCTTAAAGGAGAATTTTCGCTTTAAATATCAACACAAATGATAACTTCAAAACGGTCAAACCTCGCTTTAAATATCAACACAAATGATAACTTCCATACGATCAAACCTCGCTTTAAATATCAACACAAATGATAACTTCAACACGATCGAACCTCGCTTTAAATATCAACACAAATGATAACTTCCACACGATCAAACCTCGCTTTAAATATCAACACAAATGATAACTTCTACACGGCCAAACCTCGCTTCAAATAACAACACCAATTATAACTTCAAAACGGTCAAACCTTGCTTTAAATATCAACAAAAATGATAATTCAAAACGATCAAACCTCGCTTTAAATTTCTACACAAATGATAACTTCATCACGGTCAAACCTCGCTTTAAATATCAACACAAATGATAACTTAACCACGATCAAACCTCGCTTTAAATATCAACACAAATGATAACTTCCACATGATCAAACCTCACTTTAAATATCAACACAAATGATAACTTCCACATGATCAAACCTCGCTTTAAATATCAACACGAATGAAAACTTCCACACGATCAAACCTCGCTTTAAATATCAACACAAATGATAACTTCCACAAGATCAAACCTCGCTTTAAATACCAAAACAAATGATAACTTCAACACGATCAAACGTCGCTTTAAATATAAACACAAATGATAACTTCCACACGTTACAAACCTCGCTTTGAATATCAACACAAATGATACCTTCCACACGGTCAAACCTCGCTTTGAATATCAACACAAATGATAACTTCAACACGGTCAAACCTCGCTTTAAATATCAACACAAATGATAACTTCCACACGACTAAACCTCGCTTTTAATATCAACACAAATGATAACTTCCACAGGGTCAAACCTCGCTTTAAATATCCACACAAATGATAACTTCCACACGGTCAAACCTCGCTTTGAATATCAACACAAATGATAACTTCAACACGGTCAAACCTCGCTTTAAATATCCACACAAATGATAACTTCCTGTTATGATTTAATTTGTTGTTAAGAGTTATCCCCCTTGGGATTGACATTCATAATAAAAGCGCCCTCTGTTTCACTTTCCCGCTCGATCCTTTCAAGAGCGTACGTGTATTTTACAGTTAATAAAACCTTTCTAAAAGGCAATTCTTTACTTACTGATACTATTCACTTCAATTTTATTAACTGTAAAAAAAAAAAAAAAAATAATGGATCGAATCTTACGTCCCGACAGATTCGAGGTGGAACCTACATGCCCTAATTCCGAAAAATCCTATAGGCATTGGAAATTAACCCTCCAGAATTATATCCGCTCACATAATAACGGATTAATCGAAAACACTTCAGATAATTTCTTTGCCTTGATCAATTGTATTTCAGCCTCTGTTTTCGATTTAATAAGCGATAAAACCGACTACGATAGTGCATTAAGAACATTGGACGCCGCTTATTTAAAACCTGAAAATATTGTTTATAATAGATATCGATTGATGACGACGAAGCAACAAACAACACAAAATATAGATGCCTTCATACTACAATTGGAAATGCTTGCCAAAACATGTAACTTCGAAGCGGTTTCTGCTGAAGAAAACAAAAATCAATACATTCGGGAAGCTTTCATCGGCGGAATTTCTTCTTCGTCCATCCGACAACGACTGTTAGAAAAACCCATCCTGACTTTACAAGACACATATGCCACGGCCAGATCTCTTGAACAAGCAGAAAAGCATTCGATAAGCTACGCAAATAACTTTACTGTAGCAGCTACAAATAATCCTTCGGGCTACAATCGTATAGCTGTGACTAAAGAAAATATGCATCCAAAAGGGGTTTGTTTTTTCTGTGGAAAATCACGTCATCCTCGATATTTATGTCCTGCACGAAACGCCGAATGTAAAAAATGCAAAAAAAATGGTCATTGGGCTAAAGTGTGTAAATCTTCTATTTCTAACACTCATACTGCTGTTCTTTATGACGACTCTGACTACCCCTCACCTTCTCTATCTTGACTAGGAACTAACTCCAAAGATGTCACATTCACTCAATGCCAAATTAACGGGCACTTCGTGAACGCTATGGTGGACTCCGGCAGTGTAAAAACATTCATTAATGAAAATACTGCTAAAAAACTTAAACTCTTCACAATACCTAAAAACAAAACTATAGCTCTGGCTGCTTCCGATCAACATGCTAAAATAACTGGCGAAGCTGTCGTGGATTTAATACTGAAAGATAAAACCCATTCTGGAATAACAATTGAAATCATTGAAAACCTTTTCATTGATTTAATAATCGGAAAAGATATTTTAAAAAAATATAAAAAAAGTAACACTTAAATTCGACGGTCCTAGAGACAAACTTATAATTGGAGCTATAAACACGAATAATTTTTTTCCTACCATAAACGTTCCACCCCCTCCTCTCTTTTCTAATCTTTCTCCTCATACTACTCCTATTGCGACAAAATCCCGACGTTACACTTTTGCCGCCAACAAATTCATAAAAGAAGAGACTGCTAGAATGTTGAAAGAAGGCATAATTGAACCTTCGATATCTCCGTGGCGAGCGCAAGTTCTTGTAACTTCGAATGAGAATCATAAGAAAAGAATGGTAGTCGACTACAGCGATACCATTAATAGATTCACGGAACTAGACGCTTACCCAATGCCTAATATCAATAAGATGGTAGACGACATCGCTCAATATAACATCTTCTCTACTCTCGACCTAAAATCTGCTTATCACCAAATACCTATAAATCATGCTGATCGTAAATTCACTGCGTTTGAAGTAAGTGGCAAACTTTTTCAATTTACTCGTCTTCCTTTTGGCGTCACCAATGGAGTAAGTGCTTTCCAGAGGAGCATAGACTATATTATAGAAAAAGAAAATCTAACCGATACCTTTGTGTATGTTGATAACGTAACTATATGTGGAAAAAATCAAGAAGAACACGATTACAATCTTCAAAAATTCTACAAAATTGCTAAACAATATAACATCACTTTAAATGAAAATAAAAGCATAATTTCTTCTAGTTCTATTACTCTACTCGGCTACACCATAGAAAATAATCAAATAGCTCCCGATTATCAAAGACTAAAACCATTACTCGAAATGCCACCTCCGCTGAATCTTAAATCTCAAAAAAGAATAGTTGGAATGTTTTCCTATTACTGCAAATTCATTAAAAAATTTTCTGATAAAATTTTATTACTAAATCAAAACAAAGAATTTCCACTACCTCCATCTGTATTAAAATCTTTTCAAACATTGAAAAATGATCTAAAAGACGCCACTTTAATAACGGTAGATCCAAATAAAGAATTTGAAGTAGAAACGGACGCTAGTAACTATTGCATTGCTGCAACACTAAATCAAGAAGGTCGTCCTATTGCATTTTTTTCAAGAACTCTCAATACTAACGAAATTAAGCACCATGCAGTAGAAAAAGAGGCAGCCGCTATTGTAGAAGCTCTCCGTAAGTGGCGACATTTTCTACTCGGCAGGCACTTTAAAGTCATCACAGATCAGAAGAGCATCAGCTTCATATTCGACAATAAAAGAAAATCAAAAATTAAGAATGACAAAATATGTCGTTGGCGTATAGAATTATCCCAATACAATTTCACTATAGTTTATCGACCTGGACCTGAAAATATTGCTGCTGACACATTCTCTCGCATCTCTGCTCTTACTTACAATCTACAAGATCTTCGTGATTTACATAAACAATTATGTCATCCTGGTGTTTCAAGACTAAGCCATTTTATAAGAACGAGGAACCTCCCTTTTACTTTGGATCAAATTAAGAATATTACTGACTCTTGCTCATCCTGTCAATTACTGAAACCCAAATTCGCCAATACCAATGGAGGGACTCTCATTCAAGCCATATTACCTTTTCAACGATTAAATCTTTATTTTAAAGGCCCTCTACCTACTTCTATACATGGCAACAAATATCTACTTACTCTAATTGATGAGTATTCCCGTTTTCCTTTCGCTTTTCCTTGCAGAGATATGACAAGCAAAACCATTATCCACTGTCTAAACAAACTCTTTTCAATTTTTGGTTTGCCTGACATGATACATACTGACCGTGCTTCTGATTTCTTAGCAAGAGAAATAAAGGATTTTTTACACAAAAAAGGAATTGCTACTTCTAAAACAAGTAGATATCATCCTGAAGGTAATGGGCAGATTGAAAAACTCAACGGTACCTTATGGAAGGCCATTCAAACACCATTACATTCTAATCAAATGAAACTACCTTATTGGGAAGACATACTACCGGACGCACTTCATTCAATTAGATCATTACTTTGTACTGCCACTAATATGACTCCCCATGATAGACTATTTAAATATAGTCGTAAATCTGCTTCCGGAATTTCAATTCCTTCTTGGGTTAAACCAGGCCCAATATATATTAGAAACCACACTAAAACAAGTAAACATGACCCTCCTGTAACGCCTGCCACCCTAATAGATGTCAACCCCCACTACGCTTATGTTCAACTACCTTCTGGTACTGAAACCACTGTCAACGTTCGAGACTTAGCTCCAAACTCATCAAATGAAGAAAACTCTAATAATAATCCTACTACTTCAGAGACTTTATTTGAACCTTCTACTAATGAACACATTGGTCATGAGGAAGACAAAAATCAATCGTCTGATCTTGAAGAAAATCAGATTTCACTAAAAAATAATACTGAAAATCAGCATTCCTGCCAATCTGTGCGGAGGTCGTCCCGAGTTCGACAATTCCCTAGTAAATATAAGGATTTTGTGACTAAATACTGAAAAAACTGCAGTTTGGGTTCATATGTTATTTGTAAATAAAATGATTCTTATGTGATTGTAAAAAAAAAAAAAAAAAAAAAAAAAAAAATTTGTCTATAATTAATTACCCCTTACTTGAATACTTTAGGACGGGGAAAATGTTATGATTTAATTTGTTGTTAAGAGTTATCCCCCTTGGGATTGACATTCATAATAAAAGCGCACTCTGTTTCATTTTCCCGCTCGATCCTTTCAAGAGCGTACGTGTATTTTACAGTTAATAAACCCTTTCTAAAAGGCTATTCTTTACTTACTGATACTATTCACTTCACTTCCACACGATCAAACCTCGCTTTAAATATCAACACAAATGATAACGTCCACACGGTCAAACCTCGCTTTAAATATCAACGCAAATGATAACTTACACACGATCAAAACTCGCTTTAATTATCAACAAACATGATAACTTCCACACGGTCAAACCTCGCTTTAAATATCAACACAAATGATAACTTCCACATGATCAAACCTCGCTTTAAATATCCACACAAATGATAACTTCCACACGATCAAACCTCGCTTTAAATATCAACACAAATGATAACTTCCATACGGTCAAACCTTGCTTTAAATATAAACACAAATTATAACTTCAACACGGTCGAACCTCGCTTTAAATATCAACACAAATGATAACTTCCACACGATCAAACCTCGCTTTAAATATCAACACAAATGATAACTTACACACGATCAAAACTCGCTTTAAATATCAACACAAATGATAATTCCACACGATCAAACCTCGCTTTAAATATCAACACAAATGATAACTTCCACACGATCAAACCTGCTTTAAATATCCACACAAATGATAACTTCCACACGGTCAAACGTCGCTTTAAATATCAACACAAATGATAACGTCCACACGGTCAAAACGTCGCTTTAAATATCAATACAAATGATAGCTTTCACACGGTCAAACATCGCTTAAATATCAACCCAAATGATAACTTCCACACGGTAAAACCTCGCTTTAAATATCAACACAAATGATTACTTCCACACGGTCAAGCCTAGCTTTAAATATCAACACATGTGATAATTTCCCCACTGTGAAACCTCGCTTTAAATATACATAAAAATGACAAGTTCAACACGGTCAAACATTGCTTTAAATATCAACACAAATGATAACTTCCACAGGGTCAAACCTTGCTTTAAATATCCACACAAATGATAATTCCACACGGTAAAACCTTGCTTTAAATATATACACGAATGATAACTTCCACACGGTCAAACCTCGCTTTAAACATCCACACCAATGATAACTTCCACTCGGCCAACCTCGCTTTAAATATCCACACAAATGATAACTTCCACACGATCAAACCTGCTTTAAAAATCAACACAAATGATAACTTCCACACGATCAAACCTGCTTAAAATATACACACAAATGATAACTTCCACATGATAAAACCTCTCTTTAAATATCAACACAAATGAGAATTCCACACGATCAAACCTCGCTTGAAATATCGACACAAATGATAACTTCCACACGATCAAACCTGCTTAAAATATGCACACAAATGATAACTTCAACACGGTAAAACCTGTCTTTAAATATCACCACAAATGATAACTTCAACACGGTCAAACATCGCTTTAAATATCAACACAAATGATAACTTCCACACGGTCAAACCTCGCTTTAAATATCAACACAAATGATCACTTCAACACAGTCAAACGTCGCTTTAAATATCAACACAAATGATAACTTCCACACGGTCAAACCTCGCTTTAAATATCAACACAAATGAAAACTTCCGCACGATGAAACGTCGCTTTAAAGATCAACACAAATGATAACTTCCACACAATCAAACCTCGCTTTAAATATCAACACAAATGATAACTTCCACACGGTCAAACCTTGCCTAAAATATCAACACAAATGTATAACTACCACACGGTAAAACCTCGCTTTAAATATCAACACAAATGATAACTTCCACACGGTCCAAACTTGCTTTAAATATGCACACAAATGATAACTTTCACACGGTCAAACGTCGTTTTAAATAACAACACAAATGATAACTTCAACACGGTCAAACGTCGCTTTAAACATCAACACAAATGATAACTTCCACACGACCAAACCTCGCTTTAAATATCAACACAAATGAAAACTTCCGCACGATGAAACGTCGCTTTAAAGATCAACACAAATGATAACTTCCACACGATCAAACCTCGATTTAAATATCAACACAAATTATAACTTCCACACGATCAAACCTCGCTTTAAATATAAACACAAATGATAACTTCCACACGATCAAACCTCGCTTTAAATATCAACACAAATGATAACTTCCACACGGTCAAACCTTGCCTAAAATATCAACACAAATGTATAACGACCACGCGGTCTAACCTCGCTTTAAATATCAACACAAATGATAACTTCACACGGTCCAACCTTGCTTTTAATATGCACAAAAATGATAACTTTCACACGGTCAAACGTCGCTTTAAATAACAACACAAATGATAACTTCAACACGGTCAAACCTTGCTTTAAATATCAACACAAATGATAACTTCCACACGGTAAAACCTCGCTTTAAATATCAACACAAATGATAACTTCAACACGGTAAAACCTCGCTTTAAATATCCACACAAATTATAACTTCCAGACGGTCAAACCTTGCTTTAAATATCAACACAAATGATTACTTCCACACGGTCAAGCCTAGCTTTAAATATCAACACAAATGATAACTTCCCCAGGGTCAAACTTCGCTTTAAATATAAATACAAATGACAACTTCCACACGGTCAAACCTCGCTTTACCTATCAACACAAATGATAACTTCCACACGACCAGACCTCGCTTTAAATATCAACACAAATGAACACTTCCGCACGATGAAACGTCGCTTTAAAGATCAACACAAATGATAACTTCCACACGATCAAACCTCGATTTAAATATCAACACAAATTATAACTTCCACACGATCAAACCTCGCTTTAAATATAAACACAAATGATAACTTCCACACGATCAAACCTCGCTTTAAATATCAACACAAATGATAACTTCCACACGGTCAAACCTTGCCTAAAATATCAACACAAATGTATAACGACCACGCGGTCAAACCTCGCTTTAAATATCAACACAAATGATAACTTCACACGGTCCAACCTTGCTTTTAATATGCACAAAAATGATAACTTTCACACGGTCAAACGTCGCTTTAAATAACAACACAAATGATAACTTCAACACGGTCAAACCTTGCTTTAAATATCAACACAAATGATAACTTCCACACGGTAAAACCTCGCTTTAAATATCAACACAAATGATAACTTCAACACGGTAAAACCTCGCTTTAAATATCCACACAAATTATAACTTCCAGACGGTCAAACCTTGCTTTAAATATCAACACAAATGATTACTTCCACACGGTCAAGCCTAGCTTTAAATATCAACACAAATGATAACTTCCCCAGGGTCAAACTTCGCTTTAAATATAAATACAAATGACAACTTCCACACGGTCAAACCTCGCTTTACCTATCAACACAAATGATAACTTCCACAGGGTCAAACCTAGCTTTAAATATCCACAAAAATTATAATTCCACACGGTGAAACCTCGCTTTAAATATACATACAAATGACAACTTCCACACGGTCAAACATTGCTTTAAATATCAACACAAATGATTACTTCCACACGGTCAAACCTCACTTTAAATATCAACACAAATGATAACTTCTACACGGCCAAACCTCGCTTCAAATAACAACACCAATTATAACTTCAAAAGGGTCAAACCTTGCTTTAAATATCAACAAAAATGATAATTCAAAACGATCAAACCTCGCTTTAAATATCAACACAAATGATAACTTCATCACGGTCAAACCTCGCTTTAAATATCAACACAAATGATAACTTAAACACGATCAAACCTCGCTTTAAATATCAACACAAATGATAACTTCCACATGATCAAACCTCGCTTTAAATATCAACACAAATGATAACGTCCACATGATCAACCCTCGCTTTAAATATCAACACGAATGAAAACTTCCACACGATCAAACCTCGCTTTAAATCTCAACACAAATGATAACTTCCACAAGATCAAACCTCGTTTAAATACCAAAACAAATGATAACTCCAACACGATCAAACGTCGCTTTAAATATAAACACAAATGATAACTTCCACACGTTAAAAACCTCGCTTTGAATATCAACACAAATGATACCTTCCACACGGTAAAACCTCGCTTTGAATATCAACACAAATGATAACTTCAACACGGTCAAACCTCGCTTTAAATATCCGCACAAATGATAACTTCCACACGAGTAAACCTCGCTTTTAATATCCACACAAATGATAACTTCCACACGGTAAAACCTTGCTTTAAATATATACACGAATGATAACTTCCACACGGTAAAACCTCGCTTTAAATATCCACACCAATGATAACTTCCACACGGTCAAACCTCGGTTTAAATATCAACACAAATGATAACTTCCACACGGTCAAACGTCGCTTTAAATAAGAACACAAATGATAACCTCCACACGGTCAAACCTCGCTTTAAATATCAACACAAATGATAACTTCCACACGGCCAAACCTCGCTTTAAATATCTACACAAATGATAACTTCCACTCGGCCAACCTCGCTTTAAATATCAACACAAATGATAACTTCCACATGATCAAACCTGCTTTAAAAATCAACACAAATGATAACTTCCACACAGTCAAACCTCGCTTTAAATATCAACACAAATGATAACTTCCACACGGTCAAACCTTGCCTAAAATATCAACACAAATGTATAACTACCACACGGTCAAACCTCGCTTTAAATATCAACACAAATGATAACTTCCACACGGTCCAACCTTGCTTTAAATATGCACACAAATGAAAACTTTCACACGGTCAAACGTCGCTTTAAATATCAACACAAATGATAACTGCCACACGACCAAACCTCTCTTTAAATATCAACACAAATGAAAACTTCCGCACGATGAAACGTCGCTTTAAAGATCAACACAAATGATAACTTCCACACGATCAAACCTCGTTTTAAATATCAACACAAATGATAACTTCCACACGATCAAACCTCGCTTTAAATATCAACACAAATGATAACTTCCACACGATCAAACCTCGCTTTAAATATCAACACAAATGATAACTTCCACACGGTCAAACCTTGCCTAAAATATCAACACAAATGTATAACTACCACACGGTCAAACCTCGCTTTAAATATCAACACAAATTATAACTTCCACACGGTCCAACCTTGCTTTAAATATGCACACAAATGATAACTTTCACACGGTCAAACGTCGCTTTAAATAACAACACAAATGATAACTTCAACACGGTCAAACGTCGCTTTAAATATCAACACAAATGAAAACTTCCGCACGATGAAACGTCGCTTTAAAGATCAACACAAATGATAACTTCCACACAATCAAACCTCGCTTTAAATATCAACACAAATGATAACTTCCACACGGTCAAACCTTGCCTAAAATATCAACACAAATGTATAACTACCACACGGTAAAACCTCGCTTTAAATATCAACACAAATGATAACTTCCACACGGTCCAAACTTGCTTTAAATATGCACACAAATGATAACTTTCACACGGTCAAACGTCGCTTTAAATATCAACACAAATGATAACTTCCACACGACCAAACCTCGCTTTAAATATCAACACAAATGAAAACTTCCGCACGATGAAACGTCGCTTTAAAGATCAACACAAATGATAACTTCCACACGATCAAACCTCGATTTAAATATCAACACAAATGATAACTTCTACACGGCCAAACCTCGCTTCAAATAACAACACCAATTATAACTTCAAAACGGTCAAACCTTGCTTTAAATATCAACAAAAATGATAATTCAAAACGATCAAACCTCGCTTTAAATATCAACACAAATGATAACTTCATCACGGTCAAACCTCGCTTTAAATATCAACACAAATGATAACTTAAACACGATCAAACCTCGCTTTAAATATCAACACAAATGATAACTTCCACATGATTAAACCTCGCTTTAAATATCAACACAAATGATAACTTCCACATGATCAAAAATCGCTTTAAATATCAACACGAATGAAAACTTCCACACGATCAAACCTCGCTTTAAATATCAACACAAATGATAACTTCCACAAGATCAAACCTCGCTTTAAATACCAAAACAAATGATAACTTCACACCGATCAAACGTCGCTTTAAATATAAACACAAATGATAACTTCCACACGTTACAAACCTCGCTTTGAATATCAACACAAATGATACCTTCCACACGGTCAAACCTCGCTTTGAATATCAACACAAATGATAACTTCAACACGGTCAAACCTCGCTTACAATATCAACACAAATGATAACTTCCACACGACTAAACCTCGCTTTTAATATCAACACAAATGATAACTTCCACACGGTCAAACCTCGCTTTAAATATCCACACAAATGATAACCTCCACACGGTCAAACCTCGCTTAGAATATCAACACAAATGATAACTTCCACACGGTCAAACCTCGCTTTAAATATCCACACAAATGATAACTTCCACACGATCAAACCTCGCTTTAAATATCAACACAAATGATAACGTCCACACGGTCAAACCTCGCTTTAAATATCAACACAAATGATAAATTCCACACGATCAAACCTGCTTTAATTATCAACAAACATGATAACTTCCACACGGTCTAACCTCGCTTTAAATATCAACACAAATGATAACTTCCACATGATCTAACCTCGCTTTAAATATCCACACAAATGATAACTCCCACACGATCAAACCTCGCTTTAAATATCAACATAAATGATAGCTTCCACACGATCAAACCTCGCTTTAAATATCAACACAAATGATAACTTCCATACGGTCAAACCTTGCTTTAAATATAAACACAAATTATAACTTCCACACGGTCGAACCTCGCTTTAAATATCAACACAAATGATAACTTCCACACGATCAAACCTCGCTTTAAATATCAACACAAATGATAACTTACACACGATCAAACCTCGCTTAAAATATCGACACAAATGATAATTCCACACGATCAAACCTCGCTTTAAATATCAACACAAATGATAACTTCCACACGATCAAACCTGCTTTAAATATCCACACAAATGATAACGTCCACACGGTCAAACGTCGCTTTAAATATCAACACAAATGATAACGTCCACACGGTCAAAACGTCGCTTTAAATATCAATACAAATGATAGCTTTCACACGGCCAAACATCGCTTTAAATATCAACCCAAATGATAACTTCCACACGGTCAAACGTCGCTTTAAATATCACACAAATGATTACTTCCACACGGTCAAGCCTAGCTTTAAATATCAACACATGTGATAACTTCCCCACGGTGAAACCTTGCTTTAAATATACATACAAATGACAAGTTAGCACGGTCAAACATTGCTTTAAATATCAACACAAATGATAACTTCCACAGGGTCAAACGTTGCTTTAAATATCAACACAAATGATAACTTCCACACGGCCAACCTTCGCTTTAAATATCTACACAAATGATAACTTCCACTCGGCCAACCTCGCTTTAAATATCCACACAAATGATAACTTCCACACGATCAAACCTGCTTTAAAAATCAACACAAATGATAACTTCAACACGATCAAACCTCGCTTTAAATATCAGCACAAATGATAACTTCAACACGGTCAAACCTCGCTTTAAATATCAACACAAATGAAAACTTCCGCACGATGAAATGTCGCTTTAAAGATCAACACAAATGATAACTTCCACACGATCAAACCTCGTTTTAAATATAAACACAAATGATAACTTCCACACGATCAAACCTCGCTTTAAATATCAACACAAATGATAACTTCCAAACGATCAAACCTCGCTTTAAATATGCACACAAATGATAACTTTCACACGGTCAAACGTCGCTTTAAATAACAACACAAATGATAACTTCCACACGGTCAAACGTCGCTTTAAATATCAACACAAATGATAACTTCCACACGACCAAACCTCGCTTTATATATCAACACAAATGAAAACTTCCGCACGATTAAACGTCGCTTTAAAGATCAACACAAATGATAACTTCCACACGATCAAACCTCGTTTTAAATATCAACACAAATGATAACTTCCACACGATCAAACCTCGCTTTAAATATCAACACAAATGATACCTTTCACACGGTCAAACCTTGCCTAAAATATCAACACAAATGATAACTTCCACACGGTCCAACCTTGCTTTAAATATGCACACAAATGATAACTTTCACACGGTCAAACGTCGCCTTAAATAACAACACAAATGATAACTTCCACACGGTCAAACGTCGCTTTAAATATAAATACAAATGACAACTTCCAGACGGTCAAACCTCGCTTTAAATATCAACACAAATGATAACTTCCACAGGGTCAAACCTAGCTTTAAATATTCACAAAAATATACATACAAATAACAACTTCCACACGGTCAAACATTGCTTTAAATATCAACACAAATGATTACTTCCACACGGTCAAACCTCACTTTAAATATCAACACAAATGATAACTTCTACACGGCCAAACCTCGCTTCAAATAACAACACCAATTATAACTTCAAAACGGTCAAACCTTGCATTAAATATCAACAAAAATGATAATTCAAAACGAACAAACCTCGCTTTAAATATCAACACAAATGATAACTTCATCACGGTCAAACCTCGCTTTAAATATCAACACAAATGATAACTTAAACACGATCAAACCTCGCTTTAAAGATCAACACAAATGATAACTTCCACACGATCAAACCTCGTTTTAAATATAAACACAAATGATAACTTCCACACGATCAAACCTCGCTTTAAATATCAACACAAATGATAACTTCCAAACGATCAAACCTCGCTTTAAATATGCACACAAATGATAACTTTCACACGGTCAAACGTCGCTTTAAATAACAACACAAATGATAACTTCCACACGGTCAAACGTCGCTTTAAATATCAACACAAATGATAACTTCCACACGACCAAACCTCGCTTTATATATCAACACAAATGAAAACTTCCGCACGATTAAACGTCGCTTTAAAGATCAACACAAATGATAACTTCCACACGATCAAACCTCGCTTTAAATATCAACACAAATGATACCTTTCACACGGTCAAACCTTGCCTAAAATATCAACACAAATGATAACTTCCACACGGTCCAACCTTGCTTTAAATATGCACACAAATGATAACTTTCACACGGTCAAACGTCGCCTTAAATAACAACACAAATGATAACTTCCACACGGTCAAACGTCGCTTTAAATATAAATACAAATGACAACTTCCAGACGGTCAAACCTCGCTTTAAATATCAACACAAATGATAACTTCCACAGGGTCAAACCTAGCTTTAAATATTCACAAAAATATACATACAAATAACAACTTCCACACGGTCAAACATTGCTTTAAATATCAACACAAATGATTACTTCCACACGGTCAAACCTCACTTTAAATATCAACACAAATGATAACTTTTACACGGCCAAACCTCGCTTCAAATAACAACACCAATTATAACTTCAAAACGGTCAAACATTGCATTAAATATCAACAAAAATGATAATTCAAAACGAACAAACCTCGCTTTAAATATCAACACAAATGATAACTTCATCACGGTCAAACCTCGCTTTAAATATCAACACAAATGATAACTTAAACACGATCAAACCTCGCTTTAAAGATCAACACAAATGATAACTTCCACACGATCAAACCTCGTTTTAAATATAAACACAAATGATAACTTCCACACGATCAAACCTCGCTTTAAATATCAACACAAATGATAACTTCCAAACGATCAAACCTCGCTTTAAATATGCACACAAATGATAACTTTCACACGGTCAAACGTCGCTTTAAATATCAACACGAATGAAAACTTCCACACGATCAAACCTCGCTTTAAATCTCAACACAAATGATAACTTCCACAAGATCAAACCTCGTTTAAATACCAAAACAAATGATAACTTCAACACGATCAAACGTCGCTTTAAATATAAACACAAATGATAACTTCCACACGTTAAAAACCTCGCTTTGAATATCAACACAAATGATACCTTCCACACGGTAAAACCTCGCTTTGAATATCAACACAAATGATAACTTCCCCAGGGTCAAACCTCGCTTTAAATATCCGCACAAATGATAACTTCCACACGACTAAACCTCGGTTTTAATATCCACACAAATGATAACTTCCACACGGTAAAACCTTGCTTTAAATATATACACGAATGATAACTTCCACACGGTCAAACCTCGCTTTAAATATCCACACCAATGATAACTTCCACACGGTCAAACCTAGGTTTAAATATCAACACAAATGATAACTTCCACACGGTCAAACGTCGCTTTAAATAAGAACACAAATGATAACCTCCACACGGTCAAACCTCGCTTTAAATATCAACACAAATGATAATTCCACACGGCCAAACCTCGCTTTAAATATCTACACAAAAGATAACTTCCACTCGGCCAACCTCGCTTTAAATATCAACACAAATGATAACTTCCACATGATCAAACCTGCTTTAAAAATCAACACAAATGATAAATTCCACACAGTCAAACCTCGCTTTAAATATCAACACAAATGATAACTTCCACACGGTCAAACCTTGCCTAAAATATCAACACAAATGTATAACTACCACACGGTCAAACCTCGCTTTAAATATCAACACAAATGATAACTTCCACACGGTCCAACCTTGCTTTAAATATGCACACAAATGAACACTTTCACACGGTCAAACGTCGCTTTAAATATCAACACAAATGTATAACTTCCACACGGTCAAACCTTGCCTAAAATATCAACACAAATGTATAACTACCACACGGTCAAACCTCGCTTTAAATATCAACACAAATGATAACTTCCACACGGTCCAACCTTGCTTTAAATATGCACACAAATGAAAACTTTCACACGGTCAAACGTCGCTTTAAATATCAACACAAATGATAACTGCCACACGACCAAACCTCTCTTTAAATATCAACACAAATGAAAACTTCCGCACGATGAAACGTCGCTTTAAAGATCAACACAAATGATAACTTCCACACGATCAAACCTCGTTTTAAATATCAACACAAATGATAACTTCCACACGATCAAACGTCGCTTTAAATATCACCACAAATGATAACTTCCACACGATCAAACCTCGCTTTAAATATCAACACAAATGATTATTTCCACACGGTCAAACCTTTCCTAAAATATCAACACAAATGTATAACTACCACACGGTAAAACCTCGCTTTAAATATCAACACAAATGATAACTTCCACACGGTCCAAACTTGCTTTAAATATGCACACAAATGATAACTTTCACACAGTCAAACGTCGTTTTAAATAACAACACAAATGATAACTTCAACACGGTCAAACGTCGCTTTAAATATCAACACAAATGATAACTTCCACACGACCAAACCTCGCTTTAAATATCAACACAAATGAAAACTTCCGCACGATGAAACGTCGCTTTAAAGATCAACAGAAATGATAACTTCCACACGATCAAACCTCGATTTAAATATCAACACAAATTATAACTTCCACACGATCAAACCTCGCTTTAAATATCAACACAAATGATAACTTTCACACGATCAAACCTCGCTTTAAATATCAACACAAATGATAACTTCCACACGGTCAAACCTTGCCTAAAATATCAACACAAATGTATAACGACCACACGGTCAAACCTCGCTTTAAATATAAACACAAATGATAACTTCCACACGATCAAACCTCGCTTTAATATCAACACAAATGATAACTTCCAAACGATCAAACCTCGCTTTAAATATGCACACAAATGATAACTTTCACACGGTCAAACGTCGCTTTAAATAACAACACAAATGATAACTTCCACACGGTCAAACGTCGCTTTAAATATCAACACAAATGATAACTTCCACACGACCAAACCTCGCTTTATATATCAACACAAATGAAAACTTCCGCACGATTAAACGTCGCTTTAAAGATCAACACAAATGATAACTTCCACACGATCAAACCTCGTTTTAAATATCAACACAAATGATAACTTCCACACGATCAAACCTCGCTTTAAATATCAACACAAATGATACCTTTCACACGGTCAAACCTTGCCTAAAATATCAACACAAATGATAACTTCCACACGGTCCAACCTTGCTTTAAATATGCACACAAATGATAACTTTCACACGGTCAAACGTCGCCTTAAATAACAACACAAATGATAACTTCCACACGGTCAAACGTCGCTTTAAATATAAATACAAATGACAACTTCCAGACGGTCAAACCTCGCTTTAAATATCAACACAAATGATAACTTCCACAGGGTCAAACCTAGCTTTAAATATTCACAAAAATATACATACAAATAACAACTTCCACACGGTCAAACATTGCTTTAAATATCAACACAAATGATTACTTCCACACGGTCAAACCTCACTTTAAATATCAACACAAATGATAACTTCTACACGGCCAAACCTCGCTTCAAATAACAACACCAATTATAACTTCAAAACGGTCAAACCTTGCATTAAATATCAACAAAAATGATAATTCAAAACGAACAAACCTCGCTTTAAATATCAACACAAATGATAACTTCATCACGGTCAAACCTCGCTTTAAATATCAACACAAATGATAACTTAAACACGATCAAACCTCGCTTTAAAGATCAACACAAATGATAACTTCCACACGATCAAACCTCGTTTTAAATATAAACACAAATGATAACTTCCACACGATCAAACCTCGCTTTAAATATCAACACAAATGATAACTTCCAAACGATCAAACCTCGCTTTAAATATGCACACAAATGATAACTTTCACACGGTCAAACGTCGCTTTAAATATCAACACGAATGAAAACTTCCACACGATCAAACCTCGCTTTAAATCTCAACACAAATGATAACTTCCACAAGATCAAACCGCGTTTAAATACCAAAACAAATGATAACTTCAACACGATCAAACGTCGCTTTAAATATAAACACAAATGATAACTTCCACACGTTAAAAACCTCGCTTTGAATATCAACACAAATGATACCTTCCACACGGTAAAACCTCGCTTTGAATATCAACACAAATGATAACTTCCCCAGGGTCAAACCTCGCTTTAAATATCCGCACAAATGATAACTTCCACACGACTAAACCTCGGTTTTAATATCCACACAAATGATAACTTCCACACGGTAAAACCTTGCTTTAAATATATACACGAATGATAACTTCCACACGGTCAAACCTCGCTTTAAATATCCACACCAATGATAACTTCCACACGGTCAAACCTCGGTTTAAATATCAACACAAATGATAACTTCCACACGGTCAAACGTCGCTTTAAATAAGAACACAAATGATAACCTCCACACGGTCAAACCTCGCTTTAAATATCAACACAAATGATAATTCCACACGGCCAAACCTCGCTTTAAATATCTACACAAACGATAACTTCCACTCGGCCAACCTCGCTTTAAATATCAACACAAATGATAACTTCCACATGATCAAACCTGCTTTAAAAATCAACACAAATGATAAATTCCACACAGTCAAACCTCGCTTTAAATATCAACACAAATGATAACTTCCACACGGTCAAACCTTGCCTAAAATATCAACACAAATGTATAACTACCACACGGTCAAACCTCGCTTTAAATATCAACACAAATGATAACTTCCACACGGTCCAACCTTGCTTTAAATATGCACACAAATGAACACTTTCACACGGTCAAACGTCGCTTTAAATATTAACACAAATGTATAACTTCCACACGGTCAAACCTTGCCTAAAATATCAACACAAATGTATAACTACCACACGGTCAAACCTCGCTTTAAATATCAACACAAATGATAACTTCCACACGGTCCAACCTTGCTTTAAATATGCACACAAATGAAAACTTTCACACGGTCAAACGTCGCTTTAAATATCAACACAAATGATAACTGCCACACGACCAAACCTCTCTTTAAATATCAACACAAATGAAAACTTCCGCACGATGAAACGTCGCTTTAAAGATCAACACAAATGATAACTTCCACACGATCAAACCTCGTTTTAAATATCAACACAAATGATAACTTCCACACGATCAAACGTCGCTTTAAATATCACCACAAATGATAACTTCCACACGATCAAACCTCGCTTTAAATATCAACACAAATGATTATTTCCACACGGTCAAACCTTTCCTAAAATATCAACACAAATGTATAACTACCACACGGTAAAACCTCGCTTTAAATATCAACACAAATAATAACTTCCACACGGTCCAAACTTGCTTTAAATATGCACACAAATGATAACTTTCACACGGTCAAACGTCGTTTTAAATAACAACACAAATGATAACTTCAACACGGTCAAACGTCGCTTTAAATATCAACACAAATGATAACTTCCACACGACCAAACCTCGCTTTAAATATCAACACAAATGAAAACTTCCGCACGATGAAACGTCGCTTTAAAGATCAACAGAAATGATAACTTCCACACGATCAAACCTCGATTTAAATATCAACACAAATTATAACTTCCACACGATCAAACCTCGCTTTAAATATCAACACAAATGATAACTTTCACACGATCAAACCTCGCTTTAAATATCAACACAAATGATAACTTCCACACGGTCAAACCTTGCCTAAAATATCAACACAAATGTATAACGACCACACGGTCAAACCTCGCTTTAAATATCAACACAAATGATAACTTCCACACGGTCCAACCTTGCTTTTAATATGCACAAAAATGATAACTTTCACACGGTCAAACGTCGCTTTAAATAACAACACAAATGATAACTTCAACACGGTCAAACCTTGCTTTAAATATCAACACAAATGATAACTTCCACACGGTAAAACCTCGCTTTAAATATCAACACAAATGATAACTTCAACACGGTAAAACCTCGCTTTAAATATCCACACAAATTATAACTTCCAGACGGTCAAACCTTGCTTTAAATATCAACACAAATTATTACTTCCACACGGTCAAGCCTAGCTTTAAATATCAACACAAATGATAACTTCCCCAGGGTCAAACCTCGCTTTAAATATACATACAAATGACAACTTCCACACGGTCAAACATTGCTTTAAATATCAACACAAATGATTACTTCCACACGGTCAAACCTCACTTTAAATATCAACACAAATGATAACTTCTACACGGCCAAACCTCGCTTCAAATAACAACACCAATTATAACTTCAAAACGGTCAAACCTTGCATTAAATATCAACAACAATGATAATTCAAAACGAACAAACCTCGCTTTAAATATCAACACAAATGATAACTTCATCACGGTCAAACCTCGCTTTAAATATCAACACAAATGATAACTTAAACACGATCAAACCTCGCTTTAAATATCAACACAAATGATAACTTCCACATGATCAAATCTCGCTTTAAATATCAACACAAATGATAACTTCCACATGATCAACCCTCGCTTTAAATATCAACACGAATGAAAACTTCCACACGATCAAACCTCGCTTTAAATATCAACACAAATGATAACTTCATCACGGTCAAACGTCGCTTTAAATATAAACACAAATGATAACTTCCACACGTTAAAAACCTCGCTTTGAATATCAACACAAATGATACCTTCCACACGGTAAAACCTCGCTTTGAATATCAACACAAATGATAACTTCAACACGGTCAAACCTCGCTTTAAATATCCGCACATATGATAACTTCCACACGACTAAACCTCGGTTTTAATATCCACACAAATGATAACTTCCACACGGTAAAACCTTGCTTTAAATATATACACGAATGATAACTTCCACACGGTCAAACCTCGCTTTAAATATCCACACCAATGATAACTTCCACACGGTCAAACCTCGGTTTAAATATCAACACAAATGATAACTTCCACACGGTCAAACGTCGCGTTAAATAAGAACACAAATGATAACCTCCACACGGTCAAACCTCGCTTTAAATATCAACACAAATGATAATTCCACACGGCCAAACCTCGCTTTAAATATCTACACAAATGATAACTTCCACTCGGCCAACCTCGCTTTAAATATCCGCACAAATGATAACTTCCACATGATCAAACCTGCTTTAAAAATCAACACAAATGATAAATTCCACACAGTCAAACCTCGCTTTAAATATCAACACAAATGATAACTGCCACACGACCAAACCTCTCTTTAAATATCAACACAAATGAAAACTTCCGCACGATGAAACGTCGCTTTAAAGATCAACACAAATGATCACTTCCACACGATCAAACCTCGTTTTAAATATCAACACAAATGATAACTTCCACACGATCAAACCTCGCTTTAAATATCAACACAAATGATAACTTCCACACGATCAAACCTCGCTTTAAATATCAACACAAATGATAACTTCCACACGGTCAAACCTTGCCTAAAATATCAACACAAATGTATAACTACCACACGGTCAAACCTCGCTTTAAATATCAACACAAATTATAACTTCCACACGGTCCAACCTTGCTTTAAAGATGCACACAAATGATACCTTCCACACGGTCAAACGTCGCTTTAAATAACAACACAAATGATAACTTCAACACGGTCAAACGTCGCTTTAAATATCAACACAAATGATAACTTCCACACGATCAAACCTCGCTTTAAATATCAACACAAATGATAACTTCCACACGGTCAAACCTTGCCTAAAATATCAACACAAATGTATAACGACCACACGGTCAAACCTCGCTTTAAATATCAACACAAATGATAACTTCCACACGGTCCAACCGTGCTTTTAATATGCACAAAAATGATAACTTTCACACGGTCAAACGTCGCTTTAAATAACAACACAAATGATAACTTCAACACGGTCAAACCTTGCTTTAAATATCAACACAAATGATAACTTCCACACGGTAAAACCTCGCTTTAAATATCAACACAAATGATAACTTCAACACGGTAAAACCTCGCTTTAAATATCCACACAAATTATAACTTCCAGACGGTCAAACCTTGCTTTAAATATAAACACAAATGATTACTTCCACACGGTCAAGCCTAGCTTTAAATATCAACACAAATGATAACTTCCCCAGGGTCAAACTTCGCTTTAAATATAAATACAAATGACAACTTCCACACGGTCAAACGTCGCTTTAAATATCAACACAAATGATAACTTCCACAGGGTCAAACCTAGCTTTAAATATCCACAAAAATTATAATTCCACACGGTGAAACCTCGCTTTAAATATACATACAAATGACAACTTCCACACGGTCAAACATTGCTTTAAATATCAATACAAATGATTACTTCCACACGGTCAAACCTCACTTTAAATATCAACACAAATGATAACTTCTACACGGCCAAACCTCGCTTCAAATAACAACACCAATTATAACTTCAAAACGGTCAAACCTTGCATTAAATATCAACAAAAATGATAATTCAAAACGAACAAACCTCGCTTTAAATATCAACACAAATGATAACTTCATCACGGTCAAACCTCGCTTTAAATATCAACACAAATGATAACTTAAACACGATCAAACCTCGCTTTAAATATCAACACAAATGATAACTTCCATATGATCAAACCTCGCTTTAAATATCAACACAAATGATAACTTCCACATGATCAACCCTCGCTTTAAATATCAACACGAATGATAACTTCAACACGATCAAACGTCGCTTTAAATATAAACACAAATGATAACTTCCACACGTTAAAAACCTCGCTTTGAATATCAACACAAATGATACCTTCCACACGGTAAAACCTCGCTTTGAATATCAACACAAATGATAACTTAAACACGGTCAAACCTCGCTTTAAATATCCGCACAAATGATAACTTCCACACGACTAAACCTCGGTTTTAATATCCACACAAATGATAACTTCCACACGGTAAAACCTTGCTTTAAATATATACACGAATGATAACTTCCACACGGTCAAACCTCGCTTTAAATATCCACACCAATGATAACTTCCACACGGTCAAACCTAGGTTTAAATATCAACACAAATGAGAACTTCCACACGGTCAAACGTCGCTTTAAATAAGAACACAAATGATAACCTCCACACGGTCAAACCTCGCTTTAAATATCAACACAAATGATAATTCCACACGGCCAAACCTCGCTTTAAATATCTACACAAATGATAACTTCCACTCGGCCAACCTCGCTTTAAATATCAACACAAATGATAACTTCCACATGATCAAACCTGCTTTAAAAATCAACACAAATGATAAATTCCACACAGTCAAACCTCGCTTTAAATATCAACACAAATGATAACTTCCACACGGTCAAACCTTGCCTAAAATATCAACACAAATGTATAACTACCACACGGTCAAACCTCGCTTTAAATATCAACACAAATGATAACTTCCACACGGTCCAACCTTGCTTTAAATATGCACACAAATGAAAACTTTCACACGGTCAAACGTCGCTTTAAATATCAACACAAATGATAACTGCCACACGACCAAACCTCTCTTTAAATATCAACACAAATTAAAACTTCCGCACGATGAAACGTCGCTTTAAAGATCAACACATATGATTACTTCCACACGATCAAACCTCGTTTTAAATATCAACACAAATGATAACTTCCACACGATCAAACCTCGCTTTAAATATCAACACAAATGATAACTTCAACACGATCAAACCTTGCTTTAAATATCAACACAAATGATAACTTCCACACGGTCAAACCTTGCCTAAAATATCAACACAAATGTATAACTACCACACGGTCAAACCTCGCTTTAAATATCAACACAAATTATAACTTCCACACGGTCCAACCTTGCTTTAAATATGCACACAAATGATACCTTCCACACGGTCAAACGTCGCTTTAAATAACAACACAAATGATAACTTCAACACGGTCAAACGTCGCTTTAAATATCAACACAAATGATAACTTCCACACGATCAAACCTCGCTTTAAATATCAACACAAATGATAACTTCCACACGGTCAAACCTTGCCTAAAATATCAACACAAATTTATAACGACCACACGGTCAAACCTCGCTTTAAATATCAACACAAATGATAACTTCCACACGGTCCAACCTTGCTTTTAATATGCACAAAAATGATAACTTTCACACGGTCAAACGTCGCTTTAAATAACAACACAAATGATAACTTCAACACGGTCAAACCTCGCTTTAAATATCAACACAAATGATAACTTCCACACGGTAAAACCTCGCTTTAAATATCAACACAAATGATAACTTCAACACGGTAAAACCTCGCTTTAAATATCCACACAAATTATAACTTCCAGACGGTAAAACCTCGCTTTAAATATCAACACAAATGATTACTTCCACACGGGCAAGCCTAGCTTTAAATATCAACACAAATGATAACTTCCCCAGGGTCAAACTTCGCTTAAAATATAAATACAAATGACAACTTCCACACGGTCAAACCTAGCTTTAAATATCAACACAAATGATAACTTCCACAGGGTCAAACCTAGCTTTAAATATCCACAAAAATTATAATTCCACACGGTGAAACCTCGCTTTAAATATACATACAAATGACAACTTCCACACGGTCAAACATTGCTTTAAATATCAACACAAATGATTACTTCCACACGGTCAAACCTCACTTTAAATATCAACACAAATGATAACTTCTACACGGCCAAACCTCGCTTCAAATAACAACACCAATTATAACTTCAAAACGGTCAAACCTTGCATTAAATATCAACAAAAATGATAATTCAAAACGAACAAACCTCGCTTTAAATATCAACACAAATGATAACTTCATCACGGTCAAACCTCGCTTTAAATATCAACACAAAAGATAACTTAAACACGATCAAACCTCGCTTTAAATATCAACACAAATGATAACTTCCACATGATCAAACCTCGCTTTAAATATCAACACAAATGATAACTTCCACATGATCAACCCTCGCTTTAAATATCAACACGAATGAAAACTTCCACACGATCCAACCTCGCTTTAAATCTCAACACAAATGATAACTTCCACAAGATCAAACCTCGTTTAAATACCAAAACAAATGATAACTTCAACACGATCAAACGTCGCTTTAAATATAAACACAAATGATAACTTCCACACGTTAAAAACCTCGCTTTGAATATCAACACAAATGATACCTTCCACACGGTAAAACCTCGCTTTGAATATCAACACAAATGATAACTTTAACACGGTCAAACCTCGCTTTAAATATCCGCACAAATGATAACTTCCACACGACTAAACCTCTGTTTTAATATCCACACAAATGATAACTTCCACACGGTAAAACCTTGCTTTAAATATATACACGAATGATAACTTCCACACGGTCAAACCTCGCTTTAAATATCCACACCAAGTATAACTTCCACACGGTCAAACCTCGGTTTAAACATCAACACAAATGATAACTTCCACACGGTCAAACGTCGCTTTAAATAAGAACACAAATGATAACCTCCACACGGTCAAACCTCGCTTTAAATATCAACACAAATGATAATTCCACACGGCCAAACCTCGCTTTAAATATCTACACAAATGATAACTTCCACTCGGCCAACCTCGCTGTAAATATCAACACAAATGATAACTTCCACATGATCAAACCTGCTTTAAAAATCAACACAAATGATAAATTCCACACAGTCAAACCTCGCTTTAAATATCAACACAAATGATAACTTCCACACGGTCAAACCTTGCCTAAAATATCAACACAAATGTATAACTACCACACGGTCAAACCTCGCTTTAAATATCAACACAAATGATAACTTCCACACGGTCCAACCTTGCTTTAAATATGCACACAAATGAAAACTTTCACACGGTCAAACGTCGCTTTAAATATCAACACAAATGATAACTGCCACACGACCAAACCTCTCTTTAAATATCAACACAAATGAAAACTTCCGCACGATTAAACGTCGCTTTAAAGATCAACACAAATGATAACTTCCACACGATCAAACCTCGTTTTAAATATCAACACAAATGATAACTTCCACACGATCAAACCTCGCTTTAAATATCAACACAAATGATAACTTCCACACGATCAAACCTCGCTTTAAATATCAACACAAATGATAACTTCCACACGGTCAAACCTTGCCTAAAATATCAACACAAATGTATAACTACCACACTGTCAAACCTCGCTTTAAATATCAACACAAATTATAACTTCCACACGGTCAAACCTCGCTTTAACTATCCACACAAATTATAACTTCAACACGGTCAAACGTCGCTTTAAATATCAACACAAATGATAACTTCCACACGGTAAAACCTCGCTTTACATATCAACACGAATGATAACTTCAACACGGTAAAACCTCGCTTTAACTATCCCCACAAATTATAACTTCCAGACGGTCAAACCTTGCTTTAAATATCAACACAAATAATAACTTCCACACGGTCAAGCCTAGCTTTAAATATCAACACGGATGATAACTTTCCCACGGTCAAACTTCGCTTTAAATATAAATACAAATGACAACTTCCACACGGTCAAACCTCGCTTTAAATATCAACACAAATGATAACTTCCACAGGGTCAAACCTAGCTATAAATATCCACAAAAATTATAATTCCACACGGTCAAACCTCGCTTTACATATACATACAAATGACAACTTCCACACGGTCAAACATTGCTTTAAATATCAACACAAATGATAACTTCCACACGGTCAAACCTCACTTTAAATATCAACACAAATGATAACTTCTACACGGCCAAACCTCGCTTCAAATAACAACACCAATTATAACTTCAAAACGGTCAAACCTTGCTTTAAATATCAACAAAAATGATAATTCAAAACGATCAAACCTCGCTTTAAATATCAACACAAATGATAACTTCATCACGGTCAAACCTCGCTTTAAATATCAACACAAATGATAACTTAAACACGATCAAACCTCGCTTTAAATATCAACACAAATGATAACTTCCACATGATTAAACCTCGCTTTAAATATCAACACAAATGATAACTTCCACATGATCAAAAATCGCTTTAAATATCAACACGAATGAAAACTTCCACACGATCAAACCTTGCTTTAAATATCAACACAAATGATAACTTCCACAAGATCAAACCTCGCTTTAAATACCAAAACAAATGATAACTTCACACCGATCAAACGTCGCTTTAAATATAAACACAAATGATACCTTCCACACGTTACAAACCTCGCTTTGAATATCAACACAAATGATACCTTCCACACGGTCAAACCTCGCTTTGAATATCAACACAAATGATAACTTCAACACGGTCAAACCTCGCTTACAATATCAACACAAATGATAACTTCCACACGACTAAACCTCGCTTTTAATATCAACACAAATGATAACTTCCACACGGTCAAACCTCGCTTTAAATATCCACACAAATGATAACCTCCACACGGTCAAACCTCGCTTTGAATATCAACACAAATGATAACTTTAACACGGTCAAACCTCGCTTTAAATATCCACACAAATGATAACTTCCACACGATCAAACCTCGCTTTAAATATCAACACAAATGATAACGTCCACACGGTCAAACCTCGCTTTAAATATCAACACAAATGATAAATTCCACACGATCAAACCTGCTTTAATTATCAACAAACATGATAACTTCCACACGGTCTAACCTCGCTTTAAATATCAACACAAATGATAACTTCCACATGATCTAACCTCGCTTTAAATATCCACACAAATGATAACTCCCACACGATCAAACCTCGCTTTAAATATCAACATAAATGATAGCTTCCACACGATCAAACCTCGCTTTAAATATCAACACAAATGATAACTACCATACGGTCAAACATTGCTTTAAATATAAACACAAATTATAACTTCCACACGGTCGAACCTCGCTTTAAATATCAACACAAATGATAACTACCACACGATCAAACCTCGCTTTAAATATCAACACAAATGATAACTTACACACGATCAAACCTCGCTTAAAATATCGACACAAATGATAATTCCACACGATCAAACCTCGCTTTAAATATCAACACAAATGATAACTTCCACACGATCAAACCTGCTTTAAATATCCACACAAATGATAACGTCCACACGGTCAAACCTCGCTTTAAATATCAACACAAATGATAACGTCCACACGGTCAAAACGTCGCTTTAAATATCAATACAAATGATAGCTTTCACACGGTCAAACATCGCTTTGATTATCAACCCAAATGATAACTTCCACACGGTCAAACGTCGCTTTAAATATCAACACAAATGATTACTTCCACACGGTCAAGCCTAGCTTTAAATATCAACACATGTGATAACTTCCCCACGGTGAAACCTCGCTTTAAATATACATACAAATGACAAGTTAGCACGGTCAAACATTGCTTTAAATATCAACACAAATGATAACTTCCACAGGGTCAAACCTTGCTTTAAATATCAACACAAATGATAACTTCCACACGGCCAACCCTCGCTTTAAATATCTACACAAATGATAACTTCCACTCGGCCAACCTCGCTTTAAATATCCACACAAATGATAACTTCCACACGATCAAACCTGCTTTAAAAATCAACACAAATGATAACTTCAACACGATCAAACCTCGCTTTAAATATCAGCACAAATGAGAACTTCAACACGGTCAAACCTCGCTTTAAATATCAACACAAATGAAAACTTCCGCACGATGAAATGTCGCTTTAAAGATCAACACAAGTGATAACTTCCACACGATCAAACCTCGTTTTAAATATCAACACAAATGATAACTTCCACACGATCAAACCTCGCTTTAAATATCAACACAAATGATAACTTCCAAACGATCAAACCTCGCTTTAAATATGCACACAAATGATAACTTTCACACGGTCAAACGTCGCTTTAAATAACAACACAAATGATAACTTCCACACGGTCAAACGTCGCTTTAAATATCAACACAAATGATAACTTCCACACGACCAAACCTCGCTTTATATATCAACACAAATGAAAACTTCCGCACAGTTAAACGTCGCTTTAAAGATCAACACAAATGATAACTTCCACACGATCAAACCTCGTTTTAAATATCAACACAAATGATAACTTCCACACGATCAAACCTCGCTTTAAATATCAACACAAATGATAACTTTCACACGGTCAAACCTTGCCTAAAATATCAACACAAATGTATAACTACCACTAAGGTCAAACCTCGCTTTAAATATCAACACAAATGATAACTTCCACACGGTCCAACCTTGCTTTAAATATGCACACAAATGATAAATTTCACACGGTCAAACGTCGCTTTAAATAACAACACAAATGATAACTTCCACACGGTCAAACGTCGCTTTAAATATAAATACAAATGACAACTTCCAGACGGTCAAACCTCGCTTTAAGTATCAACACAAATGATAACTTCAACAGGGTCAAACCTAGCTTTAAATATTCACAAAAATGATAATTCCCCACGGTGAAACCTCGCTTTAAATATACATACAAATGACAACTTCCACACGGTCAAACCTCGCTTTAAATATCAACACAAATGATTACTTCCACACGGTCAAGCCTAGCTTTAAATATCAACACATGTGATAACTTCCCCACGGTGAAACCTCGCTTTAAATATACATACAAATGACAAGTTCAACACGGTCAAACATTGCTTTAAATATCAACACAAATGATAACTTAAACACGATCAAACCTCGCTTTAAATATCCACACAAATGATAATTCCACCCGGTACAACCTTGCTTTAAATATATACACGAATGATAATTTCCACACGGTCAAACCTCGCTTTAAATATCCACACCAATGAAAACTTCCACACGGTCAAACCTCGCTTTAAATATCAACACAAATGATAACTTCAACACGGTCAAACGTCGCTTTAAATAAGAACACAAATTATAACCTCCACACGGTCAAACCTCGCTTTAAATATCATCACAAATGATAACTTCCACACGGTCAAACCTCGCTTTAAATATCTACACAAATGATAACTTCCTCTCGGCCAACTTCGCTTTAAATATCCACACAAATGATAACTTCCACACGATCAAACCTGCTTTAAAAATCAACACAAATGAAAACTTCCGCACGATGAAACGTCGCTTTAAAGATCAACACAAATGATAACTTCCACACGATCAAACCTCGTTTTAAATATCAACACAAATGATAACTTCCACACGATCAAACCTCGCTTTAAATATCAACACAAATGATAACTTCCACACGGTCAAACCTTTCCTAAAATATCAACACAAATGTATAACTACCACACGGTCAAACCTCGCTTTAAATATCAACACAAATGATAACTTCCACACGGTCCAACCTTGCTTTAAATATGCACACAAATGATAACTTTCACACGGTCAAACGTCGCTTTAAATAACAACACAAATGATAACTTCCACACGGTCAAACGGTTCTTTAAATATCAACACAAATGATAACTTCCACACGATCAAACCTAGCTTTAAATATCAACACAAATGAAAACTTGCGCACGATGAAACGTCGCTTTAAAGATCAACACAAATGATAACTTCCACACGATCAAACCTCGTTTTAAATATCAACACAAATGATAACTTCCACACGATCAAACGTCGCTTTAAATATCACCACAAATGATAACTTCCACACGATCAAACCTCGCTTTAAATATCAACACAAATGATTACTTCCACACGGTCAAACCTTTCCTAAAATATCAACACAAATGTATAACTACCACACGGCCAAACCTCGCTTTAAATATCAACACGAATGATAACTTCCACACTGTCCAACCTTGCTTTAAATATGCACACAAATGATAACTTTCACACGGTCAAACGTCGCTTTAAATAACAACACAAATGATAACTTCCACACGGTCAAACCTTGCTTTAAATATCAACGCAAATGATTACTTCCACACGGTCAAGCCTAGCTTTAAATATCAACACAAATGATAACTTCCCCACGGTCAAACTTCGCTTTAAATATACATACAAATGACAACTTCCACACGGTCAAACCTCGCTTTAAATATCAACACAAATGATAACTTCCACAGGGTCAAACCTTGCTTTAAATATCCACAAAAATGATAATTCAACACGGTCAAACCTCGCTTTAAATATACATACAAATGACAACTTCCACACGGTCAAACATTGCTTTAAATATCAACACAAATTATAACTTCCACACGGTCAAACCTCGCTTTAAATATCAACACATGTGATAACTTCCCCACGGTGAAACCTCGCTTTAAATATACATACAAATGACAAGTTCAACACGGTCAACCATTGCTTTAAATATCAACACAAATGATAACTTCCACAGGGTAAAACCTTGCTTTCAATATCCACACAAATGATAATTCCACCCTGTAAAAGCTTGCTTTTAATATATACACGAATGATAACTTCCACACGGTCAAACCTCGCTTTAAATATCCACACCAATGATAACTTCCACACGGTCAAACCTCGCTTTAAATATCAACACAAATGATAACTTCCACACGTCAAACGTCGGTTTAAATAAGACCACAAATGATAACCTCCACACGGTCAAACCTCGCTTTAATTATCAACACAAATGATAACTTCCACACGGTCAAACCTCGCTTTAAATATCTACACAAATGATAACTTCCACTCGGCCAACCTCGCTTTAAATATCCACACAAATGATAACTTCCACACGATCAAACCTGCTTTAAAATCGATCATAGTATCAAACCTCGCTTTAAATATCAATACAAATGATAACTTCAACACGATCAAACCTCGCTTGAAATATCAACACAAATTATAACTTCAACACGGTCAAACCTCGCTTTAAATATCCACACAAATGCTAACTTCCACACGATCAAACCTGCTTTAAATATCAACACAAGTGATTACTTCAACACGATCAAACCTCGCTTTAAATATCAACACAAATGATAACTTCAACACGATCAAACCTCGCTTTAAATATCAACACAAAGGATAACTGCAACACGATCAAACCTCGCTTTAAATATCAACACAAATTATAACTTTCATACGATCAAACCTTGCTTTAAATATCTACACAAATGATAACTTCAACACAACCAAACCTCGCTTTAAATATCAGCACAAATGATAACTTCAACACGATCAAACCTCGCTTTAAATCTCAACACAAATGATAACTTCATACGATCAAACCTAGCTTTAAATATCAACACAAATTATTACTTCAATACGATCAAACCTCGCTTTAAATATCAACACAAAGGATAACTTCAACACGATCAAACCTCGCTTTAAATATCAACACAAATGATAACTTCCATACGATCAAACCTGCTTTAAATATCAACACAAGTGATAACTTCAACACGATCAAACCTCGCTTTAAATATCAACACAAATGATAACTTCAACACGATCAAACCTCGCTTTAAATATCAACACAATCGATAACTTCAACACGATGAAACCTCGCTTTAAATATCAACACAAATTATACCTTCCATACGATCAAACCTCGCTTTCAATATCAGCACAAATGATAACTTCCACATGATAAAACCTCTCTTTAATTATCAACACAAATGAGAACTTCCACACGGTCAAACGTCGCTTTAAATATCAACACAAATGATAACTTCAACACGGTAAAACCTCGCTTTAAATATCCACACAAATTATAACTTCCAGACGGTCAAACCTTGCTTTAAATATCAACACAAATGATTACTTCCACACGGTCAAGCCTAGCTTTAAATATCAACACAAATGATAACTTCCCCACGGTCAAACTTCGCTTTAAATATAAATACAAATGACAACTTCCAGACGGTCAAACCTCGCTTTAAATATCAACACAAATGATAACTTCCACACGGTCAAACCTACCTTAAAATATCAACACAAATGATAATTCCACACGGTCAAACCTCGCTGTAAATATACATACAAATGACAACTTCCACACGGTCAAACAGTGCTTTAAATATCAACACAAATGATAACTTCCACACGGTCAAACCTCGCTTTAAATATCAACACAAATTATTACTTCCACACGGTCAAGCCTAGTTTTAAATATCAACACATGTGATAACTTCCCCACGGTGAAACCTCGCTTTAAATATACATACAAATGACAAGTTCAACACGGTCAAACATTGCTTTAAATATCAACACAAATGATAACTTAAACACGATCAAACCTCGCTTTAAATATCCACACAAATGATAATTCTACCCGGTAAAACCTTGCTTGAAATATATACACGAATGATAATTTCCACACGGTCAAACCTCGCTTTAAATATCCACACCAATGATAACTTCCACACGGTCAAACCTCGCTTTAAATATCAACACAAATGATAACTTCCACACGGTCAAACGTCGCTTTAAATATCAACACAAATGATAACCTCCACACGGTCAAACCTCGCTTTAAATATCATCACAAATGACAACTTCCACACGGTCAAACCTCGCTTTAAATATCTACACAAATGATAACTTCCACTCGGCCAACCTCGCTTTAAATATCAACACAAATGATAACTTCCACACGATCAAACCTGCTTTAAAAATCAACACAAATGATAACTTCAACACGATCAAACCTCGCTTTAAATATCAGCACAAATGATAACTTTCACATGATAAAACCTCTCTTTAAATATCAACACAAATGAGAACTTCCACACTATCAAACCTCGCTTTAAATATCAACACAAATGATAACTTCAACACGACAAACCTGCTTAAAATATACACACAAATGATAACTTCCACACGGTCAAACCTGTCTTTGAATATCACCACAAATGATAACTTCCACACGGTCAAACATCGCTTTAAATAACAACACAAATGATAACTTCCACATGGTCAAACATCGCTTTAAATATCAACACAAATGATAACTTCCACACGGTCAAACCTCGCTTTAAATATCAACACAAATGATAACTTCCACACGGTCAAACGTCGCTTTAAAGATCAACACAAATGATAACTTCCACACGATCAAACCTCGTTTTAAATATCAACACAAATGATAACTTCCCCACGATCAAACCTCGCTTTAAATATCAACACAAATGATTACTTCAACACGATCAAACCTCGCTTTAAATATCAACACAAATGATAACTTCCACACGATCAAACCTCGCTTTAAATATCAACACAAATGATAACTTCAACACGGTCAAACCTTGCCTAAAATATCAACACAAATGTATAACTACCACACGGTCAAACCTCGCTTTAAATATCAACACAAATGATAACTTCCACACGGTCCAACCTTGCTTTAAATATGCACACAAATGATAACTTTCACACGGTCAAACGTCGCTTTAAATAAGAACACACATGATCACTTCCAGACGGTCAACCGTTTCTTTAAATATCAACACAAATGATAACTTCCACACGATCAAACCTCGCTTTAAATATCAACACAAATGAAAACTTCCGCACGATGAAACGTCGCTTTAAAGATCAACACAAATGATAACTTCCACACGATCAAACCTCGTTTTAAATATCAACACAAATGATAACTTCCACACGATCAAACCTCGCTTTAAATATCAACACAAATGATAACTTCCACACGATCAAACCTCGCTTTAAATATCAACACAAATGATAACTTCCACACGGTCAAACCTTGCCTAAAATATCAACACAAATGTATAACTACCACACGGTAAAACCTCGCTTTAAATATCAACACAAATGATAACTTCCACAGAGTCAAACCTTGCTTTAAATATCCACAAAAATGATAATTCAACACGGTCAAACCTCGCTTTAAATATACATACAAATGACAACTTCCACACGGTCAAACATTGCTTTAAATATCAACACAAATGATAACTTCCACACGGTCAAACCTCCCTTTAAATATCAACACAAATGATTACTTCCACACAGTCAAGCCTAGCTTTAAATATCAACACATGTGATAACTTCCCCACGGTGAAACCTCGCTTTAAATATACATACAAATGACAAGTTCAACACGGTCAAACATTGCTGTAAATATCAACACAAATGATAACTTCCACAGGGTCAAACCTTGTTTTAAATATCCACACAAATGATAATTCCACCCGGTAAAAGCTTGCTTTAAATATATACACGAATGATAACTTCCACACGGTCAAACCTCGCTTTAAATATCCACACCAATGATAACTTCCACACGGTCAAACCTCGCTGTAAATATCAACACAAATGATAACTTCCACACGTCAAACGTCGCTTTAAATAAGAACACAAATGATAACCTCCACACGGTAAAACCTCGCTTTAAATATCAACACAAATGATAACTTCCACACGGTCAAACCTCGCTTTAAATATCTACACAAATGATAACTTCCACTCGGCCAACCTCGCTTTAAATATCCACACAAATGATAACTTCCACACGATCAAACCTGCTGTAAAATCGATCATACGATCAAACCTCGCTTTAAATATCAACACAAATGATAACTTCAACACGATCAAACCTCGCTTGAAATATCAACACAAATGATAACTTCAACACGGTCAAACCTCGCTTTAAATATCAACACAAATGATAACTTCCACACGATCAAACCTGCTTTAAATATCAACACAAGTGATAACTTTCACACGGTCAAACGTCGCTTTAAATAAGAACACACATGATCACTTCCAGACGGTCAACCGTTTCTTTAAATATCAACACAAATGATAACTTCCACACGATCAAACCTCGCTTTAAATATCAACACAAATGAAAACTTCCGCACGATGAAACGTCGCTTTAAAGATCAACACAAATGATAACTTCCACACGATCAAACCGCGTTTTAAATATCAACACAAATGATAACTTCCACACGATCAAACCTCGCTTTAAATATCAACACAAATGATAACTTCCACACGATCAAACCTCGCTTTAAATATCAACACAAATGATAACTTCCACACGGTCAAACCTTGCCTAAAATATCAACACAAATGTATAACTACCACACGGTAAAACCTCGCTTTAAATATCAACACAAATGATAACTTCCACACGGTCCAACCTTGCTTTAAATATGCACACAAATGATAACTTTCACACGGTCAAACGTAGCTTTAAATAACAACACAAATGATAACTTCCACACGTTCAAACGTCGCTGTAAATATCCACACAAATTATAACTTCCAGACGGTCAAACCTTGCTTTAAATATCAACACAAATGATTACTTCCACACGGTCAAGCCTAGCTTTAAATATCAACACAAATGATAACTTCCCCACGATCAAACTTCGCTTTAAATATACATACAAATGACAACTTCCACACGGTCAAACCTCGCTTTAAATATCCACACAAATGATAACTTCCACAGAGTCAAACCTTGCTTTAAATATCCACAAAAATGATAATTCAACACGGTCAAACCTCGCTTTAAATATACATACAAATGACAACTTCCACACGGTCAAACATTGCTTTAAATATCAACACAAATGATAACTTCCACACGGTCAAACCTCCCTTTAAATATCAACACAAATGATTACTTCCACACGGTCAAGCCTAGCTTTAAATATCAACACATGTGATAACTTCCCCACGGTGAAACCTCGCTTTAAATATACATACAAATGACAAGTTCAACACGGTCAAACATTGCTGTAAATATCAACACAAATGATAACTTCCACAGGGTCAAACCTTGTTTTAAATATCCACACAAATGATAATTCCACCCGGTAAAAGCTTGCTTTAAATATATACACGAATGATAACTTCCACACGGTCAAACCTCGCTTTAAATATCCACACCAATGATAACTTCCACACGGTCAAACCTCGCTGTAAATATCAACACAAATGATAACTTCCACACGTCAAACGTCGCTTTAAATAAGAACACAAATGATAACCTCCACACGGTCAAACCTCGCTTTAAATATCAACACAAATGATAACTTCCACACGGTCAAACCTCGCTTTAAATATCTACACAAATGATAACTTTCACTCGGCCAACCTCGCTTTAAATATCCACACAAATGATAACTTCCACACGATCAAACCTGCTGTAAAATCGATCATACGATCAAACCTCGCTTTAAATATCAACACAAATGATAACTTCAACACGATCAAACCTCGCTTGAAATATCAACACAAATGATAACTTCAACACGGTCAAACCTCGCTTTAAATATCAACACAAATGATAACTTCCACACGATCAAACCTGCTTTAAATATCAACACAAGTGATAACTTCAACACGATCAAACCTCGCTTTAAATATCAACACAAATGATAACTTCAACACGATCAAACCTCGCTTTAAATATCAACACAAATGATAACTGCAACACGATCAAACCTCGCTTTAAATATCAACACAAATTATAACTTTCATACGATCAAACCTTGCTTTAAATATCAACACAAATGATAACTTCAACACGTCCAAACCTCGCTTTAAATATCAGCACAAATGATAACTTCAACACGATCAAACCTCGCTTTAAATCTCAACACAAATGATAACTTCAACACGATCAAACCTCGCTTTAAATATCAACACAAATTATTACTTTAATACGATCAAACCTCGCTTTAAATATCAACACAAAGGATAACTTCAACACGATCAAACCTCGCTTTAAATATCAACACAAATGAGAACTTCCATACGATCAAACCTCGCTTTAAATATCAACACAAATGATAACTTCAACACGATCAAACCTCGCTTTAAATATCAACACAAATGATAACTTCAACACGATCAAACCTCGCTTTAAATATCAACACAAATTATAACTTCCATCCGATCAAACCTCGCTTTAAATATCAGCACAAATGATAACTTCCACATGATAAAACCTCTCTTTAATTATCAACACAAATGAGAACTTCCACACGATCAAACCTCGCTTTAAATATCAACACAAATGATAACTTCAACACGATCAAACCTCGCTTTAAATATCAACACAAATGATAACTTCCATACGATCAAACCTCGCTTTAAATATCAACACAAATGATAACTTCAACACGATCAAACCTCGCTTTAAATATCAACACAAATGATAACTTCAACACGATAAAACCTTGCTTTAAATATCAACACAAATGATAACTTGTACACGATCAAACCTCGCTTTAAATATGGACACAAATGATAACTTCAACACGATCAAACCTCGCTTTAAATATGGACACAAATGATAACTTTGTTGCAGTCAAGCCCCTCTTTTTATATTATGAAAACTGATAATTTTAATGCGGTTAAGCCCTGTTTGTGATATCATCTCAAATCATAACCTTCACCCAGTCAAGTTCTTTTTTACATATCATCACATATGATAATTTCTATGTGATCAACCCTCACTTTTAATATCATTAAACATGTAACTTCTATGCGCTCAAGTCCTTTCCTTAAATATAATAAAAAATGATAACCTTCATGCAGTGAAGCTCTGCTTTAACCATAATTACAAATAATAACTCCCATGCAGTCAAGCCCTGCTTTATATATCATCATAAATCATAACTTTTCACGTGGTCAAATCCTACTTTAAATATCATGAAAAATGATAACTTCCATGTGGCCAAGCCCCGTATTAAATAGCATCACAAATGATTATTTTTACATGGTCAAGATCATTTTTAAATATCATCACAAATGATAATTTCCATGTGCGCTCATGCCTTGTAAAACAGTCAAAAAGTCCATCCTGTGTTTTGTCCATTTCCTCCACGATAGCATACACTTTATACATTATATAACATGAAACCTTTTTAGATAAGTTGAAAATCTTACTTCCATTCCACTGTGCCTACATTTTCTCTGGTAATGGCATCATCAAGCAATGTCACAGAACTGTAAAAAGTATCACTGCTAGATAATGGTGTACTATACCAGAATACAATGTCTTACAAATGGATGACATATCCTCTGCTGCAGCACCTACCAACTTGGTCTATCAGAACTGCATACAGCTAAAAGAAATCTGGAACATCAGCACCGGCATACAATTAACAGAAGGCTGTCTTCAAAATAGGTGATCAAGTGTGTGTAAAGGAAGAAGTACTACAACGTATGGAGTTACGAAAGGCTTCACTTGGAAGAAGTACTAAAACGTGTGGAGTGAGTAAAGTCTTCTACAACGTGTGGAGTGAGTAATGGCTTCACATGGAAGAAGTACTACAACGTATGGAGTGAATAAAGGCTTCACATGGAAGAAGTACTACAACGTGTGGAGTGAGTAAAGTCTTCTACAACGTGTGGAGTGAGTAATGGCTTCACATGGAAGAAGTACTACAACGTATGGAGTGAGTAAAGGCTTCACTTGGAAGAAGTACTACAACGTGTGGAGTGAGTAAAGTCTTCAACAACATGTGGAGTGAGTAATGGCTTCACATGGAAGAAGTACTACAACGTGTGGAGTGAGTAAAGGCTTCACATGGAAGAAGTACTACACCGTGTGGAGTGAGTAATAGATTCACATGGAAGTAGTACTACAACGTATGGAGTGAGTAAAGGCTTCACATGGAAGAAGTACTACAACGTATGGAGTGAGTAAAGGCTTCACTTGGAAGAAGTACTACAACGTATGGAGTGAGAAAAGGCTTCACATGGAAGAAGTACTACAACGTATGGAGTGAGTAAAGGCTCCACTTGGAAGAAGTACTACAACGTATGAAGTGAGTAAAGGCTTCACTTGGAAGAAGTACTACAACGTATGAAGTGAGTAATGGCTTCACTTGGAAGAAGTACTACAATGTATGGAGTGAGTAAGGGCTTCACATGGAAGAAGTACTAGAACGTATGGAGTGAGTAAAGGCCTCACATGGAAGAAGTACTACAACGTATGGAGTGAGTAAAGGCTTCACATGGAAGAAGTACTACAACGTATGGAGTGAGTAAAGGCTTCACATGGAAGAAGTACTACAACGTCTGGAGTGAGTAAAGACTTCACTTGGAAGAAGTACTACAACGTATGGAGTGAGTAAAGGCTTCACATGGAAGAAGTACTACAACGTATGGAGTGAGTAAAGGCTTCACTTGGAAGAAGTACTACAACGTGTGGAGTGAGAAAAGGCTTCACTTGGAAGAAGTACTACAACGTATGGAGTGAGTAAAGGCTTCACTTGGAAGAAGTACTACAACGTATGGAGTGAATAAAGGCTTCACATGGAAGAAGTACTACAACGTGTGGAGTGAGTAAAGGCTTCACTTGGAAGAAGTACTACAACGTATGGAGTGAGTAAAGGCTTCACATGGAAGAAGTACTACAACGTATGGAGTGAGTAAAGGCTCCACTTGGAAGAAGTACTACAACGTGTGGAGTGAGTAAAGTCTTCTACAACGTGTGGAGTGAATAATGGCTTCACATGGAAGAAGTACTACAACGTGTGAAGTGAGTAAAGTCTTCTACAACGTGTGGAGTGAGTAATGGCTTCACATGGAAGAACTACTACAACGTATGAAGTGAGTAAAGGCTTCACATGGAGGAAGTACTACAACGTATGGAGTGAGTAAAGGCTTCACTTGGAAGAAGTACTACAACGTGTGGAGTGAGTAAAGGCTTCACTTGGAAGAAGTACTACAACATGTGGAGTGAGTAAAGGCTTCACATGGAAGAAGTACTACAACGTATGGAGTGAGTAAAGGCTTCACATGGAAGAAGTACTACAACGAGTGGAGTGAGTAAAGTCTTCTACAACGTGTGGAGTGAGTAAAGGCTTCACATGGAAGAAGTGCTACAACGTGTGGAGTGAGTAAAGGCTTCACATGGAAGACGTACTACAACGTGTGGAGTGAGTAAAGGCTTCACATGGAAGAAGTACTACAACGTGTGGAGTGAGTAAAGGCTTCACTTGGAAGAAGTACAACAACGTGTGGAGTGAGTAAAGGCTTCACATGGAAGAAGTACTACAACGTGTGGAGTGAGTAAAGGATTCACATGGAAGAAGTACTACTACGTGTGGAGTGAGTAAAGTCTTCTACAACGTGTGGAGTGAGTAATGGCTTCACATGGAAGAAGTACTACAACGTATGGAGTGAGTAAAGGCTTCACATGGAAGAAGTACTACAACGTGTGGAGTTAGTAAAGGCTTCACATAGAAGAAGTGTTACAGAATGGATTGAGAGAGAGAGAGAGAGAGGTGAGTAAACGTGGAGTGTAGACACGTTTACCAGAACCGAGGGTCAGCTGACCAGATTACGTATGCGTGACGTGGTCAGGTTGGCTAGATCTGCGAGACTGGATTTGGGCTTTGAAGAAGACGGACGGCTTAATAGCTGTTCCCTCCCCTTCACTGGGAGTGGGGGACGCTGACGTGTTCAAAGCAAGCAAGATTTACTTCCATATTCTGTGTCGACATCTGGGAGGTAAATAAAAAACTATAAAACCCATTCATCATCTTGGAGTGATAAATCTTTGTCTAACAGGTACCAGTCTCCCGCTCAAGAGAAGATGAATTCCAGATATATCATATCGACGACACATGAAGTAAGGTATGTCGAAGAAAATGCATGTAACACACACAGAAAAGCATATGAACAATTAGAGATGAACACACACAACCGCATATGAAACTAGACGATCATACGCACACGGAATCTCCTTTCATTCTAATAATAATCATTCCATGACAACAAATACAATTATGGTCCTCCCCTTTTATGTTATACACCAAACGTTCAATTTGGTGCCGTAACTGACCAGACCACCTAGCAAGGGTCGGTTTAAAAGAAAAAAAAGAAGAAAAAAAAAGAACTTTGGTTACCATGGGGAAAAAAAGGAAAAAGAAAAAAAAAGAACAAGAAAAACAGAAATAAAATGTCTAGAAAAAAAAAAGAAAAAAAAACACTACTGGGTTATGTATAAGGGATCAACTAGTTCTTAAGTTTCGGAAGAGTCAATAGTTCAGTCGGTATTAATTTTAATTTTCGAAATGTAGAATAAATGTTCTATTCGACATGAGTGACGTTTTGACCACATACGTAAGGTAGAAAAAAAAGGATAAATATAGGGTTAAATAAACTAGATGAAGAAATGAAAGAAAAAGTGGGGCGTGAATGGAATTTTAATTTTGTGGCAAGCATGTTAGAATTTTGGAGAGGTGTTGAATTACATGGGTAGTTATTAATTTCATTATTCTCGAGAAGTGATTCGAATTTTATTTTTTTTTTATCGTGGTGTCTATTGATTTCGAGTAGAATCAACATGGAGCAACTTTGAGTACTTCATGTGTGGAAATCCGATGTTTTCCGTGAAGCTATGTGTCTTCAAGGCAGGTTGCGCTTACCGACTTTGGAAAAAAAAAAGTTTTTTCTGACATAGCAGTAAACGGAATGTATTCTGTCCAGCGTGAGCGGATCTAGTTGTAATCAACTTCGGGGAGCAAATGAAATGCCCTCTGACATGGCGTAAGGGGCAGAGGGGGTGCAATGGCTGACGTGGCCATTATGTTACGAATCGCTCAAGAGAAGATGAATGAAATATGTATGCAAGTACTTAGGAAAATAGAAGGCTACCCACCATAAGGAATGTTAAGAGGTTTTTTGTTTCCCACAAAATACTAGTAATAAGAGTAGGCTTATGATGAATAGGATAAGGCTTGGGATGGGAACATTTTTTTTTGTGTGCTACCTATGGGAAGAAAAGCTGATCTGTAAAGCCAAGGACGATGATAGTCCGTTTTGAAGAGGCAGATGGACCTCGATTTTATTATTCGGTTGATTGCCGAGAATTTATCGATCACGCGTAGTGTCGACAGGAGTAAAGGATGCTCCTGAAATTCTGATTTAAATTATGAAGAGATCATGGGGTCACAGGGAGTTGTGGACCTTCGAGGGCGCAAGGATTAGCGCCACATGGTATTATTTGTTGATATTATTTTACTTAGTATATGTTATTAATTATTGAATAAAGGTATGAAAGTTTTCTTTGCCAGTGGGGTGAGCATATATATCCCATTCTTAGTAAATGTGGGAAGTAGAAAATGTATGCCTTCGCCATACATTTTGATAAAAAGGGCTGGAAGGAATGTTACAAAATGGATTGAGAGAGAGAGAGAGGTGAGTGAACGTGGAGTGTAGACACGTTTACCAGAACCGAGGGTCAGCTGACCAGATTACGTATGCGTGACGTGGTCAGGTTGGCTAGATCTGCGAGACTGGATTTGGGCTTTGAAGAAGACGGACGGCTTAATAGCTGTTCCCTCCCCTTCACTGGGAGTGGGGGACGCTGACGTGTTCAAAGCAAGCAAGATTTACTTCCATATTCTGTGTCGACATCTGGGAGGTAAATAAAAAACTATAAAACCCATTCATCGTCTTGGAGTGATAAATCTTTGTCTAACAGGTACCAGTCTCCCGCTCTAGAGAAGATGAATTCCAGATGGATCACATCGATGACACATGAAGTAAGGTATGTCGAAGAAAATGCATGTAACACACACAGAAAAGCATATGAACAATTAGAGATGAACACACACAACCGCATATGAAACTAGACGATCATACGCACACGGAATCTCCTTTCATTCTAATAATAATCATTCCATGACAACAAATACAATTATGGTCCTCCCCTTTTATGTTATACACCAAACGTAAATTTGGTGCCCCTCTATGATAACCCTAGTGATAACTTCGATGATAATGCTATGTAACAGAAGTACTACAACGTATGGAGTGAGTAAAGGCTTCACATGGAAGAAGTACTACAACGTATGGAGTGAATAAAGGCTCCACTTGGAAGAAGTACTACAACGTATGGAGTGAGTAAAGGCTTCACTTGGAAGAAGTACTACAACGTATGGAGTGAGTAAAGGCTTCACATGGAAGAAGTACTACAATGTGTGGAGTGAATAAAGGCTCCACTTGGTAGAAATACTACAACGTATGGAGTGAGTAAAGGCTTCACATGGAAGAAGTACTACAACGTATGGAGTGAGTAAAGGCTTTACTTGAAAGAAGTACTACAACATGTGGAGTGAGTAAAGGCCTCACATGGAAGAAGCACTACAACGTGTGGAGTGAGTAAAGGCTCCACTTGGAAGAAGTACTACAACGTATGGAGTGAGTAAAGGCTTCACATGGAAGAAGTACTACAACGTATGGAGTGAGTAAAGGCTTCACTTGGAAGAATTACTACAACGTATGGAATGAGTAAAGACTTCACATGGAAGAAGTACTACAATGTGTGGAGTGAGTAAAGGCTCCACTTGGAAGAAGTACTACAACGTATAGAGTGAGTAAAGGCTTCACATGGAAGAAGTACTACAACGTATGGAGTGAGTAAAGGCTTCACATGGAAGAAGTACTACAACGTATGGAGTGAGTAAAGGCTTCACTTGGAAGAAGTACTACAACATGTGGAGTGAGTAAAGGCCTTACATGGAAGAAGTACTACTACGTGTGAAGTGAGTAAAGGCTCCACTTGGAAGAAGTACTACAACGTATGGAGTGAGTAAAGGCTTCACATGGAAGAAGTACTACAACGTGTGGAGTGAGTAAAGGCTTCACTTGGAAGAAGTACTACAACGTATGGAGTGAGTAAAGGCTTCAAATGGAAGAAGTACTACAACGTATGGAGTGAGTAAAGACTTCACATGGAAGAAGTACTACAACGTATGGAGTGAGTAAAGACTTCACATGGAAGAAGTACTACAACGTATGGAGTTAGTAAAGACTTCATTTGGAAGAAGTACTACAACATGTGGAGTGAGTAAAGGCCTCACATGGAAGAAGTACTACAACGTGTGGAGTGAGTAAAGACTTCACATGGAAGAAGTACTACAACGTATGGAGTGAGTAAAGGCTTCACATGGAAGAAGTACTACAACGTATGGAGTTAGTAAAGACTTCATTTGGAAGAAGTACTACAACATGTGGAGTGAGTAAAGGCCTTACATGGAAGAAGTACTACTACGTGTGGAGTGAGTAAAGGCTCCACTTGGAAGAAGTACTACAACGTATGGAGTGAGTAAAGGCTTCACATGGAAGAAGTACTACAACGTGTGGAGTGAGTAAAGGCTTCACTTGGAAGAAGTACTACAACGTATGGAGTGAGTAAAGGCTTCAAATGGAAGAAGTACTACAACGTATGGAGTGAGTAAAGACTTCACATGGAAGAAGTACTACAACATATGGAGTGAGTAAAGACTTCACATGGAAGAAGTACTACAACGTATGGAGTTAGTAAAGACTTCATTTGGAAGAAGTACTACAACATGTGGAGTGAGTAAAGGCCTCACATGGAAGAAGTACTACAACGTGTGGAGTGAGTAAAGACTTCACATGGAAGAAGTACTACAACGTATGGAGTGAGTAAAGGCTTCACATGGAAGAAGTACTACAACGTATGGAGTGAGTAAAGACTTCACATGGAAGAAGTACTACAACGTATGGAGTGAGTAAAGACTTCATTTGGAAGAAGTACTACAACATGTGGAGTGAGTAAAGGCCTCACATGGAAGAAGTACTACAACGTGTGGAGTGAGTAAAGACTTCACATGGAAGAAGTACTACAACGTATGGAGTGAGTAAAGGCTTCACATGGAAGAAGTACTACAACGTATGGAGTGAGTAAAGACTTCACATGGAAGAAGTACTACAACGTATGGAGTGAGTAAATACTTCATTTGGAAGAAGTACTACAACATGTGGAGTGAGTAAAGGCCTCACATTGAAGAAGTACTACAACGTGTGGAGTGAGTAAATGCTTCAAATGGAAGAAGTACTACAACGTATGGAGTGAGTAAAGGCTTCACATGGAAGAAGTACTACAACGTATGGACTGAGTAAAGACTTCACATGGAAGAAGTACTACAACGTATGCAGTGAGTAAAGACTTCATTTGGAAGAAGTACTACAACGTATGGAGTGAGTAAAGGCTTCACATGGAAGAAGTACTATAACGTGTGGAGTGAGTAAAGGCTTCACTTGGAAGAAGTACTACAACGTGTGGAGTGAGTAATTGCTTCACATGGAAGAAGTACTACAACGTGTGGAGTGAGTAAAGTCTTCTACAACGTGTGGAGTGAGTAATGGCTTCACATGGAAGAAGTACTACAACGTATGGAGTGAGTAAAGGCGTCACATGGGAGAAGTACTACAACGTATGGAGTGAGTAAAGGCTTCACATGGAAGAAGTACTACAGCGTGTGGAGTGAGTAAAGGCTTCACTTGGAAGAAGTACTACAACATATGGAGTGAGTAAAGGCTTCACATGGAAGAAGTACTACAACGTATTGAGTGAGTAAAGGCTTCACTTGGAAGAAGTACTACAACGTGTGGAGTGAGTAAAGGCTTCACATGGAAGAAGTACTACAACGTATGGAGTGAGTAAAGGCTTCACATGGAAGAAGTACTACAACATATGGAGTGAGTAAAGGCTTCACATGGAAGAAGTACTACAACGTATGGAGTGAGATGTGTGACCCAAATTACCAGTACACAAAACATATCGGTCAATGGAATTCCATGACATGTAAAAGTTCTACGACCAATAGTATGACCAGGCCTGCTTATGGTCCGTTCTGACATGTCTTCAGAGAAAATGAGTGAAAGATTTGTGACAATTTGAGAGGGATGAAGTTAACAGACACCCAGCATGAATTCAGGTGATGTCTCTTCTGATGACACTTCAAATGGAGACCCAGTAACTGTACTGCTTCAGAGAAACACACGGTGCAAAAGACCACTTCCTAAATGTTTCAGGCATGATCATAGGATCAGGAAGAAGTGTAGTAGTAATACTACAAACAACCTCAAAGAAGCAAAAGGTTTGCTCTTGCTGCTACTATTTTGGGAAAACGTGAAAAGTGTGACGTGTTTTATAGAGAAGGATGAGATAAGCCACATGAACTGGTGAGAGTTACTGAATATAAAGAGCCAAATTAAGGGAAGAGAGTTAGCATTTCGCTCATACTTGAGCAGTAAACTATAATTTTCCAAACTCTACAGAACTAGCTTGGAAAACTTCATGTCTGACCAGTATTTAAAAATACTTGAGATAGGTCTTCTGTATCTCCCTACAAACCAATATATTTCCTGCGTATCATGAATAAGTTGTTTGAATCCATGATAAATCAAGAATTTGTCAACCACTTCAGCAGAAACAGTTATTCAATAACAAGCAATATGGGGTTTATCCTGTAAGACCAACAGTTGATTTGATGGCTATAAGATCGCACAGGATTAGTGAATCTATTAATGAAGGGCTTTGTTTCTGGAGCAATAGCTCTTAACATATCAAAAGCCTTTGATAAAGTTTTGAATAAAGGACTACTTCACGAGATTATTAACAATGTAATATCTAGTAATCTCCTCTGAACTATCAAATCCTTTTTCTCTGATAGGTTCACAAAAATAGTCATTGATGGGTATAAATCCAAGACTCATAGTATCAACATTGATGTGCCTAAAGGATTTATTCTCAGCTTAACCTTCTCTCTGATCTTCATCAATGATTTCCCAAATCACATTCTAAGATCATTCATCACCATCTATGGCAACACTTTGAAAAAATCTTTCTCTCTCTTCTGACCTCGAACATGTGATGCAGTGGAGAAAAGGTGGCTGATTACTTTTAATATGTCTAATACCAAACCTTTCTCTTCTTTCATCACCAATACTCTGATCATCACTTTACCTTAATTGAAATGAATGACCCTCACCTTGATGAAAACCCTTGCTCTGATAAGCATCAAGGACTGACTCTAGAAATGGACTTACTGAAAACATGAAATGGAAGAATTAGATGAAATCTGTTGTCAAGGTTGCTAGAAAAATGGTAAGATCATTCTACCACTCCACAAAGTATCCTCCTGATGCAATCCTTTCCGTGTATAAAAGCCAAATACACCCTAAGATTGAGTACCATGTCACACCTAGAGAGATGCTGTTCATAGCAATCTTTCCTGCTTTGACAGCATACAAAACTGACTTCTTAAACCTATTTTTTAAAGAATAAACACTACTAGTTTTTCTCTATCTTTATTTTTATGGCAGGTGCTCGACTGAGCTTCAATCTTTATTCCAGTAAAGCAACTGGCCCAATGGCATTCCAATCATAGTGCTCAAAAAAGCTTCATCTGGAAGTAGCTCCCATACTTACAATTTAAATGTTGCCATCAGGAGAAATACTTCCTAACGCCCTAGAAAACCTCATCAGTGCATTTAAAAATTCTGGAGATCAGTGATCTCCCTCTTAATATAGACCAATCAGTCTCTTATGTGCCATACGTTGCTTGAATCTGTGATAAATAGAGTAGTCAACCACTTCAGCAAAAATAACTTGCTCAGTGACATGCAATATGATTTCCGTTCTGCAAGATCTACAGCAGATGTGCTAACTGTAATATCAAACATTAGTCTTGACATATCAATGATAGGGTATAGCATAAAAGTCTGCTTCACAAGATTGCCAACTATAGAATAGCTGGAAATGTCCTCTCAATTATTAAATCCTTTCTCTCTGATAGGCTTCTAAGAGTAGTCATTGATGGGTAGAAATTAGAAACTCATAGCAATCATGCTGGTGTCCCTCAAGGTTTCATCTTGAGCTCAACTGTCTTCCTGATCTTCATCAATAATCTCCCAAATCACATTCTTAGATCATTCGTAGACATTTACACAGAGGACACCACAATCTATGACAATACTTCAAAAACCAGCAATGACTAACATCTTTCTGAATCTCTCTCTTCTGTGGTGCAAAGGGGCGAGGGAAGGTGGCTAGTTCATTTTAATGCATTTAAAACCAAGCCTTTCTCCTTTCCTCATAATAGCTCTGACTGCCATCTATAGCCCCAATTGAAATGAACGGATCTCATCTTAGGGAAGTTCTATGTTTTGACAAGCTTATGGGACTGACATCCACTTCTGATCTGAAATAGAACACATGCATCAAATCTGTTGTCAAGATCGCTGGCAAAATGGTTGGATCATTTTACTACTCCAGTAGGTACTTCACTGCCAATGCAATCTTCTACCTTAAAAGAATCATGTACATCCTAAAATGGAGTAATATTGCTACATCTGTGCAGAAACTGCTCGATGCGCCCTATCCTGCCCTGATAGAGTTCAAAACCAGCTTCGAAACTTAGTAGAATGCCCTTTTCTCTTCCTTGCAACTTCTTTTCCACAGAAGAGCCATTGCGAACCTGTCTCTGCTGTATCGTTATTTGCATGGATACTGCTAGACTATGGTTCCTCATTGCCAAACTTTCACAAAAATACACTCGACTAGCTACAACCAGTGTATATGATTTCCCCCACTCTCTATCTGTGCCTAAGTATAAATGCAGATTCCATGAACAAAGATTCTTTCCTAGAACTACCCACCTGCGGAACACTGTTCTGCTAGCATGCTTCTTGGTTAACTACAATTCCAATGTAAACAAGTTTTGTTGAGTCGTCACCTTAAATAATCAAATTCTACCCAATTTACGTCATTAACAACAACTACTACACTAGCACCTAACATTCATTAATCCTTATCCTCGAGTAGCCTTCCGGCCTTGATAAGTGGTGACTCTCTTGTAAAGAAAAAAAACACTCACAACAAAACTCGTTTAATTACAACTATAATCAATAAATTTAGTTCCTCTTTCTGTGTATCTAGAACTAAGCAGAACTTCTATAAGCAATGTTTTTTGCGAAGAACTGACCGTCTGTGAAACAAAGTATGAGGAGGATCTGCTTTCAGGCTGAATATATTGCCATTTTCAAGTCCAATTTAAACAAATTCCTGTTAAGCCGTCCTCTTAAATTATCAATTTCTTGCCAGTTAGAACCATCATTACTAATCTCCTCAATGTTTCACTATATACCTGTCAAACTCAATAACTCTTATCCATGAGTGGTCTCTGAGCCTTAATAAGCAATGACTTGTTAGGAAAAAACTTAAAAAGCCTAAATTACATTCACAAATAATGGAACTATTTGATAAAACAAAGAGATTACATTAAGAAAGGACTCAAAGAATGTAAATCATAGTTACCCTTGTATTTTGGGGAACCAATTTAAAAACATTTTGTAGCCACAAATTTTCCATTGGAGCAACATGTTCGGTATCAATCCCATTATGAATATAATAATAATACCTCTGAAAAGAAATTAAAATGATTGACAGTAAGTGCATGTACATTTACTCATATGGAATATTTTTAAGGTCTAAGAACAACCTTTGGATAATTTACAAACATTTTGTAACATTTTATGATAATTCATAAACTTTATTTAAAAGTTATGCTTCATATTTGGTGTCAGTCAAAACGGTAAGCCGCAATATGGATTTAGATAGACTGAATACCCATAGTTAACATATATTTTTTTCTGTAATGTTACTAGAAGCAGCAATAGTTATTATACGTATAAATATTTAGTTTTCGTAAGCATGTATTATGGATGCCATGTTTTGATAACTGATTAAATATATTTTATGTTTATAGAACTAATGTTTAATAAACAGATAAAATGGTATGCAAATATTGAATATTTGATTGGAAAATATATAAACTTGACTAGCCAATTAGAAATGTAGAAATGACACACCTCTGCAATATTTAAAACCTATTTCAGTTTATTAGCACTTATCACTGAGAGCCATTCAAAATCATATTTATACAAAATACCCCAGTCCCACAATTAGTCTATTCCAGTCCGTCAAAAAGGAAGTGTGCAACTACACTTGTAATCAGAGGGAAGCGACAAAATAATCCTTTTTCTTACTTTGAATGTTCTACAGAACACAGAATAACAAAATGCCTACTTGACTTGTTGCTAATAACAACTAACTTGAAACTGTCACAATTATTATTAGCTTGTCACATAAAGCAATGAAAAGACAATGAAAGGACATTCATGACTAAAATGCGCAAGTGCAACCTGACTTTTTTTCATTTCAAATTTCAGACAAGACTCCAACTTATTCATTTCTCACTACTGAAATTTATTTGAGTGATTTTTAAAATAAATTCTTTGGTTGTCAATAAAACTGAATATATTTTTGTATGGATGGATTTGTCATTCATTGGACATTTGTTTATCCATCTAGAGGTTTCAAGTAAATGATTTCCCAAACTTGCAAGACTGAAGTGTGAGAATGTTAATACACTTTACATATAATCTTCACAGGATTTGTTGGAGTTTGTTGGAATTTATAATAAATAATTAAATTATTATAAAATAATTTATCTTAAGAACCGAAACAATGCACTGATTTGAAATTGTCTACTTATTTGTTTGTATGAAACCAATAAACAGCAAAACGCACCAAAATATCTTTTTCTACAATGGTTGGTGCTGAAGTTGCATGTATGAGGGGTAATTCTCCTTCATAGATTGATGTGCTTGGCTTTTTTGGTTTGTCTTCTTGTCTGAAAGAGGAAAAAAATCACACACTAAAGTAAGTAAAAGTTATCGAAGTAGGTCATCTATTTGAATCTACTGTTTTAGTAGAGTATTTACTCATTTGGTTTCAGATAATTCATGTTGGTTTATCATACTTAAAAAACATACAGAATACACAAACAAAAGATTATCTTTTCTATTTATTATACTTTTATTTACTGATCAAAAATGTGTACTGTCTCTAGTAGAGAAAGCATCCAAATTTAAGAGCAAAACGTATTCAAACTATTTCCTTTTCTCATAATGTTTCTCAGTATTAGGACTTATACTTGAGATTTTGAAGTTTAAAATTAAGGAGTTGATCGCAGTCATCACCAGGGCATCACCAGACTTCTTCATGCTACTGTCTCTAATTCAAAACAAGTTAATGTCGACATATTTAAAAATAAAAAGCCAAACCAATAAAAATAAAATTATAAAATAAAAAGGAAATCATAAATTGTATTTTATAATGATTTATGAACAAATTATAAAAGCAGAAATTACCAATGAATGCATTTTTTTATCAATTGTGTAAATGCCATACTCACAGAATAATGTCAACTAATGATTTTCGGAAGTTTTCACGATCTTTCTTTGGTTTTTGAAGAATTCCCAATTGTCCTGTGTTTAAAAAGGTATCTTCAGCCTTTCTTGGTGGAGGATATTTCCATCTTTTGGATGTCCCTAGAAGTAGAAATTGTCAGCTTAAATATTGCATTTAAAATACCAAACAATTTATTTTTAATTTCAATAAATTTCGAAAGTAATATTAAATATTAATTTATGTCTCAATCACAAGATTGGAATTTTTACATTGGAATAAGAATCATTTATGAACGTTCGATAACATGAATCAATATTAAACAAATTGAAGTTCGCCTGCTCTGAATTCAAAATAGTGTTGATATTATTTCTAGAATTGAAACTGGTACAATTTCTTGGGTAAAATGCTTAGTTGACTTACATTTAAAAGAACGCATTATCTTACCATGTCTGTCCTTAGGATGTACTTTATATACCCTGGAAGTTTACATAGAAAAACAATGTTTGTTCATAGTTCGAGAGTCCTTGCAGAACCAGAAGATTCATTAGCTGAGATAAGGAAGTCTGTGTTGACAAGGGGCTGTGAATTATCCACATGTCAAAAAAAGTCGTTATCAAAACTTCCTAACTCAAATACAAAAATTGGGATTGAAAATTATTAATAACAGTTAATGTTCATTTGTTTTATTGTAGAAAATTCAGTGAGAAATGTTTGGCATTTTCAAAAAGATGTGTTTATATGTTTGTTTTCAATCAGTGTGAACCAGCAGACGACAGTGTAAAAGAATTAAGGCATTGTGTGTGTTAGTGCCAATGCATATGATCCTCTGTGTGTGTGTGTGTGTGTGTGTGTGTGTGTGTGTGTGTGTGTGTGTGTGTGTGTGTGTGTGTGTGTGAGAGAGAGAGAGAGAGAGAGAGAGAGAGAGAGAGAGAGAGAGAGAGAGAGAGAGAGAAGTGGGTGACATTTTTACATTGGAATAAGAATCATTTATGAATGTTCGATAACATGAATCAATATTAAACAAATTAAAGTTCGCCTGGTCTGAACCCAAAACAGTGTTGACATTATTTCTAGAATAGAAACTGATACAATTTCTTGGGTAAAATGCTTAGTTGAATTACATTTAAAAGGACGCATTATCTTACCATGTCTGTCCTTACGATGTACTTTATATACCCTATCATGTTTTTATTCATTTTTGATAACAAGAATAGTTTTACATTTTGTTGATGAAATATCAGAAAATACTTTCTTCGGTGTATCTTTCATTGTTGCATATGTTAAGCTTAAACATCTGGTTCTTGCTATTTTTTGTTTTCCTCCAATACATTTACTGCATTCAGAACAAAAATGGCCTGGATTCCTTCTGGTAGAATAATCCCAAATTTCTGTAATTTTTGATACAGAAATTCATACTGTACCAAAAATTCATTTATATCAACTCCGTTATTGTCCAGTATTGAACACATTCTCCCTCTCTCTCTCTCTCTCTCTCTCTCTCTCTCTCTCTCTCTCTCTCTCTCTCTCTCTCTCTCTAAATGTTTTCCCGATACAAGCACGTGTAAACTTCAATCTAATATAAATATTAATACTTATATATTAAAATATTAATCCCAACCAAATAAAAGAACTCAATCCAAACACTCCCTATTTTCACATGCGTTAAACAACATGAACACATTTTTGGCATTTATAAATAGCCATCATAAAGTGCAGTTTCATTTAATGCCATAACCAGCAAATTCTTAGCTCGGCTATACTAATAATTTGCTAATGTCTTTCTTTCCTCTGAAGGGAAAAATAGCAAAAATAGCTTTCTTTGGAACTCCATGGAATAAGGATTTTTTTAAAACTGTTTTTGGAGTATTCTGTCGAACAATAAATTTGCTTGTAAATGTTAATTAATTTCTACTAGCTGTTCAGCCCGGTTTTGCTCGGGCCCTATCTACTCTTCATAACTTGATGTGCATATATAAATATTAAAAGATGTGCATATGTAAATATTAAAAGATGTGCATATGTAAATATTAAAAGGTGTGCATATGAAAATATTAAAAGATGTGCATATTTAAATATTAAAAGATGTGCATATGTAAATATTAAAAGATGTGCATATGTAAATATTAAAAGATGTGCATATGTAAATATTAAAAGATGTGCATATGTAAATATTAAAAGGTGTGCATATGTAAATATTAAAAGATATGCATATGTAAATATTAAAAGGTGTGCATATTTAAATATTAAAAGGTGTGCATATGTAAATATTAAAAGGTGTGCATATGTAAATATTAAAAGATGTGCATATGTAAATATTAAAAGGTGTGCATATTTAAATATTAAAAGATGTGCATATGTAAATATTAAAAGGTGTGCATATGTAAATATTAAAAGATGTGCATATGTAAATATTAAAAGATGTGCATATTTAAATATTAAAAGATGTGCATATGTAAATATTAAAAGATGTGCATATGTAAATATTAAAAGATGTGCATATGTAAATATTAAAAGGTCTGCATATGTAAATATTAAAAGGTGTGCATATGTAAATTTTAAAAGATGTGCATATGTAAATATTAAAAGATGTGCATATGTAAATATTAAAAGATGTGCATATGTAAATATTAAAAGGTGTGCATATGTAAATATTAAAAGATGTGCATATGTAAATATTAAAAGGTGTGCATATTTAAATATTAAAAGGTGTGCATATGTAAATATTAAAAGGTGTGCATATGTAAATAGTAAAAGGTGTGCATATGTAAATATTAAAAGATGTGCATATGTAAATATTAAAAGGTGTGCATATTTAAATATTAAAAGATGTGCATATGTAAATATTAAAAGGTGTGCATATGTAAATATTAAAAGATGTGCATATGTAAATATTAAAAGATGTGCATATTTAAATATTAAAAGGTGTGCATATTTAAATATTAAAAGGTGTGCATATTTAAATATTAAAAGGTGTGCATATTTAAATATTAAAAGATGTGCATATTTAAATATTAAAAGATGTGCATATGTAAATATTAAAAGGTGTGCATATTTAAATATTAAAAGGTGTGCATATGTAAATATTAAAAGATGTGCATATTTAAATATTAAAAGATGTGCATATTTAAATATTAAAAGGTGTGCATATTTAAATATTAAAAGATGTGCATATTTAAATACTAAAAGATGTGCATATGTAAATATTAAAAGATGTGCATATGTAAATATTAAAAGGTGTGCATATGTAAATATTAAAAGATGTGCATATGTAAATATTAAAAGGTGTGCATATTTAAATATTAAAAGATGTGCATATGTAAATATTAAAAGGTGTGCATATGTAAATATTAAAAGATGTGCATATTTAAATATTAAAAGATGTGCATATTTAAATATTAAAAGGTGTGCATATTTAAATATTAAAAGGTGTGCATATGTAAATATTAAAAGATGTGCATATGTAAATATTCAAAGGTTTGCATATGTAAATATTAAAAGATGTGCACATGTAAATATTAAAAGATGTGCATATGTAAATATTAAAAGGTGTACATATTTAAATATTAAAAGATGTGCATATGTAAATATTAAAAGGTGTGCATATTTAAATATTAAAAGATGTGCATATGTAAATATTAAAAGGTGTGCATATGTAAATATTAAAAGGTGTGCATATGTAAATATTAAAAGATATGCATATGTAAATATTAAAAGGTGTGCATATGTAAATATTAAAAGATGTGCATATGTAAATATTAAAAGATGTGCATATGTAAATATTAAAAGGTGTGCATATTTAAATATTAAAAGGTGTGCATATGTAAATATTAAAAGGTGTGCATATGTAAATATTAAAAGATGTGCATATGTAAATATTAAAAGATGTGCATATGTAAATATTAAAAGGTTTGCATATGTAAATATTAAAAGATGTGCATATGTAAATATTAAAAGGTCTGCATATGTAAATATTAAAAGGTGTGCATATGTAAATATTAAAAGGTGTGCATATGTAAATATTAAAAGATGTGCATATGTAAATATTAAAAGGTGTGCATATGTAAATATTAAAAGGTGTGCACATGTAAATATTAAAAGATGTGCATATGTAAATATTAAAAGGTGTGCATATTTAAATATTAAAAGGTGTGCATATGTAAATATTAAAAGGTGTGCCTATGTAAATATTAAAAGGTGTGCATATGTAAATATTAAAAGGTGTGCATATGTAAATATTAAAAGGTGTGCATATTTAAATATTAAAAGATGTGCATATGTAAATATTAAAAGGTGTGCATATGTAAATATTAAAAGGTGTGCACATGTAAATATTAAAAGATGTGCATATGTAAATATTAAAAGGTGTGCATATGTAAATATTAAAAGGTGTGCATATGTAAATATTAAAAGATGTGCATATGTAAATATTAAAAGGTGTGCATATTTAAATATTAAAAGGTGTGCATATTTAAATATTAAAAAATGTGCATATGTAAATTTTAAAAGATGTGCATATTTAAATATTAAAAGATGTGCATATGTAAATATTAAAAGATGTGCATATTTAAATATTAAAAGATGTGCATATGTAAATATTAAAAGGTGTGCATATGTAAATATTAAAAGGTGTGCATATGTAAATATTAAAAGATGTGCATATGTAAATATTAAAAGGTGTGCATATTTAAATATTAAAAGGTGTGCATATGTAAATATGAAAAGATGTGCATATGTAAATATTAAAAGGTCTGCATATGTAAATATTAAAAGGTGTGAATATGTAAATATTAAAAGGTGTGCACATGTAAATTTTAAAAGATGTGCATATGTAAATATTAAAAGGTGTGCACATGTAAATATTAAAAGATGTGCATATTTAAATATTAAAAGGTGTGCATATGTAAATATTAAAAGATGTGCATATGTAAATATTAAAAGGTGTGCATATGTAAATATTAAAAGGTGTGCATATGTAAATATTAAAAGGTGTGCACATGTAAATATTAAAAGATGTGCATATGTAAATATTAAAAGGTGTGCATATTTAAATATTAAAAGGTGTGCATATGTAAATATTAAAAGGTGTGCATATGTAAATTTTAAAAGATGTGCATATGTAAATATTAAAAGGTGTGCATATTTAAATATTAAAAGATGTGCATATGTAAATATTAAAAGGTGTGCATATGTAAATATTAAAAGATGTGCATATGTAAATATTAAAAGATCTGCATATGTAAATATTAAAAGGTATGCATATTAAAATATTAAAAGGTGTGCATATTTAAATATTAAAAGATGTGCATATGTAAATATTAAAAGGTTTGCATATGTAAATATTAAAAGATGTGCATATGTAAATATTAAAAGATGTGCATATGTAAATATTAAAAGGTTTGCATATGTAAATATTAAAAGATGTGCATATGTAAATATTAAAAGATGTGCATATGTAAATATTAAAAGATGTGCACATGTAAATATTAAAAGATGTGCATATGTAAATATTAAAAGATGTGCATATGTAAATATTAAAAGGTTTGCATATGTAAATATTAAAAGATGTGCATATGTAAATATTAAAAGATGTGCATATGTAAATATTAAAAGGTGTGCACATGTAAATATTAAAAGATGTGCATATGTAAATTTTAAAAGATGTGCATATGTAAATATTAAAAGGTGTGCATATTTAAATATTAAAAGATGTGCATATGTAAATATTAAAAGGTGTGCATATATAAATATTAAAAGATGTGCATATGTAAATATTAAAAGATGTGCATATGTAAATATTAAAAGGTGTGCATATTTAAATATTAAAAGGTGTGCATATTTAAATATTAAAAGATGTGCATATGTAAATATTAAAAGGTTTGCATATGTAAATATTAAAAGATGTGCATATGTAAATATTAAAAGATGTGCATATGTAAATATAAAAAGATGTGCATATGTAAATATTAAAAGATGTGCATATGTAAATATTAAAAGGTGTGCATATGTAAATATTAAAAGATGTGCATATGTAAATATTAAAAGATGTGCATATGTAAATATTAAAAGATGTGCATATGTAAATATTAAAAGATGTGCATATGTAAATATTAAAAGATGTGCATATGTAAATATTAAAAGATGTGCATATGTAAATATTAAAAGGTTTGCATATGTAAATATTAAAAGATGTGCATATGTAAATATTAAAAGGTGTGCATATGTAAATATTAAAAGATGTGCACATGTAAATATTAAAAGGTGTGCACATGTAAATATTAAAAGATGTGCATATGTAAATATTAAAAGATGTGCATATGTAAATATTAAAAGATGTGCATATGTAAATATTAAAAGGCGTGCATATGTAAATATTAAAAGATGTGCATATGTAAATATTAAAAGGTGTGCATATTTAAATATTAAAAGGTTTGCATATGTAAATTTTAAAAGGTGTGCATATGTAAATATTAAAAGGTTTGCATATGTAAATATTAAAAGATGTGCATATGTAAATATTAAAAGATGTGCATATGTAAATATTAAAAGGTGTGCATATGTAAATATTAAAAGATGTGCATATGTAAATATTAAAAGATGTGCATATGTAAATATTAAAAGATGTGCATATGTAAATATTAAAAGGTGTGCACATGTAAATATTAAAAGATGTGCATATGTAAATATTAAAAGGTGTGCATATTTAAATATTAAAAGGTGTGCATATGTAAATATTAAAAGGTGTGCATATGTAAATATTAAAAGGTGTGCATATGTAAATATTAAAAGGTGTGCATATGTAAATATTAAAAGGTGTGCATATTTAAATATTAAAAGATGTGCATATGTAAATATTAAAAGGTGTGCATATGTAAATATTAAAAGGTGTGCACATGTAAATATTAAAAGATGTGCATATGTAAATATTAAAAGGTGTGCATATGTAAATATTAAAAGGTGTGCATATGTAAATATTAAAAGATGTGCATATGTAAATATTAAAAGGTGTGCATATTTAAATATTAAAAGGTGTGCATATTTAAATATTAAAAAATGTGCATATGTAAATTTTAAAAGATGTGCATATTTAAATATTAAAAGATGTGCATATGTAAATATTAAAAGATGTGCATATTTAAATATTAAAAGATGTGCATATGTAAATATTAAAAGGTGTGCATATGTAAATATTAAAAGATGTGCATATGTAAATATTAAAAGGTGTGCATATTTAAATATTAAAAGGTGTGCATATTTAAATATTAAAAGATGTGCATATGTAAATATTAAAAGATGTGCATATTTAAATATTAAAAGATGTGCATATGTAAATATTAAAAGGTGTGCATATGTAAATATTAAAAGGTGTGCATATGTAAATATTAAAAGATGTGCATATGTAAATATTAAAAGGTGTGCATATTTAAATATTAAAAGGTGTGCATATGTAAATATGAAAAGATGTGCATATGTAAATATTAAAAGGTGTGCATATGTAAATATCAAAAGATGTGCATATGTAAATATTAAAAGATGTGCATATGTAAATATTAAAAGGTCTGCATATGTAAATATTAAAAGGTGTGCATATGTAAATATTAAAAGGTGTGCACATGTAAATATTAAAAGATGTGCATATGTAAATATTAAAAGGTGTGCATATTTAAATATTAAAAGGTGTGCATATGTAAATATTAAAAGATGTGCATATGTAAATATTAAAAGGTGTGCATATGTAAATATTAAAAGGTGTGCATATGTAAATATTAAAAGGTGTGCACATGTAAATATTAAAAGATGTGCATATGTAAATATTAAAAGGTGTTCATATTTAAATATTAAAAGGTGTGCATATGTAAATATTAAAAGGTGTGCATATGTAAATTTTAAAAGATGTGCATATGTAAATATTAAAAGGTGTGCATATTTAAATATTAAAAGATGTGCATATGTAAATATTAAAAGGTGTGCACATGTAAATATTAAAAGATGTGCATATGTAAATATTAAAAGATGTGCATATGTAAATATTAAAAGGTATGCATATTTAAATATTAAAAGGTGTGCATATTTAAATATTAAAAGATGTGCATATGTAAATATTAAAAGGTTTGCATATGTAAATATTAAAAGATGTGCATATGTAAATATTAAAAGATGTGCATATGTAAATATTAAAAGGTTTGCATATGTAAATATTAAAAGATGTGCATATGTAAATATTAAAAGATGTGCATATGTAAATATTAAAAGATGTGCACATGTAAATATTAAAAGATGTGCATATGTAAATATTAAAAGATGTGCATATGTAAATATTAAAAGGTTTGCATATGTAAATATTAAAAGATGTGCATATGTAAATATTAAAAGATGTGCATATGTAAATATTAAAAGGTGTGCACATGTAAATATTAAAAGATGTGCATATGTAAATTTTAAAAGATGTGCATATGTAAATATTAAAAGGTGTGCATATTTAAATATTAAAAGATGTGCATATGTAAATATTAAAAGGTGTGCATATATAAATATTAAAAGATGTGCATATGTAAATATTAAAAGATGTGCATATGTAAATATTAAAAGGTGTGCATATTTAAATATTAAAAGGTGTGCATATTTAAATATTAAAAGATGTGTATATGTAAATATTAAAAGGTGTGCATATGTAAATATTAAAAGATGTGCATATGTAAATATTAAAAGGTGTGCATATGTAAATATTAAAAGATGTGCATATGTAAATATTAAAAGATGTGCATATGTAAATATTAAAAGATGTGCATATGTAAATATTAAAAGATGTGCATATTTAAATATTAAAAGATGTGCATATGTAAATATTAAAAGGTTTGCATATGTAAATATTAAAAGATGTGCATATGTAAATATTAAAAGGTGTGCATATGTAAATATTAAAAGATGTGCATATGTGAATATTAAAAGATGTGCATATGTAAATATTAAAAGGTTTGCATATGTAAATATTAAAAGGTGTGCATATGTAAATATTAAAAGATGTGCATATGTAAATATTAAAAGGTGTGCATATTTAAATATTAAAAGATGTGCATATGTAAATATTAAAAGGTGTGCATATTTAAATATTAAAAGATGTGCATATGTAAATATTAAAAGGTGTGCATATTTAAATATTAAAAGATGTGCATATGTAAATATTAAAAGGTTTGCATATGTAAATATTAAAAGATGTGCATATGTAAATATTAAAAGATGTGCATATGTAAATATTAAAAGATGTGCATATGTAAATATTAAAAGATGTACATATGTAAATATTAAAAGATGTGCATATGTAAATATTAAAAGATGTGCATATGTAAATATTAAAAGGTTTGTATATGTAAATATTAAAAGATGTGCATATGTAAATATTAAAAGGTTTGCATATGTTAATATTAAAAGATGTGCATATGTAAATATTAAAAGATGTGCATATGTAAATATTAAAAGATGTGCATGTGTAAATATTAAAAGATGTGCATATGTAAATATTAAAAGATGTGCATATGTAAATATTAAAAGATGTGCATATGTAAATATTAAAAGGTGTGCATATGTAAATATTAAAAGATGTGCATATGTAAATATTAAAAGATGTGCATATGTAAATATTAAAAGATGTGCATATGTAAATATTAAAAGGTGTGCATATGTAAATATTAAAAGATGTGCATATGTAAATATTAAAAGATGTGCATATGTAAATATTAAAAGATGTGCATATGTAAATATTAAAAGGTGTGCATATGTAAATATTAAAAGATGTGCATATGTAAATATTAAAAGATGTGCATATGTAAATATTAAAAGATGTGCATATGTAAATATTAAAAGATTTTTATATGTAAATATTAAAAGATGTGCATATGTAAATATTAAAAGATTTTTATATGTAAATATTAAAAGATGTGCATATGTAAATATTAAAAGGTGTGCATATGTAAATATTAAAAGATGTGCATATGTAAATATTAAAAGATGTGCATATGTAAATATTAAAAGGTTTGCATATGTAAATATTAAAAGATGTGCATATGTAAATTTTAAAAGGTTTGCATATGTAAATTTTAAAAGATGTGCATATGTAAATATTAAAAGGTGTGCATATTTTAATATTAAAAGATGTGCATATGTAAATATTAAAAGGTCTGCATATGTAAATATTAAAAGATGTGCATATGTAAATATTAAAAGGTGTGCATATGTAAATATTAAAAGATGTGCATATGTAAATATTAAAAGATGTGCATATTTAAATATTAAAAGATGTGCATATGTAAATAGTAAAAGGTGTGCATGTGTAAATATTAAAAGGTTTGCATATGTAAATATTAAAAGATGTGCATATGTAAATAGTAAAAGGTGTGCATATGTAAATATTAAAAGGTGTGCATATGTAAATATTAAAAGGTGTGCATATGTAAATATTAAAAGGTGCGCATATGTACGATGATGCCTTTCTATATAATAGACTTCCTTAACTAATAAGAAAAGTTAGTAAAGACTGCAGAGGCAAAAAAAATTTTAAACTTTGACCCCAATTTTGACCCCTTAAAATTTATTGTTTTTGACTCCAATCAAATGAAAATGTTTGACCCATGTCCAAGTAACCTACATCTAAAATTTCAAGTGTTTAGACCCAAAATTGTCAGAGGAGTTAGGTAGAGTCTGCAAAGGTCAACCATTTCAACCTTGACCTCTTAGCAGCAAAACTTTCGCCCAAAAACTGATTAAAAAGCTTGCTGCATATATGAGTACCCTTTATGTAAAATTTCAAATGTCAAAACCCAAAATTGGCTTAATAGTTTGATAGAGACTGCAAATGTAAAATCTTTTAAACTTTGACCCCTTGACAGCTAAAATTTCGGCCAAAATCCAATGAAAAAGCTTGCCCTATGTCTAAATACAATCTATGTGAAATTTCAAATGTTTAGACCAAAAATTGGCTGAGTAATTTGGTAGAGACCGCAGAGGTCAATTTTTTTTTTTTTACTTTGACCTCAATTTTGACCCCTTAGCATTTATTGTTTTGGGCTCAAATCAAATTATAAACTTGGCTTAATAGTTTGCTAGAGACCACAAAAGTGAAATCTTTTTTTAACTTTGACCCCTTAGCAGCCAAAATTTCGGCCAAAAACCAATTAAAAAGCTTGTCCCATGTATGAATACACATTATATAAAATTTCCAATGTTTAGACCAAAAGTTGGCTGAGTAATTTGGTAGAGACCACAGAGGTCAATTTTTTTTAAACTTTGACCCCTATTATGACCCCTTAACATTTATTGTTTTGGGCTCAAATCAAATTATAAAGTTAGATCCATGCCCAAGTAACCTATATTTAAAATTTCAAGTGTTTAGACTAAACATTGGCAGAGGAGTTTGGTAGAGTTCTCAAAGGTCAAATCGTTGAACTTTGACTTTTAGCAGCCACATTTCTGGCCGAAAATGGATTACAAAGATTTTTCCAAATCTCAATACCCCCTATGTGAAATCTCGAATCTGTAGACCGAAAATCGATAGAGTTATTTGGTAGGGAAATGTACACAGACAAGCAGACAGACATTTTCACTTTTATATATATATAGATTCTTTCCCTCATATATATATATATATATATATATATATATATATATATATATATATATATATATATATAGTTATGTGATTGATAATTTTAAAATCAAATTAGAATTAAATTAAAAATCCGTTTCATAAGAAGGAACAACAACAAAATCAATAACTTGTATGAGCGTTTCGGAAAACAATATTTTTATTGTGGTGGACATCAAGCTACGGACAATAATTTTTACATATAGTGTTTTTAACAAACAAAGTTTCCTCATCAGCAAAGTATTGGGAAGGGTTTTTAGTATATGTAAAAGACACCATAAATAAACCTAGCATTAAAAGTAAGGCAGATGTATCTGGAAAAAATTAAAATAAAGGTATGGATTTACTTCATAAGAAAATTAATAAAGGTTAAAGATAGAAATAAAATAGAGTAAAATTATAAATCTAAATTTGGTTTAAGTACAATATTACAATAATATATTTCTAATAAAACTCATAGACACATACACATATGTATGATGATTGCAACGTCTTGTCAGACGAGTGCCACTCCCTCAGACATTTAAAATCCATGAGCCCAAATGCCTGAGGGAGTATCTATACAAATATGATGTTACAGAGTCTTAGCTTTGTACGACAGCTAAGTCTCTCTCTCGGTTCAAAATGTTGAGATCCAGCAACAAGCAAGAGCAAGATAGCCAGCAACAAATTAAACTGCAGACCAGCTTAATGCGGGTAATGGTCTTCCGCTTTATGGTTTTTTAAATCAGAGATTTGCTTCTCCTAGAAAGGTTGCCTTCACCACGGCTTACGGGAGCCCTCTCTACCCCAATACACATATACACACACACAAATATACATGGTGCTAGTTGGCCGTTGACCCAGAAAAAGAGTTCATTCGCCCTTTGGAAGGTCTTGTTTTTAATCCTTCAGGGAGACTAGCCGCTCTCCTCACCAAACAAGTCTGGTGGGGGAACCAGTTTAGTCGCCGGTGACCCGACCATGAGGCAGGTAGTACTGGGTTACATGGTACCAGTAGCACATGACATGACCTGACATGATATATATATATATATATATATATATATATATATATATATATATATATAAACAAATGATTTATAAAATATGTTAAAAGACATCTTGAAAAATATATATACATATATACATGCATACACATACATACACATATATATATATACATATATACACGCATACACATACATACACATATGCATACATATATACATAAATACACATACATATATATATATATATATAAATACATACACACACATATATATATATATATAAAAATACACACACACACACACACATATATATATATATATATATATATATATATATATATATATATATATATATATATACAAATATTTACCTTTTAATTTTTCGTCTTTTGAAATCAGGAACTAAGGTCAAAGCACTCATATGGATGTTTGTTATAGTTTTTCAGCTTATGAAATGATAAATTTTCAAAAGGAACGCTAATGGAATATTTTAAATCCGTTAGCATACGTTTGATTAAAAACGCTAAAATTTAAACTCGAAAGAAAGGGGAAGATAATCTTATTTGTATAATTAAATAATGCAAGGGAGATAATTAGTCATATTTCTTTAATCAAAGAATTCAAGGGAGATAATTAGTCTAACTTAATTTATTACGGTATAATAAAACAATATTGTAATCTATTTTTAAATTATTGAATTTAATATCTGATAATTTATTTATTTATTTATTGAAATTAAAATATATCATAGATTAATGTTAAGCATATATTTTAATAATCTATAATAATGGTCGATATATCAGATTAATTAATAATAACAATAATATTTTTGATGAAAAAAAAAATTTATTAATAATCATTTCACGATATCGTTTAATTTTACTAAGTAATTTTTAATGATTTAAGGTGGTTTATATTTATTAAATTTAAACCAACGTGTATGACTGCATGTGAAGATTAGTTCCTCTCTTGAATCTAATAGGGTGGTTGTATTTTTTATATCTTCATATTTCAAAAGTTTTAGGGTCTCTTTTGTACATAGTGCACAGAATTTATCTCCTGGTTTATATGGTTTGCAAGATCCAATTACTTGCCATTTCAACTTGAAAGAAATATTGTTATTCTTGAGTTGCCAAATATGCTTGGATAGAGTAGTTTGGTTTGACAGGGAGTTATTTTTTAAAAGAATATTTGTGCGTTGAAATTCTATGTTTTATTAGGCCAGATGTGGAACCAAAATATATTGCCTCTTGTTTATTGTGATTATTTTCCGGTAGATCTGGTGCTGGATTATTATATGGTGGGTTGGTTTGTAATTGATTGGTAGATTGGTTAAAGTTGGTGTCATTATTTAATCGGGTGGTTGAGTTATGGTTGCTAATAGATTCATATAGATTTGGGGTTTTTGATACTGTGCAGCTATAGATTACATTTTTAATTTTACATGAGCCTTGTAGGGGACATTTATTTTTTCTTCTACAGTTACAGTCTGCTATATTTTGTATAATTGTATTTTGTAGCTGATTAATTTTTTTACTATTAGAACTAATTATTTTTTGATGAAGGTTTGGCATAGTAGAGTAAGACACTTTGATTGTATTCTTATTGAATATTTTATTATATCTATTCTATGGGGGAGGGGGCTTTAAAGTTCCTATCTAATATTTTAAAAAATTCTCTGGCTAAGTTTGTCTCTAGATTTTTGGAATATGGAGGGTTGAACCATAGGGTCTCCTTATGTCTATTCTTACGTTTACGGGTTTTGGTTTGTTTTTATTTGTATTAGTATCTAATATTTGCGTTTGGTTTCATCTTTTTTTGTCTCTTGGTCATTTTTCTTAACTCGTATACGGGAAGACATTGCCATATTATATGTTATTACGCTTTTAATAGGTTTATTTTCAATGCAGTTTATGTTTCTATCATTTTTATTTATGAATTTAATTTGCAAATTGTATCCTGAGTTTTTAAGGGCTTCACTGTAATATTTTTCATTTTTGTTAAATATAGATTTGCTAGAAGACAGTCTAGAAATTCTTAAAGCGATATTGGGATCTATTGATTTTAATATTGATTTAGGGTGGTTTGATTCATTGTGAACATATAGTACAGATTGGTTAGGTTTATGATAGGGTTCAAAGGTAGAATTCTCAAGATTTAAGGTTATGTCTAAGAAATTAACAATTTATATATATATATATATATATATATATATATATATATATATATATATATATATAAAAGTGAAATTGTCTCTGTGTGTGTACATTTCCCTACCAAACTACTCTGCTACAGAATCGAAATTTGACATAAGGTGTATTGAGATTTGGGAAAATCTTTTTAATTGGTTTTTGGCCAGAAATTTTGAGGCTGCTGGCAGTTATCCTTAGATCATTAGAGAGCATGAGTTGTACAGTGGTGCAACACTAATCTCACTCGTTGAAGATTGTGCACCTTTCAGACATGATAGAAGTCTCCTATTATTCTTGAGATTTGTACACAACTGGCCAACTAGTAAACGGTCTGCAACAAATAAAAAAGAAAACCAGTTTTCATCAAATGGAAATGGAATCATGTTGTCTTTTCTAGGTTGACAATTTTATTATTCCACCCTGCATATATATTTATTACACTGTCTCTGTGATCGTTTAGTGTGTATACTGTAACAGTTTGTATAGTGCTCATCAAGTGAATGTTGTGTATGGGCGAGTGTATATACATGCAATAAACAGTTCGCCAAACGCGGACAATAATGTATAAAGACAGTTCTTTTTAGCATCTTTCTGTGGGTGGGGGTACATCAGGCCAAAAGGGAGAACATACTTTCTTCCGTTAGTTGGTCTTGACTAACAGCTTCAATGAAGATTTCTTCCATCAAGAAACAACAATTGACACTTGCGATAGATTTCATGCAACTTTATTTCCTGACGTCCCTCTCCCATCTTGCTATTGAACGCTTCCTTGGTTTCTACATCTTCCTAAAATGCATTCATTCTCCAACTCGACTACTTTCTGACTGATTAACGTGTATATACAAAAATTTATCCTTTTGTCTATTCACCTCTCTGACGTAAGAAGTCAACTTTATTATTATCCCAAATCTTGTTTATCTACATTCTAACCTGGTTTATGTTTTACAATATTAAATTCCCTTATGACTCAAACTAATTGTTTTATCTGAATGTTTCCTATTTAATAATATCTGCATTTCTATACAATAAAAATAATAATAACTGGCGGGATCTGTGGAAATTCCACAAAGGACTGATTCATATGCAATATATTGATGTTGGCATTCTGTAGATGTTCCGCGCTCTGATATTATTGTAGCTATTTTGTTAAAACTTTAAAAGTAATAATCTAAACTAAGATAGTTACTGCTGGTATGCAGGCGGTAGATATCACATCTACGAACATTAACTGAAATTAGCCGACTCCGCCGATTGCTTGATTCCATCTAATTCTGGGTTCTAGCTTTATCGTGAAAAAGTGTATGTGAATGGGTATTTATATATATCTATCTCCTCTTAATGTCTAATATATGTAGAAAAAAGTGTTCATCCTCCGTAGAGACGTGATGTCCCTCAACAAATAAGTTGTTCCGAAATCGTGTTGCGGGAGTTGGCTAATTTCAGTTAATGTTCGTAGATGTGATATCTACCGCCTGCATACCAGCAGTAACTATCTTAGTTGTATAAGACGCGTTACTTGTCACATAGTAGGATGTAGAACAAGATAAAACTATAAATTAAAATCGAGGCATAGGCAATAGATTGTGCTGTAGACCATATGGTTAGGTCGTCATATGTGCAACAACTTGGGTCAGAGCACGTCACTGATGAGATGCAGTACGTCAAAACCTACTTTGGGTCTGGTGTTGTCCGCTATCAATGCAATTGCCTAAATCCATTCTGGGTTCTAGCTTTATCATGAAAAAGTGTATGTGAACGGGTATTTATATATATATATATCTCCTCTTAATATCTAATATATATGCATGTGTGTGTGTGTGTGTGTGTATTTAGTTTCTTTAGCTCTAATTGAAACCGAAACCAAAACTTATGAAGAATTCTTGATAAAATTATTTATCAAAAAATAGATTACTAAGTTGCTATCAGCTAAAATCGAAACCGAAACGAAGACTTATAAAGAATTCGTGATAAAATTATTTATTAAAAACAGATTATTGGAGTGCCATTAGCTATAATCGAAACCGAAACCAAAATTATGAAGAATTCTTTGTACAATTATTTAATACAAGAAATGAAAGTACATAACAATTAAACGATCCGGATGTAAGCGTGACACAAAAAATAACACACACGCTATCGTATTAATACATAGATGATGATGATGATGATGATGATGATGATGATGATGGTGGTGGTGGTGGTGGTGGTGGTGGTGGTGGTGGTGGTGGTGGTGATGATGATGATGATGATGATGATGATGATGATGATGATGATGATGATGATGATGATGATGATAAAAGAAATGAAAGAGAAAATTGGAAAGGAATACCTCAGAAGAAAAAGAAAACTCTTCGAAACTGAACTATACAGTAGAAATCTAATTAAAGGAATAAACACATGGGCAATATCACTAGTAAGATACTCTGAACCGTTTATAGGTCGGACCAAAGAAGAATTAAGTTATCTTGATCAGAAAACCAGGAAACTCATGACTATGCACAATGCACTACAACTAAAGGATGATACTGACGGATTCTATGTGAAAAGGAAAAACAGAGGAAGAGGATTGGTTTGTTTAGAAGACTGTATAAATAACATACACGCAAAAAAAATTAACAAAAAAAATACATAATGCAAAATGCTAAAAGAATAATTACTGCGGCAAGAGACATTGAAGAAAGAAACACAACAGAAAAAGAAGAAAAAAGAAATAAGATGAGGAAAGAAAAATGGGAAGAGAAACAGCTACATGGATGATTCATAAGGATGACAAAAGATGAGACTAATGAAAACACTTGGACATGGCTACAAAAAGGAAACCTATACAGAGAAACTGATTCCCTATTTACAGTAGCACAAAATAATGCAATTAGAATCAACCACATCAAAACAAGGATCGATAAGACACAAGAAAACAGTAAATGCAGACTCTGTAGACAAAGAGACGAAACAATAAACCACATAATAAGCGAATGCAGCAAACTAGCCAAAAAAAAAGAATATAAAAATAGACAAGTGGGGAAGGCAGTACACTGTAAATTATGCAGACAACTGAATCTTGAACATCCAGACAAATGGTACAAGCACAAACCGGCAGCAGAACTTGAAAATGAAAATCACAAAATCCTATGCGACATGGATATACAAATGGATAAACCTATCTAAGCAAGGACACCGGATGTCATACTAATTAACAAAAAGGAAAAGATCTGTTAGATTGTAGATTTTGCTGTGCCAGCAGACCACAAGGTGAAGATCAAGTATATGGAGAAGTAGCGCTAATACACTGAACTGGCCAGAGCACTCAAAGGGATATGGAAGATGAAAAAAGTCAAGATAACACCACTAATAGTAGGAGCGCTAGGAACAATACCGAAAAACTTTGAAAAAAGAATTGGAGAGATTGGAATCAGAGGGATAGCTGATAAGATACAATGTATAATAGAAATGGAAACAGACGGAATATTAAGAAAAACTCTTGAATGTGGAGACTAGTACACATGAGCTACAGGCACAAACTGAACATGCAAAGAATGCTACAAATGTAAAACACAAAAGAGCATCACATGGAATCATGAAAATTGAAACTGTATAATTTGAAGTTAATCTCCTTGCGCCCCTATCTTCCCTTCCATTCTTTTTTTTTTGTGTGTGTCACCAAAAACTGACGCCACACCAAATAAGCAAAGAGGTTCAAAGAGGATGGAAAGACCAAGATTAGAAAGTACTAGCCAGACCTCCACTGAATGAGTGCAAAGAGGACTGGAACCTTGAGGAGGCTTTTTTTCCACTCAAATTCTAATGGTCGCCGCAAATGAGAAATCAATGGTAATCGGCTGTTACAATAATGCAAATTCATCTGAAATTGTTATTGAAAGAGGTGGAGAGTACTGGAAATCTGGGGAGACTTATTGTCACTCAGACTCTAGAGAATGCCACAAGTTGTTCTCAAAGAGAAATCTTTGATGATGGCCTGTGTGACTACTCCTAGTGAGATAATAATAATAATAATAATAATAATAATAATAATAATAATAATAATAATAATAATAATAATAATAATCTTGCTAAGGTGATTTGACGATAACATGAACATTTGAGATTAAAAACCAAAAAAATAAATTACTTTAAACAAAATAATTTATTTTCAGTTTAGATTAGCAAAATATAGCCATGTTTAATGGTTTAATCAAATTGACTACCTGTTGTGTACTAACGTTGTTTTTTTTCTTAACCCTCTTTAAATTAATATTAAGTTTGAGCTCCTGTGTGTGTATGTGTATGTGTTGCAATAATATATGTTCACATGCATGCAGCTAATTTCCATATTGGATCTTGGAGTTTTCTTGTTGATGATGAAGGCCATGGCTCTGCAGGCTTTGGTCTGCATCTCAAGAGAGAAGTTTTGTGATCACTAATAAGTTAGACAGCTGTGTCTTTTTGTGGCTAAAAGGGAAGAATAGTGATGAGCACTCCCTTTTATAAACTCTAGGGTCTATCTCTTCTTGCATGAGAGATTATATTTCAAAAATGCTAATGCTGATGGTAATAGCGTTTGTTGTTGCTTTTACTTGTTGCCATTTGTAATACTTAATTCAATTCAATTTATTTGACAGGAAATAAAACAATTGTGCTTCAATGCCATGTAAGGAATGAGTGGTAGAATTTACAGTGACGAGGACACAGTAGTCCAGCACCAAATTTACCTTAAATCGTGTTCCATTGTTGGGGCATTTATTACTTCACTTAGAAGTCTATTCCAAGGTCTCTAATGCTACAAATACCCTTCTCGTTGACTGATTTTTGGTAGAAAATCGAAAAAGAAAATATCAAAATTAAAAAAAGATTCTTTGTTTGTGAATATATACGTCAGTGACAATTGCTTTGTAAATCTAAATTGTAAAGCAGAGAAGATTCGTTTTTAAATATATCCGTCACTAACGGTTGTTTGGTAAATCTAAATTGTTAAGATAAGGCAAGTTGATTGTATTCAATTTTCTTTTCTTTTTTTTCTTTTTTCATAGAATTGCTGCAGAACATTTCTTAAAATTTGCATTGTTCGAGTGGAATCCGAGACGGTTAAGTTGATACACCTCGTTATCAGTTGTCTATAAAGAATTGTTTTGTTGAAAATGTTGCTTCGAATCAAATATAGAGGAGGGGTTAGTGATAGAATTATAAAAGGAGACAAAAACCTTTTATAAATCAAAATGAAAAAACAAAACAACATCCAAATGAAGAAAAAGTGCTAATTATACTTACGGGGTGATAATTCTTTAATAAAATCGATCTTTCCTTCTGTGTCATCATCTATTTTTCCAGACAAGTTGAACAAAGGTTGAGTCTGACTCCATATTGGTTTACTTCTCTTCACTGGTAATGTGGGAAGAAAATGAGTCACATCTGATTTTTTCTTTGGCCTCTGATTTCGGAACTGCAAATAACAATTTACAAAAACGAATGTATGAATTAAATTCTATAACTATGAAAACTTTCAGAAAAATACGTTCTAAGGGGTTTCTTTTCTTTTTGTTATTTTTATAGTTAGCAGGAGACTGAGGTGAGTTGAGAAGCAAGATGTCTGTTCACATCACGTTAAACTTCTGCAGGTTAGTACAGTTAAAGAAGCAGTAAACAAGGAGGGAATTCCAAAGTCCAACATTCTGGAGGAAGAAACTTTTTAAGTAGAAGATTTTCCAGCATCTGTAGTTGGATTTTGTTGATTGTCGGGTTAGTCGGAAGTCAAGGTCAAGGGGTTAGGGTTAGGGTTAGTCGGAAGTATGTCAAGGTCAAGGGGTTAGGGTTAGGGTTAGTCGGAAGTATGTCAAGGTCAAGGGGTTAGGGTTAGGGTTAGTCGGAAGTATGTCAAGGTCAAGGGGTTAGGGTTAGGGTTAGTCGGAGGTATGTCAAGGTCAAGGGGTTAGGGATAGGGTTAGTCGGAAGTACGTCAAGGTCAAGGGGTTAGGGTTAGGGTAAGTCGGAAGTATGTCAAGGTCAAGGGGTTAGGGTTAGGGTTAGTCAGAAGCATGTCAAGGTCAAGGGGTTAGGGTTAGTCGGAAGTATGTCAATGTCAAGGGGGCACAAGTGCTGTGAATTCAATACATTTCATTAAAGTACATGCAAAACAGACACAGGAATGCAACATTGCAGCGATGGAACAGAGATGGGAGCTTGGTCAATAGTAGAACAATGACAAAAAAAATAGTGATAAATACAAGAGAACAGTGTAAAAGAAATGAACAGTATTCATTGCAATATAAAGTATTATAATAGTAGGGATTAAATGATATGTGTTTCAGATGCTGGCATTGCAGAATAAGCTACTGAATTCTCCCGAATTGAATGTTTTCTAACGTCTTTGAGAATGAAGATCTGTTTGGTAGGCCTGGTTAACGTGAGGGGGGGGGTGCTTACATTTATGTATATTTTTATCTTTTTCTGGATTCATACCAGCTAGCTACAAAAATACCGGTTTTATTGCCTAAAACAACTAAGTAGTTTATGTTTTATTTAAGACTAACAGGATCACCCGGCATTGCCCAGGGCAAAAATGTAACATTACTTCTCTCTCTCTCTCTCTCTCTCTCTCTCTCTCTCTCTCTCTCTCTCTCTCTCTCTCTCTCTCTCTTTTTTCCCTCCATCTTCTCACGCTTTATTCTTTGTCTAACTCATTTCTCTCTCTGAAGATACATACACACAACTCGAGTGGACATAAGGCAAATAATTTTGACTGCCAAATGATAAATCTTTTTCTTTTAATTTTAGTTATTATATATCTGGGGTTACACTGATTAGAAAAATACCAACTTTGTTGTGCATTTTAAGTTTTAGATGGACATACATATAATATATATAATAACTTTTCAAGTATATATAATTGATATAATCCAGTTTTAGCTGGACATACATATAATATACATAATAACTTTTCAAATATATATAATTTATATGATAACTTTTCAAATTTTCAAAAGAATGGGCTTGAGTGTATTTCAAATAGTACCATAATATCTGGTCAATAAGCTGGCATGCTGACAAGCATAAGAGAATCAGCAGTTGGGCTGATGGTCAACGGGCATATGGCATACGATTATAAAAAGTAAAACTATATGATGTTAAAGCAACAAATGAAAATGTACGAGGCATAAAGTGTAATTTTCTTACATATTTCTCATCTGGATATATTTCATATTAAAAATGAATTGAATACATCCTTCTTAATTAAAAGTGAATGCTGGAAGCGATCATAACCTCATTTTGATTTTCAACCTCTACAAAATAGTAATCATCTAACTAAAACGCTCCCTGGGATCAGAGTCGATTATCGCATTTGAAGATGCATTTGTCGTCTACAAAAATTCATATTTTTAGCTTATAATACAGAAATTTGAATTCATAGTTTTTTTCTGTAACACAATCGTTTGAATTAATAGTTTTATTCTGTAATCCATATGTTTAAATTTATAGGTTTATTTTGTCAAACAAACCTTAGAATTTTTGCTGATATTATATAGTACCAGCATTTTAATTCATAGTTTGAGTATGTTGTACTGTCAGTTTAATTCATATTATTTTTTTTTACATGTTCAGCAAGTTGTATAATTGCTTTCTGCAAGTGAAAAATATTTAACTAAGAGAAAAGGAACAAAAAAAAAGGAACAAAAAAAAAGGAACCCAAAATATTGGAAATATATGTGGCTTGGAGTTTGACCACTCCGAATTCGATTTCTTCATTTGAGAAAGTAATGTTTCTTTAAATACAAGATTTCTTACTGTGCTTATAACCCACGTGAGGTTTTCCAAAATTAATGTTCATACCAGTCAGATTTTTATGTCTATAGATTGACAGCTGATTATCTCAAGTAAGATGAAGAAGAGTTATGAATTGTATGAAGAATGAATTGTTGCATAGATACCCATCTTCTAGGATGCAAGACAGGAATACATGGCACCTTGATGCTTAAACACCTACTGTTCAAAAAGAATGGAAAAATGGAAACGTTTAGTGGAAGTGCCTCTCACTTGAATGCAAGCAAACCGAACATCTAATACAGATATTGTAAAGAATCTTAAAGTTTCGAGATTAGTGTTTGGAACACTATCAAACACTTTAATAAAAAAAGAAGACTTCTTGGAAGACCTCAAACGCAATGTCCGCCGAGTTGAGGGAGGTGGCCGATTAAATGTAGACAGTGGTCCTTGTTCCCAGAGCTGTTGATCGCATTGTTGATTAATGGCAATGATGGTGGTGACGGCAGCAGCTTTACTGTTTGGCTGTTGAGAAGATGGCAACAGTGGTGGTGGCTGTGCTGCTGATTGTTAAATGATGGTGTTGGCAGCGACGAAGCTGCTGCTTAACTGTTGAAAAGATGTTAACAATAACGGTGGCACTGCTGCAGTGCTGCTGATTGTTGTGAAGATATTGATGATAACGACCATGCTTGTCGAGGCCTGGACACACACTACTGCTACTGTCGGTACCAGGTTGAATTTCTACTTTGCACAGACGTAGTTTAAAACATGAGAGCCTTCAGCAGTTGGTAGTTGTTTTTTTATCTCAGGTTGTGTCAGTTTTTTGTGTCTTTTCTCACGGTAAAGAATTATCTGTTTAGGAGATATGTTCACTTATCCGTTTCAGATTAATACTGATGAATTTGTGGATATGTTCAAGTGAAAATTATACTCCCACAGTGTCCCTTTATTTAATTATTTATGCCAATATACGTCCTGGGAGACCCTTCAACTATGATGTTCAGACTTCAGACTTTTTGGTATTTTCTTGCTAAAATGAATTGTGAATTATATTGACAGTCTTTAGGGAGTTGAGTTAGTGCTTTTCGGGCACTCCCTAATAAAATGAATAATTCAACACAAGCCATTGAAGCGACAGAGAAAAAGGTAGCAGAACAAATAGCAAAACAAAAAAAAATTAAATAAAAATGTCAATTTATTTAAGTTATTTTTTTGTTTTTACAAAAAAAAAAATGTTCTTAGTTATGTGTAAAAATTTGGGGAATATTTGCGTTTTTTTTTTGTTGCTTTTTTTTTTTAAATAAAACGTTCTTTTTGTAGAAAGGAGAGAAAGAAAAGTTTCTTTTTTAACAGAAATATACAGTTTTACATAGTTTCTTTGGCCAATGTACCCAACGGCCACTACGTCTAGTGGTCACATAACTGTTCTCACGTGGAGCATTTACCTCAGGTGTATGTGTGTACATTGGAGGAATGTGTGGCTCATGTATTAATGTGTCCAGAAAGGCTCTTTTTACCCTATCTATGGAAACTGTCTCTTTTTTACAACTAATGTCAAGGATAAAAGTTTTATCAGTGCGTGAAAGCACATGATAAGGTGTAGGGTGGAGTTAGGGGAGCTTTTACTGTGTCTTTTCTAAGGAACATGCGAGTCCCTGTTGATATGTCCTTCGGGACCAAAGATTTTATGGTCTGTTCCCTAGGGTGCATCGGTGGTAGCTTACTGAGATAGGCTCGTAGTGTGTTGACATACAGAACTGAGTCAGTTGTTGTATCCTCTATCAGGGTCAGCATCTGACCTGGCAATGATAGAGGTGCTCCATAGACTAGTACGGCTGCAGAATATCCCAAGTCCTCTTTGATTTAGGCACGACAGCCAAGAAGGACAACCGGTAAGTACTCGCTCCATCGCTGTTGGTCAGAGTAAGCACGTAATGCTGCTTTCAATTGGCAATGGAAGCGTTCTATCATCCCGTTAGAAGCTGGGTGATAGCTCGTTGTGTAACAGAAATGTGTAAGGAAAAATTCAAGATGGCGTCCGACTCTCTCTTTAACACGGTAAGTTCAGGAAAAGATGTTGCAGCAATTCAATAATCTTTTTACACCGGTTCTGCATGGATTCCAACAACGGTAAAATATCCTCACACGGCACAAGAAGCAACAGCCACACGATTCCCCAGCCAACTCAATCGTCACTCCCCCCACCGTCTTTCCCCTCACTCGCTTTTATCGTCGTTCTAGGCCGGCTAAATTTGCATATTCCGAGAATTTGTGTGACTTTGCGAGACATCATACTTTACAAAAGACGGCGGCCGCCATCTTGGTCTTTCTTTTCTATTTTTGGTCGGTAACGTTGAGATGGTCTCGAGGTAAGTTTTTTTCCCCTCATCCGTCTCTCCCACGTACCCACACAACACGCAAACACGCAGGCGCTTATCTCCTGGATGCACGTTACACGTTGTCTGAATGCGTGTGATCCCTAGGACCCTGGACAGTTCCCGGAATAGGTGGGATTCGAATTGTACACCACGATGATGGTAATGGTGGTGGGAACTCCGTAACGCGATATCCAGCCTGATATAAGGGCTCGCGCTACAGATTCAGCCGAAATGTCATTTAGGGGAATAGCTTCAGGCCACCGTGTGAAACGGTCTATGCAGGTTAGGAGATAAATAAATCCCTGACTGACCGGCCATGGTCCAACCAAGTCTATGTGAACATGGCTAAACTGAGCATCTGGGGTGCTGAATGTTCCAAGGGGTGCACGGATATGCTCGTGTACCTTTGACTTTTGGCAGGATACACAGGAACGTGTCCAGGCAGTGATATCACGCCTCATATTTGGCCAGAAAAATCTAGTTGTAATCAGCTTCACTGTGGCTTTGCATCCGGGGTGTGCCAGGTTGTGTAAAGTGTCAAAAACAACTCTACGATGAGTCTTTGGAACAAATGGTCGAGGTGAATCTGTTGAGGTGTCACAGATGATCTGCGTGTCCGAGGTAGGTATGGGCAGGTATGTGAATTTGCAAGTCGCAAATTGAGGTGACGATGGATCCAACGTGTCCAGACTAGGCTGGTCTAAGGCCATCTGCTGTAAATCGATATCCGATGGTGAGGACAGAGAATTAATGGGAAGGCGAGACAAGGCGTCTGCCGCTGCGTTCTGCTCACCCGAGATATGTCGAATATCGCTGGTAAATTGCGAAACAAAATCCAAGTGGCATGTTTCGTGGGGAGAATATTTGTCCGGCTTAGAACGAAGTGCGTATGTAAGCAGATGGTGATCAGTGTAGATCACAAATTAACGACCCTTGAGTGAATGTTGGAAGTGTAGTTCACTGCGAGGTACGTGTTCATGGCCAAACGTGCTGTAACGTTGTTCTGCCAGTTTTAGTTGTCGTGAAAAGTATGCGAGAGGTTGTAACTGTTGTTAGTGCTGCTGTAGCAACACTGGACCTACAGCTGTGCCTGATGCGTCAACGACCAGTGAAAACTGGGTATCGAGTATAGGATGAGCAAGTAGAGATGTAGTCGCTAGTTTTGTTTTCACTTCATTGAAAGCTTTGAGGTGAACCTCATTAAGTGAGATTTGCTCATTTTTCTTCTTCCTGTTACGTAACAGGTTGGAAAGAGAAGCTAGAAGATCTGCACAGTGTGTGATAAAGCGTCTGTAGTAGTTCAACCGAGGAAGTGCCTTAGTTGGCGAAGTGAAATGGGTAGTTAAAGGTCTTGTAGAGCCTTCACCTATTCCGGTAATGGAGATATACCATCTGGGCTGATAATGTGGCCTAGGAAAACTAGTGACAAAGCACCAAAAATGCATTTACCAGGGTTAATCATCACCTAGTATTGCTGAAACCGTTTTAACAGAAGGCGGAGGTGAGCGACGTGTTCCTCAGCCACAAGAATGTCGTCTATATAGTTATAGACAAAGTCCAAATCACGCACTACTTCGTCCATGAAGCGCTGAAAAGTATTAGTGGCATTACATAAACCAAAAGGCATAGTTAAAAATTCAAATGCTCCGAATGGAGTTGTTACTGTCGTCTTTGGTATATCGGCCGGATTTACTGGGATTTGATGGTAAGCCTTGACCAAATCTAGTTTGGAAAATGTCTTACAACCATGCAATGAGGAAGCAAAATCCTATATATGTGGGATTCGGTAACGATCAGGTACCGTCATGGTATTGAGTCGTTGGTAGTCCCTAGTCGGATGCCAATCTCCATCACGTTTTGGGACCATATGCAAAAGGGAAGCCCATGGACTGGACGAGGGGTGTATTATTCCCAACTGTAGCATATGATTGAATTCAGCCTTCGCTGCTTTAAGTTTATCAGCAGGGAGACGACAAGGGCATGAGAACACAGGAGCACCTGTGGTCTTGATGTGGTGTTTTGCGGTGTGCATGGGTTTGCTCACCACAAAATTTAGGTTTGTTAAATCCGGGTATGAGTATAGCAACTCGTGGTAAGGATCATTTGAAGTGGCAATAAAAAATACCGGGCTGATAGATGAGACATTTGGCATTATGCCAGGGATGGAAAGTTCCGTACTAGCGTCTATCAGTCGGCGTCTGCGTATGTCTACCATTAAATTAAAATGATGCAGGAAGTCTGCACCTAGGATGGGGTAAGGTAAATCCGCTACAGTAAAAACCCATGTAAAGTCTCTCCGTAATTCCAAGTTCAGAGAACATGAAATTTGACCGTATGTGGGAATGGGAAAATGATTTACTGCTTGCAGTGTGATAATCGACACTGGTGGCTTCTCTTTAATGAGTTTCAGTGGCCAGATACTGCAAGCTGCACCCGTATCAACCAAACAACGTGCTTGGGATCGACAGTCCATAACAAAATAGGCACGGTTGTTAGAATTTTGTGGAAAGCTTGCCATGCTCATCTTCCCACTATCTAGTTTCCCTGGTTTGGAAAAGAACAGGGCATTTTGCATTTTCGTGCCTCAGCGCCATAATAACTATGGTAAAAACATAGTCCTGGCATGTTTGAACGGCGACGGTGGTGTGGGGCAGGTGAGCGGCTTTTACAGTGGCGTCGGGGCGAATGTGACCTGCCCATGTTAAGCTTATTCACCTCTCTGGTGAGGCGTTCGATGGCTGTAAGTATAGCAACCGATGTTGCTTCTTGTGTTAAATTTCTATCCGCCGCAGGGCCTGCACGTACTTCAGCCTGTTGCTGAGGGATCGCCATGGTGGTAGGCCCTCTCACAAAATCCATTACTTTATCCGCCAACGCTGTTACTACGTCGATGGAATGCTTCTTTATCATAGGCGCTAGTATTGCCTTTACTTGCGCCGGCAGCCTTGAAAAGAAAAGCTGCTTAATTAGGGTACTGTCAGGGGGGACATCTTCTGCAAGCTCCCTCATTCTGTAGAGCAACTCTGTTGGCCTGTCGTCCCTAAATGCTCGTCATGGACTAACGTTTCAAAACGTTTTTCTGCTAAGACTGACGTCCGGAGCAGTACCTTCCACTTTATGCTGTCATATATAGCGTTAAGAGGGGTGTCAGTTATTAAGTCCTTGACAACAGGAGTCAAAGATGCGGGGGAAGCACTAAATAAAATATGTAATTGTGTTTGGTCCAAAACATTGTTCGCAGCAAAATATGATTCGAGTTGGGCAAACCAAACTTGAACGTCACCGGCAAAAGCAGGCAATGGTGTCATTTTAAGAGGAAAATAGACCAAAAAAAAAAAAAAAAACTATCCAGATGCAAGAAGGACATTATCGAAGGACCACGTTAGGAAAAGAGAACATATTTAGAAAAAATATTTAGACAGAGGCAAAAATAAGAAAAATATTTAGCAGGCTAAAAAGAGAGAAAAAAAATTTTACAAGAAAATAAACTAAAAAAATGATTCAAAAGAGCAGTAGTAAAAAACATGGACAATATGTGTGTGTGGGTGTTTTTTGGTGTGCCTGTGTGTGTAACCTATAACCTGGAGTTAAATGAATTCTTTAAACGGGTACTTATGTTTTGGCCGATACGTGAAAGCAATTTTTTTTTTTTTTTTAATAAAAGTTTTCTCTTTTTGCGGAATTAACTGTCCCTTGAATTACTTATCTCCTGTTCGCTTGTGTGTGCGTTCTGGCGTCGTTTTCCCCAAGAAGAGGGTAAAAAAAACTTTTAGTCACTTTTTATTTTTTTGGTTTTCAAGTCATTTATGACGAACTGCTATCCGCGTCTCTCGCGTTCTTTTTCCTAGGATATCCACCACGCGCGTCAAAAGAGTCTAATTCTTTTTTCGTTTTTTTATTCTTTTTTATACGATGACGAAAAAAAATGTTTCCGCAACGAAATTTTTTTTTTTTATATATATATATATATCCTTCTCAGAGGTGTAAAGTTTGTTCATATAGTATTACTTTTCTTGAGAAATGTATTTCACAGGAATTTCTGTTCACCACCTTTTCCTTGCTTAAACGGGGAAGAAGTCAGGCTCGCCATTCAGTAAACTTGTGTACACGTCGGGTCACCATTTTAGGGAGTTGAGTTAGTGCTTTTCGGGCACTCCCTAATAAAATAAATAATTCAACACAAGCCACTGAATAAACGAGCAAACAACTTTGTAAAACTTAACAAGGAAAAGGTTTATTGAAGCGAGTCAGGGTAAGATGGCAAAAAGATATAACTCGGATAAAACTTGTCTGCCTTTGCCTGGTAGTTATTCCCAAGTGGGAATCGTCGATACCGGTGTAGGCAGAGAGGGAGAGTGAGGAAACAGGTCTGCTCTCTTGGGCGTCTGGCTAGAAAAAAAGGAGTTTTTCTCGTCCGGAATGGAAGCGGTTAGAGTTACTTAGGGGGTAAGGAAGGTCCCTGCGCTATGCTTCTGATTGGTCAGTATGTGCCATATCGCACAGTCAGGGGCACAAGAAAAAGAGTTCTATTTGTTTCTGCTACAAGTCTCATATGTATGTCCAATTAGTTTATGTCGGTGAAAATGAATCGTTTCCAGTGCCATCATTGCTGTCACTATCGCTGTTCCTGTTAATCCTGTATTTTGCAAATACTGCTCTGAAGAGATATGCTTTCGGTATGCACATCTGCATAGACATGTTTTGAACGTGTGTTTTTTTTTTTTTGTTTTTTTGTTTTTTTACATAGGCATCACCACATTATCAAGGCCAAGAGGCCACTCAAGGATAAGGGTTAAAGAGTGTACGGTAGAAATTGGACAATATAGTAATCATTAGTAATGAAAATTTGGTAAATTTGATAACTTATTTACGTTAGACTTGAACACAACCATATTGTAGTCAGCCGGAAAGCAGGAAAACGGAAGACAATTCTACAGGCGTGCAGTTCTAAGAAAGAAGCTTTGTTCATGGAATCTACGTTTAGGTTTAGGCACAGATAAAGAGTGGGGGGAATTATTGATAGTGTTTACAGCTAGACGAGTGTTTCTTGTGAAAGTTTGGCGAGGGGGGACCATAAATTGAAGCTCAGTCGAACACTTTCCATGAAAATAACGATACAGCAGAGACAAACTCGCAACATCTCTTCTGTGAGATAGAGGTTGCAAGGAAGAGAAAAGGACATCTCCTACGAGGCTACGAAGTCTATTTTGAACTCTATCAAGGCAGGCCAAGTCCTTTCTAGCAGCTCCTGCCCAGATGTGGCAACAGTATTCCATCCTTGGACGTACCTGGCTCTTATATAGATAGAGAATTGCATCAGCAGTGAGATATCTACCGGATCGATAGAAAGATCCCACCATTTTTCCAGCGGCCTTGGCAACAGATTTGATGTACGTGTTCCATTTAAGATCAGGAGTAATGGTCAAGCCCAGAAGCTTGTCAAAACTTGAGGCCTCCTGAAGACGAGAGCCATTCATTTCAATTGATGCCAGATGTGGATAAGAATGTTGATGATGTAAAGAGAGAAGCTTGGTTTTAGATGCATTAAAAGTAACCAGCCACTCCTTACCCCATTGTACTACGTGCTCAAGATCAGAGGAGAGAGAATTGGAGAGAACTTGGTCGTTTACTGTCTTAGATGTGCTACCATAAATGGTAGTGTCGTCAGCATAAATGTGTATGCATTTTAGAAAAAATACAAGATTTAATAAGAATTTTTCACCATCCTTCTTTAGAAAGAAAAACAAAATTAATATTTTCGTTTCTAAAATTTCTTGCTTCCTGAGTTCGTAAAGAATAAACAAGTTAATTTTCATCATTTCATCTTGAGATTCAAAATATGTTGAATGAGTTAAATTTTGTCTTGCAATTCACATGATGTTGATGTGCAGGAGAGTCATTCACTTATGATTGGTTGCAAGATCTGATGTTAGGAATAATATACTACTGCTGATGAAGAAAGATGAAAAGATGACTAACAAATATTTAAGTTGTATATAAAATAGCAGGTTTTATTTGACTAATTCAAGTGACCTTATTCAGTTACTGGCATCACAGGAACATTAACATGGAGTGCTTAGTCGAGTTGCTTCTCCAACATTGATGGCTGAAGTGTGATATTTCACTAAAGTAAAAAAAAATCTTAATAGGGACAGCCACTTCTCCAATAATGCTGGTTGAATGTGGACTTTGCACAGAGAGAGTATAACAGCTTGTCAAATTGAAATACAAAATTGTCCTGAAAAGATGGAAGATAAGATTATTGTTTGCAGAGTTTGTACTGAAAAGAACAAGTAGATCACAAGAAACGCAGTTAGTGGGTTTGCTTCAAAATTAGAATGACGGACAGAATGTATTAGTAGAGTTGAATGATGTCTAGGCTGGTCGAGTCAATGGCAGGGCAATTAAGTTAGTTGACATTAGCAGGATCAGAAATGAACAGTGTAACTAAAACATCAGTAAGAGTTGCTGACCAAGTCAATTATTGGAATTATTGGAAAATTTGGCTCAGTGAAGTTTACTCAAATTGTAACAAGCGTTCTGTCACTAGACAACAAATAAATCAGTTATATAAAATGGTTCCAGAGCATCAGATACAAACCAATATCAAAAGTGTGAGGACAAAGAACTTAGACAAGATCACTTTGAATTATTTATTTGCAAATAAAAAATCAATTTCACCTACAAATTAGACACAAGGCCATCGAAAGTGTGAGAGAAAACAATTTGTCCTGTCTTTCCTGTTCTTAACGAGATGTATCCTAACTCCTTTCTCCAAGCACTGTTCTTTTCATTCTTTCACCATTTGTTTGTCATTTGCATTTCAGCAGTTATCACAATTACTCTATGGAATACCATACTTAAAATATTCTCAATGGTTTTAAGTAAATTTGATTTACAATCTCTCTCTCTCTCTCTCTCTCTATATATATATATATATATGTATATATATATATATATATATATATATATATATATATATATATATATATATATGAGCAAACAGTTAATAAAATATGTTAAAAACGCTTTGAAATGAGTTAAAAACATATTTAATCTGAAAAGGAAACTAAATAAATGGATAGTCCTTAATCCGCGGAGTTTCAAAGAAATACTTTCCTTCTCATCAGAGGGTAGGAATTAGCAAAATGCGGGATCAGATTTTGCATGCAGAAGTATTTGATGAAACAAAAAGTAAGTCAAAGATCTTACTTGAAAACAAAAAAAGTGAAGCAGAGGGAATATGGTAAAGAAAAAGGTGATTACACATGAATGGATAGTCTGTTGGAAGATAAAAAATCCAGTGACGGTAAAATCCAAATGTAAAACTTCAAGAAAGTTAAAAGAATTTCCATTTGTACAAGTAAAATCCAAGGAAATCCCATAATTGGAAGAAGATGGTCCATAATAATCCAAAGGCAGAAATCCATGGAATAATTCACAAAAATGTGTACAAGGAAAAAAAGAAAAGATTCCAATAATATTAATAAAAGAAAAATAAGATGTGCTTTTCACTCTACTTCCGAGACATAAATATAAATAAGAAAGATCTGGGAAGAGAAAGAAGAGAAAAAAAAGAAAAAAAAATGATGATAAAGTTAAATATAAAATAAAGGGAAACAAAAGTCAAAATGACCCAGATAGGAAATGTTAAAGGCGCGAAAAAATATATAGGGCAAAATAATATAGGTCAACTGAAATGTACAGGTCATCACTTAAAAAATGTCAGCAAGAGTTGTTAAACGATACCAAAAGGAAAATAAAAATAAATAAATAAATAAATAAATAATAAATATATAGAAAATAAAGAATAAATAAATAAATAAATAAAATATAATAAAAAATAAAATATAAAATATAAAATAAAATAAAATAAGAATAAAAATAAAAATAAAAATAAAAATTATTTAAGGGGAGAGGATGGCCGGTATCTGCAAATTCAGGAAAAAAAAAAGTAAGTAAATGCATATAGTAAAATGAAAGTGTGGGTAGATTGATATATTAGATAGATAGGAAAGTTTAAAAAATAAAACAGAAAATGCAGATAAAAAACCGGCCATGCAAAGAAGAGATAAAGCATTAAAATAAAGGATTATTAAATTATAAAGTATTAAGAAGGATGTTGAAAAACGATAAAGTTGAAGAAAAATCTTTATATCTATATAAAGGGTAAAAGTAATAACTATGTAATTTCAAAATTGCCATAATTAAATTTGAACTTATGTTTACAGAAAGAGATAAGTTCATTTTTAGAATTTATCATATTGTTACTTTGAGGGGAAGTAATTATAGTTATATTCGGTTGTGCAGAGGCGACATGATTTAGAGCCTGGAGTATAAGACTTAACTTTATATATATATATATATATATATATATATATATATATATATATATATATATATATATATATATATATATTTCAGAGGAAACATAATTTAATTCAAATACCAAAAAACAAGAAATGGGCAGGTGAAATTAATAAAATTTTCCTTAAGGCCTTATCGTCTGACCCTCTAAGAGGAAACGTCAGAATGATAAATTAAAAGCTAAGAAAACGTTTTCTTAGTTTTTAATTTATCATTCTGACGTTTCCTCTTAGAGGGTCAGACGATAAGGCCTTAAGGAAAATTTTATTAATTTCACCTGCCCATTTCTAGTTTTTTGGTCTACACTGAATATTCCGTGTTTCGTCCACTCTAGGACTTTTCAGGCTTATTCATAAGCCTGAAGAGTCCTAGAGTGGATGAAACGCAGAATATTCAGTGTAGCTTAATCACCATATATATTTTATAACTTACTAACTAGCTCTACCTATGTATTGAGCACTTTTTAAGTAAATACTTAAAGTTTACGCATAAATTTATACTTTTGTATATTAATTTTATGTGAGTAAATGAAGTAGTTACGATGTCAAAACATCGTTAAACTCATGACTCACGCAGCAGCCGCCAATAGCGTAGGGGCTAGGAGCCTTGACTGTTGTAAAAACGGTCGGGTTTCAATCCTGGCTTGAGGTAGTTGCCTGTCTAGCCGCACTGATGAGCTGTGAAACAGCGAAACAGTACTGTATGTGGCGGGGTTCGAATCGTTCGACTGGTAGTAATCGTGACACCCTGCACTGAAGAATCCCGAAAGGATGAAACACTAGTGTCTGTAGGTATTTAATTATTATAGTAAAAAAAAAAATAATTATGACAGCCCCTTTAAGAAATACGTTTCTTATCGTTGAGCACTTTCTGTTGAATTAAAAAGTCGGTCAATTTAGCTCTTATGCGTAGATCATCGTATAACGATTTGATCACTGTCTGTCTGACGTAATGAACATTTAAATTTAAATGTTTAAAAATTCAACGCTATTTCACATGATTAATGGTAGCCGAATGGATACGGCCTCCGCTAATCGAGCCAGAGATGTCTCGTGTCGCGGGGTTCGAATCGTTCGACTGGTAGTAATCGTGACACCCTGCACTGAAGAATCCCGAAAGGATGAAACACTAGTGTCTGTAGGTATTTAATTATTATAGTAAAAAAAAAAAAAATAATAATTATGACAGCCCCTTTAAGAAATACGTTTCTTATCGTTGAGCACTTTCTGTTGAATTAAAAAGTCGGTCAATTTAGCTCTTATGCGTAGATCATCGTATAACGATTTGATCACTGTCTGTCTGACGTAATGAACATTTAAATTTAAATGTTTAAAAATTCAACGCTATTTCACATGATTAATGGTAGCCGAATGGATACGGCCTCCGCTAATCGAGCCAGAGATGTCTCGTGTCGCGGGGTTCGAATCGTTCGACTGGTAGTAATCGTGACACCCTGCACTGAAGAATCCCGAAAGGATGAAACACTAGTGTCTGTAGGTATTTAATTATTATAGTAAAAAAAATAATTATATATATATATATATATATATATATATATATATATGAAACATATTGCTCAATAAGTTCCAGACCTAACTAATGCCTTAACAACTTTTAGGCAAAATTGAAAGTTTTAAAAGACTGGAAATTTACTTTTTATTTCTTTCATATAATTGACCATAATAGGATAAGTCCCAGACCTAACTAATAAAAACTTTTAGGTAAAATTAAACCCATCAACATAGTCTCCTTCTAGAGTGGTACACTGATCCTAATGTTTTTCTAACGATTCAATGCCTTTTTGTAGAACAACTTGTTTTTGATTTCAAAACAAAATATCCCTCACTTTCTGATATCACTTCTTCATTGGAGCCAAATCTCTTTTTCTAGGGGATTCTTTAGAGGCCTGCAAACAGCGAGTAATTGCTTAGGGCCAAGTCTGGAGAATAGGTTGGGTGTAGAAACAACTCAAGTACAATTCATGTAGTTCTGCCATTGTTGTGATCAACTTGTGGCACAATTCATTGTCTTCATGAAAGAGCAATTTTTCTTCTATATAGTTGTGGCCGTTTTTTGGCAATTTCTACATTTATATACACTATGATGCTATATAATATTTGCTATAAGTTATTCCTTTCTCAACGTAATTCATGAAAAAAATACTTTACACGTCTAAAAATACAGAAGCCAAAACCTTGTCTGCTGATGTTTGCATCTTTAGTCACATTGGATGGCTTTCACCAACTCAGCTGATTGCTAATTTGACTCTGGAGGTAAATGCTGAATAACTTAAATTTAATTAACGCATAAATGTATAAATCATTTTCAAATTTGGATATTTTAAAATGACCTTTTCAATTCCAACAGTCACAAAAGAAAAGACAGGAAAATGAAAAAATTGTAAATCGATCAGTGGGATTTGTAGATGAGTGTTGCCCAGGAAAATTAAATGGTAATTTATAAATAAAAATGAACATCTAAATGCTTATTGTTGGGATCAGACAAATTCATAATGCAAAGGGGAGTAACTCTTTGCTTCTTTTCTTCTTTTGACCGTAGTCCTAAAACTTTAATTTCTCGCGATTTCTCACAAGATCAACGGCCGGAAGTGGAGAGTGGAGAGAAAACAGAGTGACTTTAAAAATGGCGAGATGAACATCATTTCCCATTCATTCATTTATCATATTTGGACTTCTAACTTTCATCTATTATGTTTTGAATTGTAGACACTGAGGACCAATTTAAATGTCTAATTTTTACAGTCACCAAACGATTTAGAAATATGTTCCCGACTGCTAGTAAAGTTTGAAACAGATAAAAACGTAACCATTCAGGACCTGACAACTGAGTGTAACAGGTTGAACTTAAAAAAGGACAATGTTAGTCCAGCAGCAACATACACTATCTTCACTAACGTCACACATCAACTCAAATAATAGGCCCAAAGTTTGGAATAAAAACCACCGTCTGCATGCTGGTCTTGCGTTGAATTGCACTATGCTCGTTTTTGTCCCTTCAGAAAACACAAGTGCCAAGTGTGTCATAAACGTGGCCACAAAGGAAATTTTTGTCATCCCCCTAAGGCAAAATCCCCTACTCAGCAAAATTACAAAAAGAAAAACCAGCAGAGGAAATCAAATGCAGTGTCTGCCTCATTTAAGATCGATTACAAATCTCGCAGAAAATACATAAGTGTCGGATTAAATAAGTGTCCAGTTTGTTTCCAATTCGGCACAGCATCAGACATTACTCTAATCTTGCGCAAAACATGGACGAAAATCGGAAAATCGGACCTATTACAAACCAATCATGTTGCTAAGAGTGCGTCTGGGGATGATATCCAACTGACTGGGGAACTGAATTGCTCTGTTTCCTTCCAAGACAGAGTATTCACCGGAATCTGTTATGTAACAGACACTGATCTAAACCTGATCGGTTTGGACTGGATCGAAGAACTCAATCTCTTTACGGTCCCATTGGAATCTGTCTTCAACACATTTTCCCTTAAGTCAGTTCAAGACACTGAAAAGCATTTTACTCAGATGCTTAATCTAAGTTCAGTAATGTTTTTCAAGAGGATTTGGGAGGTTGCACAAAAATGAAAGCCACTCTCAAGTTGAAAGCAGATAGCAAACCGATATTTAGACCCAAACGCCCTGTCTTTTATACAGCTCTCAACATAGTTGAAAAGGAATTGGATCGACTCAGAGAAGCTGGAGTAATAGAACCAACAAACTATTGTTGTGGTCCGAAAAGCAAACGGCAAAATTCGCATCTGTGCTGAATATTCCACGGGACTAAATATGCACTAAGTACATGCCAATATCCCTGAAGACCTTTTTGCCAAATTAAATTGTGGAACCTGTTTTACAAAAATTGATCTTTCTGATGCATTCCTACAAATCGAAGTTGATGAGGACTCCAAGGAGCTCCTTACAATCAACACTCACAAGAGATTATTCTGATACAACCGTCTTCCTTTCGGGGTTAAAACTGCCCCATCTATATCCCAGCAGACCATGGATGTGATGCTGACAGGCATAATGGGAGCCACAGCATTTATTGATGACATCATCATCTCTGGTACATCCCAGGATGAACTCCTACAACGTCTGATCGCTCTACTTGATAGGTTCTAACAGTATGGTTTCCATGTACAAGCTGAAAAATGTCAATTCTACTGAACGTCAATAAAATATCTGGGTTTCATCTTAGACAAAACAGGTTGACGACCCAACCCAGAGAACATATTAGCCATCAAAAACATGCCAGCTCCAACAGATGTCAAAGCTCTACATTCTTTCCTTGTGTTGGTAAGCCATTACAGCTCATTTTTACCAGACTTACACCGCATCCGAACTCCTCTCAATAACCTCCTGAAAAAAGGGATTGCATGGAACTGGTCACTAGAATGCAAAGCTGTTTTTGCCAAAATCAAAGTTTTATTCTCTTCAGAACTTCTCTTGGCCCATTTTAATCCATCTTAGGACATTATTGTGGTTTCCCATGCTTCTGACTATGGTGTTGGAGCCGTGATCTCTCACATTTTTCCTGACAGCAGTCAGAAAGCTATCACTCATGCATCTAGGTCATTGACACCTGCAGAAAGGAACTACAGTCAAATCGAGAAAGAAACCTTGGTGATAATATATGCTGTAAAGAAGTTCCATAAAATGATCTACGGACGTCACTTTACTTTGGTTACAGGCCATAAACCTTTGGTGAGCATTTTTGGATCCAAGACAGGTATCCTAGTGTATACTGCCAATCGACTTCAACGATGGGCTACCACATTATTGGACTACAATTTCACGATAAACTACCTTTTAACCAATTCTATTGGACATGCAGATGCCCTGTCGAGATGAAGACTAATTAATACACACTAGAGGCTACCTGAAGACTCTGTTGTTGCAGCAACATCCCTGGAGCCAGAAATCTCTTCAACACTCACAGCTATGATAAGGGAACTACCGGTTACTTCTGACAGGATTAAAGAAGCTACAGCTTCTGACACTCTACTACAAGAAGTCATCCACTACCACCATACCAAGTAGCCAGCAGTACCCCTCAAACAAACAGTTACTACCATTCTTTCAACGGAAATCTTCCTTATCAGAGGTTGATGGTATACTTCTCCTTGCCGAACGGGTCATAATTCCTTCATCATTGCAAAACAGAATTCTAAAACAATTCCATTTCGGACATCAAAGCATCAGTCGTATGAAAGCATTAGCACGTGGATACGTTTATTGGCCAAAAATGAATAAGAAGCTGGAAGACTTTGCACGCACTTGCTCTAAATGTAAGCTAGCAGCTAAACCTCCTCGAAAATATACACTTTCTTCATGGCCTATTCCAGATTCCCCCTGGTCGTGCCTTCACATAGATTTTGCAGGGCCCACAAATGGACAATCTTTTCTTGTTGTTGTAGATGCCTACAGCAAATGCCCCGAGATATTCCAAATGAACCACATTACTTCTGAGGAAACAATTTCCAAACTTCAGAAAATTTTCAGCAGATTTGGCATTCCTGAGACTTTGGTCTCTGACAATGGCACCACTTTTAGCTCAGTCAAGTTTTCGGCTTTCTGCCAACAAAACAGTATCAACCACATTCGCACACCACCATTTCCCCCACAGTTGAACGGTCGTTGAATGTCTTGTTGACACTTTTAAAAGAGTCCTTCAGTTACATATTTGAAACATTTTTGGTGTCAAATTTATGGATTAACTTGTATTTTACTTAAATGCTGTTTTTGTTGCCTATTTAAACGTTTCTGCCACCAAGGCTCTTTCTTTACTTCTTTTTTTCATTTTTCTATTCCAAGTAGCTTTGACACAGTATTGATAGCAGCTTTAATAACTTTAATACACTGGTCTAAATTATTTGCCTATAAAAATTGTGGAGAAAGAAGTGGCTTACCGTTAAAGCGGCTGTGCGTTTGTGCATGCAAAGCACAAATTGAGAATCAAGATGGCGCCCGCATGCGTTTATGTGGAAAAAAGTCTTGTGGAATCTCGGGGAATCTCGGAGAATCTCGTACCCTGATTCCATAAATAACGAGGAAAGGAAAGCGGGAGCACAGACGATTTTTAGTCACTAAAGCAAACAGACGTGTGTAAAAGAAGAGGTAGAAGAAAAGAGTGTGGTGAACGAAACAAACAATGACTCAGTTGAAAGTAGAGTTGTAACGAACACAAGCTATTCCGGCATGACGTCAGGATTTGACCCCAAGCTAATTCCCCTGTTTGATGGCAGTAGCACTGATCACTCAGTGCAGGAATAGGTGGAAAAAGCAGAATTAATGTGTCAGCTCAGTGGGGTGAAGCGTATGGAATGCGTGGTCCCAATGCGCCTCACTGGGGGAGCATATGCAGTATACCAGCAGTTGGCTGATGAGAAGAAAACAGATTTTGCCTGCATCAAGCGCGCCCTTTTTACAGCATTTGCGTTAGATCCAGTTACTGCATGGAAGGAATTCATGGCCTGAAAATTACATCCCGGGGAAACGGTGGATGTGTATCTGGCTGAGCTAAAAAAGCTATTGGTCCTTTTTGGAGGGATGTCAGACAAAGGCTTGGTGTGCGCCTTTGTTGCAGGATTACCTAAGAGTGTGGAAGATCTGCTCCGTGCCTCATCCCAAGTGGACGAGATGGACATATCGGAAGTATTGGCGCGGGCACGAGCAATACTAAAGAAAAGCCCTAACACTATAGACCAAGCGGCAGCTGTATAACCATCACAGGTTGGATTGCAGGACCTGGGCGCAGCTACAACCTGCTATAAGTGTGGAGGACCCAACCATTTGGCCCGTGATTGTCTTTCGTCACGTAAATCAACTTGGAAACTTGACGGGCCGCAGTGCTACAAGTGCAAAAAACACGGACACCTGGTCTGCACCTGTCCGGGAAACGGGCAAGGGGAAGAAGCTACAGCGCCAGTCTTCTCCCCAGATCGTCATTGAGCAGGACGCTACCCACTGTAAGCATACACATTAATGGAAGCGAGCGCCTCCCGCTTGTGGACACTGGGTGCACCCAGACTCTCGTAAGCAAGATATGCTGTGCCACTTGGAAAGCAGAGAGAATTCCGGTACTAACTGTTCACTAGCCTCTTGTGGGGTGAGCATTATCCGCGCAAGCATCAATGATGGGCCTGCAGTAGCCATGCGAGCCCTGGTTGTGGAGGGAGAGCTTCTCGGGTACGACCTACTCCTGGGTATGGACTTGATTACACAACTGGGTGGAATTACTGTGGACAGAACCGGCAAGGTACAGTTCTCCCGATGTGAGGAACATGTTTGTGCTGCCATAACTCTCGACGAGCCTGACTTTCATGCAGAGTATGATAGAAACACCAATGCATGGACGGCATCTTGGAAGTGGTCAAACGATCAGCCACCAATATCCTTGCGGAACCGGTTATCGGAATATCCCCCACCCATGTGGCTAAGGGAACAGTATGAAGAAGAACTGCAAATGTGGATCGACAATGGCTGGCTTCTTCCATACCCAGAGGATGAGCTTGCCCCCCCCCGCGAAGGCTGATTCCCTGGATGGCTGTCGTACAAGAGACCAAGCAAAAGGTCCGCCCCGTCCTAGACTACCGTGAGCTCAATGAGCATCTCGACCCATATGCGGCAAGGGCTGATGTGTGTGCACTCAAATTAAGGGAGTGGTGACAGCAGGGATCGAACGTGGCAACTCTGGACCTACGCAGGGCCTATCTGCAAATACGCATTGAGAAGAAATTGTGGCCATTTCAGACTGTGGAAATTGGAGGAACCCAATATTGTCTAACCAGGCTAGGGTTCGGTCTAAATGTGGCACCAGGCATTATGACAGCAATCATGCATGCTATCCGGCAGCAAGATGAGGCAGTGAAACAGGCAACATCCTCATACATCGATGATATATTCATCAATGAGAGCCTCATGTCAGCGCAATCAGTTAGAATCCACTTTGAGAGCTTTGGACTGACATGTAAGGAACCAGAGCATCTGTGCAATGGAGCAAAAGTTCTCGGCCTGCACGTGCGAAATAGCAAGGAGGGACTTTGCTGGAGAAGAGGAAGTTGCGTCCCCAAGGTCCCATCAAACATCACTCGACGAACAGTGTTTTCGCTTTGTGGAAAGATGGTAGGCCATTTCCCTGTGTGCGGTTGGCTCAGGGTGGCGGTGGCAGCCATAAAAAGATGTGCAACAGCCGAGTCGTCAGGATGGGATGATGCAGTACACGATGTCACCCTAAGGAGCATGCTGACAGAGACTGTGTCCAGGGTGGCCAGTGATGACCCCGTTCAGGGAAAGTGGTGCGTCAGCGGGAATGAGTTCACGGTCTGGGTGGATGCTAGTTCACTGGCCCTTGGAGTTGCCCTGGCAGTTAATGATTCCATTATTGAAGATGCCTGTTGGCTTCGGCCAGAGAATAATTCAAGGCACGTAAACCTGGCCGAACTTGATGCCACATTGAAGGGCGTTAACTTGGCGCTTCAATGGCAAGCCAAGGTTCTACATATCATGACTGACTCGGCATGCACTCATCGGTGGATAACCGATGCATTAAGTGGAAGAGCATGGCTGACGACATGAGCATCGAGTGAGATGTTATTTCGAAGACGGTTTGCCACCTTGGTCGACACCATCACAGAGTACGACCTGACTGTGGACGTGGTGTTGATCAGGTTTGCGCTCAACAGAGCAGATGCTCTGACAAGAGTCTCTCAACGATGGCTTCTGGCTGGTGCTCGGAGAGATTCTGATAATCTGCAAAACACACGTGCAGCAGTTGTGTGTAATGTGGATGCAGCGCGCATCATGGACATTCATCGACAGTGTGGACATCCTGGCATCAAGCGGACACTGTACTTTGTCAAGATGATTGATCCAGGAGTAGAAAAAAAAGATATCCGAAGAGTGGTGGAAAGTTGCGAGGCCTGCCAATCCATCAACCCAGCTCCAGCACGATGGAAGAAAGGGGAGTTCGGAGTGAGTGGTAAGTGGCAGAGAGTGGGCATGGACATCACACACTACGGTGGCAACCACTTCCTTACCCTCATCGATTGTGGGCTTACACGTTTCGCAGTCTGGAGACTCCTCGGGCGCCAGGACTCTTGCAACATTATTCGCCAGCTGTCATCCATGTTCTGTGAAAGAGGTGCGCCCAATGAAGTGCTGACGGACAACGACCCAGCCTTTTGCAGCCATCAGATGAGTCAGTTCTTACAAGAATGGGGTGTGCGGCTGCGGCTTAGATGCGCTTATGTGCCTTCTGGCAATGGTATAGCTGAGAGAAGCCATCGCAGCATCAAAACAATTGCAGCCAGGAAGCAGTGCACCATCGCAGAAGCTGTGTACTGGTATAATCTCATGCCAAAGGATGGCGTCTCTCCAGGAACGACGCCTGTAAACGCAATCTATCAGTACCGTGTCCGATAAAAAGGAATCCACCCCGATACAACTGTGGCCACTGAGATAGAACGGAATCGATATGCCAAAGGGGATGCTGTCTGGGTGATGCCGCCAGGAAACTGATGTACTGACAAGTATAAACGGGGCACAGTGACCGATTTGGTGAGTCAGCAGTGTGTCCAGGTTGATAGCGTATCCCGTCACCTTAGGGACCTACGGCCGGCGACGCATGTACCACCTCCAGTGGACGATGAGAGTGACTCTGACTCTGAGACGAGTGGGCCATCGCTTTGGTTTGCACCATCCCTATCAAGCAGTGACTCTGATATCAGTAGCCTCCACGGAGATGAAGCCTTCCCCGACCATCAGGCGGTGGATGAGAGCGCACGCGAAGACGAGAGCAGCACTGTCTCCCTTCGCAGAAGCACCCGACGGCGGCGATTGCCACCTCCCTGCCATCTCTGTGATCATGAGATCAGGGGGGAGTGTGGAGAAAGAAGTGGCTTACCATTAAAGCGGCTGCGCGTTTGTGCATGCAAAGCACAAATTGAGAATCAAGATGGCGCCGGCATGCGTTTATGTGGAAAAAAGTCTCGGGGAATCTCGGGGAATCTCGGAGAATCTCGTACCCTGATTCCATAAATAATGGGGAAAGGAAAGCGGGAGCACAGACGATTTTTAGTCACTAAAGCAAACGGACGTGTGTAAAAGAAGAGGTAGAAGAAAAGAGTGTGGTGAACGAAACAAACAATGACTCGGTTAAAAGTAGAGTTGTAACGAACGCAAAAATTGCAAGACTTCATTCACTTTGGTAGTGACAAATTTAAATCTTTTTCTATTGACAAATGGAAGGTTTAGCATCTGTTCCAAATTGTCTGCTCTTAGCGTTTATTCTAAAATATGAAAATATCAACATCTTCTTATCCCATATTCAATCATACGCTTAACGGTTGATTTGGTGGAAAGAGTCTGATTGTCATGTTAGAATATTTTCGCTTACAGATTTAGTCATTTCTTCTACCCCTGACACTTCATCAACTCTATCAAATTTATTGATGCCCACACTCATTATTATTCTTTTTTAATTTTTATTTATGTTTTATTTTTGTTTTAATGTTTCGGTTTTTACTCTATAAAGGTGAATATTATCTATGACATTTAAATATTCATTTAAATATCATAAATTCCTTTATAATAAAAAATAAATAAAATGCAACACTCAAGAACAATACCAACAAATAGCAATCAACTCGAACACTGCATTTATATATGTTAAAAAATAGTTTTATTTAACAAACTAGTTTTTATTATTAATGGTGTGCATTATTAACTCTCTTTTGCCTGGTAATCCATTACAAAATTAAGAAGGTTGATGTTCATCAATATGGAATAAAAATCAATTATATTTTTTATTAAAAAAAATCTGTTTTGATGAAGGCAACTAAATCCATTGTTATATTTCCGTTAAAGTAAAAGTTTCTATGACATGTGATTTTGCACACGTTCCTTTTCCTTTTTAAAAGGGCTGTGTTTTTTTTTCCTTCAACATTTCGTTACTAACAGTTCTTGCATTTACTTCTGCTACCTGCTATTTGCTCTTACGTTTACTATTTGCTCTTACGTTTATTATTGGCTGTGAAATTAGTTCGGTAAAGCCTAGTAAAGAGGTTTTGCTCTGCCTTCCATTCTATGATAAAACACCACAATTTACCAAACTAATTTTTTATTTTCCTCATGGAGAAGATAATTCGCCTGGATAAATTTGATGTTTCCTCGGCAGACCCTCAGGCCAACAAGCTTTAGAAATTATGGTTCCGCAACTTTAATTACTACTTATCAACTATTGCTTCGTTAAACCCTGATAAGCTAGAAGTTCTCTATTTAAACATCGGTCCCTCTGTTGCTGATGTTATCGAAGGTTGCTCTGGTTTTGAACATGCCGTGGAATTATTGAAAGGCGTTTACGACAAGTCTCCAAGCGTTATTCACGCTAGACATCTGCTTTCCATACGTTTGCAACAAGAAAGCGAGTCTGTCGACCAATACCTTCAGGCCTTGAATCGACTTGCCGCTGACTGTTGTTTTAAAGACGTAACGGGCACCATTTACAGGGATGAATCTGTCCGTGATGCATTCATTCGTGGTCTCCGGTCCTCATTGATACGTGCTAGGCTCCTTGAAACAGACACTAACTCTCACAGAAGCTACTTAATGTGCTAGAACTTTAGAACAAGCTCACTTTCGTGCAGAATCGTATGCCTCTCAGATTGGGGTAGTCGCTGTTACTTCTACTACGGGAACTAAAAATGTGCTGGCCGATTTTGCCGAGGAGGCCACTTATATTTCTAAAAATTCTGTTCCAACTGATTCTCGAATAGAATTTGACTCTGTATAGTTCTCTGCTGTCCTTCCTGTTCGCGGCAAGTGTTACAACTGTGGAGGGCAACGTTACCTTAAGGATGACTGCCACCTTTTCCCTGCCCGCGATAAGGTATGTCGAAGCTGTGGTAAACTCAGGCATTTTTCTAAAGTTTGCCGTTCTACAATAACGACACCTTCACGTTCTTCTTCTGCTATCATAGGGGCCTGCGCTAAAGGTGGTGATAGTTGCCCTCCTATCACCGAAACTGTGGAATTAAAAGAAAAAAGGTTAACTGCCCTTACAGACACCGGGAGTTCTGATAACTTTATCAGTGCCCGCATTGTCAAAACAATGAGACTGCCCACTTTAAAACGCAATTCCGTAATTTCTATGGCATTATCTGCCGTTTCCCTTAAACTGTCTGAATATTGCACTGAGAACATTTTCTTCAATGGTTGCGAATATAAAGAGATTAACCTTACTGTACTTCCTGACTCCTGTATGGACATTATACTCGGGATGCCGTTTTTGAAACTACACCAGGGCGTTACTATTTCTTTTGGTGGATCTCAGGATGCCTTAAAAATCTGCGCGCTAACCAAAATCAGTTGTACCACAGTAAAATTGTTCCGAAACTTGACTCCTGATTGCAGATCTATTGCTATAAAATCCCAAAACTACCATGCGGAGGATGCCCGATTTATTGAAAAGGAAATTCTTCAACTGCTTAACCGTGGCGTGCTCAAATTGTCGTAACTTCATCGCCTAATAGTTTGGGAAAAATTAACCACTAATCGTTCCTTTAAACGACTTGTGGTTAATTTTTCCCAAACTATTAATCGTTTCACCCTACTTGACGTGTACCCTTTGCCTCGGATTGAGGATCTCATAAACCAAATTGCCCAGTATCATATTTTAGTACGATTGATTTGTCTAAGGCTTACTACCAAATTGAAATTTGTCCCGAAGATCGGCCCTACACGGCTTTTCAAGCTGGAAATCGTTTGTATCAATTCAAACAAATACCCATGGGTGTCACTAATGGAGTTGCTGCCTTTCAACGATTTATGAATTCCTTTATTTCTGAAAATAAGTTATTCAGAACTTTTTCTTACATTGATGATATTACCATTTGCGGTAAAACTCAAGAGGAGCATGACACTAACTTGGAATGTTTCTTAAAGGCTGCCTCAACACACAACCTTGAAATAAACCGAGTAAAATCAAAGTTTTCGCTTCGCTCTATTAATTTGCTTGGATACCAAATCTGTTACGGAACTATCCAACCTGATCCTGAGCGGTTGAAACCCCTTTTGCAAATGCCTCCTCCTTCGGATTCAAATTCGTTAAAACGGTGCCTTGGTATGTTTTCTTACTATGCAAAATGGATACCTAAGTATTCACACAAAATTCGTCCCCTGGTTAAAAATAAACAATTTCCCATGCTGCCTATAGTTGTGAATTCTTTCGAGAAACTTAAGAAGGATGTCGCCGAATCATCTGTAAAGGTTATCGACGACGAACTACCAATTACTATCGAAACTGATGCCTCAGAAAAGGCTATCGGAGACACCCTCTTACAGGCTGATAGGCCTGTAGTATTCTTTTCCCGCTCACTAAACTCATCAGAAATACGACTACACATAGCTCAAAAAGAGGCTTACATGATAGTTGAATGTGTCCGAAAATGGAGGGACCTCCTTGCTGGGAAGCACTTCACTATCGTAACAGACCCGCAAGCCGTATCTTTTATGTATAAGTAAGCTAACCGAGGAAAAATTAAAAACGATAAAATCATTCAGTGGAAAATGGAGCTTCTCCCATTCTCGTACGATATAAAACACCGTCCCGGAAGTGAAAACATTGTTGCCGATGCTTTATCGAGAGTGTGTGGCGCTAAGGGCCATACACAGTTCATTAATACACCCTGGTGTACAGCGTTTTTGGCACTTTATACGATCACAAAATATGCCAAACTCAATTGATGAAGTTCGGTGCGTGACATCCAAGTGTACAACGTGTGCAAAAATAAAGCCTCCATTCTTCAGCCCTACTAACAATACACTGATCCGCGTTACTGCTCCCTTCCAGCGCCTCTCTGTAGACTTCAAGGGGCCTGTCCCGGCATCTTCGAAAGGATGTCGTTACCTATTTACTATCGTGGATGAGTACAGTCGATTTCCCTTTGCGTTCCCTTGCCGTGATTGTTCTTCGCAGACCGCAATCAAATGCCTGACGGATATTTTTTCTATTTTTGGACTCCCTGCTTTCATTCATTCTGATAGAGGAACATCGTTCATGTCGGAGGAGTTCAGAAATTTCCTGATGCGACTTGGGGTTGGGTGCAGTAACACTACTGCATACAACCCAAGAGGAAACAGTCAGTGCAAGCGCTATAATGGCGTTATTTGGCACTCAATATTATTGGCCCTGGAATCTAAACAGCTACTCCTTAGTGCTTGGCAGGACGTTCTACCTGATGTTTTGAATTCTATTTGCTCCTTACTATGCACTAGTACGAATGCAACTCCCCACGAACGATTGTTCAAATTTATCTGTTTGGCTCTGCAAACCTGGGGAGATACTATTGAAATGGTTTGCCAACAGGAGCAAGTACGACCCGATCGTCGAGATAGTGGAACTCCTCAAGACCAACCCTATGCATGCGAGAATACGGCATAATGATGGCTGGGAGAATTCAGTGGCGCTAAGACATTTGGCTCGTTTTCTGCGCTCTGATGGACCTCAGGTTCCTGCTGAGAATACTCGACCCGACCTTGCAAATGCAGACCCGGCCCATTTGATTGAAACAAATCCAGTTGACAATACACCTAATGCAGAAAATACAGAGAATTCGCAGAGACCAGCCAGTCCTTCGAATATTGAACTGCTTCCACGCTGGTCTAGCCGAATCCGTAAACCAATCCAGCGACTGGACTTATAAATAAAACACATCGCCACTTTCAAAGATAACTTTCTACTTCGAAAAAAAAAAAATCTACACCTTGCAATCTTTCTTACTAATGGGGGGGGGGGTTGTTATATTTAAGTTTCTATGGCACGTGATTTTGCGCACATACCTTCTCCTTTTTAAAAGGGCTGAGTTTTTTTCTTCTTCAACATTTCGTTACTAACAGTTCTTGCGTTTACTGCTGCTACCTGCTCTTTACTATTTGCTCTTACGTTTACTATTGGCTGTGAAATTAGTTCGGTAAAGCCTAGTAAAGAGGTTTTGGTCTGTCTTCCATTCTACAATAAAACACCACAATATGTCTGGATAAAAGAGAAAGATTTAGAGAAAGTCATTCATTGCTACTTGCGTGAATAGAAATCCCTTGGTAAGGTATTTATCCATTGGCATGAATCCCCTCAGCATGCAAATATTACTTGGTAAATAATTTTTACATCTCGTGATGGAGTTAGGAGGACAGATGTTTTTCACTAAACTGATTTGACTTTTCTCACATATTATATTTGTAATCGAAATTGCAACGCTCCTGGCCCATTTATTGCACCCATATACAAAAATTAGTCCCCATAGAATTTACATGACTGGAACAAAGCATGCAGTGAACATTTCACATCCTGTTTGCGTGAGTAAAACAGTATTCCTTTAGATGTAATGTCTATTTTAAAACTTGAAATAATTTCAATTGAGCTATTTTCCTTTGAATGTATATGGCGAGTCTGTTTTGAAATAACAATTTGCTACATACCCTTCTTCTAGAAAAAAAAACATTGATTAAGAAGAAGAAATAATATATAATATTTTTACTGTGCGAAATGAACAAGTCTGGATGGGGTCTTATATTTCTTTCAGATCTTGTGAAATTTGTAGAACTGGATGACTCAGAATGGTTTGAAATGTTTACAGCTGAATAAAAATGAATTGTTTTTTTAATACTGTTAAAAGTAGGACAATGAGTTTCCTTATCAAAAATTGACTTTTCAAGTCAATCTATGCTGATTATATCATGTCTGCCATTAACATCAATTATGAAATACTTAGGATATTTTCTCAGCACTTATAAGGACCGGAATATGGTGGTTGAAGGATAGCAAGTACTCTGTCATTGTGTAAAAATACATGTGTCCATGAATTTATATCCTGGAAGATGCTAGCAGTTATGTTTTGAGCCCTTGGATTAATATTCAAGGGTTGTGACATATACTTTTTCAAACAAGTCGTATGTTTTGTGTAGTGGATGATGCAACCATCTGGACAAGTAATGTCAGTGATGTTTCGTAAACAATCTCGGCAGATGTAATTCTAATTAGACGTTCTATTTGTTTCAGGGTGGTACGCACATGTTTACATCCAAGTATGTGTACAAAGAAATAAAAGTCAAATTGTTTGCTCATAGATTTTGTCTATTAGTAGTTGTTATTTCAGGTATGCCATATTGTGATATCCATTGTGATTTAAATATTTGGGTGACAGTTTCAGCCGAAATACCCATAATGGGGAAAGCTTCAAGCCATTTAGAAAATCTGGCGACACAGGTAACAGATATGTGAAGTTCTTTGAAAGAGGAAGTGGACCTACATTTTCAATAAATATGAATATGTTTAAAATAAGCCTCTGGCGTTGAAAATTTTGCGAGAGAACTTCTAATATGGTGATTTGGATTTTTAGCATGTCTAATCACGTACATTTTTGATGATGGCAGTCCATATGAAAAATCACATTTTTTGTGTTGCATAAATAGCCAGAAAAGATAAATTATGCAATCTTGAAGAAATGATTTGTCTGTGTTTATGAGGCACATATGGACATTCATGTTCAATTGAAATATTGTAGCAAATGAATTTTAGATTATAAGAATTTCATAAGTTATTTAATCTTCATCATTCTTCTCGTCGGAGTGATCTGATAAAGATCAATATGGCATTGATTTTCAGTGCCTTTAATATTAAGATTAGTTAAAAGTTGTACTATTTCAGCACATTCAGGTAAAAATCGTCTATAGAAATTAACTAAGTTGAGGAATTCTTGGAGTTTACAAAGATAAATTGGAGCAGGATAATCAATAATAGTTTTAACCTTTTCCGGTAGGAGGTGAATGCCATCCTTATTCTTATCCTTATCCTTATGCCATGGCCAAGAAAAGATAATGAAGAAATTCCAAACTCACATTTGCTGGCATTGACGCTAACACCATATTCTGGTAGTTTGTGAAATAATTAAGATGTTGAATATGTTCATCTTCAGAAGAACTTGCCATTAATAAATCGTCAATGTAAGCATATATGGATTGAAATTCACACGTAACTGCATCTATAAACCTTGGAAAAGACTGATCAGTATTCCTTAACCAAAACAGCATCCTAAGGAACTCGAATATTCCAAATGGGATGGTAATAGCAGTCTTAAGAATATCTTCAGGATCAGCAAGAATCTGATTGTATGCATGAAGATTAATCTTAGAAAAAAAATTTTCCATGGAGTGAATTCAAAAAATCATGAAGATGAGGAATTGGATAATTATCTGGGATAGTACAGCTATTTCGTGCCCGATAATCTTCACTTCGACGCTAGTCATTGGTCATCTTTTTGGGAACCATGTGGAGTAGTGATGACTAATTACTACTAAAAAGGTGTATTATTCGCAGATTCAGCACATGTTGAAATACCTGCTTAGCAGCTTTTAGACGATGAGGTCTGAGTCTGTGGGGATGAGCATTTACAGTTGGTCCTTGTGTTTGAAGATGAGAAGTGACATGTTTTACTTGAGTATCACAAAAAATAGATTGACTTATGTTTGGAAACTTTTTAAGGATGTTGATATATATGTCAGCCGATTTTTTTTTTTTTTTGTTGTTGAATTATTGATTTTACCATGAACTATTAATCCTGTATTGTTATCGATTAATCTTCCTCGACAAGTATGCCAAAGTGATGTGAAAAATCTGCTCCCAAAAATTGGAACTGGCAGTTTAGCAACAGATGATATCCATTATAAGATGCATCTGAATCCTAAATTCAAAGTTATAGACTTTTCTCCAGAAATCCGGATAAAAAATGGTTGACAGCTTGTAAATGAAAGGATGTTTGGCTTCTTTTTTCTGTAATCAAATTATAAAGAATAATGCTCATTTCAGCACCGGTAATAATGAGAAAACAGATACAAGTGTTATTATATTTAACATATTAAGTGCAACACATACAGATATTGCCAGGAGTGTCAGTCACTCTTATTGTCTGGCTGAATCGTTTCCTGATGTAGTAATAGGCTTCATGAATGAACAGGGTTTTTGGCATTTCTCTCTGTAATGATAATGGAAACAACACAAGCGATATTATTATTATGTTGCTAAAAAGATTTTTACTGTTAGAATGGCAATGATGAAAATTATCTTGTCGAGATTGGTATTGTTGATGCTGCCTCATATCCAATTTTTGCAATCTATTAGTCCTCAATCTGTTTTGATTGTTTTTCTGATTAAATCTTTTAAGTTTGTAGCATCATTATCATCCGTGGATGGAAAAAAGAGTTAGTTGAGGCCTGTGCTTGACCCACTGGACCTACAGTAGTTGTTACTTTGAGGATTTTGTCGGCTAAGTCAGCCAACTCTTTGAGCAGAGTGGTTTCCTTAGCAGATGCTAATATCATTTTAGTGTTTAATAGTAATCGGTTGATGAAAAGTTGATTTAAAATATCAGGATGGAGTGGATTCTCTACCATCAACTGCTTCTCAGAAATTGAGAAGGTCTTCTAACTCTTCCTCGACGAATTGCTTATGAAGGCGTTTGTTGAGTCCGATATTCTTTTTATTAATTTGGCTGTAATTTCTATACAAAATTAATCGGGGGGGGGGGCATTATCAGATCTCTAACCTCAGCCATATTTCATGAGTTTATGAACAAGTGTTCAGTTTTGTTAATTCACTATGCATGTGTTGCGTAAAGAATTGCGCCTCGACGTGGGCGAACCATAATGTTGGATGTGTGGTATTTTTAATATTGCTTCAGTGATTGTAGTTGGGGACACAACATCATTCACCATATTTTCTATTGAAAAAATGACGCCTAAAAATTGATATTACTTGAATATTGACGTGCGAGTCACCAATCTATAAAGATGACATTTAAACATTCATTTAAATATCATAAACTCCTTTATAATAAAAAAAAATAATAAAATGCAACACTCAAGAACAAGACCAAAAATAGCAATCAATTTGAACACTGCATTAAAAACTAGTTTTATTTAACACAGTAGTTTGTTTGTTTTTTGTTTTTTTGTTTGTTTTTTTTTTAGTGGTGTTCATTATTAACTCTCTTTTGCCTGGTAATCCATTACAAAATTAGGAAGGCTGATGTTCATCAATATGGAATAAAAACCCATTATATTTTTTATTAAAAAAATCTGTTTTGATGAAAACGACTAAGTATAAATTCAGATGTCTGGATAAAAGAAAAAGATTTACTGTACTCATACGTGAAAAGACAAAAAATAATTCCCATACAATTCAGATAACGTTGGGATGAAGTATGCAGTGAACATTCTGCCATCTGTTTGCGTGGGTGAAACGATGTTGCTTTAGACGTAAGGTCTATTTTAAAACTTGAAATAATTTCACTTGCATTATTTCCCTTTGAACGTATATAGCGAATCTGTTTGTGAAATAAGATTCGCTACAACTCTATTGTATATACAAGTCTTATCTTTTTTCTTATAAACTTAAATTAGACAAACAAAAACTTATGCGGTTCGTTTTTATTTTATTTTGCATTATATGATGCAACTCTGAACCGTACGATGAAATCGAAAACAAACAACCATAATAGTTGACTGTTCTTGTAAATTTACTTTATTTTTTATTTATTTTTTTACATAGGCATCAGTCATCACCGCTTATCAAAGCCAAGAGGCCACTCAAGGATAAGGGTTAAAAGAGTGTACAGTAGAAATTGGACAATATAGTAATCGTTAGTAATGGAAATTCGGTAAATTTGTTAATTTATATTGAACGGCTCATCAAAAACTTGTTTAGGTTAGACTTGAAGAAAGCTGGAAAGCAGGAAAACGGAAGACAATTCCATAGGCGTGCAGTTCTAAGAAAGAAGCTTTGCTCATGGAATCTACGTTTAGGTTTAGGCACCGATAAAAAGTGGGGGAAATTAGTGATAGTGTTTTCTGCTAGACGGGTGTTTCTTGTGAAAGTTTGGCGAAGGGGGGGGGGACCATAGATTGGAGCTCAGCCGAGCACTTGCCATGAAAATAACGGTAAAGCAGAGACAAATTCGCAACATCTCTTCTGTGAGAAGGTTGCAGGGAAGAGAAAAGGGCATCCCCTACGAGGCTAATTTTGCTAAAATTATATTCCAGTTGGAAGGTATATGAAGTTTAGTTCTCTCCCACTGCAAGAACTTAGACACCAGGGTCGGAAAGTGGGATTGAGAAGTCAGTGCCCCTGAGGAGGGGCATTCATATCTGCAAAAAGTGCCTTGGCAGCCCCATCAGCATTCTCGGTGAGGGCACTATCAACTCCCTCCCAAAGAGAGACGGCAAAAGGTATAGTATATACTGAAAAATTAATTTTGAAAATCAAATCACGATAGGAAACAGGTTTATCAAACCTTTTAAAAAAATGTTATTATAAGATATGGAAAATGGTTTACAGGAGTATTTTTAACAGTAGTAAAGTTAAAAGCATTCTTTGGTTCAAAACAAACCACATGTTCAATCTGCTCAGTTAGAATGAAAAACAAAAAATGAATTTAGGAAAATTAGGTAATTTTGGCAAGGAAGATAAATTAGGCAACTATAGAAAGAGTATCGATTGAAAATAGATTTTAGGACCATTCTTGATATAGTTTTAAATAGGTGTAAGCCACACACACACACACACACACACACACACACACACACACACACACATACACACAACTTATAATTAAAAATAAATATTTAAAAATATTTACTGTTGTTCTAAAGCAAATAAAATCGATTCTTCTAAGTTATATCTTTGTTCTAAGTACATGGTTCTAGTATTATCTTTTCTAATTCCTATTATTATAATAAATAAAATAATAAATGATGTTTTTGAAGGGTTAAACAGTTTTTCATAGGTAATAATATATATATATATATACACATATATTTTACAAGGAAGTCACCACTTATCAAGGCCCGGGGGCTACTCGGGGATAAGGGTTATTGTGTGTACAGTAATCAATGGGATAATATCATAGTAATCGCTAGTAATGGAGTAAAGACATCTGATAAAGTGTCTTACTTAAGGAGGCAGTTCATCAGGAATTTGTTTATATTGGACTTGAAGACATCCAGGTTGTAGTCAGGTGGGAAACAGGCAAACGGAAGAGAGTTCAACAGGCGTGCACTTCTAAGAAAGAAGCTTTGTTCATGGAATCTACGTTTTGATTTAGGCACAGATAAAGAGTGGGGAAAATTACTGACAGTAGTTTCAGCTAGGCGGGTGTTTTTCATGAAAGATTGGCGAGGGGGAACCAGAGATTGGAGCTCAGACAAGCACTTCCCATAGAAATAACGATAAAACAACGACAGGCTCGCAGCATCCCTTCTGTGGAAGAGAGGCTGCAGGGATGAGAAAAGGGCACACCCCCCACTACGCTACGAAGCCTATTTTGTACTCTATCAAGGCAGGATAGGCTGTTTTTAGCAGCTCCTGCCCAGATATGGCAGCAGTACTCCATCCGTGGACGTACTTGGCTTTTATATAGAATTGCATCAGCAGTGAGATATCTACTGGAGCGATAGAAGGATCCCACCATTTTTCCAGCGACCTTGGCAACAGATTTGATGTACGTGTTCCATTTCAGATCATGAGTAAAGGTCAATCCCAGAAGCTTGTCAAAACATGGAGCCTCCCCAGGACAAGAGCCATCCATTTCAATTGATGCTAGATGAAGAACAGAGCGCTGATGATGTAAAGTTAGGAGTTGGTTTTAGATGCATTAAAAGTAACCAGCCATCTCTTCCCCCACTGAACGACGCGCTCAAGATCAGAGGAGAGGGAATCAGAGAGAGCTTTGTCATTTACAGCCTTTGATGTGTTGCCATAGATGGTCGTGTCATCAGCATAGATGTCAACGAATGATTTAAGTATGTGTTTTGGGAGATCATTGATGTAGATCAGGAAGAGAGTTGGGCCCAGGATGGACCCCTAGGGGACTCCAGCATTAATACTGTGGGCTTCTGATTTCTGCCCATCAATGACTACTCTTATGAACCTATCAGAGAGAAATTATTTAATTATTGAGAAAACATTTCCAGTTATACCGTAGCTGAAAATCTTGTGAAGTAGGCTTTTATGCCATACCTTATCGAAGGCCTCCGATATGTCAAGGACAATTGCCCTAGAAAGGAAATCTTTGTCGAGAGATTCACTAATCCTATGAGATATAACCGTCAGTACATATGCTGTAGATCTAGCAGAACGGAAAGCATATTGCTTGTCACTAAGAAGGTTATTTCTGCTGAGGTGGTTTACTACTTCTTTATTTAATATGGATTCCAACAACTTATTCATGACATACAGGAGACTTATTGGTCTGTACTGAGAGGGAGATGACCTGTCATCTGAATTCTTAAATACAGGGCATACTGATGAGGTTTTCCAGGGTGTGGGGAAGCAATTCTCCTTAAGACAACGCTTAAACAGTTTCGTAAATATGGGGGCAAGTTCTGGTTGAAGCTTTTTCAACACTATAATTGTAATGCCGTCAGGGCCTACACAGTCATGAATATATTTTGGTTAACTAGTTGTAAATAACTAAAGACTTCGTCAGACGATGTTACTTTGACAAAATCTAAATCTTCAATAAGAAATTGGAGAAAAGTTCACAGAAATCCTAATTTGGAGAATAATCACGTGATATTAAAAATAAAATGCATTAAAAGTTAAAATAACTTCTTTTAAATTTGTGGAAAAACAAAAATGAAAAATATAAGACAATACAAATTGACAGTAAAATAAAACAAAAGAAAACAAATATATATATGTGTATATGTGGATTTATGTGTATATGTGTGTGTGTGTGTGTGTATATATATATATATATATGTATATATATATATATATATATATATGTGTGTGTCAGGTCATTTCATATGCTACTGGTACCATGTAACCCAGTACTACCTGCCTCATGTTCAGGTCACCGGCGACTAAACTGGTTCCCCCGCCAGACTTGTTTTGTGAGGAGGGTGGCTAGTCTTCCTGAAGGATTAAAAACAAGACCTTCCAAAGGGCGAATGGACCCTTTTTCGGGGTCAATGGCCAACTAGCACCGTGGGTGTTTTTGTGTATGTATGTGTGTGTTGGGGTGGAGAGGGCTCCCGTAAGCCGTGGTGAAGGCAACCTTTCTAGGAGAAGCAAATCTCTGATTTAAAAAACCATAAAGCGGAAGACCAGTGGTCTACAGTTTAACTTGTTGCTGGCTATCTTGCTCCTGCTTGTTGCTGGATCTACACATTTTGAACCGAGAGAGAGAGACTTAGCTGTCGTACAAAGCTAAGACTCTGTAACATCATCTGTGTATAGATACTCCCTCAGGCATTTGTCTATAAAAATGGTCCTGTAGCGATGGAAAAGTTGTGACGTGTGGAGGCTTGAAATGCTGGAAGCATGTAATAATTGATCTCAATGACCATCTTCAGTGTCATGCCTGCTTGAGCGTGTGAATTCACCGATAGGACTTTAAAAAAAAGGTCATTTTTGGGCTCATGGACTTTAAGTATCTGAGGGAGTGGCACTCGTCTGACAAGACGTTGCAATCATCATCATCATCATCATATATATATATATATATATATATATATATATATATAGAATGATGTTTTAATACATGTTTGTCTTGAACGATACAAAAAAGATAACAACTCTCTCTCTCTCTCTCTCTCTCTCTCTCTCTCTCTCTCTCTCTCTCTCTCTCTCTCTCTTTCTCTCGTTTGCGTTCACTGGAAGCTCAAATATAGACTGAAAAAAACTGCTGAGGGACTTTCTAGGACCCAAAGCACTTCCTAACTTTGCTTTCGCTGTCCAACATTCCTCTACTTATACCGAATAATATTTAGGTAACTGAACAAAAATCTTTTTGTTGCTGTTTTGTTTTTCCTTTCATGCAACGGTTTTCGTTACATCTCTCTAATGTATAGAAGTGCATTATTTCTATATATTTACACATTTCTCTTCAGGTTACATGAGTCGTACTAAATAAATTTTCAGTCAAAATAGTTCCTGATTTAATAATATAAAAAACATTTTTACTGTAGTTAGATTAAGAAGAGGTAATAGAAAACAGAACCAAAGGCAAGATAAGTCTTTTCCCTACATGATGTAAGATATTCTTCTCTCACACGTTTTAACTCAAAGGCAGTGACAAAACTAAGACAAAGTACAATACAAAATTTTATTAGTTCCTCATTGCAAAATAGGATTGCTCGTTTTGCTTCTGAAATAGAATTGATATCAACCTCGAAAGTTAATAGTCTTTATGTCTTCAACAGAAACTGGATGCAGGTTCATCTATCTTTGAAGAACTCCTCCCACGGCTGATTACAGCCGTGGGAGGAGTTGGTTGACACTTTCTGTTTGATGGGTTTTATTTTCGACCATAATCATTCTCAAGAAGTTCATAAATAAAGTTTTATAATAATTGAGTTATTATTATTAACAGGTCTTAGTTCTGACCTTAAATATATGTCTCTGCCGGACATATAATTACTTAGCCAAATCATTAGGCTAATATAGATTCCAATGAAACCAGAATAAAAGGCGCCAAATTGCCTTATACGTAGCACTGTGAAGCATCTGATGTTTAATATTAGGAAAGTGAGGCACGAGAAATCGGACCTGGTTAGTGCGTTTTAGAATTACTGATACTTAATTCATAAAATAAATAAGAGAGCTTTAAATTACATTTTTGGAAAGTAAGAGATAAACAGAAAAAATGGTCAAAGTCTTAAACAGAAACTCATCGCTAAAAAGTAGGATGGAAGAAACAATGAAGGAAAGTTGAACGGGTCAACATTTGATATGTAGGAATATGGTATCAGATGTTGGACGACACTGATAATTAACCAGTTCAAACACTTGATACATATGAATTAAAATTCAACCTCTAACCAGTGCTGACAAATTGGTATATAAACACGGCAAGTTGCAAAGTCATGTGATCTTCTCTTTTCTGTTTGCTGAGGTCGAAACGTCGAGCTGACAGACCACTAGTCACAAGATGACTGACGTCACGTAAAGCAGAACGAGAGGCCAAACGTGTCGAATCTCGTATCAACAGAAGAAGTGAGCTGCATTCAGCTCCTACCATGACCACGATAACGAACTTAGAAAATCAGACGTTCACAGTGTTCGACAAACAACTGTTATACATTCATGTAATAAGTAATTAGTGTTTTATGTTGCTTTTATAATACACTTAGACTTTTTACTTATAACAAGTCGTCTGTCTTTTTTTTTTCTTTTTTTTTCTTATGACATCACCAGTTTGATTGGAGTGACTTGCTGGAGAATACTTTTCCTTTTTAGCGTGTGTCAACTTGGATCAAAAACACAATGTGGGCAAGAAGGCACCCGCTGGCGTCACCTATATAGGGAGGAGCTGTGATCCAGAACTGCTAACCCCATTCCCAGCAGAGACAGCCAGCCGGACAGGAAGAAACGTCATAATGAACTTAAATGAGATCCATTAGGTTTTTCCTTCACGGCTGCTTTTCTTGAATTTGAAAATGGAAAGAACGCATGCAAAAAAAAAAAAACACCAAAGTGAATTGCTCCGCAGTAAATAAAATCGACCAATCTGATTGGTCTAAAACAAGTGGAATGCTTGCTGTAATGTGAAATTTCTTCCACACTGCCAATGAAAGGGGGAGAAAGTAATGATTATTAATTACTTTTTATAATTAGAATATGAGTCACCTTAAAACTGCCAATATGAGCCAGGTAACAAAGGATGTCCTGAGGGATTTAACTTTAATACATTACCCAATATGTGTATGTCTGTCGCTGAATGAATTTATACAAAAAATCTAGATTGTCTAGATCAGTTATTAACCACAAGAAAAAAAGTGACTATATCTTAAATCAATTAATCACAAATACTGATTTTAAGATTGAAACAAAAATGTAGTAGGCAAAACAAACAAAAAAAAATACAACTAAAAACAGACGGGACAAAAAACTCGCTTCTCGCAGACACGTGGGTCGTAACAAGCACAATCTACTCACCAGAATCACCTACACACAATCTGCAGAACGCCCCCTCTACTTTCTAGTGTCCTGCCTTTATAGCGGCCGGGAACGACATATTTGCATCATCGCACAAGAGCAGACGTGATTCAACGATAATTACATTGGGTAAACGCTAATAAAAGCCCATGGACGCCATCTTGGAACTCTCTCTTTCGCTCAGCCCAAAACAGACGTATCCTATTTCTCATTTTGGTTACTGCTAATTCTGCTACACTCCCCCCTGATCTCATGATCACAAACAGGGCATGGGGGCAGTTGTCTTTGTCTGGTACTTCTTCGAAGAACCGGAGGCAGCACTTCCTCCTTGTCATCTTCCTCATTACCACCATTATTGCCGCCAGCCTGTTCCATAGGCGGTGTTTCACAATCAGGGCAGGGGGGCAGTATCCATCTTTGTCGGGTACTCCTTTGTAAAGGCAAGACGGGTGGTCCCTCTTCCGTTTCTTCAGTATGTGCATTATATGGCTCTCCATCGTCCTGCATTATACTCTCTGCTCGTTCAGAAGACATTGTACCGTCTTCCTCTTCCTCTGATGTAACAACATAATGGCGAGGGCGCAGATCTTTCACGTGGCGAGGCACACCGTCCACCAAAATCGATTGAGGGCTGATTACCTTGGTCACCTCACCCTTGCCGAACATCGTGGTACATCGATTTTGCGGTCTTTTGACCCACACGCAATCTCCAACCTGGTAAGAGCTGTCCTTGGGATCTGTAGACGCAGTTGTGAGATTGGTCTCCTTTACTATGGGACAGCGCATTCTAGCCGCTATTCGTTTTACTGTACGGTGACATCGCTCCGCTATGGTCTCCTTTACTATGGGACAGCGCATTCTAGCCGCTATTCGTTTCACTGTACGGGGACATCGCTCCGCTATGCCATTCCCGATTGGAGTGTACGCACAACGGAATCGCAAGTGAACTCCCCATTTATGTGCAAATGCTTGGAATGCGTTGCTGCAGAAATCCATGTCATTGTCTAAAAGGATTTCATGCAGCGAACCACGCTCGAGGAACACTGTTTCCAACTGATGGATCACGCTTGCCGAGTCCTGCCTTGCCAATTTCCTCAAAATAGAGAAACGCAATGGACCACAGTCTGTTAGAGTTAAAAAATGGAAGGTGCCATAATGTGTGATATCTTCCAATTCCTTGCCAATTCTCGTTAACTTCCAGCTTTCCCTTTTCCCACCTGACTGACGCTGGATCAATGGACTGACATCCCTCACATTTCCGTATGACCGTTTTAACAGTTGCTTTTGTTGTGGTTGGGCAAATTCTCCTGACAAAGTAGGTAGTGCGTCGCACCCCCGGATGTCCACTACCTTTGTGAATAGCCATGATTTGACTGTCATCCAGCTCGTCTGTGTGAACCGCGCCTATCACCGGGTCAAGCCCGTTTTTCTTTTTCATTGCCTCAAACCATGTCTGTGGTACTCGTGTTAATCGGTCAGCAATGTTTCGTGTTGATGGAACCAGCATCACGTCCACTGTCAGCCCGTACTCTTTCACAAGCTCCTTTAGAATGCTTAGTCGCCTCCTAATAAGCATCTCGCTTGCTGCTTTGGTGCGCACTCACGCCTTTCCAGTTAGCGTGTCCGAGACCCAATGGTATACGCAGACAGAATGTGTCTTTATGTGTAGCACTTTGCTCTGCCACTGTAGAGCCAAATTGATACCTTTCAATACGGCATCCAGCTCGGCTAAGTTGATATGTTGAAAGTCACCTTCAGGTCGCAGCCAACATGCATCCTCCAACACAGTTTCGCGCATCTCCAAGGCTGCACCAATTGCTAGGGAGCTAGCATCGACCCATACATTCAGCTCTTTGCCATCCACACACCAATTTCCCCAGACCGGATCGTTCCGCTGCACAGATTCCAAAGTTTCGAACATCATACGATGCAGTACGGCGTCCCTTCCTCGTCGATACCGGGAGCTCCGAAAATTTCATCCACCCTGATAAAGTTAAGAAGCTCAGTTTAGCAGTCTTGCCAAGTTCGGAGAGAATCTTAATGGCTAGTAGTTCTCATACATCTACTACTCTTGGACATTGTGTTGTATCTCTCAGCATGAAAGGAAGGGTGTACAATAATATCAAACTGTCGATTATGGCAGACTTATGCCGTGACATTATTCTCAGATTATTATGGCAGACTTATGCCGTGACATTATTCTCAGGCATAAATTTTTAAACCGACATTCGTCAGTAGAAATACCTTTCAGAGGACCCCTCCCCCTCTCTCTGTTTGTGGGCTAACCGCCATTAAAAATGTTCCTTACCCCTCTCTCTTTACAAACCTAACCGCAGACTGTCGCCCAATAGTTGTTAAATCCCAGAGACATACCCTACCTGATGCCGAATTTATTAAATCAGAGATAACTTGTATGCTAAAGGAAGGTATTATAGAACCCTCTCAATCTCCGTGGCGAGCTCAAACTGTTATAGTGTCTCCTGAGAATCATAAGAAGAGGCTTGTTGTGGATTACTCCCAAACGATAAATCGTTTCACTCTCCTAGATGCTTATCCTCTTCCTCGAATGGAGGATATGGTAAATGAGATTGCCACTTACCAAGTGTTTAGCACTCTTGATTTAACCAGTGCCTATCATCGAGTTGCCATCAAACCAGAAGAACGAAAGTATACCGCCTTCGAAGCTTCTGGATCCCTCTACCAGTTTTGTTGGATTCCGTTCGGAGTAACCAATGGAGTAGTCAGTTTCCAACGAGTCATCGATGATATCATCAAACGAAAGGACCTCCAAGGAACCTTCGCCTACATCAACAATGTTACAGTTTGTGGAGAAAATCAGGCTGAGCATGATACCAATTTACAAAGCTTTATGAAGGCAGTGGCGAAGTATGGACTAACCCTGAACGAAAACAAGTGTCACTACCCCCTTGCTTCTGTAGACCTGCTTGGGTACACTATAAGCAAAGGTTCAGTAAAACCAGACTCTGACAGGCTCACAGGTTTGATGGACTTACCTGTTCCTCCAGACCTTCGTTCTCTTCGTCGAGTGAGGGGAATGTTTTCTCATGATTCAAAATGGATATCTAACTTCTCTGAGAAATTGCACCCCCTTACCAAAGTTACCAAGTTTCCTCTCACTAAGGAACAAACCAACGCCTTTAGAGAACTGAAGAAAGAAATTGCGAAATCATCCCTAGTAGCCATAGACTTTTCTCTTCCCCTCGAGGTCGAAACTGATGCTTCAGAGCATGCTATCGCTGCCTCCCTAACCCAGAACTCTCGACCAGTGGCCTTCTTTTCAAGAACTTTAACCTCCGCTGAGCAGAAGCATTCTGCGGTTGAAAAGGAGGCCTATGCAATTGTAGAAGCGATCCGAAAATGGCGACATTTACTGCTGGGGAAGCATTTCAAATTGATCACTGACCAAAAATCGGTCTCTATTATGTTCGACCCCAAGGGAAAGAGTAAAATAAAAAATGAGATTACGAGATGGAAGCTGGAGCTTGCCTGTTTTAGCTACGATATCACTTATCGTCCAGGGAAACAGAATGCCGCTGCAGACGCTTTGTCTCGAATTTGTTCTTCTACCGCCTCTGCTGACAAATTACACTCTTTGCACACAGATTTATGCCATCTGGGGGTAACCAGGATGGTACACTTCGTCAGAACCAAAAATCTCCCATACTCTGTGGAAGATGTGAGAGCAGTTACAAAAGCATGTTGGGTCTGCTCCGAAATAAAACCCAGGTTTCTCAAGACGTCTCCTCAGACTCTCGTAAAGGCGAGTCAGCCTTTTGAGAGACTAAGTGTGGATTTCAAAGGACCGTTACCTTCAAACTCCCACAACAGATACATACTGTCATTGATGAATACTCGTGCTTTCCTTTCACTTTTGCCTGTGCCGATGTTTCAGCTGCTACTGTCCGGAAACACTTAACTAACTTATTCTCCATATTTGGAAACCCTTCTTTTATACATTCTGATCGCGGAACTGCTTTCATGTCGGAGGAACTAAAGGAGTTCTTGCTTTCTCGAGGCATTACTACTAGCCGAACAACTGCTTTCAACCCTCAAGGTAACGGACAAGTGGAAAGATATAACGGTATCATCTGGCTGATGGTAAGTCTGGCTCTGCGGTCAAGAAACCTTCACGTTACAAATTGGGAAAGAGTACTAGATGTAGCCCTCCACAGCATTTGCTCACTGCTTTCCACCTCCACTAATTGTACTCCTCATGAACGCCTCTTCAATTTCCAAAGGAAATCGGCCACTAGAGATTCTATGCCCACCTGGCTTACAAACGCTAAGTCTGTCCTTTTAAAGCCGCATGTGCGTGGAAGCAAATATGAGCCCCTGGTCGAGACCATAGATCTACTTGAAGTCAATCTGAACTATGTTCATGTTCGTTTTGATAATGGACGAGAGACGACAGTATCCTTACACCACTTATCACCATTGGGTGATAGGCTGTGTAGCTTGGAGGCAGAATCAGATCCGGAGATGGAGAACCAACAGCTGCAGAATGCACCTCTAGAATCTAACCTTTCAGATCCTCAGCCTAGTGGGATCGAAAACTCCATCCTAGAGGATTCGGTTCCTATCGACAAAAAAGATCAGAGGAAGACAAGGTGCTGGGTCTTCGACGCTTTACCAGAGTCCGCCGCAGCCCTCCATATTTAGCTGAAAACTATCAGCTTTAAACTTCTGTTTCTTTTCTCTTTTTTTTTCAGCCTAAACAGACACCCCCCCCCTTTGCTGAGATTCCTTCAAGTCTTGTGCCCCCTGAAAGTCATGTGGGCTCCGAATTTCACTGAGCGGCAGAGAATGTGCTGACAGAAAAGAACTCTCTAACTTTTAATTTCCATTTCTACTCTCCGGAAATGAGTTACTTTCCTTGAGTTTTTCCTTCTTTTCTCTTCCTTTCCTTGAAGTAACAGGTCTCGTTCCCCGGGTCTGTTCTTAGTAAAATAAAGCTTATTTAAAGTTTACTCCGTATCAAAGTTTTGTCATTACACTAAGAAAATCAAAATTTACCATTTTTAGTGATTTTAATACTAAATTGTATGCATTATATGGCTGATTTGGATCCCGATGGTTCGAATGTATAAACACTTAAAAATTCGTCAAAAATCAGAAATTTAACCAATTTTAATGAAATTTTTAGTATTTATCAAATAATGATCGCAGAATATAATGACCTAATTATTTTTATTTAAATCTTAGTGAAAATGTATTATTTTGTTTAAACAAAAAATACCTTTACTAAAGTTATGGTTTTCAGTAGTAAATAAAAAACGCAAGAATTTATTTTTGCTTTTTTTTATATAAATAAAGCATCGTAATTTGTAACAATAAAATAAAAATAAAATAATTTTTACAGGAACATTACGAAAAAAAGCCCCTGAAGTCCGTATCAATGAATTCGATACAACTCGAAGAAAAATTTATTTCTCGAACTACCAATATTATCATTGAATTAAGCATTGTTCATTTAATATTTTCACACAAAAAAATCATAATTGCAAAAATTATTTCTACTTTTTTTTTATGCTTACATTTTTAATGTAATCTTTACATGTAAGATTCTAATATTTTCATTTCACGCAAGAACGTATAATTATCAAGGTAATTGTTAAGAAAGAGAGAGCCTGATTCCTCCGTTTGACTATAGGTGGCATTACTGTCTGTCCAACCAGTTACGGAAGCACAAAATGTATATAATGGCACCCTTGAAATAAAAATAAATGTTTTTTTTATATTTTAATTTTAGACATGTTTTTTTTGTTGTTTTTTTTTTCAAACATATTTAAGTTTTTTTTTTTTTCAAACATATTTACGCTTTTCTTTTGTTTTTTTTTGTTTTTTTTGCAAGCATAAACTAAATGTTTTTGCTATATTTTTCTTTTAAACATATTTATGGGTACAACCGTTTTTCCGCAAGTATTTTTTACGCTCTTATAATAAAAAAAAATCAGCGTTTTTTCTTTTATCTTTTTTTTATGGACCCCCCATTTTTTTTCTTAATTTTTCTGCACTTATTTTACCTTTTCCGTGAGTATTTACATATATATTTGAAAAAAGATATTGTAAAACCTGAATCTTACTTGAAACTACTATTAAAAAATAGCGCGGTACAATAAGTGCATAAGCAAACTTTTCAAAAAGAAAAATATTTCAAAAATATTTAGTTTAAAAAATAAATGAATGCTTATATTTTACATTTCTATAAATATTTTTCAATATTTAAAATATATTCATATAAAAATATTTTACGACGAAACAATAAAAAAATTATTTATTTTTCACATAGAAATAAAGTTTTTTATATATATATATATATATATATATATATATATATATATATATATATATATAGTACTTGTACAGTTTAATCAAGACATTAAAAAATGAAAATATCGAAAAAAGTTTAAATTGTACGTATCCGTTATGGAATAAAATTCTCCGAAAAAAATTTCACATAATTTTATCAAGTAGTTTCTTTTTTTACAATTTGTTATGATACCGAGCAAAAGGTTCGATTTTAGGAAGAAAAGCTAGTATTGAAGATGGGGAGGGAGTATCGGCGCTTTATCCTGAGTTATCTCCCTGTGGCGTGTTAAAAAAATTCAAAGATGGCTACCTTCCATGCGCGAGAAACTCGTGTGTTTCCACCGTAAATTTAAAAAAAAAAAAAACTACTCGATCAAATTAAATGAAATTTTTTTTCGGAGATCTTTAGTCCAAAACGGATACGTACAATATAACCTTTTTTCGATTTTTTTTTTTTTTTTTACATGGGGGTCACCACTTATCAAGGCCCGAAGGCCACTTAGGGATAAGGGTTATTGCGTGTACAGTAATCAATGAGATAGTATTGTAGTAATCATTAGTATTGGGGGTTTTGATAGAGTGTCTTACTTAAGAGGGTGGTTTGTCAGGAATTTGTTTATGTTGGACTTGAAGACATCCAAGTTGTAGTCAGGTGGGAAACAGGCAAGCGGCAGAGAGTTCCACTGACGTGCAGTTCTAAGAAAGAAGCTTTGCTCACGGAATCTACATTTGGATTTAGGCACAGATAAAGAGTGGGGAAAATTATTGACAGTAGTTTCAGCCAGACAGGTGTTTCTCGTGAAAGATTGGCGAGGGGGGACGAGTAGTTGGAGCTCAGACGAGCACCTGCCATGGAAATAACGATAAAACAAAGACAGGCTCGCAACGTCTCTTCTGTGAGAGAGAGGTTGCAGAGAAGAGAAAAGGGCACACCCCCCACTAACCCACAAAGTCTATTTTATACTCTGTCAAGGCAGGATAGGTTGTTTTTAGCAGCTTCTGCCCAGATGTGGCAGCAGTACTCCATCCTTGGACGTACTTGGCTTTTATACAGATAGAGAATTGCATCAGTAGTGAGATATCTTCTGGAGCGGTAGAAGGATCCCACCATTTTCCCAGCGTCCCTGGCAACAGATTTGATGTACGTGTTCCATTTCAGATCATGAGTAAAAGTTAAACCCAGAAGCTTGTCAAAACATGGAGCCTCCCAAGACAAGAGCTATCCATTTCAATTGATGCCAGATGGGGATCAGAGTGTTGATGATGTAAAGATAGGAGCTTGGTTTTGGATGTATTAAAAGTAACCAGCCACCTCTTCCCCCATTGTACCACGCGCTCAAGATCAGAGGAGAGAGAATTAGAGAGAACTTTGTCATTTACAGCCTTTGATATGTTGCCATAGATGGTCGTGTCATCAGCATAGATGTCAACGAATGATTTAAGTATGTGTTTTGGGAGATCATTGATGTAGATCAGGAAGAGAGTTGGGCCAGGATGGACTCCTGAGGGACTCCAGCATTAATACTGTGGGCCTCTGATTTCTGCCCATCAACCACTACTCTTATGAACCTATCAGAGAGAAATGATTTAATGATTGAGAAAACATTTCCATTAATACCATAGCTGGAAATCTTGTGAAGTAGGCCTTTATGCCATACCTTATCGAAGGCTTTTGATATGTCAAGAGCAATTACCCTGGAAAGGAAATCTTTGTCAAGAGATTCACTAATCCTATGTGATATAACCGTTAGCACATCTGCTGTAGATCTTGCAGAGTGGAAACCATGTTGCATGTCACGAAGAAGGTTGTTTCTGCTGAGGTGGTTGACTACTTCTTTATTTAATATGGATTCCAACAACTTACTCATGACACACAGGAGACTTATTGGTCTGTACTGAGAGGGAGATGACTTTTCACCAGAATTCTTAAATACAGGGCATACTGATGAGGTTTTCCAGGGTGTTGGAAAGCACTTCTTAAGGCAACGCTTAAACAGTTTTGTAAGTATGGGGACAAGTTCTGGTCAAAGCTTTTTCAACACTATAATTGTAATGCCATCTGGGCCAGTTACTTTATTGGAATCAAGGTTCTTGATTAGTTTGGTGACCTCGTGAACAGATATTTGTATGTTGGATAGTGTGTTGTCTGTTGTAAGAGGAAATACGTGGAGTTGATGCCCTTCGTCGCAGAGGGTAGAGTTAGCTGCAAAGTTCTTGGTGAATAGTTTGGCCTTGTTTGATGCTGATGAGATGACCTCAGGTCCATTGATGATGGTTGGGATAGAACGCATGCATCTGTTCAGGATCCTGTTTGCTATTTGCCAAAACTGGTGGGAACCAAGCCGCTGCTCAGCTACTTTGGATTTGACAGACTGAGCATATAGCTCTCTTGCATGTTTTATTACTCTTTTACAGTGGTTGCTGGCAGTCCTGAAGGCAGCTTTAGTCTCAGTACATCTATTACATTGGTAGCTATGGAAAAAGTGATTTCTGTGCGCGATGGTAGCAGCACATTCAGGGGAGAACCATGGCTGGCTGTTAGGTTTTTGTTGGAATTTTTTGGATAGTATGAATCGGTCTATGCCTACAATTAACCATTCGGTCAGGTCTGATACTATAAAGGACACATCCTTTTTAAACATGGAATGCAGAGGTAGGTCAGATATGAATGTACGGAAGCTATCCCAGTCAGCCATAGAGTATCGATATACAGTACGGTGAAGAGGTACGTCTGAAGACTTATTACATTTCATTTTTATCTTAACTGATACGACGGAGTGGTCAGAGGATCCCAGGGGAGATAGAACGGAACATGAACACAGCTCAGGGGAAGTTGTGAGGAAAAGGTCTAGAAGGCTTGCATATTGACCGGGTGTATCGGGCACACGGGTCTTGATTAAACTGTACAAGTGCTAATTTTTATTTTTTTTTAATATGTCGTTTTAAGCAAAAACAATATTGCGTACTTTATTGTCATGTCGAAAATAGTAATCTATCCAAAAATTACGAAAATTCATTGAGTAGAATAACTGCTAGTGTTTTTAGTAAAAAAAAAATCTCTCGCTATAAACAAATTTTGTAGTCATGAACAAGTAATCTAAAATATTCGTTCAAGATTATGTCCCCTGTGTGTAGTGAGTGTGTAGTCTCTGACTGTCTACTTTATAACATCTAAGAAAAATGCAATTTTATTCAATTTTTCGTAAAAATTACTTTTAACAATAAATAACATTCTACTCGATGAATTTTCGTAATTTTTGGATATATTACTATTTTCAGCGTACCAATTTAAGTTTTTGCTTGCTTAAAACGACCTACATAAAAAAAAGGTACTTGTACAGTTTAGTCAAAACATTAAAAAATAAAAATATCGAAAAAAGTTTAAATTGGATGTATCCGTTATGGAACGAAGTTCTCCGAAAAAAAATTCACTTAATTTCATCAGGTAGTTTGTTTTTTTTTATTATTTTTACAGCGAAAAAAATTTGTTATGATACCGAGCAAAAGGTTCGATTTTTAGGAAGAAAAGCTAGTATTAGAGAGGGGTGTCAGCGCTTTAACTGGAGTTATCTCCCTTTGTCATTTCTAAAATTCAAACAATTTTTTTTTTTAATCCAAGATGTCCGCCTTCAACGCGCTCTCATAAAAACGTGATTTTCCGCTGTAAAAAAAAAAAAAAAAAAAATACTTGATGAAATTAAGCGAAATTTTTTTCTGAGAACTTCGTTCTACAACGGATACATACAATTTAAACTTTTTTCGATATTTTCATTTTTTTAATGTCTTGACTAAACTGCACAAGTACCACAAAAAAAAAAAAATCTATCAACTGTATCTTAACAAGAACCAGCAATTGTTTAGGTGGTCGAGATGCAATGATGCGTAAACAAATTATTTAAATGATTAATTATAACAGGACAGTGATAAATAATTGATTGAAATGGTTAACGACGTGCCGTCCGTGCCCGTGCGTGCGCTAGTTGATTACCTTTAAGAAGTTGGGTATTGTCGAACGTATTTTGTTTTTCGGTGTTAATTATTTAGAAACCTATTATTTATTTTACTTTTAATGCGAGGAGGGTGTTTTGAAACTATTCAGTACTTTAAACTAACAATTTAATTCCAAATTCTTAAAGCTAAGTCTTCCGGTGGTTAAAGCGCACTTTCACCCTTGGAATTATTAAAAACAGAGTCCCATATTATTTTTCAGGATAACAATAAGGCGGGGAATGTAAACTTTAAAATTTATCCCTTAGCAAATTGCTTTTGAATACATGCAAGTATCGCAAGAAGCGATTCTCGTGTCGCTTCCTCCAGGCATCTTTCTGGTTTTTCTTTTGACTTCTTCCACAAATCGTTACTTGTGTTTCAGGTCGTTTTAAAAATAATTAAAATGTTAAATAAATATAAGTTTCGTTATAAATCGACTAACCATCCATTATTAAAAAAAAAAAAAGTTTAATTACCGCCCTTGTGTGTCTTTTTTAATATATATATATATATATATATATATATATATATATATATATATATATATATATATATATATATATATATATATATATATATATATATATACATGACTCTATTCTTAACAGTTTTCAATTTAGATTATTTATTTGTTATTACTAATTTTTAAATAATAAGCAATATGAATAAACAATATGTCTGCAGAAGAACCAGTTCTAACATAAAGAATCCAATACGAGAACCACAACAACGTTTCCGTTTTAACTAATTTTCGATTATTGCCAAGCAAAGAAACAAGACACGGCAGGTGCCTGGGTTACATTAAATCGATCATCATCGTGATTGAAGTTTTTTCTTATGTATTTTATTTCACCTTACCTGGGCATTAGACATTATTTGACGGCGATCGTTTCCGATTCATTAGAGAGGCGAATAGATTTGCACCTGCCTTTCTCGGCAAAGTTACTTAGTGTATTATAAATATTTAAACTTGCTTCGGTTTTCACCTGCGGTCGTTATGCCAACGACACTAACAACACTCGACTGTATTCAAATTAAAAAGGTAACCAAGCAGTCGGGGTGAGTATTTCAGTTGCTAGGAGACTAAACTAACGCGCAGGTACAAGAGACATGTTTCGTAAAAACAAATTTAACTTTGGTGATCACGAAGGAATATATGTGAACACTAACAATAACAACAGTTGCGTTTATTCGTTATCCTCAAATAGGACGTTTCTTTGCGACTTTCTTCTTTTTCAATGCCTAACTCTTAATTTATAAAAATATTGTATCCAACTAGAATTGTTATTTTGTCAGTGATTCTTTAAACACACACGAACGTGCACATATACACTGACGCGTTCAGTGTCATGGCTAGTTTGTCGATAACAGAGAAGAAACCAACACAATGCAGCTTTATAAAGTATATAGCTGTTTTTGTAAAGTTTTTCAATTTATAATGTGCAACTCAGTACATGTTGTAAGAAAACCGGATGTTAACTGCCAATAATTTCGATGCATATGGTGTTAGTAGATGCCATTTGGTCTCTCTGTGCATATCTCCCTGTTTACCAACCAATCAGTTGATCAGGGCAGCAATATCACCAGCAGGTGATCAATTAGTATAAACTAGGGCATTTTTCCAATCAACAGCTTCTTTGGGGTTCGCCCCGACATGGAAAATTGACTCGCAGCCTTTGCAGTAGCCTTACTGTCAGATAACATGATGCTGTCATCAGGGTGATGATAATGGCAGCAAAAAGTAGAAGCAATTCTTGTCCAGTAGTGATTCTTCTTCTTCTTCTTCTTCTTCTTCTTCTTCAACCAGAACATCTCTTTATTTCTATATCCAAATAGTTGCAGCAACCCTAACAGCAGTTCCAAATCTTGCCTAAATCATCATCATCATCATCATCATCATCATCATCATCCCATCTGCAATTAGTAGCAGTGAGTTTGCCCTATAGTAGTAGTTTTGAAATCTGCCTGCAGTAACACCATCATCTACTACAGCAACTCTGTTACTATCTACAACTAACAACAGTGATCCTATTCACATCAAACAGCATCAACCACTGATCCTGTCAGCACCATCATCATCATCATCATCATCATCTATTCCACAGCTCTTTCCTAGAGACATATTTTATTTCTTTGAAATAAAAATCCTCTAATTTTTTTCCTACATCCAAATTTGTCTTTTTTTATTATTATTGAATAACACCTTTTTTTTTTTGTGTTGAGAGTCGTGATACACTGGACAACTGGTCATCAGCACCCATGCTACTATGTCTGTTACATCATAATGAGAGCGAGAACGAAATCAGTGTCATCGGCTAGATTTTGTGTCTCATCGAATTCATCCTCTTCTGTTCATTTCTTAATTTATGAACAAAACACAAACAATAACTTAATACTAAAACTTAGTACTTTCCATGAGTCTGCAATTTCACACTCCTTAACATTACTACAAACATAATAAAACAAGAAGTCAGTCAAAAGGAATCCTTATAGATATAGTAGTAAAAATACCTCAGGTAAAATTTCCAGATCCAAACAGCTTTGCACCCCTTTTATGTCTCTTCATGAAGATTAAAACCAAGATATAATGATGCTTCATCTTATGTCTACAATCCTTATTTTAATTCTTATTAAAATCTACTACATTATTTTCATTCAAGAAAATGTCTAAAAGTAAAGGGAATCTTGAAAAGAAAATTTAATTCAGGCAAGCTTGCTTATGTTATATCACATATCCCTCCATATTTACATGAATAAACCAGAAACCAGCAGCAGCAGCGACAGCGACAATAATGGCGACGCTAAAACAAATCCATTCGTCGATACAATGCACATGAACTCACTAAATACACACGACAACTTCAAGTCCATTTTTTCATGTACACACATCAATAGAATAGCTCGCACATCACTTCAACAAAGAAAACTGCCAGAGAAGGCCGCACATCAAAAGAAAAACCAAAATACAAAACACAAATATCGCAGTAAAGACAACTCGTGCAGCATATAAATACGAATATCTATTTCACAAAACACTGCATTAATACAACACCAACTAGATTACATTCACAACTTTCTTAGCTTCAAATCGATATAACACATGCATACATACACCAAACAGATGATTCTCTACAACACATTAAAGCACAAAAACAAACACAATTAAAAAGCAAAACTCAAGCCAGTGATCAAATTTCTCTTTGCCTTCACCTACGTCCGCGCTGTGACTATAAAAGCATCTGCCTTCTTGACAAACGGGAAGTTAGGCCAATGTGAGCCGCGCTGTGAACTTCACTCAGTTCAGCAGCTAGTAGCAGCTTAACCCTTGCTACTATGCACAGCCAGCACCGCCACCGCCCTCTCACCTGTGATTCTAATTCAAGCCCCGAAGACTACCCTTCTTCGCCGGCGGCGGATTATCACCACTTATCAACCCCTCGCTAGTGACACCAGCTATTAAGGATCGCCGCATCACCGCCCCTCACCCAGCTGGACCAACTTAGATCACTGCCGAGCCATATCAGCACTGATCAGCATTCCTACCGACGCACCACCACCACTGCTGCCACCATCAAGACTATCCTGACACGCCAACAGTTTCGTTTCACGATCGTTTTAAACTTCAAATAAACGTTTGAACTTTACTCCATTCCTTTGTCAATTTCTTGCTTTCCATGCGCTTGGTTCTGTTTATAACACTTAATTGATGCCCAGACATGCAAACTTTCACAGTCATGAAATGCCTTCAACTTCTTTTTAGTATGAGTGGAATACCAGATTAGATACATTCAGATATATTGAAGGTTAAAAGAATATTTACTTAGTAAATGGGTTGCCACCAGTAATTCAATTCAGGTTCTAAAACATTTTCGGCACAGAAAACTTTTCAGCAGCCCTCCATGGAGGTGTTTTCCTAGAACTACCAACCATATAAAATAAGTCTTTTGCAAGCTAGAAAGTTACCTTAATACGGAAAAACATAATTCACCATGCAAAAAGGTATTGTTCAGACTAAAATAAGTACTCCCTTTCCAGTGCGTAACAAATGCTGTACATAGGACATGTACTATGACATCCACATTTTTTAGGTCTCCTTGTATAAATTACAGCAATCACCGATCTAGATGTTGTTTCAGCTTATGCTGCATAGTAAATAAACCGAGCAAACAAAATTCTTGAGCCTGCTGCAGGACATGATAGCCAAAACAGAAACGCGAAAAGACCTTCTGGTATTTCAACATGAACGTCTGCTCAAATAACAAGTTTAACAACATCCTGGGCCTTCATGGATTTGGCACAGGAAACATTGAAGGATTAGATGTATTTGCCCTCTGCCTCAACTATGTTATGCTAATTTGCAATATTCTCTTCAAGAAAAGCCCTGAAACATTAGTGACATACAAGAGCAGATATGCAGAAACAGATTGACCTGATACTAATCAGTTTCAGGGCCAATAACTGCAAAGCTGTACCAGGAGGATCCTGCATTACTTAGCATAGACTAATTATAGCTGACACAACTATTGCAAGGAATAGAACCAAGCATAAAACTCCTTGAGGCAAAGAGATCAAGGACTGAAAAGTCACAAACAAGTTGCCAAAACAGAATCTGCTTATAGAAACTTTTTGAGAAAAGAAATACCGATGTTTAGAGAAAACTGGTGATAAGCATCAAAACTACAGCTACTGACACTTGCAGACAGCATCCAGAAGATGCAGAACAGCATCCAGAAGATGCAGAACAGCATCCAGAAGATGCAGAACACCTGCCGGTTGAAGTTGCTAGTGAAGTCATAAAGATGAAAGCTTGGAAGAAAATAGTCCTGCAAAATCACAAAAACAAGTAGAATGGCAGTTTGTAATGCTTATGACACTATGTGAAGAGAATATGTTAGAAAACCTGACGTGTGAATATAGTGTCACATAGTGAGATGAAAAATTACAAAGTTATCAGACAACTGAAGAAGGATAGTTCTGGCATATATGAACCGGATGTATCAACTCTGGCTAAAATGACTGGAATTGTCTAAAGATGGAGAAGTATTTTAAAAAAATTACTTAGCAGTGAGTTTGACATGAATATTCACTCATGCAGGTTGTAGGGGAAAAGAGGTTTAAGTGAAATTAAATCTCTTTGCCCCAAACAAAATAATAATAATAAAAAAAGAATAAAACAAAACGACACCTCCTTCTGGTTTAAAATGCACCACATTTATTTTTTAACAAAAACAAGATGAATAAACAAAGGTCCGATCGGTGAAAGTTCTTGTGAAGTCATTATGATTAGAATGTTAGATGAAAGTCCTTCGTGGAATTAATGAGATTAGAAGGTCTTGTGTGAAAATAATGTCCTTATTTTAAGGTTGGTGTTTTAACTGGCAAAGTTCACCTTATTTAAAAGTCCCGCGAGGAAAGTAATTTGTTGTTATTAGTTATTATAGGAAATGTGCAGAATGGGTGCGTGTGTGCATAAGTGTGATTTTTGAGTGCCTGTGTGGCGTGTGTAATTATGGTGTTGATGGCTTTGACAGCGACGATGTTATGAAAACGAAAGGCATGTTCCTGTGTGACGTCGAAGCAAGAAGAAGGGAAGAAAGAATATTTGATGCGTTTTTATACTTTTTGGACTGGCTTCAAAACAAGGTTACTACTGTTGATATTTTGGTTTTTGGAAAAGCGTTAAAAAGACAATCTTTTAAATTTTCTCATTGTCGTTTGTGAAAAATGCGCGGGGAAATTGAAATGAATAAACATTTGTTTATTTGCGTGTGTGTGTGTGTGTGTGTGTGTGTGTGTGTGTGTGTGTGTGTGTGTGTGTGTGTGTGTGTGTGTGTGTGTGTGTGAATGAATGACCACACAAGCTATTGCCAGGTCCAATGCCAGAAATATCAAAGGCTGACGTTGAGATTGCAATGGACACCCATCAGGCATAACAACTGATTTGCTGAAATGCAAAGGAAAGATTGTCATCAGATCATTTCTGTCAATTTTATAAAAAATAGACAATGACAATACTTTACCAATACTTTTAGTTTTGAACTAATAGCATCACTTTCCCACTTTACAAATGCATAAAAACCAACTTTTCTATGTTGTCACCGATTTACAAAAGAATCTACTTTGTAAAGGTGCCAGAAAAAGCTATTCTCTGAGCGCCCAGGTACAAACTTATTCTTAAGCAACTAGTAAAAACTAGTAAATGCAATTTCTAGACTCTATTACAAATTGATGATGGATGTGAGTTTTGCTTATAGTCACTCTGAGCTCCAAGAAATAATGATAGGAGGGCAACACGAATCAATAATTAACCCAGTCCTGTTTATAATCATCCTTGATGAGCTGATAAAAACCCTGCACAAATGGTGTAGAAAGTTTTGTAGATGGTGCTCTTTTTTAGTGTGGCAGAAGTCAGTACAGCATTTAACAGGTGGAAATCACTACTTAAAAAGGGTGGCTTCAGGGTTAATAAGAAATAAGACAAAGACACTAAAGAAATTATATCCGTTTCACAAGGCAAATACTGATTCAGCTTAGAACTGGCTCAAACTCCATCAAATGCAGAACAGTGGTGTCACAAATGGTGCTCCAACCTGCCAGTGCTAATTTTATTTGCAGCACCTGTCGAAATCCAATTGCCATGGAAACAGAAACTGTTTCAGGTATCAAAAGAGTAATTAAATTTGTCTACCTAGGCAACACAATTGATTCCCATCAGTGAACTGATATGACTATAAGACAACATATATCCATCATATGAAGGGTGTTTAGGCAGTTGTTGACAATTTTACAAAATGCAGGGATCTGATTATGCTTGAGAGTGGCAGCATGCAACATGCGACAATGAAATGTCAGAACAATGCGATTCTGACTACAGCACATCAGACTGAGAAAAGTACGTCTCACTCTACAGGTTTCAATGAGAAAGTATGTTGCATTGCAACGTCTCAATTAGTATGCTAACATCAGCCATCGTCAATCATCAAAACACTCCAAAGTGTTTCCTACATTGAAGTCAATTTGCCAAACCCACATGGAAGGCTACTTAAGACATGATGTGGATCAGTTGAAGATAGCCAGTCCTGATGGGCAACACAGATAGAAAGAAGTTGGAAGTCATTCATGAAGCTAACCTCAGCAAGAAGATAAAAAATGAAAAAAAAAATGATTATAGTCATATTTGAAGATATCTGTTGCACATACAATTCTAACTGCTTGTATTTTGCTAAATAAAATTATCTTCCAAATTTCAATTTTTATTCTTTACAATGAGCATTCAGTGCATCGGCCATGCTCATAGAATAGCTAATGATAATTGCTGTTTTTTCTTATCAAGTAATGCTAGACATAGAATCTTTTAGGCCTGCAGTCAATAAGAATCAGATATATTGGCCCTTCTAGTGAGTGATGACCATTTTCACATGGCACTAACGTTCCCTTCATTTGGTACGTGGGTTGCAGATTGAGAGCCAGGCACTACTTGCATTTTTCTACCATAATTCTCACTAACATGTCATAAATGACAGGTTTGACCTGCATGGCAAAGTAAAACGTTCACCTTATGCCAGATTGACCACACCAATGATGAATGGATTTATTCAATCGGGGTGATTCTAAGGATTCTAAGGTTGTCTTTCTGATCAACTAAATCAATATTTTTGTCAAATCATTCACCGATTAATTGTGATATATTCCTAGTTCTATTGAATAAATCCTTAGCAGTAATACTAATAGCAAAGAACTTATATGTTCATCAATGTTTCATCTTTATTTCAAAACTTCCTCAGGATGATTGATTTGAAGAAAAAATACCAGTACAATATTTGAAAATATACTTGTTTTTGTAATGTAAAATGGATGTCTTTGTTCTATTTCAGAACAAAACAAATCCATAAGCATTCAAAGTGTATATAGTATTTATGGCATGAGTAAGATTTTCTTTTAACGACATATAGCGTAAGAAATTTTAAAAGATATGATGTAATTTTTTTTTTTTTTTTTTTTTTTTTGGAATGATATAGTAGTTAGAATTCAAAATGTTGAATGTGAATATGAAATGAAATGAGAGTGTCTTTGTTTTGATTTATTTATTGACAGATTATTAATTTTATTATTAATATTATTTTTCGTGGTGTAATTAACCTGTATCTAAATTAAAGTTCTGTTCTTTTAATCAAAGTTTACTGAATAAAGAAGATAAATTGTAGAAGCCGTTATGCTATTTAATTGTGTTTGAGTTTGTAAAGAATGCTGCTTCAAGAAGTCTTCGCCAAGATTTATTTAAAATGAATTTAATGGGACTAGCTTATTTAAAATTAAAAGAATTACAATGCTGCAATAAATGAGAGAATAATTCATTCAGGGAATTGCTATTTTTTTAAAGTTTACTAAGCCTTTTCTCTAGATTTCATTAAGTTTCACCAACTATATATTTGATAACAAGTATGGCATGGGACATATATATATATATATATATATATATATATATATATATATATATATATATATATATATATACTGTAATCTTGGGTCACTTTGATCCAAATTAGGCACAGTATGATTGTCATCTTTTTAAATAAGGTACGCACAAAATTTCTGCTGGTGTTAAATTATAAAGAAAGTGGACATGAACACATAGAACTGAATTTGAATAAAATTTTGGGAAATACTAACCTTGAAACAGTCATTTAATGATACAATTTTCATTTTTGTATGACCTATATTTAGTGAAATATTGATATTTTACTAATCTGCAATAAAGCGATTGACACAGTTTACATATTCAAGTAAACATTTTACATGATTGCAACACTAAACATGGACATTGTTTCAAAAAAATGATTAAAGTAACCAAAGTCTTTTTCAGACGATTAGGAAAAGCACATTTTCCTTAACGAACCAGTCTTTAAAAGACTGTTGAAGGAACAGTCAAATTTACTTAAATTATTACAATTAAAAATTAAAATTAAAAGGGGAAGATCATGTAATTGGAGATTTTAGAAAACTAAAAAAAAAAAGAGAATAGGAAGAAAAAGAAATATATGTAATTATAAATATATATGTGGGGGGGGGACAAAGAAGAAAGAGAGAGAGAGAGAGATTAAAAGGAGAGGGAAAAGGGGCGAAAAAAAAAAAAGAGTAGAAGTAAGAAAAAGAAAGCGTAAACCGGGCAATGTGACGAAACCCTTATCATGATTTCTCTCTAGACTGAGACGTTAACCGTCTGACCTACATTTAATAAGAGATTGTTTTATTGATATAATAAATTTGCACTATTTTTCACTTAAATTTACAACTTCTAGACAACCTAAATCTATCTATCTATCTATCTATCTATCTATCTATCTATAAAAGTGAACGCGTCTGTGTGCGTGTCTGTGTGTGTGTCTTTGTGTGTACATTTCCCTGTGCAATAACTTTGTCGATTTTAAGTCTACAGACTCGAAATTTCATATACAGAGTACTGAGATTTGGGAAAATTTTTGTGATCCGTTTTCAGCCAGACATTTGGCTGTTAAGGGGTCAAAGTTCAACGATTTGACCTTTGAGAACTCTACCAAACTCCTCCGACAATTTTCTGTCTAAACACTTGAAATTTTAGGTATAGGTCCTTGGACATAGATATAATTAATAAGCTGATTTGAGCCCAAAACAATAAATTTTAAGGAGTCATAATAGGGGTCATATATAAAAAAAGTTGACCGTTTTTTTTTGCTCAGCATACACCTCCTCCAAACACCCAGGCAACGCCGGGCGCCCATGCTCGTATATCTATAAAAGTGAACGTGTCTGTATATCTGTGTGTCTGTGTGTGTACATTTCCCTATGCATTAACTTTGTCAATTTTAAGTCTACAGACTCGTAATTTGATATACAGGGTACTAAGATTTGGGAAAATCTATGTGGTCTGTTTTCGGCCAGAAATTTGGCTGTTAAGTGGTCAAAGTTCAACGATTTGACCTTTGAGAACTCTACCAAACTCCTCCGATAATTTGGGGTCTACACACTTGAAATTTTAGATATAGGTTCTTTGGGCATAGATCTAACTTAATAACTCGATGTGAGCCCAAAACAATGTTAACCCATGTTCAATAATGATTTCTAAATAATAACGTTAATATTTCAGTGCGCTGGTCAAATTCTGCAAAAGTAGCGATTTGTGTTTATTTGTTTACGCTGTTATGGCTTTATGTTTATGTACACATGTGCAACCAGAAGTCGTAAACAGGGTGTGGGTTACAACACCCATTACAAGGTCATTTGAGTTTTATAATTATATAGATATAAAATTTTTAAGATAGCCGTTGTTTATTTCATAGAATCCTCGAATATAAGATGCCAATGTATTCCAAATGAGCTTTCACCCCTGGAACCAGATCATGGTCTCCGCCGAACCCAGCAGATGATGTACCATGGTCACTTTTGTCTTATTGTTTCAGGGGCAGCGTTCTTTGTCTGTGTTTATAGGGCAGCCTACCAGAGGTGATAATGATGTCTATTTTATCCACGATTGATGTTGCCTTGAACAAAACATTCAGATGCTTTTTAGAGGCGTATATCTGCTGTCCATTTACATAGTTTGTTGCACTTTGCCATTTTTTTTTTTTTTTTCAATAAATTTGATTTAACATTTTGGATATTCATTAATGTCATCTAAATAACTAACTGCAAAGTGAATACCACACAGTATAATGTCCATTACTTGTTGGAAGATTATCGCCGGGCTCAAATGCTAGTATATCTATAAAAGTGAACCTGTCTGTGTGTGTGTCTTTGTGTGTACATTTCACTAGGCAATAACTTTGTCAATTTTAAGTCTACAGGTACTGAGATTTGGGAAAATCTGTGTAATTCTTTTTGGCCAGAAATTTGGCTATTTAGGGGTCAAAGTTCAACGATTTGACTTTTGAGAACTCTACCAAACTCCTCTGAGAATTTTGGGTCTAAACACTTGAAATTTTAGATATAGGTCCCTTGGACATGGATCTAACTTACTAACTTGATTTGAGCCCAAAACAATAAATGTTAAGGGGTCATAATAGGGGTCAAAGTATAAAAAAATTGACCTCTGCGGTCTCTAGCAAATCACTTAGCCAATTTTTGGTCTAAACATCTGAAATTTTACATAAAGGGTATTCAGAGATAGGGCAAGCTTTTTAATTGGCTTGGGTCGAAAATTTGAGCTTCCAAGGGGTCAAACTTCAAGAGATTTGACCTTTGCGATGTCTATCAAACTACTCACCCAATTTGGAGTCTAAACAGTTGAAATTTATACATAACAGTTATTCAGACATGCGGTAAGCATTTTAATCAGACCAAGAGGTAAAAGTTGAAAATTTGTCGGCCAAAAGGTCAATGTTGAAAGAGATGGCCTTTGTAGACTCTACCAAATTCCTCTGCCAAATTTTGGGTCTAAAGACTTGAAATTTTAGATGTAGATAACTTGGACATGGGTAAAACTTTTATTTTGATTTGAGACCAAAATAATAAATGTTCGGGGGGGTCAAAATTGGGACCAAATTTTTTTTAAATTGACCTCTGCAATCTTTACGAAATTACTCAGACAAATTTTGTTCTAAACATTTGACATCTTACATAAAGTGTATTCACACATAGGGCAAGTTATGAACAGTACATAGGACCCAAGCAAAGCTGGGCTGAACCGCTAGTATTTATAAAAATTAGGAGAAATTTATATATATATATATATATATATATATATATACTAGACTACCCATGACCTGTTGGGTCAGTATGTTATATTAGCTATGAAATTAATGTATGAGCGTGACACTTATGACGTAAAGAAAATAGTTTTTTGTGACATAACAGAAACATTTCTATGAAAGTATATTAAAAGGAAAAAAGAATATAGATAGATTTCTATGAGTCGTTCTGTTTATAATTGTTTATTTTGAAAAAAAAAACTTACAGCCATTGAATTATAAGTGGTTTACCATACTTATAGGTAAATGTGCACTGAACAGATACCATAATGCTTAAAGTTAAATTCAAATTTTGATATATCTTTTAATATAAACGCAAAAAAAACAAAACAATTGGGACGTTGAAAACCTACACAGTAAAACAATACGTTTTATTGTCGCATTGATTATTTATTTGTAACGCAAATTAAAAAAAACATATTTTCAGGGTTATTTATTTATGTTGGTAGTGTAAAAAAAATGTATGAATGTTTTTTTAAGAAATGGAGAATAAATTTAAAAAAAGAAAGCGGTGAGGAAATCGCTGTTGTAAATTGTTATTATGGTTGTCAACAGGTCAAAGTTGATTTATTTGTAAGAAAATTGCAACAGTACAGTTGTAATACAGAATAGGTGCAAAACATCCCCCACTCTACCCATGTTAAATAATGATTTCTTAATAATAACGTCAATATTTCAGTGTGCAGCTCAAATTCTGCAAAAGTAGCGATTTGTGTTTATTTGTTTACGCTGTTATGGTTTTATGTTTATGTACGCATGTGCAACCAGAAGTCGTAAACAGGGTGTGGGTTACAACACCCATTGCAAGGTCATTTGAGTTTTATAATTATATAGATATAAAATTTTTAAGATAGCCGTTGTTTATTTCATAGAATCCTCAAATATAAGATGCCAATGTATTCCAAATGAGCTTTCACCCCTGGAACCAGATCATGGTCTCCGCCGAACCCAGCAGATGATGTACCATGGTCACTTTTGTCTTATTGTTTCAGGGGCAGCGTTCTTTGTCTGTGTTTATAGGGCAGCCTACCAGAGGTGATAATGATGTCTATTTTATCCACGATTGATGTTGCCTTGAACAAAACATTCAGATGCTTTTTAGAGGCGTATATCTGCTGTCCATTTACATAGTTTGTTGCACTTTGCCATTTTTTTTTTTTTTTCAATAAATTTGATTTAACATTTTGGATATTCATTAATGTCATCTAAATAACTAACTGCAAAGTGAATACCACACAGTATAATGTCCATTACTTGTTGGAAGATTATCAGCATGATCTTTATCCTGGACAGTAGATTTGAAACTTTTATGATCCAGGATGGGTATTGATGCAGAGCAACTTAAAACATTCTTCCTTCCTGGTATTTGAACATATATGAACTGAGGTCGATTTAAAAGAATTTTTCTCCTTCATTTAGTTTTGGGAAAATTTTTATGGATTTGGTAAAGGATAGTGATAGTCTTTGAGTGCAGCATTAAATCCTGGTGAGAAGTCAATGTAAATATGAATCTCCTTGTTTTTTTCACGTAGACAATCTATGAAGTTCTTCATTTATATTTATGTTTTTTTCACGTAGACCATCTATGAAGTTTTTCATTTATATTTATGTTTTTTTCACGTAAACCATCTATGAAGTTCTTCATTTATATTTATGTTTTTTTCACGTAGACCATCTATGAAGTTCTTCATTTATATTTATGTTTTTTTCACGTAGACCATCTATGAAGTTCTTCATTTATATTTATGTTTTTTTCACGTAGACCATCTATGAAGTTCTTCATTTATATTTATGTTTTTTTCACGTAGACCATCTATGAAGTTCTTCATTTATATTTATGTTTTTTTTACGTAGACTATCTATGAAGTTCTTCATTTATATTTATGTTTTTTTCACGTAGACAATCTATGAAGTTCTTCATTTATATTTATGTTTTTTTCACGTAGACCATCTATGAAATTCTTCATTTATATTTATGTTTTTTTCATGTAGACCATCTATGAAGTTCTTCATTTATATTTATGTTTTTTTCACGTAGACCATCTATGAAGTTCTTCATTTATATTTATGTTTTTTTCACGTAGACAATCTATGAAGTTCTTCATTTATATTTATGTTTTTTTCACGTAGACCATCTATGAAGTTTTTCATTTATATTTATGTTTTTTTCACGTAGACCATCTATGAAGTTCTTCATATATATTTATGTTTTTTTCACGTAGACCATCTATGAAGTTCTTCATTTATATTTATGTTTTTTTCACGTAGATAATCTATGAAGTTCTTCATTTATATTTATGTTTTTTTCACGTAGACCATCTATGAAGTTCTTCATTTATATTTATGTTTTTTTCACGTAGACCATCTATGAAGTTCTTCATTTATATTTATGTTTTTTTCACGTAGACCATCTATGAAGTTCTTCATTTATATTTATGTTTTTTTCGCGTAGACCATCTATGAAGTTCTTCATTTATATTTATGTTTTTTTCACGTAGACCATCTATGAAGTTCTTCATTTATATTTATGTTTTTTTCACGTAGACCATCTATGAAGTTCTTCATTTATATTTATGTTTTTTTCACGTAGACCATCTATGAAGTTCTTCATTTATATTTATGTTTTTTTCACGTAGACCATCTATGAAGTTCTTCATTTATATTTATGTTTTTTTCACGTAGACCATCTATGAAGTTCTTCATTTATATTTATGTTTTTTTCACGTAGACCATCTATGAAATTCTTCATTTATATTTATGTTTTTTTCACGTAGACCATCTATGAAGTTCTTCATTTATATTTATGTTTTTTTCACGTAGACCATCTATGAAGTTCTTCATTTATATTTATGTTTTTTTCACGTAGACCATCTATGAAGTTCTTCATTTATATTTATGTTTTTTTCACGTAGACCATCTATGAAGTTTTTCATTTATATTTATGTTTTTTTCACGTAGACCATCTATGAAGTTCTTCATTTATATTTATGTTTTTTTCACGTAGACCATCTATGAAGTTCTTCATTTATATTTATGTTTTTTTCACGTAGATAATCTATGAAGTTCTTCATTTATATTTATGTTTTTTTCACGTAGACCATCTATGAAGTTCTTCATTTATATTTATGTTTTTTTCACGTAGACCATCTATGAAGTTCTTCATTTATATTTATGTTTTTTTCACGTAGACAATCTATGAAGTTCTTCATTTATATTTATGTTTTTTTCACGTAGACCATCTATGAAGTTTTTCATTTATATTTATGTTTTTTTCACGTAGATAATCTATGAAGTTCTTCATTTATATTTATGTTTTTTTCACGTAGACCATCTATGAAATTCTTCATTTATATTTATGTTTTTTTCATGTAGACCATCTATGAAGTTCTTCATTTATATTTATGTTTTTTTCACGTAGACCATCTATGAAGTTCTTCATTTATATTTATGTTTTTTTCACGTAGACCATCTATGAAGTTCTTCATTTATATTTATGTTTTTTTCACGTAGACAATCTATGAAGTTCTTCATTTATATTTATGTTTTTTTCACGTAGACCATCTATGAAGTTTTTCATTTATATTTATGTTTTTTTCACGTAGATAATCTATGAAGTTCTTCATTTATATTTATGTTTTTTTCACGTAGACCATCTATGAAATTCTTCATTTATATTTATGTTTTTTTCATGTAGACCATCTATGAAGTTCTTCATTTATATTTATGTTTTTTTCACGTAGACCATCTATGAAGTTCTTCATTTATATTTATGTTTTTTTCACGTAGACCATCTATGAAGTTCTTCATTTATATTTATGTTTTTTTTCACGTAGACAATCTATGAAGTTCTTCATTTATATTTATGTTTTTTTCACGTAGACCATCTATGAAGTTTTTCATTTATATTTATGTTTTTTTCACGTAGACCATCTATGAAGTTTTTCATTTATATTTATGTTTTTTTCACGTAGACCATCTATGAAGTTCTTCATTTATATTTATGTTTTTTTCAGGTAGACAATCTATGAAGTTTTTCATTTATATTTATGTTTTTTTCACGTAGACCATCTATGAAGTTCTTCATTTATATTTATGTTTTTTTCACGTAGACCATCTATGAAGTTCTTCATTTATATTTATGTTTTTTTCACGTAGACCATCTATGAAGTTCTTCATTTATATTTATGTTTTTTTCACGTAGACCATCTATGAAGTTCTTCATTTATATTTATGTTTTTTTCACGTAGACCATCTATGAAGTTCTTCATTTATATTTATGTTTTTTTCACGTAGACCATCTATGAAGTTCTTCATTTATATTTATGTTTTTTTCACGTAGACCATCTATGAAGTTTTTCATTTATATTTATGTTTTTTTCACGTAGACAATCTATGAAGTTCTTCATTTATATTTATGTTTTTTTCACGTAGATAATCTATGAAGTTCTTCATTTATATTTATGTTTTTTTCACGTAGATAATCTATGAAGTTCTTCATTTATATTTATGTTTTTTTCACGTAGACCATCTATGAAGTTTTTCATTTATATTTATGTTTTTTTCACGTAGACCATCTATGAAGTTCTTCATTTATATTTATGTTTTTTTCACGTAGACCATCTATGAAGTTCTTCATTTATATTTATGTTTTTTTCACGTAGACCATCTATGAAGTTCTTCATTTATATTTATGTTTTTTTCACGTAGACCATCTATGAAGTTCTTCATTTATATTTATGTTTTTTTCACGTAGACCATCTATGAAGTTCTTCATTTATATTTATGTTTTTTTCACGTAGACCATCTATGAAGTTCTTCATTTATATTTATGTTTTTTTCACGTAGACCATCTATGAAGTTTTTCATTTATATTTATGTTTTTTTCACGTAGACAATCTATGAAGTTCTTCATTTATATTTATGTTTTTTTCACGTAGACCATCTATGAAGTTCTTCATTTATATTTATGTTTTTTTCACGTAGACCATCTATGAAGTTCTTCATTTATATTTATGTTTTTTTCACGTAGACCATCTATGAAGTTCTTCATTTATATTTATGTTTTTTTCACGTAGACCATCTATGAAGTTCTTCATTTATATTTATGTTTTTTTCACGTAGACCATCTATGAAGTTCTTCATTTATATTTATGTTTTTTTCACGTAGACCATCTATGAAGTTTTTCATTTATATTTATGTTTTTTTCACGTAGACCATCTATGAAGTTCTTCATTTATATTTATGTTTTTTTCACGTAGACCATCTATGAAGTTCTTCATTTATATTTATGTTTTTTTCACGTAGACCATCTATGAAGTTCTTCATTTATATTTATGTTTTTTTCACGTAGACAATCTATGAAATTCTTCATTTATATTTATGTTTTTTTCACGTAGACAATCTATGAATATCTTCATTTATATTTATGTTTTTTTCACGTAGACCATCTTGAAGTTCTTCATTTATATTTGTGATAAAGAAGTGAAGGACACATCTCTGTTTTTCTTAAAAACTGGTTGGATGTTCTCTTTCAACTCAGATTTTGCATTTATCTTATTACAATGACCAACTCCCCTAGAAACAACTTTTTAAATAGTCTTTTTAAAATCTTTTATTAAATGTTTAAATTAATTCCATGTCCTACAACTTCAGTTTCTCCATCTAGTCAATGTTGAATAAATTTCATGTATTCTTTAATATGAATGTTTTTATTTTCATGTCTTCCCATTAGAAAATGACATTTCTGATAAGTTATCACTCCATCTGGATTTCTCCCTTAGCATGGACCTGGCCATTTTATTAAATCTTCTTGCAAGATCCAATCACTGGAAAATTTTAACTGATGCTTGAGCAGTGCTTGGGCAGTTAAGAAAGTACACACAGGCAAAAATATGGCAATGACAAAGAGGACAGAACAAACGTACATGAAGAATTATAAAATAGAGATTGTATTTATTGTAGTATAAATGCAAGAAGAAAGAATGGAGGAAGACAATTGAAAGCTGAAAGAACAAAAACATTAACTACTGGGACAGCTGCAAAGACTGGATTAACAGGAATGAGAGGAAGGGTTGGATGAACAAGAACAGATGATTCTGGAACCTAGCAAGAAAAAGCTGGACCAACAGGAATAGAGAAATTAGAACCTAGACAGCAGAAATAACGTCACACAGAGATTGCAGTAGCTGTTCTTAAGGTGTAATGAGATACCTCAGAAAGGTTTGGTTCATGTAAACATGCCAGGAACAAGGGCTGTTAAAACAAGGAATGGGGGCTGAAGTAGTACTTGCAGGAATAAGCTGGACCAGACAGAGTTGGAACAGGAGCTCCTGGGGGAAGTTGAAGCAGAAACCAATGAAAAGAGCTGGAGCATAATGTTTTCTGTAGGCGGCTTGACTCGGACAAGATATTTTTCAGAAACTGAATACTGGCCTGATGCCATATGGATTGCATATCCTCTTAACTTTTTCATATATGTGTACCCTTCCTCCTAGTGACATTCCCAACTTTGGTCGCTTCTCAGTTCTAGGTGGTCATTTGATACCTGCTCATAAAATAGTTGTCACTCTGAGTGCAGATATTGAAGTCTTGTAGCGGTCTAGTGTATAGAAGGAAATGCGTATTCATCATCACGTCATGGTCACCAAATTGTGGTGGTGGTGCAAATCTTGAATAATGAATTGAATTGAGAAAGAGACAAACTACGTGTTAAATTGAATTAAACGAACTGGAATTTTGTGAAGAAACAAGTGAAAGAAAAGGGTACAACGTGTTCATGTCCGCGTTCGTCTCTTGTTGTTTACTGGTGAGAAGGGAAGTCTATTGTAGTATATAGAGAGGGATAAAATGAGAAAAAGTCAATCCAGGCCATGGAGATAGAAAGTGTATAAAGTGTACATACTGTCTGTTAGCTCGTGCCCCATACATAGTCGCAGGGGACGTGACGCGCATGAGCATGTGCCTCCCTTTCGGGAGGCGGCTGGTTAGCCGAACCTCTCAGCTCGAGAGCTGGTCCGAAAAAGGGCTGGAAATAGCTTGTCTCTTGCTTTTATAATTGTTTCTGGTGGTCTTTTGCGCATGTGTGGATTTCCTTTGAAAGGGAAGTGACGTCGTCCATCTGTGCGTACATGTGCGTACGTATACACATGAATGTGAGTGTATGTACGCGAACGTGAATATATGTACGTGTGTGGACGTGCACACGTATGTTTGTGTACGCGTATGTATATGACAAGTAATATAGCTTGAGATGTGAACGCGTGTTTTTGTGTGAGACTAGAAAAGGCTCCCACAGTCTTGTCTCATCAGATTACTACTCAACCCATGTTGTTAATGATCATGAGAGCAATCATCCAACTTGGTCATCAAAGTTGTACCACTAAAGAGCATAAGTCACTTTTCAACACAGTGATAAATAAATAACAATTTGGCAGGTGTTCTTTGTTTTGTATAAAAAATAATTATTCTGAATAAAGGTCACGATGTTGCATTTGTGTAGAAAAAGAAAAAAATTCAAAATGTAATTTCTAATTAAAGTGTTTTTGGGATGCTTCGGTTAACAGGTCTGGGCAATTTTTAATTTTACTTCTTCAACCCTTAAGTTTGGTTTACTTTAAAACGACATGGGATTAGTGGCAGGCAAAGTGGAGTCTCTTGTCTACAAAATGCAGTTAATATTATTGTGTTGAGAATTCAGTAAGGCAATCTTGCATTGTCCGGTCTTTTTAAAACTCACTCTCTCTTTTATCTCAGGAAGGGGAGATTCTCCCTCTCACTGTCTCAGTCTCCCACTCTCTCTTACTGTACTGATTATATTATTTCTCTCTCTCTCTCTCTCTCTCTCTCTCTCTCTCTCTCTCTCTCTCTCTCTCTCTCTCTCTCTCTCTCTCTCTCTCTCTCTTACTTAATTTGAATTTATTTTTCACCAAAAATTGTCAATCATTGCTGTCTGCTCACCTTAGGTGACCTATACCTGCCAACTGAATTTACTATTCACAAGGCGAGAAAAAAGTAATTTTTTTTTGTTAATTTATATTGTGAGTTACATTTTTTTTTCTTTCAAAAGGCGAATGTTTCATATCAATCCTTTTTTTTTCGATCTAATATTATTGTCACATATGAGTGACAAACTATGAAGAGTTTTGATGTGGTTTTTCATTTGATGTTTTATCCAGATTTTTTAAAACTGATGTTTCTTTTTTAGGTTGTGTTACAACGTATTGCCTTTGCTTGATAATGTACATTATGAAGATGGTGAAAACTGAAATTAAGGTATTGTCCAGTGAAGGTTGACTTTTGATGCATTCATGAGGGGTTCAAATCATGGACTCATGGTGCAATGAATAAATGCATCAAATAACAATCAGTTCTTTGTGACAGTCTTTTAGAGGTTGGAGATTCAGTTTGAAATTTTGATTTACATAAAGATTCCAGAGTTTGAAAAGATTCACCTGAAGAAGACTTGGGTTTACATTGACTTAAACATTGTGAAAACAACACCTAAGATGAGAGTAGTAGTCTGAATAATCCAAATAATCCTAATCACTTGATAGAAATTGCATCCATCATAAGACATTCAATATAGATGCATGCCAGAAGTTTGCCATCCCTCACAAAATATTCCCTGCGGACTCACCTTTTATAACGTCTGAAATTTTTGTATCATTTTTATATCATACTATGTGAAATGGCACTGTAATAGCATGGACAATTAGATAAAGATAGATAGATTAAATAAATAAATTGTTAATAAATTTTTTCAATCTCTCCATGTATTACAGCTTTTTGATCATACTTTTATGGATGACATGCCTCACTTTTTTCGTCCACTAAAAGTAAGGTTAGAAGAACTAGAAATAAACAAATAAACTCATATAAAAAATTCTGCAACGTAATCTCTCACTATCTATCTATCTATCTATCTATCTATCTGTATATATATATATATATATTCAGGTGGCAAAAAGAAAGTCCGCACTTGTAATTTTTTCAAAAACTGCAAATTTAAGCTAAATTTAATGTAACTGTTTAAACAAACTATATCTCATTTGATTCGCCTTTTATTATTCTATAATTTTACCTGTTCATATTTGACTTTTAATTGAAATATTCTAGTGTTCATGTCAATTTAAAAAAATAACTTCCAATTGAGGAGGCAAAAAGAAAGTCCGCTCAATGGAAAATTGTTATTTAAATGTATTTTTAGGACATTAACGCAACACAAATACAACAGGAACACAATGAACTAGTTAATATTTAGTAGCATAGCCCTTCTGCAATCTGACAGTCTGCATCTTTTGGGAATTCCTTGAATTAGACTGCAGCAATACTCTGGGTAAAGGGCATCCCATTTTTCTTTAATTTTTATCCAAAGTTCTTCCAAATTTGAAATTTTATCATTGCATAACTGTTGCTTGATGTAATGTTTTCGATAGGATTGAGGTCTGGAGATTGTGCAGGCCAATCCAAACATGGAATATCATGTATAATACTCACCAGAGTAGTAACCGTCCGTGTATTTGTGCATTGTGTGGATGTACGTGCAAGCGATGGCGTGACGGTGGAGGGGTGGACTTGCCGCAGGGAAGTGTTGGGTGGAAAAAGAGAACAAAGATGGCGCCTGATGTTTTATAAACTGTGGTCTCGCAAGATCACGAGATCACGAGAAAACAGAGGGCACACATGCAAATGAGACAGAGTGAAAAACTGCATGAAAAGCAAGCTTAAGTGAGAGGAGGGGACAGTGTCGTTTACAGTCACGAGGTTATTGTGTTACTATTGCGAGCAATGGTGACGATTGAAGTTGAATTCGATACAAGCTATCTCGGCTATTGCTGTGAAAAATGACTGACTCGAAGTTTGATCTGAAACCGATTCCAGAGTTTGATGGGTCCACATCTGTTGTTAACTGGGTTGAGAGGGTCGAGTTGACCTGCAATCTCTGTGAGGTAAAGAGAGTGCACACTGTGATTCCAATGAGATTGGCTGGGGGCACTTTGAATGTGTATCAGCAACTTAGTGCCACCGAGAAGGCTGATGTGACCGCTATAAAAAATGCGCTGTACAAGGCATTTGCAATAGATCCTTGCACGGCTTATTAAAGATTCGCCTCCAGGAAGCTCATGCCGGGAGAAACCGTGGATGTGTTCTTTGCGGAATTGAAGACACTTGCTGTGCTGTTTGGCAATGGAGTGTCAGAGAGGACATTGGCATATGCATTTGTGGCTGGCCTTCCCACCCGTGTTAAGCAATTGTTGAAAGCCTCTACCAGTGTGTCTGCAATGCCTATGGAGCACTTGATGGAATGTGCCCGGGCTATCATCAGAGATGAGGAGGACTTGGGAGAACCAGTTAGGATGGTGACAAAGGCAGCCCAGAATGAGGCCGGGGAGATTCCCAGTCTAAACTCCACGACTAATGGAAGATGTTACTGCTGTGGTCGGCGAAGTCATTTTATGAGAAGCTGCACTGACAAAGGGCGGGGACGACTGTGCTGTTTCCAATGTGGTGGCATAGGGCATCTAGCCCAAAACTGTGTGGGAAATGTATTAGGTGGCAGGATATCAGCGCCGCCCTGCTCCCCAGACAAGATCTAAGTCATGCGCAACCTACGATATGTGAATTGAGTGCCCTGCTCAGCTCTTTTTGACTCTGGCTGCTCACATACCATCATGAGTGCCAGACTGTGGCGGACCTGAACTAAAAGGAACATTAAAGTCACCACAATAGGCTGTGAGACACAAGCATGCTGTGGAGCCGGAACCGTGAAGGTCCACACAGACTCTGGTGTGGCCGTGGAAATTAATGTGTTGGTGATGCGAGGGGATTTGCTGGGGTTTAACATACTGCTGGGCTACGATGCTATCAAGGCACTGAGGAAGTGATCATCGAAAGAGATGAGAGTGTGCGCTTTTTAAAAAACCCGGTGTGTGCTGCAATCCACATCGATCGCCCTGACTTAAAGGTGGGCTATGACTAAAGCCAGCAGGCCCGGACTACGTCATAGAAGTGGACCAGGGGAAGGGCTCCAACTGAATTAAAGAATCACGTCACAGAATACCCTATACCTGACGAGGCTCGTGATGAGTATGAGCAAGAGCTTGAGGCATGGATCCGAGATGGATGGCTGATCCCCTACCCCGAGAAGCTTGGTCCGCCCAAGGGTCTGATTCCCTTAATGGCGGTTATTCAGCATAACACGTTAAAAGTAAGACCGGTGCTAGATTATTGTGAGCTCAACCAGTACATTGAGGCTTACACTGTCGATGCTCCAACGTGTCAATATTAGACCTGTGGAAGGCCTATTTGCAAGTGCGAGTAGATGAGACACTGTGGCTGTTCCAGACAGGGTGGTTTTGGGGTCAGAGGTACTGCCTAACACGACTCGGCTTTGGTCTGAATGTGGCACCACAGATCATGAAAACCATTGTGAATGTGGTGTTGTCTGAGGAAAAGACCATTGAGGACGCAACATCAGCCTACATTGACGATGTGTACATCAATGAGGACATAAAATCTGCATCGTGTGTCAGGGAAAAATTGGCTCAGTTTGGTTTGCAGTGCAAGAATTCTGAACAGAAGCGTGTGCTCTATTCCAACTCTCATAAATGGACCTGAGGTAATCTCGTCAGCATTAGACAAAGCCAAACTGTTTGCCAAGAACTTTGCAGCTAATTCTAACCTTTACGACCAAGGCTGCCAACCTCCAATATTTCCTCCTGTATCAGAAAACATGCTATGTGATATATATATATCTGTATGTGATGTTGCCAAGCTAATCAAAAACCTTGATTCCAGTAAAGCAACCGGCCCTGACAGTATTCCAATTATAGTACTCAAAAGACTTCAACCAGAACTTGCGCTCATCCTTACAAAACTGTTTAAATGTTGTCTTAAGGAAAATTGCTTCCCGTCACCCTGGAAAATCTCATCAGTATGCCCCATATTTAAGAATTCAGGTGATAGCTCATCTCCCTCACAGTACAGGCCAATAAATCTCCTGTGCGTAATGAGTAAATTACTGGAATCTGTGTTAAATAGAGAAGTAATCAACCATCTCGGCAAAAATAACCTTCTTAGTGACACTCAATATGGTTTCCATTCTGCTAGATCTACAGCAGATGTGCTTACAGTTATATCTTATAGGATTAGCGAATCTCTCGATAGAGGCAACCTTTCTCGGGCAATTGCTCTTGACATATCAAAGGCCTTTGATAGAGTATGGCATAAAGGTTTACTCCACAAGATCTCTAGCTATGGTATAGCTGGAAATGTCTTCTCACTTATTAAATCATTTCTCTCTGATAGGTTCATAAGGGTAATGGTTGATGGGCAGAAATCAGAAGCTCACAGTATTAATGCTGGAGCCCCTCAGGGGTCCATCCTGGGTCCAACTCTCTTCCTGATATATATTAATGATCTTCCAAATCACATCCTTACATCATTCGTAGACATCTATGCTGACGACACTACCATTTATGGTACCACATCTAAGACAGTAAACGACCAAGTTCTCTCTGATTCTCTCTCCTCTGATCTTGAGCAAGTAGTACAATGGGGAAAGGAGTGGCTTGTTACTTTTAATGCATCTAAAACCAAGCTTCTATCTTTACATCATCAACGCTCTGATCCCCATCTGGCATCAATTGAAATGAATGGCTCTCGTCTTGGGGATCTCCATTCTATGGCCCCCCCCTTGCCAAACTTTCACATGAAACACCCATCTAGCAGAAAACACTATCACTAATTTCCCCTACTCTTTATCTGTGCCTAAACCTAAATGTAGGTTCCATGAGCAAAGCTTCTTTCTTAGAACTGCACGCCTGTGGAATTGTCTTCCGTTTTTCTGCTTTCCAGCTGACTACAATATGGTTGTCTTCAAGTCTAACGTAAACAAGTTTTTGATGAGCCGTTCCATATAAGTTAACAAATTTACCGAATCTCCATTACTAACGGTTACTATATGTCCAATTTCTACTGTACATTCTTTAACCTTATCCTCGAGTGGCCTCTTGGCCATAAGTGGTGATGCCTATGTAAAAAAAAAAAAAAAATCTCTGAAGGATGGAATGCGCGTATTGGGATTAGACGTCTGAGAAAGACGGCACCCTACGATGGAGGCATGGCAGTAGGATTCCAAGCATCCCTGACGTTGTTACGAGGTGGACCATTTTTTCCTGGTGTGGGAAACTTATTGGCCACTTACCAGCCTGTGGCTGGCTCCGTGTAGCTGTGGGTGTCATCAAACGCAGAGCAAATTTGGTAACCACAGGTTGGGACGATGTGCTTGACGATGCTCTTCTAACTCTGATGGTAACTGAGACCCTGGAGAGAGTCAACAAGGAGGACCCTGTCCGTGGAAAATGGTGTGTTGATGCAGACCACATAAATGTTTGGGTCGACGCTAGTTCATTGACACATTAGAGCAAGGAGGGAATGTGTTTGAAGACGCATGTTGGCTGCAACCCATGAGTGATGCTCAGCACATCAACTTAGCAGAGCTGGACGCTGTTATAAAAGGAATAAATCTCGCACTGCGATGGCAATCGAAGAAACTGCACGTGTACACGGATTTTCTCTGCATCTACCACTGGGTGTCTGACACACTTTCAGGATGGGCAAGAATCCGCACTAAGGCAGATGTTGATCCGGCAAAGGTTAGACATGCTGAAGAGTGAGTCTGGTCTCTGAGTATGGACTATCAGTGGGGGTAACGCTGGTAACATCACATTGTAATCGTGCCGACCAACTAACCCATGTACCTCACAGATGGTATGGAGCCGTGAAGATGGGTGTGGAGCACACTGCTTGATCTCACACAGTTGCAATTGGCGCGATTAGCCCATGTCAAATACAGAAGATTCATGCACAGTGCGGTCATCCAGGTGTCAAGAGAACAGGCGTGTGGACCCAGCAGTGACAAAGGCAGATGTCAGGTAGATTATCAGGCACTGTGAGGCGTGTCAGTCTATTGATCCTGCACCAGAGCAATGGCGAAAAGGACGATTGGAAGTCAAGAAGGTGTGGCAGTAGGTGGCGATGGACATTACCCATTACAGTGGTAAACCCTTCCTAACTCTTATCGATTGTGGACCCACACTGTTGTGGCGAGATGAGCAATTCACCGCCGGAACTTTTTATCGAAAGAACATTATCACCGGTCACCGGTTGTGAGAGCCTTCCCTGGGCGGGAACACTTAAAAATGTATCATGCTGTCTCTGTAAATATTCTCAATAAACTTCTCTAATTCTTTATTACTTCAGAACCTCTTTATCCATTTATTTTCCTTGTGGAATACCTTTCTTGAATATCCTTTTATTACGGCCACCCACCGCAGGATATATCAACTGGCGACAAAGATGAGATACGAACTGTAAATTCATCTAAAAAAACAAAAAAAAAAAAACACGTGGTAACCGAGAACATTCTGAAAATTGTTGTTCACAAAGTTCACTTTTAATTGAAGAAAAAGCTTCTTAGAAAACGAAAGACTGGTGTCTACCACAAATTTACGCAAGTAAAAAATAATTTTTATATTATTGATGAGTTAAACTCCGTTTTTCTCTTTTTTTTAAACTCCCAAAGAGTTGACGTTATATAACGTGTGTGTGTGTGTGTGTGTGTAAATTGTGACTTTCTTCATGAGAGATATTTTTACATGTTTTTTGTATTTGGTTAATACGATAAAAAACCAACAAATGAACAATACTGAGGAATCTGTGTTTATTTAATAAAGAAATTTTTTTAAAAGAAGTTTACGTGTGTCTGCTGAAGTAGACGAAAAAAGAGTCTCTTGAAATTTTGTCAAGTGTTATTTTAACGGTGATTTTTTTTTCGGAACTTTCCTATGTGTTGACAATTTTCTGTGAAAATAAGCATCTTGTTTTGAACAATATTTTTTTTAAGAAAATGACATTATCAATAATTCCCCCCACTCTTTATCTGTGCCTAAACCTAAACGTAGATTCCATGAACAAAGCTTCTTTCTTAGAACTGCACGCCTGTGGAATTGTCTTCTGTTTTCCTGCTTCCCGGCTGACTACAATATGGTTGTGTTCAAGTCTAACGTAAATAAGTTCTTGATGAGCCGTTCTATATAAGTTATCAAATTTACCAAATTTTCATTACTAATGATTACTATATTGTCCAATGTCTACTGTACACTCTTTAACCCTTATCCTTGAGTGGCCTCTTGGCCTTGATAAGTGGTGATGCCTATGTAAAAAAAAAAAAAAAAATTACATTGGAACAAATAGCGACGTTGACGAAATCGTTAACTGAGAGTTTAATCGCTCAACAAAAAGCCCAAATGGATTTTCAAAAACAAATGCTAATTCAACAAGAACGTTTCGAAACTCTTGTAATACAACAAACGACGCATAATCGCTTATTTTGTGAAACGATTTTGTCAGAAAATCTAAGGAGGGTGCATCCAGATTTTTTTCGGCTGAGGGTATAGCGAACTCGCTTTCAGAGTTTAAATATGACCCAGAAAAAGGTGACATTTTCCAGCCTATTATCGTAGGTTCGAAACGATATTTACAAAACGATGCGCGAAGTGGTCGGATGAGGAAAAAATAACACTATTACTCCAAAAAATGGGCACAGAAGAAAATACTAAATTCACGAATTTGATATTGCCTAAAAAACCGGAAGAGATCTCTTTTTCTGAAACGGTGAAAATTTTGTGTGTTATAGTCGGTGAAAGAGATAGTCTTTTGCATACATGGTATAGGTGTTTAAATATGTCAAAAGACGAAACTGATGATATTGTCACATATGCGGGCAAAGTCAACGCCCAGTGTGAACTGTTTAAATTAAAGGATTTATCAGTGGACATGTTTAAGTGCTACATATTTGTCCAGGGACTGACAGCACCGAAGGACAAGGATTTAAGGTCAAGGATGTTATCAATCATGGAGCAAGACCCGGAAGTGAACTTGCAAAAAGTGACAGAAGAATGTCAAAAATTGATAAATGCAAAAAGGGACACTACGAGGATAGAGGGAAAAGTCACATCCCAAGTCCAGGTAGTAAAACAGAAGACATTTCCAAAAGACAAAGGGAACAGTTTTGAATGTTGGAGTTGTGCGGGTCCGCACTTAAGAAAAAACTGCCCTTATAAAGACCAACGTTGTACCAAATGTGGCCTAGTGGGACACCGGGCATCCCACTGCCGAACTAAGCAAGGCAAAAGAGGGAAATAGAAGCCAAAAGTAAATGTGGTCTTGTCCAAAGAAGAAATAAAACAAGGAGGGAAACGGAAATTCGTTCACACACAAATAAATGGTCACTCAGTGAAGCTACTTTTAGACACAGGTAGCGACATATCAATTATCGACGAAGTGACCTGTGGTTCAAAACTGAGAAAAACACAAAAAATTGCAAAAGGTGTTTCCAGAGAGCGATTAAAATTCATGGGAGAATTTAATTGCAGTGTTTCTCTTGGATCGAAAACTTTTTCCTCAAACCTTTCAGTTGTTCCAGGAATAAATTCTTGCCTTTTTGGAATTGATTGGATTGTTTTGTTTGATTTATGGGAGCTACCCATAAATTCATTTTGCAATAATGTAAGAGCGTTGGAAAAGAAAAATTCCAAACAAAATGACCATTTTCTGGCAGTGTTAAAAAGTGAATTCCCCAAAGTTTTTTTAGAGGGATTAGGAGTGTGCACCAAAACTGAAGTAAATTTTGAATTAAAACAGAATGTGAGAGCTGTTTTTAGATCAAAAAGAAATGTGCCTTTTTCTTCAAAAGAAGATATTGAAATTGAACTAAAAAGACTACAGAAGAATGGTGTAGTCGAAAAAGTTGACTATTCTGAGTGGGCGAGCCCCACTGTGTATGTTAAAAAGAAAAATAAGAAGATTCGGGTATGTGCCGATTTTTCTACAGGCCTTAATGACTGTCTGATGGATCATAGTTATCCACTTCCATCTCCTGAAGACATTTTTACAAAGCTGCATGGAGGTAGAATTTTCTCCAAAATCGACTTATCGGAAGCTTACCTTCAGGTAAAAGTCAGTGAAGAATGTTCTAAGTATTTGTGTATCAATATACATCTAGGACTTTTCCGACTAAAAAGACTTCCTTTTGGATTAAAAGTGACCTCAGCACTATTTCAGTAAATAATGGATACGATGCTTGCTGATTTAGATGTTGCAATCGCATATTTGGATGACATCCTTGTCAAAAGTAAAAATGTACAGGAACATAAGGAACACATCAGAGCAGTTTTCCAAAGAATTGAGGAATTTGGTTTCAAGTTAAGTGTCGAAAAATGTGAATTCTTTTTAAAACAGATAAAATATCTTGGTCAAATTATCGACAGCCAAGGCAGAAGACCGGATCCTCAGAGAACAGAAGCAGTCGAGAGGATGCCAGCACCCAATAATGTTGCCCAGTTACAATCTTTTTTGGGTTTGGCTCAATATTATGCTATTTATATTCCAAACATGCATAAGTTGAGAGCACAATTGAATGATTTGTTAAAAAAGGACAAAAGTGAATTTGGTCAAAAGAATGCCAAACTGTGTTGGAAGATATTAAGAAATGCCTGCTATCAGATTTAGCTCTAGCACATTTTGATCCACAGAAAGAATTGATTGTTGCATCAGATGCAAGTGACTGCGGAGTAGGAGCAGTTCTTCTCCATAAACTTGAAGATGGATCAACAAAGCCAATAGCCCATGCATCCAGATCACTTTTGCCGGCTGAAAGAAACTATTCTCAAATTGAAAAAGAAAGCTTGGCGATTATTTATGCCATTAAAAAATTCCATAGATTTATTCATGGAAGGATGTTTACTTTGCAAACCGACCACAAACCCTTATTGACTATTTTTGGCTCTAAAAAAGGCATACCTACGCACACTGCAAACAGACTCCAACGATGGAGCATAATTCTACTAAATTATAACTTTAAAATGGAGTACATTTCATCCAAAAATATCGGACATGCAGATGGATTGTCCAGGCTCATCCAAAAGTGTGCTGAACCCTTGGAAAACACAGTAATAGCTGCATTGACAGAGGAAAAAGAACTCTCCGGATTACTGTGCAACACAATCAGAGAGTTACCAGTGACTCTAGACGAAATAAATATGGCAGCAGAAAAGGATGATTATATTGTGAAAATGAAAAAGTTGGTGCAGCTAAATGGAAAATCAAAGAAAGACCCTAAAATGTTACCATTTTCCATTTGTGCTCAAACCTTGATGTACGCAGACACAGTCGTCATATCGACTACGCTTCAGAGAAGAATTTTAAAAGAATTTCATAGTGGTCATCCAGGCATGTCGAGAATGAAAGCTTTAATGCGTGGATATACGTATTGGCCTAGGATGGACCAGGACATTGAAAAACTCGTAAGAGAGTGTCAAGGGTGTCAGCTAGCAGCAAAGGCACCACCTGTGCAGATACAACTGTGGCCAAAGACTGATACACCGTGGACTCGGTTACATATCGATTATGCAGGCCCTTTAAATGGACATTAGTTCTTAGTGGTCGTCGACAGTTTCACAAAATGGCCAGAAGTGTTTAAATACAAACACCCTACTTCGATGAGTACAATAGATGCACTAAGAGTTCTCTTCAGTTGTTTTGGAGTGCCTAAAACTATTGTCAGCGACAACGGCACCCAATTTACCAGCAAAGAATTTGAAGAATTCTGCAAGGCTCTAACCATTGAACATTTAACAACGGCAATCTACCACCCAAGGTCAAATAGCCTAGCAGAGAGGTTCGTCGATACATTCAAAAGAGCCTTGAAGAAAAACTAAGGCATGGACACTGACGAGAAGAGTCTTGAACAATTTTTATCGGTGTACAGGATAACTCCGAACCCAAACACTGATACCGGTTCGTCACCAGCCGAACTGATGTTTGCACGGAAAATCAGATCTGTATTTGAGTGAATTTTACCAAGTGCAACCAGAGTAACAACAACAAAAGAAAATTTTCCAACAAGGTTTTACAAACCTGGTGACAGAATATTCTTCCTGAATTACAGGAGTGGAAAATATTTTTGGGAGGAGGGGATTATCATGAAAAGAATCAGACACATGCTATATTCTGTAAGAAGTAATAAATTCGACTGTCGCAGGCATATAAATCAGCTAAGACCTCGACAAACTGATGACTACAAACAGGCAGAAGAAAATGACCTGTCCCTAGAGGTTTTGTATGATTCTTTTAATATTCCCCAACCCTTAACAGAACTTACTCCAGATTTGAGAGTTCCAGCTTCTCCACCAACTCCACCCACTCAAACGATATTGAGGAGAAAAAGTACAAGGGTGAAAATAAAAGTTAACCGGCTGAGCCCCAAGCCAAAAAGCAAACGATATTAAGCCAAATTCTCTTGGGAGAAATTGTCTTAGGGGGAGGTGTTATGGCGAGATGAGCAATTCACCGCCGGAACTTTTTATCGAAAGAACATTATCACCGGTCACCGGTTGTGAGAGCCTTCCCTGGGCAGGAACACTTAAAAACGTATCATGCTGTCTCTGTAAATATTCTCAATAAATTTCTCTAATTCTTTATTACTTCAGAACCTCTTTATCCATTTATTTTCCTTGTGGAATACCTTTCTTGAATATCCTTTTATTACGGCCACCCACCGCAGGATATATCACACACATTTTGCCGTATGGCAAAACATGATTAGACAGGACTTGGCAAGTGTTGTTCGCATCTTGTCATCCATCTTTTTTGAGTGCCGGAAGAGATCTTGACAGATAACAATGCTGCTTTTTGCAGCCAACAAGTTCGGCAGCTGTTAGATGAATGTGGCATCCGACTATGGCTGCAATGCACTCATGTGTCATCAGAGAATGGCATTGCTGAGAGGAGCCATCGTAGCATTAAGAGAATTGCTGCCAGAAAGCAATGTACCATCACGAAGGCCACGTATTGGTATAACGTCACACCAAAAGATGGGAAATTACCTACAACAGTGCCGGCTAATGCCACATACAGATATCGTGTTAGACTAAAGAGGATTGATGCTGCACAGCCAGTCAACCAGAAAAGACATGCCAAATATGAGGTAGGGGATCCAGTTTGGGTGAGACCACCTGGAGACCGGTGCACCACCAAATTCAAGTGAGGATGAATCTCTGGGGTGATCAGCCAGCAGTCGGTCCTAGTTGACGGAACCCCGCGCCATGTGCGTGATCTTCGCCCGGCTTCTGAGGTGCATCATGCAACTACAGAGGAGAGCAATGAATCCTAACCCTAACCCTAATCCTAACTCTAACCCGACTACAGACGAGAGCAATGAATCCTCAAGTGATGAGCTACTGATGAACGAAATCAACAGACCAGAAAGTGATGATTATAGTTCACCTGACGTGGCGGAAACAGAATCAGAACCAGAATCTGAATCAGAACCTGAACCTGAACCTGAATCTGATTCTGAATCAGAACCAGAACCAGAACCTATGAATGTGCCCCTTCGCAGAAGTAAGTGGACTAGGAGACCAACCCTGCAGTGCACTCTGTATGATTATCAGATCAGGGGGGAGTGTAATACTCACCAGAGTAGTATTTGTGTATTGAGTGAATGTGCGTGTGAGTGGTGGCGTGACGGTGGAGGGGTGGACTTGCCACAGGGAAGTGTTGGATGGGAAAAGAGAAAAAAAGATTGTGCCTGGTGTTTTATAAACTGTGGTATGGCGAGATCGCGAGATCACGAGAAAACAGAGGGCACACATGCAAATGAGACAAGGTGAAAAACTGCATAAAAAGGAAGCTTGAGTGAGAGGAAGAGACAATGTCATTTACAGTCACGAGGTTATTGTGTTACTATTGCGAGCGTTGGTGACGATTGAAGTTGAATTCAATACATCATGTTCTTCCAGGAACCTCTTGACATTGCCAGCTGTGTGAATGGGAGCATTATCCTGTATGAAGATGGGATTATCATCCAAATTCCGACCAAAGTAGGGTAGAAAATGCTCAGTCAACATATTAATGTACTTGGTCGAATTTATTCGACCTTGCAATCGAACTATAGGCCCTGGTCCATTGGTACTAATTATGCCCCACACCAAAACTGAACCTCCACCACTTTGCAGTAGGATTAAATTCTTCGTCTTTCCTCCGATGGACATACTGCCTACCATCACTGCCTAGCCTATTGAACTTAAAAAGCACTTTTGACTAATATGAAGAGTCATGATCTTTATTGCATCTAACAAAGTCCAGACGGCACTTTCTGTTCTTTACAGAAATTATTGGCTTGCATCTTGCAACATATCCAAGTTCAGCTAAGATGTTGGGAGTTGATCAGCTACCATGGATTGCTAATAAATATTCATTCAGTTGTTCAAAGGTGGATGTGTCCTGTTTATAGTCAACCATCTGCTAAAAGGTCGGGTAAATCTTTTGCTGACTAGACGAATTTGCCTCCCAGATTGGGATAAGTGTCTAATTCTATTGTGACATGGATTGTGCAGGCTTTGTTTAGAGTTGTAATGAACTTGTTCACATCGTTTCCGGGATGAAAGGTTTTCTGTAGTGTTTTTTGTTCTTTGATGAAAGTAAAAATCTTGAGTAAAGCTTGAGTGTATTTCTCTTATCATTTTTGACACCAATGTTCTAAATAAGTGTATGGTCACAAGAAAAATACAAATGCAGAGATTAAAATTAAATACTTTTATCCTCGATTTGATATAAAGATGTTAGTAGTTCCTTCCTGTTGGTGATGTGACTGAACTGTTGGGTCGTCTGTAATGATGGTTAGTTAGTGCTTCAATTAATGGTGCTTCCACATAGATGGGCTTCTGTGAAGTGAGATGGTGTCGCTTCTACTAGGGAAGTTTTATAACTCTGAGAGGGCTTCTGGTTGGCTCGAGATGACCTCAGGAAGATTTGGATGTAGAGTGTTTTGGTTGGTCGAGAAAGAAAAATTATTACTTTTCAACAAGAACTTGTGCATTAAGCCCATGCTCTGATGACATTTCTAGTCATTTGGGATCGGCGTTTGTCCCAGTTTTAGTTCTTTTATGTATGTTGTTTCTGCCTGTAAATCGAGGAAGATATGTCCTATTTTGTTTTATAGCATTAACCTTATTATTTGCTATGTAAACAACATCATAGCAGCTAGGTAATGAGGGAATTGTTGATTGCCCATTATTCAACACACTATTATAGATTTTCCAGAAATTGGGAGTTCCTAATTTCTGCGACTGAATATATTTTTTGGTCATCTCAGTACACCTACTTTTACACTCTTCCAATGTTTCTTGATGTTATAAACTTTTGTCTATTTCTTGTTGACTTATTGTGGTTGAATTGGGAGAATATCTGTTACCTCATTTGCACACTGATAGCAGGAAAAGAAATAGGTTTACCCCATGGTGATCTATGATGGATTCTCATTCAGTGCATTTGCGGTATCACATGGTTTTGAATAACAGGGTTTCAGTTTGGAATCAGAAGTTTAGGGTGATATCATTATCATTATGATGAAGGTTCCAGAGTGGACTATGGACATCTTTCATACAAGCCTCAAGCAGTGTACTCAAAAATACTGAGTTTTGCTGATCCTTATGATCTGGGAGGTGGGATTGTGAAAGGGAATGTGCAAAACTGAATCTTGGTAACTCAAGAAACCACACCAACAGCCGACATCAAAATCTCCAAATATGTGAATTTTAATACTCAGATCTAAAAAGAATGCTGCATCTACAATATCAGAGATATAGTGAAACAGGGTTAGAATCCTGGATCAAAGGAAAACGTAGAGAAAGTATAAGTAACTAATGCTGTTAAGGCTAAAAAGTTGACAGAATGAAAATAAAAAGTTCCAAAAACTTGCCAACTGCGACATTTGTACACAGGGAAAAATTACAAAGTCTCAAAACAAGATACCAGACAAGAAAGCCATGAAAATCCTATCACATTGTGACTTGAACGATCCAATGGAACCAATAGGCAAATGCATTAAATTTTGTAGACGATTATTTCAGTTTAATAATGGTCTATTTCTTAAGGAACAAATCTGATACATTGCTAGCAACTAAAACATATTTAGCTACAGTGTAGTAAAGTGTATTCGCTCTGATAATGGTACAGAATTCACTAACGAAGATTTCAAACTTTTATTAATGAACCATCGTATCAAACACGAAAAACCAGCCCCTAGTTCACTTCACCAAAACGGAACTGCGAAAAGATCATGGCAAACATTTTTGAAATGGCAAGATGTCTGAACATTGAATCAAAACTTTCTAAAAACCTCCGGAATATACCCACTTATGGCTGCTACATATATATGCAACCGGTGCTTTAACAAAAGACTATTTAAAACACCATATGAAGCTTTCTGCGATAGAAAACCAAATTTAAGTAGAATGCATGTATTTGGTTCAATTTGCTTCGCATTTATAGATAAAAAGAGCAAATTAAATATTAAAACCAGTAGCGCTATATTTCTTCGGTACGATAAAAACAACCCAGCCTATTTAGTATTTTTTCCAGAGAAAAATAAAATAAAAAGAATCTGATGTGTAAAATTCACAGACATATTTAATTTCAAAGATTCCATATGAAGAGAATGAATTAATATTTCCTCAAATTCCATATGAAGATTCCATATGAAGAGAATGAATTAATATTTCCTCAAATTCCATATAAAGAGAATGAATTAATATTTCCTCAAATTCCATATGAAGAGAATGAATTAATATTTCCTCTAATTCCATATAAAGAGAATGAATTAATATTTCCTCAAATTCCATATAAAGAGAATGAATTAATATTTCCTCAAATTCCATATGAAGATTCCATATGAAGAGAATGAATTAATATTTCCTCAAATTCATAAAACAAATGATGGCAATGAAGTCGCTGTTGACGGGGACAAGAATATTAATAATGATGACAGCGATGATGATGATGTTAAAGTCGAATGTTACCCCAAAAGAAGTAGAAAATCACCCGATTTTTTTTTTTTTTTTTTGTGGTCGACAATTTGAAAGATTATGAAATATAATATGCCAAAAAGCTTTAATGAAGCAATTGATTCAGAACATCGTCAGCAATGGAAAATAGCAATGAAAACCGAAATAGATGCTTTAATAGAAAATAATGCCTATTCGGTAGTACCTCTTTCAAAAGATAAACATGTCATTTCTACAAGATGGGTCTTTACAAAAAAGACTACAGCATCAGGCGTTGAACAGTACAAAGCTAGATTTGTGGCTAAAGGATACTCTCAGAATTAAGGTATAAACTATTTTTCTACGTTTTCACCGACCACAAACTTAACCACAATCAGAATTTTATTGCAAATTGGATCGCAATATAACCTTAACATCCATGAAATGGACATAAAAAAATGCTTATTTAAATGCCCCAATTGTCTATGAAATTTATATTACCCCTCCAGAGGGATTCATAGTGAAAAATAAAAGTTGTGTGTGGAGGCTTAACAAGTCAAAGCGGTCGGCGTTGGAATACAGTATTTCATGATTATATGATTGAACAATAATTTAAACAATGCCCAGTTGACTCCTGTTTGTAAACCCAAAACAAAGACAATAAACTACTGATTTTAGTTTTATGGGTCGATGACATTTTAAGCATATAAAATTGTGACATAATGTTAACCGATGTTAAGAACAGATTAAATAAAAACTTCAAAATGACCGATCTTGGCAAAATATCATGGTTTTGGGGTATAGAATTTACTCAAGAAAAAGGAATTATTAACATGAATCAATCGAGGTACATTGATAGGATCCTATTAAAATTTGGGATGCAAGAATGCAAGAAACGTTCTACACCGATCGAAAATGATATTAATAAAAATATAGACACAAAATTTGAAATAAGCGACAACAAATTATACCTTGAAATGATAGGACGTCTTATTTATTCAATGATTGCTACGAGATCCGACATATGCTACACAGTAACAAAACTATCACAAAAGTTATCAAGACCGACAATGAAGGATTTAAACAGAACTTAACAAGTCCTTCGTTATTTAAGAGGAACTAAGGAACAGAATTTAGTATTGAGAAAATCAACAAGTCCCCTAAAATTAGAAGAGTTTTCAGATTCAGATTGGGGAAATATTGAAGATCGAAAAAGTATATCTGGATATTGTTTCAAACTATCAGAAAATGGGCCTATTATTCCATAGAAATCTAAAAAGCAACAGATTGTATCTCTCTCTACGTGTGAGGTGAAATTCATTGCACTCACATATACTGTGTAAGAAGCACTTTACCTCAAAAATATCCTAAAGACTGTTTTAAAACCAGAATTAACTAAAAAAACCCATAGTAATTAATCGTGATAATCAAGCCATCATAGCACAGAACACAGTAATTCACCAAAAGATCTAAGCATATAGATATAAAATATCACTTCATAAGAAATGAAGCGAAAAAGAATCCATTATTGTGAATTACATATCATCAGAACAAAATATTGCTGATATATTCACAAAACCCGCAACAAAAATAAAGTTAAAGCGTTTTGCCTCCAAACTTGTTGGGATTTGACTTTAAATAAGTTTTCACAAGCCTATATAATAAAAATTGTGCTGGGCAAGACGTTAAACTACCTCCATTTTGTTTGTATTAACACTTTAGCATACTAATGCATAACTAATACTTTTACTGAAATCAAATAAAAAAAAAAGAAAATTGAAAAAAAAAACTTTTTGTAAACAATTTTTTTGTATATTTTTTTTTACAAATACTTTTTGTATGCTTCTTAAGGCGTGTATAAGTTACGATTGATCGTTTTTTACTTTTATTTTATGCACAATAGTTTCTTTCTAATTTACCAAAAATGTTTTATTCTTTTTGCTTTGTTTTAATTAAGAAAAATAAATAAATATTTTTTTTTTACAAATACATATTGCATATATATTTATTTATATGTATATATATGCATTTATGCGCTTTTGGAACGAGAATGCATAATCAAAATTAAGAAATGGCTTCTTTGTTTACATGCTCACCTTTTAAGGTGAAAATAAAAATAAATGTCTATTTTCTACACACATGTTTTTTGATATTTGAACAAAATTAAAAATGGCTTCTTTTTTTTTACATTCTCAAATTTTAAGATCCAAATGACTTCTGTTTTTATTTTGTATAATTGAATATAAAAATATATATTTATTTTTTAACAGAATTAAAAATGAACCAAAAGGACTTCCCCATTATATAAAAAATAGAGGGGGGTGTTGCAATATTTTTTACTCATAATGAGAGGGGTAGGTATTTATTTGCTTCCCCACGTAATCAAAATATGACACAAGGTCAGTTTTTATGTGAGGTGAAGTGGGAAGGGGAAGGTGGAGGGAATGGTTTATATAGGGTTGCCCCTACATAGACCAATTGCCACAAGGGCAATGGTCACAAAGTGCAGCAATCGCGGGAACAGATACTACACTTTAAACTCAGCCAAAAGACTGAGGAATGGGTAATGGGGAGAGGTATGATCCTTCAGAGCTGGGAGATTCTATTTATAAATGCTGCTGCTAGGAACTGACGAATCAAATTAATTCACGTTCTGCTGTCAACCAATCAGAAACCAGAATTGCTCCATAAAAAAAATTAAGCCTTTTTTTTAGCAACCTTACACATATTTTTTTGTGTTAATACGGCTTTTACATTGCTCATCACATGGAGAATTATCAAACCACGTGGTGAATTATTTATTAAGAAGTAAGTCTTTCTTTTGGAGTCGCCATCGTTATTGCTTCTATGCGTTTTTTTTTTTTTTTTTTTTTCTATTTATATATTGACTGTTATTGTTAAAATTAGTTTAATTATTACGATTTTTAACAGTCTTCAGCCATGGCCGTGGCAGGCCATACGCCGCCTTCAATGAAACAGAGCTGGAGGTTACACTTTCCACCCCTATTAATTTGGAATGGAACACGCCGCCAAACGTAATGATTAATATCACAGAATTTGTTGAAAATGCTAAAGAATACGGGCACCTTGTGGTTGATAATGGCTTGCTCGTCAACTTACCAAAGCTGGAAAGTATTAAAAAGAAAAGCTTTGTCATCTTCGTGGTCGACAGGAAGACCAAAGAAGAATTAAAGTAAGCTCTGAAATTGTCTACAAGCTGCTGGCGACAGTGGGGCATAGACCCCAGCATATCGTAAAATGTAAAGGGTATAATACCTGGAATACCCTTTTTCCAACTGAAGATGAGTGTGTGAAAATCTCTCAAACAGAGATAGTGGGGCAGGTTATCTCAATATTCCATAAGAATCTTTCACTTAGTGATACAAGCACCAAAATTGGCACAAATGACGTTCAGAACATACGTTTTAAGAAAAGAATGTTAGCTATCAGAAAATTCAAGCTGGCCTTCAGTTTTCAAGATGGCTGTGGAAGCAAACCTGGCAAATTTTAATTTTTAAAGAGGAACTCTGATTAACCCCATTTCTTTATGGTCCCAAAATGAAATGAATGTATTCTCATATAATTAAGCCAATTATTCCTTGAAAATTTCAATCTGTCCACCATTTTTGAAAATGGTGGCTCATAGATTACTGTATGTAGTGATGTTTTCAACTATAAACTTGCCTGTTTCTATGCTCTGTGCTGAGTCTGTGGTGAGAAAGTTCACTGTCAATTATTTGTTACACTAATGTAGTTTAATATTAAAGCTTTTAGCTTGTGATACCTTAAGAGTGATGTCAAAGCACAACCTGGGCACACTGGCGACATCACTGCTGTGAAACTCAGCATGGGGTTCAGCATCAGCTTGTAATGTACTAACTGTTGTTGTAGTTACCAACTGTTGTGGTGGTAAACTAACTTTAGATAGGAGATATGCATCTCAACTAGAATTGTAGTTAGTTTTAGTGTAGTTGTTAGATAGCCACACCTGAATTGACTGGGCGCATCAGCACGGGAGAGCCGAGCCAAGGGTAATGGGGCTTTAGTTACCTGGAAGGTGTACAGATTTTACGGGATCTAAATGGTATTGGATGAACGATCGGATTAGGTGTGAGGCAACAGATGCCTGAGCCTAGTTGTACCTCATACTTCAATGTGCTTTGATGTTTTGTACAGTCAGGTGGTAAAAGGATAGCCCCTCGGCCTTCAACTGTATATGCAAAATGTCTGTGAACAACCCATTGAGTAACAGAACAAAAACTGATCAGGGGAAGTGTAACAGAACAAAAACTGATCAGTTGAAGTCTCCTCCTACACGATATGAGTGTAGTTTTGATGGCTATTCCATGCTAGCAACAAATATACCACAATTTCAGGCAATCAACCTGTTACCAATAAAAGTAGACCCATCTTGACTAGATGATGGAGGTGGCATTGAGGACACATTGAGACGAAACAGTGCAAAGTAGCATAAAACATGTCATCTAATGTTCAACAACAGCAAGCTTGAATGTGCAACTAAAAGAGCAGCTGAAATTCAGAACAATCCTGATGAAACTCGCACAAAAATGCGAAGAACTAGTATGGAGATGAAACAGTGTTTCCTTTGTGAAAAGAAGGAAACAACATCAGAGCTGCGGCAAGCCATGACCATGCAACTGAATGAGAGGCTCAATGAATGTGCCTGTAACCTCAATGATGGTAGACTACTGGCTCTGTGGAGACGTGGTGGTCCTGGAACTGAAATACCATTGCTCTTGCTTGACTGCTCTGTATAACAGAGAGCGAGCACACATTGCCCAAAAGAACAAAGAAACAATCGAGTCATCCCAAGAAAAGAATTTTATTCTTTTAGTATTCTTGGAACTCCTGACCTATATCATTGAGAAAAGATACAGCACTGATGAACCAGCCACATTCCGACTTGCTGAACTGGTTAGCCTATACAAGGAGCGACTTGAGCAGTTTGAGACAGACATACCTGACGCAAACTTGACCAGGCTGAAAAAAAGCTGCTGTCAGAGATACCTAGACTTGTAGCCTACAAGAAAAGTCGACATGTACTCCTAGCATTTGACAAAGACAATGGCCCAGTGTTGTCAGAAGCATCTTCCTACACTGATGCAATCATCCTTGCCAAAGCTGCTAAGATACTGCATAGGCACATGGTGGAACACAAGTATAAGTTTGAAGGTAGTCACAGCTCAAGTTTGGAGCAACTACAACTGATCTGGCAATGGCTCAACTCCTTCAATACAACTGCTTTATCAAGTACAAAGAAGGTGCTACCACACAAAGCCATTCTAGAGATAGAGAGACTCCACTTCCAGTCTACATGGGGATGTCGTTTCATGCTAAGACCAGAAAAAGACATCTCGTGGAACTGTTGCATGACCATGGTGTTAGTATCCCATATAATTTACATATCAGTCCAGCTGAGAGATGCAGTTGTAAGATGTTAAGGAAAGTGTGGTTTGTCCCCTCAAGTTGAGGAAAGGTTTCTTCTGTACGAGTGCGATAGACAATATAGATCACAATCCATCATCAACCACTGCGATATCATCATTCCATGATACCAGCACCTCAATCTTTCAGCATACAACACCAGCTGACCAAGGAGAAGACCAAGAACCAGTTTCTATCAAGAGCAGCAATGTGGAGAAATTCTCAGAACTTCCTGACTCCTACACAAATGTTCTGCTTTCTTTGCCAAAAGAATCCATCTCCTCCCAAGAGCAATGTGACATATACATCTTTGCCAAATCTACCCCTAAAAGATGAATATGAATAGCTGCAGAAAGTTAATCTCACACAGGAAGTAGGTGACGAGGTTAACATCAGTTGGTCAACCAACCATGCAGAGAAGAGGCAAAGTCTTGAGTTTGAAGTGAGCATAATTTCATTGTTGCCCCTTCTACGTGATGAGGCTCATTCTGTTGCTACGGTGAGACATTATATGGACAAAGTCAAGGATGCTATTTCTCATTTCAATCCAAACCAGGTTCCTGTAATAACTACAGACTAGCCAATCTACACTCTTGCTAAACAAGTCCAGTGACACTGACCTGACCAGTATTTTTGGAACAAACTCATCCCGCAGTGTTCCTAGAATTACAACTTGGAAAGTTTGTGGTCTACAAGACTTATAGGGAGTTTTCTGGTATAGCCATTGACCAAGCCCATGATCAAGCTAATGCAGTGGTCAAAGGTGATGGTGGTGCCATTGACATTACTGCACTGAGGTGATAGATGGTGTCTGGACCAGAGGTTAGTGAGCTAGTTCACCAATATGAGTTGGCTTCTCAGGCTAAATTGGGGAATGAGGATATCAGACATCATGAGCAGACTAGCCAGTCTCAGAAGTTCTTTACTGACAGAGTCAAAAAGTTGTTTGGTGCAATGAAGGATCTAGGCAATCCTTTCTAGGAAGTGTCCAAAGATCTTCTCACACTGCACATCCCAGTGCTGCAGAGCTTGTCAGAACTCACGTTGATAAAGGTTAAGCTGCATTCAAAGACTTTTTCAAAAAGAATAAAACGGACTTCTTCTACCAGCAAGCAGCTGTAACTTCCACTGACAAGAAGAAACAGGTACTGAAAAGTGACTACAATCTGTTCTCGCAGCTTTTCATATCCTGTCAAGCACGAGAATGTGATCTGTTAGAATTCTTCAGGCATGAGAATTAATCTTTTCCTGCAACACTGAGTGACACAGGGAATTTCTATCCTGGAAAGAAGTTTGACCTTGTTGACATTCTCGAAGATACCATTGCTCTTCTTGATTCTCAGCCAAAATGTGATGTCATCATTATTGATCAAAGCGAGGCAAAAGGTCGGCATAGAGTGACAGACAAAACTAAGCTGCCACCCACCTGGTCCAGTTTTCTGAGAGACAGTGACAATAAGACAAAACTGTTTGAGTATCTAGCAGACAAGATTGTATCCATGCGTCCTGACAATGCGTAGTTGTGACCAAATGAGAGAAGGTCTTGTCAAACAAAACTTGCAACTGACTCCAGGATTTTCACACACACAGTTCATGCAGCCAAACAGAAGAAAAAGTCTGTGTTGATCAAGTCATGTGATACAGGCATCCTTCTCATTGCAGTTGGTGTTTTTGCGAGTCTTCAGAATGTTGGCTTAGAAATACTTTGGCTAGAATTCGACCAGGGACACTCCATTACATGGTTCCCAATTCATGCCTTGGCGATGAACCTCAGCCAAGAGAAATGTAGTGGCATGCTCTTCTTTCATGCTTTCACTGCTTGTGACGTGGTCTTGGCCTTCCGAGGTAGAATGAAAATAATTTCATGGCAAGTACCCACCTACCATAGAAGATGCTGATCTCAACATTCGAGATAAATTGGTTGTCACTATGTATGACAAACACAGCAACACTACCAAGGTTGATGAGGCAAGACTGCACTTATTTGCTCGGAAGTAAAGACCCTATGACTGCATTCTACCAACTAGTGCATCTCTCGTTCTGCATTCCAAGCTGCTTGTATATGGGGCCAGTAAACAGAATGTGAATGCAACCTGAAAGTCCTGACAACTGGGGCTGGCAAAAAAAAGGTGAAGCCTGGGATGTTCTCTCGTCAAACCTCCCACCCATTGCTCAGTTCTGCCAGCAGCTGACAAAATGTCGTTGCACGGGTGAATGTCACAAAACCATGCAAACGTTATCGCTACACCCTGAAGTGCACCCTAATGTGTAGCTGTAAATGCAAAGAGTAAAACAATGATTCAGGTTAAATTCAAGCAAGTCATTTCAGTCTGTTGTAATATATTGTGCTTCTGTCAAACACATTGAGATACCACATCAATAACTTTACTGAGACAGTACTAGTTCATATAATTGTCATCATATAACGCTTAATGATATTGAAATTTTGATTGCCGAATTAAATTCCTCATGTCAGAAAACATGTATTTTGATGTACAGATCACTAAAATGTCATTACTTTTACAATATTTAGTGCAAATACTGTTTCATACTGGTACGAATGGCGGCCATCTTGAAAAATGGCGGCCATTTTGTTTTTGAAGTTGGCTTACATGCTTTTCTGAAAGAGGGAGTTCTGAAGCATCTGTGTGCCAATTTTGGTGCTTGTATCACCAAGTGAAAGATTGTTTCAGCAATCGGCCCCATATGTCAGAGTATGTTTTATGTACTGAATACATGGGGAAAAAGAACAACAACAGTCTCTGTCTTCAATGTTCCGTTCTATGTGGAGGGTGAGTACCTTGGTGCATTTCTCCTTAAATTTCATGAAATTGTGGCTGTGTCAAATGAGGAATACCAAGGTATTTGGACGTTTGATATTTTACTGGATAAAGAAGGGTTTACTAAAATCCCTTATCACTTGTATGTGGGTGACGAGAAACTCCCCATCATTGTTGTGGGCAGGCGGCCACTTTGTTGGGCATGTGGTGAGATAGGGCACATCACTATGGAGTGCCCTGAAAAGGAGACCACAACCATACCTGAAGTCAAGAGTTGGACAACACTTAGGAGTTTCTCTGTCAATGAGGGAACCTTGCCCTCTCCCCTAAAAAATTAATAAAAACGATGCTGCCTCAGAGGATCCTGATCACAAGCCCTGGCAAATTGTATCCAGAAAGAAGACCCCTGGCCGCCTTAATCTAGACCTAATGCGAGAGGAGGCCATGTTAGCAAATGACCCAGGTAGGGACAAGTATGTCAATGTTGTTAACCTCAAGAAGAAGTTGGATGCCTTGAGAATGGACACTGCTTAATCTTCCAGCAAACTGCAACCACCTCCCCCCCCTAAAAAAATTCCACAATCCCCAGTGAAACCATCAACATCCAAAGACTGCACCCAGTCCTCTACAAAACCAAAACCCTGTTCACCTACAAGGATTATGCCTCCTACTATTCCTCAAAAGCTACTTAAATTAATCCCCCTTAGTCCCATCAAAAAATTAAAATTCACCCCTCCACTGTTCCGGATATTTGTGTAACGCCTTTAAATACTCTGCATGCATCCCCCATCAAGTTCCTCGCAGTGGCTCATACCTCTAATAATGCTGAAAATCCCACTCCTTCCCAGAAAAAAGTATGGAGCCTCTCCCTGGAAAACAAAAAGAAAAGGACACTTTACCTTCCTGGTAAAGGTCAGTGAGCTGCAAATTAACAACATGCTTTACTTTAAAAACGCTGACCTGATGAAATAAATCGATTTTAGGAAGTGGTTGGAATGCAAAATGGATATTAACCCTCATTTAGAAGAGAGAAGAGATAAATGACTTATGGGTAGAGGAGGCAAATAAAGCCTTTTAACTTTCACTTCCTCTAGTTATATTCAAAGACTGATATCAGAAATTTAAGGAAATGTTGTGTAGGGTGGGGCCCCGTAAAGATGCATCTCTCCTAGTGAAAAGATCTTTGAATGTGTTGTGTGATACGTGTTTCATGGATCCAGAGGGAAACCTATGCATTCTGGATGTAGGGTTTTTCATTTTATCGGTGTTTATATGCCTAATAGCCATAATAAGCTTGTTGCTTTCCTTTGTTGCATTGAGCAGTTTATGAGTACTTCCCAAACTGTTATCTCAGCGGGAGACTGGATCCCGTATTAGATCGCTTGGGATTAACATCTAAGAGCACTAACAATGATTGGGATGCCTTCCATTTTCAGGAGTTTCTTGATTGACAAGTTCCAGAATGAAAGGCTCCAGGATGTAGTGTGAACTTGGACAGGTAGCCGCGGCTCTGGTACGGTACAACTTTCAAGTTATATCGACCGGTTCTTAGTTAAGCATCGATGTAGGAATATTAGATTGTCCAAGATTCCATAACATAGTTTACTCTGACCACCAACTTGTCCACGTTTGGCTAATCTTAGATAGACCTAAGCCTAAGTTGGCCAGTTACCGGAAGCTCAATATGTTGTTGTTTGATGTGCAGGGCTATCAGGACAGGTTACTACTAACTCTACAGCGGGAATTGACAGCGGCTGTTATTTGGAATGTGGTGGGCCAATCTTAAGGATGTCATTAGATCCTTTTCTGCCAACTTTAGCAGATGACTCAACCAAGAATCTAGGGCAGCTAAAGTGATACTAGAGTCTAGTTTAGATTGGGCGGTGGAGGAGGAGGATAGTGTTAAAGTAAACATAATTAAGGCTATGCTTGCCTCCTTGACAGAAAGGAACATCAAGCTCTAGCAATTAGGGCTAGGTTAAAAAGAATGTCTCAGGAGGTGACAAACATGACCACAGAATTGTATGTGGAGGAGTTTTAACAAACATCTGATCAATTTAGATCAGTCCAAATCCAGCCTTACACGGTATCACTTTGCCCAGCACTTCTATCATGGTTAAGTACTCCACCTATGCTGATGATGTATGTAACAGTGTTTGTGACAAACAATGCCGAGATTAGTGTCATCCGTGCAGAAATCAAATTGTATGAGACAGTGGCAAGGGACAAAATTAACTGTGACAAGTCCTGTAACTTGCGCATTGGTACTTGGAAGGGAGTCTCCCTCCCTTTGGGGGCTCTTTAGCTGGAGTGATGGGCCTTGCAAGATACTCGGCATCTGGTTCAGTCCTGATCTTCAGTTGGAGAAAAATTGGTCAGAAGTCTTGAAGGCAGTGTGAGCTGCCGCTAGTTGGTGGATCTGCAGAAATCTTTCGTTAAAGGGGAGAGCAGAGGTGCGTGTTTCACACATATATCCAATCTTCATATATCGCCTTTCAATTCTTCCACTCCCGTCGAATACACTTCTCTATTTGCAATAGGCTCTGTTTAAGTTTTTATGGTTTAGAAAGGCCCATATGGTCGGTTGCAAGTTCTGTAATCTCCATCCTTCTGAGGGAGGTCTTTGTATGCTAAATATGGAGATTCATCAACACACATTTCGGCTGTACTTCCTAGATCAAATGTGTGCACAAGTTGATGGAAACAGTGGCTTCTGGAAAGAAGACACTAAGAAAGGCTTTCCGACTTTGAGAAAAGTGCACTCGGGTGAGTGGGGAGGCACACAGGTTGCCCCGAGGCAAGTGTTCCCTCTATCATGAGTGTCGTCATGCTTTGAAACTCCTTCTAATGGTGAAAAAACGCCTTTCTGACACCCTGCTGTTGTCCCAAAAGATATTATATCAGGTATTAGTAAGGGAATTAATTGGGGATGGCACTATTAAGGGGCTCGCTTTGACAAGGTGGCAGCGTAATTTAATTTGGCCTTGGGTGCTTGGGTCAGGGTGTCATAATAACGATGAAGCATTTTTGACTTGACTGGTAATCCAAAATCCTCTCTGGGTCAGTAAGAGACTTCACTCAGCTGGCTTGGCAAGTTCTCCTATTTGTAAACGGTTTGGTGACGAGGACGAGACTTTAAATCATGCCTTCTGTTATTGTCACATCATTGTGCCGCTGAGTGAGTTTGTTGCTGGGCTCATGGTTCGCATCCTGAACATACCGGCTTTCAACCTGGAGCCCATCAATGTTTGTAGCATCTGATGGGCTTAGAGGACAAATATGTCTGATCTTGCTAGCAGTGATGAAGGATGTGATATGGGGGACTTGCATGAAAGTGGCTTACGTAGTCAAAATCACACCCCTGATGCTTACCTTATGTAGACAACGCACCATTACCAGCATTTCAAAAGACAACCGCTTAGAGACAATGCACGGATCTTTACTACTGACTTTTATTTCTCCAACTCTCTTACAACATGGCAAGAAAGAAAAAGAAGAAAAGAAACAAAATAGTGAGGATGGAGTCTGACCGAAATATCTTTAAATTATAAATTTCAAACAAGTAAAATATTTGTTTATTTTCATAATATTGCGTTGTAATTTGGCTTTCAAGCGCACCTGATGCATATTTTAATTTACTTAAAAATAATAATTTTTTTTTCTCAACCAACCATAACATAGTGCATCCAAATCTTTCCCAAGTCATCCCAAGCTGACCCCCCCCCAAAAAAAAAACGCCCAAGCAGAAATCCACAGAAACCCGTCTATGTAGAAGCACTATGTAGAAGCATTAACTGAAGTGCTAACCAACCATCACAATAGATGACCCAACAGTTCAGTAGTACTGCCAATGGGAAGGGACTACTAACATCTTGATACCAAATCGAGAATAAAAGTATATAAATTTAATCCCTTTGTATATTTCTTACATTTCCATACACTTATTTATAGCACTAAACTACTTGCCTAGTCTAGGGTTATAATCAGGATTCGGTTCTCGGGTTTGGGAAGGAGTGAGTCACTCTCTCAACAAAAGCACGTTTCTGCCCTCTTCTTTTCCAATCGACCACACCTGGCCTCTCGCCACCAATGTCACACTGCACAATCCGAACATCAGCAATACCAAATTCTTTTCAAGAGAAGATGTTCACGACTCTTTTCTCTCTACTGCCCCAGGGAATTTTTCCCTGCTTTTATACCCTCCTATCTAGAAAAAAAAAATAGCTTCTCCCATCATGCTCTGCCTTCCCAAGATGCCCTTCGCGTATACAAATGCGCTGGCCATCCTTTCCTTCTTCTTTCCCAAAGAGCAATGCAGATACGCCTGGTACGTTTCTTTTTTTTTCTTCTTCTTTTCTAACCATATACCCCAACGCCCCCCTGATCTTTGAGATCAATAAGACACTTAATAATCCTTCATCCAAGCAGGCCTCCCCCTCTCACGTTGAGGCCTCTGGGGGACAACTTCTTGGGGGTTGACATTTTCAGGTTCACTACAGACATTCTCATCCAGTTGTAAAGAACTACAATGTGGGGCTAAGTCGAATTGGGGTGCATCGTTAGCTTCTTGGTGGATATCGACTTTCTCCTCTTCATTGCCATCACTGCGCACCGGCAGGGTTACACGACGCAGGTCTAGGATATGCTGGGGGACGCCATTCACCATTACGTTGTTCTTTGACTGCATTCCCGTTACATCCCCACTCCCCCAGTGAGTGGTACATTTTGTATTGGGGGCTTTACTCACACCTCCTCACCCACTTTAATGGTAACTTCTTTACCCTCAATTCCTACTGTTTTGTTGCACGGATGCCGCCACTTATATGCAAAGATGGCTCTATGAGGCACAGTTGTCTCATCTTTTCTGGTTTTCGGTGAGATGTTGTACCAAAACACCGCCTCCATGGGTGAAATGTTGCTTTTTTTCCACAGCAGCCTTGATAGTGCGATGATTCCTCTCCACTATCCCATTGCCACTCGGCCGATATGCTGCCCTAAAAAATTGCCTTATTCCCCACCTATCACACACCTCTTTAAAGGCTTCTGATTGGAAAGTGGGGCCATTGTCCATCACAGTTCCTCAACCGGCCCTCTTTCCAAAAATATTTCTTCAATAACCCCTCTGATCGCCTATGCAGCTTCTGCCCTGATCTCTCTCCACATGGCAAACTTCCCCGGTCCACAGTCGACCATCGACAGATACAGCTTATGGCGATAATGGGTCACATCAATGACCAATCACTTCCAGTCCTCTGCAATGTGTAACTCTCCTGCTTCGTGTCTGGATGGTCCGGGGTCTATCGATTGGCACTCCTGACAGTGCTCCACTACCTCCCTGACCTCTTTCTCGATGGTTTCTGGGTAAACCTCTCTTGCCAGGAATAATGTCCGTTCTTGACCAAAGTGGTGCATTTCATGTAACTTTTTAACTTCCTCTCCTGCACAGCATACTGAGGAAACCTCCTTTCTCTCTTGCAGCCAGGCCTTCTTTACCCATGTCATCATTGTTCTTTTCTGATGGGATCAGCACTACAGATACCTTCAACTGGAATTCTGCTATCAAATCTGCAAGTGCTCCAAGCCTGCGCTTGATCAGCATTTCTGCAGCACCTCTGGTCCTAACTCTCTTATCGCCAGTCAGTGCTGACCAGATCCATGAAACTACTGTTGCCGAATCAGATTTGAGTTCAATCATTTTCAATACCCACTTCAGGGCCAGATTGATTCCTTTCATAACGGCCTCCAGTTTGGCTACGTTGATATGGGAATAGTCGTTTTTCTTACTGGGTCTTCTTTCATCATTCTTGTGATGATTTCCTGTAGCATGTTTGTGACCTCCTTCATCACACAAAGCCTAACCAGGCAATACAACTTCCCCTTGTACCGGACCAATTGATGTTTCCAGAGTTTTTCATCTACATGGATCTGGAGATAAGCCGACATCAGGTCGACAATCTTAGTGGCCTGCTTCATTCTCCTCCACTTCCTCGTCACTTCTTCGCATACATCAATCCCCTTTCCAGTGTGGCAGGTTACGTATCTGTTTAATTCTCTGAAATCCAGTAACGGTCTAACTTTATTCTTTGTGGGTTGAACAACCGCCAGTAATGGTAGCACTCCTTTTTCTTCCCCTGTCCACGGTTTCAGAATTCCCTCCTCTATCCACCTCTCCACTTCTTCCTCGAATCCTTTTCTTATTTCTCCTCACAGTGTTTTCTCGTAGCAGCTTACTTTGTTTCATAGTTCCTGAGGCCCGGAGATCCATTTCCTTTCCACCGTCCACCTATCACCATCGAACCTCGCCAGGAAATCCTCATCCTTGATGCAGCAAGCCTCTGGTTTTTGTGTTCTGATATTTCTATCACCTTCCACTCCTGCCATTCCTACTGCGCTGAGGCGTCCAAAAGTTACTTGGCCCCCTCTCAACGTAGCGCTCTTCAGTTAGTTGATTGCACTTACACCTAAAACCACATCAACATCACCAACCAGACGATTCAAAACCAGGGCTCGTAGTCCAATAGGCACACCTTGCACCAGTACTTCCGCTGTTGTCTCTCCCAGGCATTTCACTTCCCTGCCATCCACGGTCTTAATACTCCTGGTTCCGCTCCATGATCTAGCGACATTCTTCATTACCAACGTCGTGGTGCAGCCTGAGTCAACAAGGGCCATGGTTCTCTTCCCATTGACCACTACCAGTAACTGAGGCAACGTTTCATTGTGCGCCATTTCCACATAGAAGGGGGAACTACTGGTGCAATGGTTCCCCTTCCCCTTCACTCGTTTCCCTGGTCCCGTGCAGCAACGCAATAGCGCCTAATGTGCCCCACTCATCCACATCGGTAGCAGATGACCCCCGGTCTCGGCTCTTTGCAGTCCTTGAGCAAGTGAGGACACTGGTACCGGAAGCACTTGATGGCAGGCCTCCCCTCCTGTCGCCTCGCTGCCTGTCTCTCATAATTCAAGTGAGGCCTCATGCACTTATTTCCACTCACAGCTGCAGCCACAATTGGGCCCTTGACATTCTTGACTAGGACTCTGGTGTGGACCAAGAGATCGTCCACTTCCATTGTATTGATCTCAGTGATTCTCTGCATGTTTGCAGAGATTTCTTCTGGGAAGCCATTCACTAGGTGTAGCTTTACCATCATCTCCAGACTCCCCACGTAACCAGCCAATCCTGCCAGTTTTCTGATCTCTGCAGCAAAGATGTCAACAAACTCGCCTGTCCACCTCAAACTTGCAAGCTTGCCGAGTGCTTCAAATGGACTCTCGGCGAAAGCCAATTTCAGTCTTAGCTCCACTGAGGCCAGGTCTCCCTTATCTTCATCGCACATCTGCTGGTAAATAGTGAGGGCTTCCCCTCTAAGTAGAGTGGCAGCATGGTAACAACATCTTCGATTTTGAGCAACCTTGCAACCATCTTTAATTTTTCCAGCCATTTAATTAGGTCACCCTCCCCAGTGAAGGGTCTCAACATCTGAGTTGAGAGTCTCCAGTCAGCCATGTTAACCTGCTTGACTCGTCGAAATAGCTTCTAGGGTTATAATCAGGATTCGATTCTGGGGTTCGGGAAAGAGTGAGTCACTCTCTCGACAACAGCACGTTTCTGCCCTCTTCTTTTCCAATCGACCACACCTGGCCTCTCGCCACCAATGTCACACCGCACAATCCGAACGTCAGCAATACCAAATTCTTTTCAAGAGAAGATGTTCACGACTCTTTTCTCTCTACTGCCCCAGGGAATTTTTCCCTGCTTTTATATCCTCCTATCTAGAAAAAAAAAAAAAATAGCTTCTACCATCATGCTCTGCCTTCCCAAGATGCTCTTCGCATATACAAATGCGCTGGCCATCCTTTCCTTCTTCTTTCCCAAAGAGCGATGCAGATACGTCTGGTACGTTTCTTTTTTTTCTTCTTCTTTTCTAACCATATACCCCACACCTAGCTATTTGCCTTACAAAAACTTGACTCTACAAAATTATTTACTACAGACAGAAACCATACTTGGTCATCACTCCTTCTCTTATTTGGGATATCATAAAAAACTTGACTCCTCCAAAGCATGTGGGCCTTATCTTATCCCTACTTTATATACTCTCAAAACTCCTTGCTGATTTTTTTGCTTTACTGGAAAATTGCCTCTGTGATATTAGTGTTCAAGATTCTGGTAAAAGAACTGAATTTTTTTGTAGTCATGTTCACTCCAAACATGGCATATTGCCACTTGGACATAAAAGGCTACTATTTGGGATTAGCAAAATGTTCGTTTATATTACATTTAAATTTCTGCATATCAGTACAGTCAGGGAAGTAGGTAGCAGGAAGGGAATTCCAAAGTCTAGCTGTTCTATAAGAGTAGAAAGCTTTCTGGCATTTAGGAACCTCAACAGTGAGGAGGTGTGATTTTGTTCCTAAGTGGATTTGTTAGGGATATGTACATCAAGGGGGCACAAGTGCATCAGAGCACATTCCATTAAAATACTTGTAAAACAGACGCAGGGATGCAATATTGCAGTACTGGGATAGGGGTTAGAGCTTAGTTGACAAAGTGGAACTTATTAGATTGAAGGCTTTTCTTTGGGCCCTATCTAAGAGGGAAAGACTAGCGGTAGATGCACAAGTCTAGATGTGGCAACAATATTCCATGCATAGGCAAAATGGTGGCTTTGTACAGGTATTGGATACTCTCAGGTGTGAGTAGTCTTTTATAGGATACTCTCAGGTGTGAGTAGTCTTTTATAAAGATAAAGGCAACCCACTTTCTTTGCAGCAATGTCCTCAATATATTTGTTCCAGTTCATATTGAGTTTGAAGGACGAATTCTCAGATAGAGTTATTTTTCATGGATATCAGTGTTTCATGATGCTTCTTGTCATTGTTAAAAGAGAGTAGCTTAGTCTTACTAGCATTAAATGTAACCATCCATTTACAGACCCATTCCACTACAGTCTAAAGGTCATTTTCTAACGATTCTGCCATTGTCTTAGATTTGTGTACATCAATTCTTCCTTCGTGCTTGTTATAGAGTGTTGTATCATCAGCAAATATACCATCTTGGACAATATTTTCAGAGAGGTTTTCAATGAATATCATGAATAATAGTGGTCCAAGGATCGACGCCTGAGGCACTCTTGCATTAATGTTATGCTGTTTGAATGTACATCCATCAATCACAACCTGGATGGTCCTATCGTCTAAGAAGGATCTAATTATATTTAGTATTCATTAGATTTTATTTTCATTAGCAGCCCTTCTGTGCAAAAGCTTTGAGTATATTAAGGGCTACAATCCTGGCTTTGCCCTCTTATCCAGGGCATAGTATATGTGTTCAGAGATGACTGTTAAAATATCTGCAGTGAATTGCATTGCCTAAATCTATACTGTTTGTTAGAGAAAAGATTAAGCTTTTGCAAGGTGGTGGACTAGTGTTTGATTAATTAAGGTCTCAAAGATTTTAGCGAAGAGTGGGAGGAGACTGATAGGGCGATAATTGAGAAGGTCAGTTCTTTCATCAGAATTATTGTACACTGCAAAATTATCGCTCAATCAGTCTCTTCCCACTCTTTATTAAAATATTTAAATCATTAATCAATGTAGGGATAGCCCAACACCTCTTAAATGCTAAACTTCTTTTTTACTAACATTACATATTTATTTTATTTATTTATATTATGTATGCGGATATCCTAACAGTTGTTTTTGAATGCATATACCATACACTGGATAAGGAAGCTGAAGCTGGAATGGAGGTCTTCCCATGAAAATTTAACGTTGGTACAGTATTACTGGACAAATATTTGATATAATCAAATATTTTTAAGCCAAAAGAAAAATCTGGGTTGTCCTCAATGGCTACATCTAAACAATATGGCATTAATATATATGCATGCCAGGGGTTGATCCTTGGACCTTTATTATTCCTGATTTTCATAAACGATCCCTCTGCATCTGGTATTTTTGCTAATTACACCACACTCTATTCTCATCATGTAGGCAAAACAAATGCACACATATCAAAGGTGTTACGTTTTTGTGTCTAGAGGTATTCATTGCAACATATCTATTATTAAATAAGAGTGAAAAGAAACAGAGAATGGAGTTAAAAAGAAAATAAATTTATTGTAAACAAAAGTAAAAGTAACGAAAACTATTTTACAGTAAACAAAATGATCTAAGGGAGATAATAAAGTTTTTTTTTTTGTTCTAGCAATTACCATAAGTCAAAAATACTTAAATAAGATTCACAGATATATTTACTTTGGTCAATATTAAAATTCAGGAAAATCTATATTTACCAAGATGTTGTCCATTGTGGTTTTATTTGGCTTGACATTCAGTATGCTTATTTACAACCAAGATTTATTTCAGTTTCTCATTAGTGGCCAGAGTTAATTGATTTTAACAAGAAAGTCGCCCCAAGTTTGTGTCCTTTTCATTTGGTGTACAAATCAATAACTGTTTTTTACAGACGTATAGTCTTCTATTTATAGTAATCGCTGAAGAATGCTCCAGAATCAATAATATAGAACACTTAGTTTTCTGGAACCTTCTGGAACCAACAAAAAAGAATACTTTTTTCAGTTATATTTTAAAAGTCTCTAAAAACGCTTAAAATGATATTTTCATTTTCTAATATTAAAGTAATACTATTTATGTTATCTTACATATTATTTTAATTTATATATTATTTATATTTATTTTGTATTACAAGTAGCCCCATTGCAGCCAGATGGCTGCATATTGTGAAAGGAAAGTGAGTAAGTACCGTGTATTTACACAACCAATATTTATGAAACTAAAGTTAGCAATTACTTATTTTTTCGTTGGTTCTCCTGTAGGAGATGTCTCCTTGAACTACTTTAACAAAAAAAAAAATGGTATTTTCAACCAATATTAATGAAAAAAAAATATGAGATACATGGGTAAAAGTATTATTTTATTTAATGACCAGTGGTCTAAACTGACCACCCTGGTCGAATCAGAGAAAGTCCAATTTTTTTTTTTTTTTAATCAGATGGAGAAAATGGAAGTAATTAGTTTTAAAAAAAGAAAAAAAAAATTCTTGTATTTTTTGCAACCAATATTAGCGAAAAAAATCTGAGATACATGGGTAAAAGTATTATTTAATTTAATGACCGGTGGTCTAAACTGACCACCCTGGTCAAATCAGAGAAGAAAGTCCACTTTTTTTTTTAATCAGATAGAGAAAATGAAAGTAATTAGTTTTAAACTGTAAAAAAAAATATTGTATTTATTCAACCAGTATTAATGGAAAAAAGTATGAGATACATGGGTAAAAGTATTATTTTATTTAATGACCGGTAATCTAAACTGCCCACTCTGGTCAAATCAGAGAAAGTCCCTTTTTTTTTTGTTGTTTTTTTTAATCAGACGGAGACAATGGAAGTAATTTTTTTAAAAAAGTAAACAAAAAAAATCTCGTGTTTTTAAATCAATATTAATCGAAACCTTTTTACTTACTTTCTTTTTTTTTTTTTTTTTTTGGTTGCAAATCAGAGAAAGTCTTTTTTTTGTTTTGTTAATCAGACGGAGAAAATGGAAGTAATTTAAAAAAAAAATCTTGTATTTTTCAACCAATATTAATCGTTGACTGCTGCTGCTACTCCCACCGATTTAATGCCTCTGACCACCACTTTTCCTAATGGCTGCTGATTCTACTCCCACCAATTTAACTCCTGTCACCACTACTATTTTTGTCTTGCTGCTACTCCCACCGATTTAACTCCTATCACCACTACTACATTGCATTTCTTTGCATTTATTTTGCATTTCCATACACCAAACATGTGTATAAATATTACTAAAACATCCGCTGGGTCCTAATCTTCATTTTGGTACCTAAATTGCCTGGGTGGGTTGCCTGTAGGCTGACTTAAACCGTGGCACACACACACACACACACACAAACACACACACACACACACACACAGTACAGAAATTTATAATACGATATTTTATTTTTCATTTTATTATATAATATTTCAAGTATTATTATTTTATTATAATATTTAATTATATTAATAAATATTTTCATTATATATTATAGTTATTAATTATTATGTTTGGTTAATTGTTATTTTTGTGTAAGAAATTGTAAGTTCTTCATATTTTAAGAGGAAAAGATGTTCTCATATGACAAAGGCAATGACTGAATCCTTAGAAAATAACCTGTAGTCGAATGGGCCCATAAATGGATACTTACATGTAATGCTACTAAGACAGAAAAATTACAAGGAACCATTCCAACCACTGATTGCTATGGCTAATAGCACCTCACCCAAGAGTCCAACATTTAAACTATTCAGCTTAACATTAGTAGGTAAAATTAATTGGAATAAATGCATAAAAGATAATGCCAAGTCTGCTGCAAGTGAACACCTTCTACCGATTAGAAAAGTTCTCACACCTACCAGCACCCTAGATCTCTATAAAGCCACCATTTTATCATGCATGAAATAGTGTTGCCATATTTGGGCTTGTGCACTAACCACTGCGCTCTCTCTCTCTCTCTCTCTCTCTCTCTCTCTCTCTCTCTCTCTCTCTCTCTCTCTTTCTCACACACACACACACACACACACACACACAGTTCAAAAAAGAGTATGTAATCTAATAGGTCCCACAGTCTATCAAGCTTCATCTCCTATTCCATCACGGCAATGTTGCATGCATAGCATTGCTAAAGTTGTTTTTAATGCTAGAATAAGGCTTTGTCCAATTATTCTACATATCCCTGTGCTTGTTTTACAAGTATATCAATAGCATTTGCTCCTATGAACTTACTGAACTTGTGCTCCCTCAACAAAAAACCCCTAGGCAACCTAGAAAAAAAAAAAAAAAAATCAAAATCCCATCTCCTCACTACAGCTTCTTTCGTGAAACGTTTTGCCTTTGAAATTTCCCCCAGATACCTGTTTCTCCACTGTACGAACATGCAGAAAGTTACATGTAATGTGCACAAACCTTTCACTGCACAACTTTCTGCTATAAAATCACATTTTTATAGGAAGTAATTATATATATATATTTTTTTTTTTTTGTAAAAAATGCTTTGGATATTTTAATAAATTATTATTCTGCTATCAAGTCAATTTGAAAATATGCTTTGTTTAAAAAGTATCTTGTGCTGGAAGTTGTCAGATATGGTGTCAAGCTAAATACGTTACTTTCAGCTGCTAGCATAAGGGAGATGCGGAATCTACACTTGATTCTTCATTGAAAATTTATTTTTCAAAAAATTTATTTCCAAGGGAGAAAACTGCAAACTTTTAATTTTTTTTTTTTTTTCTAATCAATTCGTCAATCAGTTAATAATCATTAGCTGTTATTTTGAATTGAATCCTTAAGTTTTCATATTCTATCTTGTAAATAAATTATAGTGCATTTTAAGACAGATTAAAATTGCCTTAAATTATAACCCAGTTTTTACAATTTTACTCGTCAAAAATACTTAAATTTGAATAATTATGCATTTTCGTGCTTGCAAGTTTTTATTTTTAAGTGATTATAGAGCAAGTTTGTATTTGTTTATGTGCACACACATTCAGGAAATTTAATTTCCACTTCTTCTTTTCTTTCTTTATTTATTACTATTTTTTTTTTTTTTTGACAATGCTATTTAGTATTTATACAATTTCGTTGTTAGATATTGCATGAAAATCAAATTACATTACATCCTTTCATATCCAACGATGTTAAAACGAAAAAAAATATTATTTTAATTATGAATTAATCTTATTAATTAAAAAATAATGATAAAAAGATAAGAAATCTATTATTTTAAAAAAAACAACCTAAATAAGAGGACAACAGCGCCGCCACTCCTTCTTATTACAAGGGGGAGGTAACTCGTGCCTTATTTTTAGTCAGAAAAGACAAAATGGCGGAAGCTGCTGTTGCAAATCAGTCCAGCCAGAATAGATTTTATTGCCACACTTGCTCTGTTGAAATAAGTCCCAATCTTCCTGTAAGTAAACCCCATTTTCATTCATCGATTAGATTAATATTTTATTTGAAAAATTTATATCGAGTATTCCTTCTAAATGATTTCTCAAACCTAATAAGGCGTTGAGTTTCATTTCAAACTCCTTATTTTCCTGGTAGACGTTTTTGTTCAAAAGTCCCTATTTTCATTGCTTCGTCCGAGTCATCTTGAATTAATTTTTTTATCTATGTCGACTAGTCGCTTGTTTTATATTTATTTTTGCTATGTACTTATTTGGACGGGTTATTTTTTCACGTTTTATTTTTGTCTCTTGTAAAATATGTCGATTATGTGAGGACAATGTTGAATCCTCCTGTGTGACTCTTTCGTATGATATTTTTCTGTATATTCAACGATGTGAATCAACGTCTTTCATTTTCTTTTTTTTACTAAACTAATCGCCATCAATATTAGCTTTGTATTTTTATTTTTATTTTTTATATTGCATAAGTATTGTTGATAGATTATTATTTGAAATAAATATGGTTTCATCTCATCGACCACGGCGATACCTGTATTTAATAAATTTGATAAATACTATTTATCAAATAAATTTATTTATATTCTACAATGTAAGACAAGCATTTCTTTTTATTTCCTTTCGATGTATATTGTTTGTGTTTTTTATCTACACATTTTTATTTTCAACTAAATCGCCCGTGACACCATATATATGTGTGTGTGTGTGTGTGTGTGTGTAAATGACAAATTGAAAGCATTAAAAATGAAATGTACATTTAAATTAGTTAAAGTAGTAAATGTTCAAACAAATAATATAATTTTCCCATAATTATATATTATTATGGTACTAGTGCAGAGAGTGATCCGGACGTAAATAATAACGTTATTTAAAAAGCCATTCTTAACATGGGGAGGGGAGGGTGTTTTGTACCTATTCTATACTTCAACCTTACAGTTGAAGAAAAAAACATAAAACTTTAAGGTGTTAGTGCAGAGAGTGATCCGCGCTATTTTTTAAATCATATTTCCAAGTTTAATTAAAGTTTTATGATATGTTTTTTATTCAATTGTAAGGTTAAAGTATAGAATAGGTACAAAACACCCTCTCCTCTCCATGTTAAGAATGGCTTTTTAAATAATAACGTTATTATTTACGTCCGGATCACTCTCTGCACTAGTACCAACTTTAATTATACTATAGTATATTGGAAATACGATTTTTAAAAAATAGCGCGGATCATGCTCTGCACTAGCGCCATTATTATTAATTATTTCTTAACTTTGACGTTTATTGATAATCATGTTTTACAAAAAAGGTTTACTTAAAAATGGATGACGTCATAAAGCAACTTTTGAAAAGAGAAGGTGCATTTTGTGACGTCATCCATTTTCAAATATATTATTTCCTTGTTGATAACAGTCCTTCGTTTTATCCACTCCTTCCCTCTACCCCCCCTCATTCTATCCTTCCTTCTACCCTCTTCTGTTTTTCCTCTACCCACCCTTTTGTCCTTTCCTCCACCTCCAGCTTTCCTCCACCTGTTTCTGTCCCTTTCCTCCACCTGTTTCTGTCCCTTTCCTCCACCTGTTTCTGTCCTTTCTTCTAACCCCTATTCCATTTGCTCCTTTCTTCTAACCCCTATTCCATTTGCTCCTTTCTTCTAACCCCCATTCCATTAGCTCCTTTCTTCTAACCTCCATTCCATTAGCTCCTTTCTTCTAACCTCCATTCCATTAGCTCCTTTCTTCTAACCCCCATTCCATTAGCTCCTTTCTTCTAACCCCCATTCCATTAGCTCCTTTCTTCTAACCCCCATTCCATTAGCTCCTTTCTTCTAACCCCCATTCCATTAGCTCCTTTCTTCTAACCCCCATTCCATTAGCTCCTTTCTTCTAACCCCCATTCCATTAGCTCCTTTCTTCTAACCCCCATTCCATTAGCTCCTTTCTTCTAACCCCCATTCCATTTGCTCCTTTCTTCTAACCCCCATTCCATTTGCTCCTTTCTTCTAACCCCCATTCCATTTGCTCCTTTCTTCTAACCCCCATTCCATTTGCTCCTTTCTTCTAACCCCCATTCCATTTGCTCCTTTCTTCTAACCCCCATTCCATTTGCTCCTTTCTTCTAACCCCCATTCCATTTGCTCCTTTCTTCTAACCCCCATTCCATTTGCTCCTTTCTTCTAACCCCCATTCCATTTGCTCCTTTCCCTTGTCTTATATTTCGCCTTAGGAAGTGACTGCTGTAAATAAATAAAAAATTTATTTACAGCAGTCACTTCCTTTTATATCGCTTGTTTTGTATGGTAGTCATTTATTTTTAGAAAAGTTTTTATTTGATTATATATATAAAATGATCTCAATTTCCACTCTAAATTTAATTTATATATTATATATATATATATATATATATATATTACTATAAACATGTGGTACATGTTTAATTTGAACACTCTTCCTGATATATATTGCCAGAAATTAAATTACTTCAATTCGATTTCCACATTTCCTACATTATTTGAGATACCTGACTCTCGCAAAACAATCAGTTGTAGAGGCAGTGGGTGTAACTTTTAATCACAGAAATATCTACCACTTTCCCATTGATCACCAGGACCTCCCCTTTTTTTTGGTTACTTCCATCTCCATGTTTCAGTTTATTATTTCATGATAATATCATGCACCTATAACTTCCCTCAAGAAATACAAACTGCTCACTCTTTGTAATATCATGCTTTGTAATTTATTCTTACATGGTTCTGATTGGTTGACTACAATCATATTCCAAGAATATCAGATTATATTTGGCAAGCACTAAACAAACATGGCATCTCTCATTCCACCTATTAAAACGAAGCATGAAATGAAATATAATTTTCTAACTTAAGATATTTCTCATTCCAAGCAAAAAATCTAATTACCATGCAGAATTTTCCTCATATATAAACCATATTTCTTTTACTGAACAAGTGCACTGTCTAATTATTCAACTTCTTACTGGTCAGCATGATTGTTTACACCCAATGAAGGGGTACTTTTGCTAATAAAACCATCCTCTTATGTACATCATAAATAATGTTGCTGTTTTGATGATTTGTGTATATTTATTTCAGGTAAATTAACATCTCAAAAAAAAATGTTACTAATTAATGTTAGTGACAAAGGATTTACATCAATTACCCTTCCTTCACATATACAAAACAATCACCATCTGATAGTTAACAGGGGTTCACTGCAGCATTTTAGATCATTTAAACTGCCAAAATTTCTTTTCCCATACATAAAGTTGTTTCATTTCTTTGATAACTGATGTATAGATTTGTTACAAACAATCCTTCCCTCAAAAATATTAATGGGGCAAAAAATGACAAGATTTCAGTACAGACCATGCTGAAATAATATTCTTAATTAGAACGCTTAAGAATTTAATAAAACAAACACCCATAAATACTGTATTTAACTTTAATATCTTAGCAAAACAATAACATGGTCCATAAACTACAAAAGAAAAAAATATCTTCTGTTTATTAAATTATTAGGTTAAAGTACACAATAGTTTACAATGGTTTTCCTCAACAATGTTATTTCAGCACAGGCCATAAACTGTACTTGTAATTTTGCAAAATAAACAAATGCATACAAATGACTCTCCCCCTTATTGGCTATCTGTTCTTAACAAGTTAACTATCTTGTACTTCCATGGAATCTTTTCAGTTAATCTTATTCTCAAGCCAGGCTGGGAGACAGGCAGTTGTATAAATAAATTTAAGACTTGATTATTCAAAGAATATTAATAGAAAATGATAAATCAATTAAAATTTTTATTTAATTGATAAAAGGAGAATTTGTGATTTTGAATAAGAATATACGCAATCAAAATAGTTAAAAATTATGAATTTAAATGTTAAAAATTTAATTCCAACTTCATCTCGTATGGATGGCAACAAGCAGCAAGATTCAGTTTTATTGATATATAAATAATTAAAATAAATACGTATTAGATATGTTTGAAGGCAAAACAATGCATTATTACAAAATAAACCTTTTTGTTTAAAATTTATAAATATATTTCAAAGATACACTTCATCATCAGTATGCCTTTTTTTTTCTTTTTTTTTTTTTTTGCCATGTTGTTGGAGCATAGTATCAGTAGAAGTCCGTTTGTTGTTTTTACGGTAGTCTTTTCAAGTGTCAGAACATTCTGATGTATTTATTTTATTCAAACTCAACCAGCGCTTCTATCAAGGAACACAAACCATAATATAAATAAATACTTTGTAAAATATAAAGTTTGCATTATTTAAAACTAGCCTGGGTGCTTGGAGGTGTGTGTTGAGCAAAAAAAAAAAAAAAAATGATAGTAGGTAGGCTCAAACCTGTACCACGAAGGAGGAAAAGAACATGAAAAAAATGTCACATGTTTGCTTCAAAATGATACCGATCTCGTGAAAATCTGTCATCTGTCGAACGTTTTAGGTAGACATACATGCATACATTTAAACAAACAGGTGAGATTTATATTCTTGATGGTTTCTCGCAGATTAAAAAATCACTATGTAAACTGAACATTTTTAAGTAACCCTTTAAAATCTTTTTTTCTTTTTAAAGCCTTGATCACATTGAAAATCTGGTTCATTTGACAAAGTGGATTCCTCTTTGGCGTTGTGAAAGAGTTTCTCTTTTATTTTAGTGACTTTCTTCTGAAACAGTCATCATTCAGATAGTCATGATGGCATGTAGATTTGTTTCATTTTCCTCATTGGACAACTGTTAGAAATGGAACAATTACAAATACCAAGTTGTAAGTCTGGAACACTATTCACTTTCCTCCCTATTTTCCTGCTATACAAGACTGAGAATAATTCCTCGGTAAATAGTAACATTTTTGAATGTTTGCTGGCTTAAAGAGCTTCTTGATATTTTGAATTGTGTATAGTAAGATGACGTGACAACAAACCCTATTTTTACTGTTGCCTCATTTTTATCTCCATTCTGACTTCTTGGTTTAGGAGTCCCTTATTCTCCTTCAATTTGAAATACAAAATGGATTGCAGTGATAATGTTTCACCATCTTGTGTTTATCTTTTTCTATCTTTTTTACCGTTATTGCCATTAATCATATTGCTACTGGCACCCTTCTTTATTTGGTCTTTATTTTTCTCCCTGATCACATTGTTTTGTTCTATTACTTAGCCGATTTCTTTAATCCAAAATGGAAGTCAATTTTTAAAAGATAAAAAAAAAAACTCAAGCCTTTAATTAGTGACCACCACTACAAAACATCAAAACATTGGCAGCCATTTTGGATTTGACGGAATCTAAGTGAAAGTAACGAAACAAAATTTTAAATAACAGAACTTACAATTTAAAACCTTGCAGGTCGATAGAAAATTAAATTTTCCATCATTTAGTAAAAGCTATTTTGTGTATGTTTTGTTTATATATATATATATATATATATATATATATATATATACAGGGTGCCCCCCCCCCCAAAAAAAAGCTAAATGGAGGCCATCTAGAACATATGCTGTAGAACGGAGAAAAAAAAGCCAAAGACCCTTGTGTTTTGATGTGATGTTTTGAATATAATAAACTAGTTATGACCAAAGTTTCATTTCATTCGGACAAAACACTAAGAAATAGGGCCTAATTAGAGTTGGGGCCCGTGTTTTTTTTTTTGGGGGGGGGGTCACCCTGTGTGTGTATATATATATATATTAGCAATACACATGAAAAAATTGAAATAGCTTAAAATATTTCAATATTGGTATCTATAGAAAGAGCTAAGAAAGAATCTTTTTAAATTTAAAATTAATTTTTTAAATCCAATTAAAATTAAGGAAGTTATGACTATTTTTGTGTCTCACACGTTTGGATATTTTCCCCTCTTTAAGATCATATTCATTTTGTCACATTTTTTACACGACTTTCTCAGTAAAAATGTTATATCTTTGTTAAAACAGAAGATTAAGCAATGAAATTTACCATATAAGTGTATTTTTATGCTAGGAATTAGAATATGCTACTGAAAATCTCCAAAAATTAATGGTTTCCAAATAATCTGCAGTAAATGCACATAAATATGCTGCACTTCCTTAAAAATGTCATGTATTCATTAAAAGAAAAGAAGTTAAAGAACCCAAAGTTGAATTGTGATGCATTATATGTACAAATAACTGAAATCGAAATCTAGGACTGTTTAAAAATGAATATATTGCAATATTTCTTTGGTATTGTTGTAGATTAATACCTTCCATTACCTCCCCCACCCCATCTGACCACCTCTCCAAAATATGCGATTTTACTTTTGTAGGCAATTACGTGTGAATACCTTAAAAAAAAACTTTAATGAGACATAAACAGGTATTATTTTAGAATTCAATGTAAAATGATTCCCCATTTTGAGCCATTCTAGCGTTTTAGGACAGTTAACCATTTTTTTCTATCGGAGATAATTCCTGTGTGTGTGTGTGTGTGGGTTTTTTATTTTTATTTTTTTTCTAAAGACGATTATGTGGTTTTAAGAGGGTCTTTGTACAATTATGAGAGGGTGGGGAAGTTGCCACTCTGACTTTGGGTTAATGATAGTTAAGGAAAATTATGTGTGAACACCCTGAGGACTTGATAGAAAAAAAACAAAAACAACTTTAGAATTTAGAGTGGGGGTTAGTTTCACATAAATTTAGTGTAAAATAATTCACCATTTCGAGACTATTCTAGCGTTTTAGGACAGTTGACTAATTTATTTTTTTTATGGGTGATAAATGAGGCACTTTTAAGGAAGTTTTTTTTTTTTTTTTTTTTTTTTTTTTTTTTAGACACTTATATGTAGCTTACCAAGGAACTTTGTTTGGTGAGGAGCTTGCCACTTAGACTTAGCATTATTGTTAGGGCTAAAGGTTTTAAGAGGAGAAGGTTTGCCACTCGTACCTAGGGTTAGAGGTAGGATTAAGGGAGGTTTTTTTTTTTTGTTTCTTTTTAAGGCGTTTGACTCCCATATTTATGGTTAGTGGGTCATAATTATTGACTTTTGAAAATATATATATACAGGGTTAAGTTTGGAAATCAAATTACTTTTAAATATGAAATTTATTTTTGTTTATTTGTTGTGATTCTTAAGAGGTGTGAAACTTAACAAGAATTACGACAAATAAATAAAAATGAATTTCATTTAAAACAAGTGACATCACTAACAGAAAACGTGACGTTTGGAAAACTTATTAAGTATTTTTGCCCACTTATTTAAATATCAAAAATCAGTTTTTGCTAAAGCTAACAAATTGTTCACAAAGTTTTGATAACTTTGGTTTTTATTTTCAATTACATTTCTTGTCCGAGTGACACATCATTTCGTTAAACTTTCCAGTTTAAAACTTTTTTTTAAATTTCTTTACCTGGATTTCGGGCCAAGATCACAGTGTAGTATTCTGATGCTACACTTTGCCTTTTTCTATCCTCTGTTAGTGAAGGAGAACTCCTTCATGACTGAGACAATTTTTATGTTTGTTTCTATCCAGATTAACCCTTTTTAGGAAGCTGGATTTTCCTCACATTAACTGACCTTGTGTCTGACTGTCCTTGTGGGGAGGCAAGTAAATAGGAACTAAACTAGAAACTGAACACTTCCTACAAATATTTAAATATTGATTTTGTATTTTTTTGTATATATATATATATATATATATATATATAATAATTGGGTAGATTAGTGTCCATTCGATTATAATCCACTGGAAAAAATTGTAAAAAAAAGACGAAAAAGAATATATTGGGGGGGGGTACTGCTTGCACACGTGAAGCAAAAAAATCATATTTCACATTTTCGTTATTTTTTTAAATTTTTTATTTATTTTTTTTTAAACAAAACACTGTTTAATTCACCGTTAAAAACTAATGCAATGGACAAAAGTGTACACGTTACATATTTGTTTTTCAACTATATTTTTAAAATTTGACCAAAAATAACGCCGGATTGCTTCAAAATTATATATTCTGATAACCAAATAGCTCTAGTTAAGCTAATTATGTTCTAATAATATGAGCTCCAATTAAATATGTAAGAATATTTTTTTTATATTCATATTTTCATTTTTTTTTTTAAATTTTTAATTCGTTCTGGAATAAAAAACAAAAGAAAAGTTTGTTTAATGTAATTACAGTAATGTTAGTATCTACGGATCGATTTTAGATACTTTTTAAAAATAGAACAATTTTTTCCAGGTATCATGATTTTAAATTGCTCGGTACCACTACAAAATCTTACCGAAAACGTTGTTTTATGATAACATTTTTATCACTTTATTTGCTTAAAACTCTTAAAATATATAATGTACATTATTACTTATTAATTTATTTCAAAGTTTATTCATTTTCGAACAAAATGGTGGTATTTTAAGAACTTAAGATGCTTTGGTTTTTAAAATATGACGATTTTAGCAGAATCCTCTTGAAATCTATAATTATCCAAAGCGTTTTATCATCTGTGTGTATTACTATATATATCATTCTGAGCCAATCATCTGCTATGATGTTGCATTGGTATATTCACATCTTAATCCTTGCTGTCTTGCACATTTGATATAATCCAAAAAGTATTTATATGGTTAGAAATTAAATAATTTTTCTAAATATGTAATTTGTATTTATTGAATTATGTTTACACTAAGTTGGAACAGTATTTTTGTTTTAAACAGATAAGTACAAATTTTTTTTCTTTCAGAGACTCATTTTAACATGTCCCTTTTGTTTTACAAAATCCAGATGTCTAAAGTTTACTAATTTTCTTGGAATTTTACAAGTAGTCAGAAGATATTAAATAGAACAATGAAGTTGTTCTTTCCTCCTGACTGTTTGCAAGCAAAATACTTGCAAGTAAATTAACCAAGTGCTCTGCTAAGAACTCATGCACTGACACTAAGATATTTTTAATAAAAAAATATTGTAAAGATTTTATTGAATAAAGCAATATTAAAAACGAAAATTATTAGTAATACAGTTGACTAGAAAATCTGTATTTACTATTTGTTCTGTTTTTAATATATCAAAAAATTAAGACAATTGTACCAGTTTAAATTTATATTTTATCTAAAGAAGTTTTACTCTAATAAAAAATTATCTTTCAGAACAAAAAAGAGCATAATAAAAGAACATATGCACTGTTAAGGAATCAGTATGCTTGAATATTTTACCATGGTATTTGACCAATTATGTGGTGAATGTTACAATAATTTTAATCTAAGGAGGAAAGTTTTAATTTGATCGAAGATATGAAAATAATAATTATGGACAATTTCCAACAATCATCTAAAGCTATGGGAGTTTTCCATTGTTTCTTCGTCGAATAAACTTGAATCAAATATAAAATGGAGAATATTTTAGGACTTGCTACACAATGTTCAGAATACTCAATTCCATTTGAGCATATCCCAAGCAATACATGATCTGTCACATTTAAAAACATTTTGTAAAACTATTAATAGATTAGGATTATGTATTGGCTATGATGAACTAGAAAGAATGAGTTCTGCTCGAAATATTATAAAAAGTATTTAATTGCTATAGAATTCCTATCCTTCGTCAACACTCAGGTGACTTCATCCATGAAGTTATTGACCCACTATCATTATCTGGGAGAAATATTGTAGTGGACAACTCAAAACCTCAGGACAGTGAAGCAGGATGAAAAACACCCTCTAGTAAGGTGGAAGCCATTGCACTATTTGGATGCTCTTTCTTATAATGAAACATTAAGAACAGTTTCCCTGTTTACTTGTCTACCAGCAAAGGCAAGGTTAGACACTAGGAATGGGACAAAATAAAAAAAAAAAATATTTCCCTGTCAAGATTTTATATTTCTCTGACTACAGATAGAATGGCTACTACACTTTGATCCTAGTCTGAAGGTAAAGAAAATGATTTCATGCAACATAAGCAAACAATTCACAAAAATATATCTAAAAAATTTTCATTTTGCTTAGTCATGAAAGCCAACACTTGGGGGAGGGGGAGGGGTTGTGTGAAGCACTGCCACTTCGAAAACATGAGTTTGCAGAATGGAAACTTTCAGTGTTGGAGGTATCCCTTGGATAAGTATTAAAAAAAATTTAATACCTCTGAATGGCAACTATAGTAATGCATCCATTTACTGTATTTTGTTTTTATCTTCTTGCTGACCAAGGACGCCAAACTTAATGCCGCCTTTGAAGTTTTCGCTTTCAATCGACATGTTTGGGAAGAATATCTCAACACAAGATAATCCCCCACCGTTTTTTTTTTTTTTTTTTTTTTTTTTTTGCTAAATTCTTTTGCATTGTTGATGCGTTATCAACAGCTCTCATTACTCTAGCTTCTCCTTATTTGTCCTTCAGTCCTCATTTTCTCAATGAGTGATTTTTCTGACAAAGAGAGAAGAAAAAGCCGTGTTCTAGGTTGGCAGTATTTTGCGTGAACAGTCGCCAGATGTCGGAAATTTTGTTTCTTTGTCTATTCCTGTGGCCATGTCACTAGTAAGGGTGCTGGAGGTAAACATTTCAACTGGGCTGACATTATCTGCCTGATAGTCAGGGACCGAACCTTGGATTAACCACTAAGGAGGCTGTCCTATCAGCAAGTGCAAAGTACTGGAGCTGCTGTATTGCCATTTGGTGAATGGATTCTGGACCATGCAGTAGTTTCTAGTGGGGCCTCTCGATGCCATGCTAGTGGGTAATTGTTATGGCTTTACCTTAACATGTGCTACAAAAAAAAATTTGTTTCTTTTTCTCTTACCTTCCCTCTCTGCCCTACTCTACGCAAGTCTGTCGATCTATTCCACAAATCCCAAATCTCAATCATGAAAGGTTTCCAGAAAAAATACTTTATTAAACTAGCATTACAAGTAGTGGTAGGACGATTAATCGGAATTGTTAATCGTAAGAATTGTGTATTTTGGGGGTAATCGGAATCGCATCGTTCAAAAATACCTTAGATTTACGATTCTTTCATTACGATTCTCTTATATTTTTAAGTTGAACTGTTTGTTTGAAATGAGATTAATGCTGTCAAAAATTTATGATAAAAACGTCATAGAACTTTTCATAACATATTTAATATGATATACAAGAATTTTATTAACTTCTTTAAAGGTAATCTTTATTTATCTTAATGAGTTTTCTTATTTTGTCACATACAGAGGTGCGGTCTGCCTGTTTTGAAAATTCAAGGCCCATGATTAGTTATGTTTGCACCGTTGTAAAACTTTAGGGGCCACGAGGTAACATTGTTTTCCTTTGTGAGCAAAGTTTATTTATGTATAAAACAGCCTAACTACATCAAGTCCATGAAAAAGTTGATGAATACTTAACCCTTAGAGAAAAAAGATTTTACAGTGCTCTCATTGAGAGTAAATCATGTTAAAAATCAGTGTTTTTTTTCCAACTGGTGACTAAAAAAATGGAGGGGTACTTCTACACTTTATCGCCGAAACTGGAGATGCCATTTTATTTCGAGCACATGTCGTTAAAATCCAAGGGAGAAATCAGTATTTTAAACTATGGCCAAAGCAGGAAATAAATAACAAAAAAATTAAACTAGATAATGATTTTTCGGTTTCATTTAAATTAATTTGTTTTTGACTCTTCAAAGTTGCTTTAATTAAAAAAAAAAATGTTTCATTAAAATTATCTATTTGTTCGCAAAAAAAAACAAAAAAAAAACACAATAAAACTGTTATAAAAATCCAATGTTGCTTTCATTACAAAATTGTTTTATTAAAAATATAGTTTCTTACGCAAACTTTTCAATAAATGTTTTTACAATTATATTTTGATAAATTTTTATTTTTTGGGTTTTCAAATGGCGTTATGAATGTCATTTTCTGTTTTTAATAAAATATATATATATATATATATATATATATATTTCATGAAAAACTTACCCGTTTTCATTAATTAAATCAAAACATTTCCAGTTAAACAATTACGGGGATATATGTTGTCTCACTTTATTTATTTACTTTTTCATAATTCTTTCCGGAAGTAATTAATGTCTAGTTTAATTTTTTTATTTATTTCTAACTTCGGTCACAGTTTAAAATACTGATTTCTGCCTCGGATTTGAACAACATGTGCACAAAATAAAATGGCGTCTTCAGTTTTGGCGATAAAGTGTAGAAGCACCAAAAAGGGGGTGCTTATCTTTTGGCAATTTTTTTTTACCGGCATTCTTCGATGAGAAAATGAATGAAAAATCTCATTAATAAATGAAAAATGTCTTGTCAACCTTTTATATTTTTTAAAAATAAAACAAGCAAAGTCAAATTATTTAAACAATAAAAGGTTTAATAGAACAATTATGTACTTTCTATTTTCTGAACAAAGGCTGTTTCAGGAAATATTTCTAAAACTAAAGTGAAACTGATCACGTGGTATCAGTTCGCAAAACTTTTTGAAGTATCCAAAAACAAAAATCTTAGAACTACATATACTGACTGACGGTTCCGCTTAAGGTTTTTAGAAAACTCCAAAAGAAAACAATCATTTTGCTATCTGTTAAATAAATGTGGTAAGTGAATTTAATTTTTCTTTTTTCTTTTAGAAATTTACATTTCATTAAAATATTTTGCGAATGAAGCAATTTAACATTCCTTTTGGAACTTCTTTGCGCAACAAAAATATGTGAAAAATTTATTAAAAAAGGAAAAATGTTTAACTTTTAAAAAAAAAAAAAAAAAAATCCTTTGAACCCTAACTTTGCAAACTAACTTGTCACTCAGAGCCGTTCAACTAAAGAATTGTAGGGGCTTGGTCGACATTCACTGATGCCTGGTATCACAGTCGTGATGTAAGCATAGGTAAATATTTCCCAACCCCTAACAAAAAATAAAAAGATTGTCAGAAACAGCATTAAGGTGGAGGCGATTTCAAAAGTTCAATAAATTACTTTTAATTAATAATAGAAATAAGCAATTACCAAAGATTTACTTTTTTATATAGAAATAAAGAGGTAAATTACAACATTAAATAAGAATAAACATTAAAAGGCGATAAGTATACAATTATATAATAAAAATATAGAAATTAGCCAATTTATTCAGATTTAAAAAATAACATTATTGTTAAAAATATTTTTAAAGTCAAATAAATAAATAAATAGGAATAATTTGAGACAATTGAATATAAAAGGCTAAAAATTTAATCAAAGATTTATTTATTTTTAAATTTCATTTCGAAATAAGAATATTCTAGAAAGTGGTATTTGCATAATTCAAACGGTTTTAAGCATCTTTTACATAGCTCTTTTCATGCAAGTTGATAAAATAACAATTATCTAAAAAGAAAAAATCGACTTGTAATGCTAAGTAAACCCAGATCTTCAACTTCCACCGTAGACGCCCCCCCCCCCACTACCATGTCTCCTTCTCCAGCATCAGGAGTCTACGTTCCAACCATCCAGAGGTTCAAACTCTATTACAGGAGACTAAACCAGACTTATTATTCCTAGGCGAAACTCGCATTGGACCAACTACTTCCCTAGATGAGTTCGTAATTAAAGGATACTTTAACTTAACCTTTAAATCCGACCTCCAGGATCGGCATGGGCATGGAATATGTGCCTATATTAAAGATAGCTTTCCATGTGGTAGGGACATCTCCAGAGAAGATCCTAACTTACCCTATATGTGCTTCTGGGTTGCACTTGCTCAAATTACTGCATTTATATTTGCTCTCTATCGCCCGCCCCCCCCCCACACACACAACAGCAGAGTTACTATCTTTAAAAGCATATCTGAGAAAATTGATCATGTCCTATCTGCTTATCCTTCAGCTGATATTCATGTCTGTGGAGACTTCAATGTTCACAATGTAGAATGGTTAACCCACTCAAACAAGACCGATGATGAGGGGAGGTTCTGTCACTCACTCAGATTGTTCATGAATCCACCCATGTGCCCGATACTGACGGCTAGTATGCAAGTCTCCTAGACCTCTTTCTCACAACTTGCCCTGAGCTATGTTCATTTTCCATTCTGTCTCCACTGGGATTTTCCGACCACTCTGTTGTATCAGTTAAGATAAAAACAAAATGTAATAGGCCCTCAGACATACATCTCCATCATACAGTATATCAATATTCTATGGCTGACTGGGATAGCTTCCGTACATTTGTATTAGATTTACCTCTACATGCCATGTTTAAAAAGGATGTGTCCTCTATAGTATCAGACCTAACGGAATGGTTAATTGTAGGTATAGACAGTTTCATACCTCGAAAAAGTTCCAGCAAAAACCGAACAGCCAGCCGTGGTTCTCCCCAGAATGTGCTGCTGCCATTGCGCACAGAAATTACTTTTTTCATTGCTTCTAATGTAATAGATGTACTGAGACTAAAGCTGCTTTTAGGACCACCAGAAAACACTGTAAAAAAGTAATAAAGAAAGCTAGAGAGTTGTATGCTCAGTCTGTCAGGACCAAGGTAGCTGAGCAGCGGTTTGGTTCTCATCAGTTTTGGCAAATAGCAAACAGAATTCTGAACAGAAGTGTGTGTGCTCTATCCCAACTATCATCAATGGACCTGAGGTAATCTCCTCAGCATCAGACAAAGCCAAATTCTTTGCCAAGAACTTTGCAGCTAATTCTACCCTTTACGACCAAGGCCACCAACCCCCAGTATTTCCTTGTGTATCAGAAAACACGCTATGTGACATATAAATATCTACGTGATGTTGCCAAGCTAATCAAAAACCTTGATTCCAGTAAAGCAACCGACCCCGACGGCATTCCAGTTATAGTGCTCAAAAGACTTCAACCGGAACTAGCGCCCATACTTACAAAGTTATTTAAGCGTTGTCCTAAGGAGAAATGCTTCCCAACACCTTGGAAAGTCTCATCAGTATGCCCTGTATTTAAGAATTCAGGTGATCGCTCATCTCCCTCTCGGTACAGACCAATAAGTCTCCTGTGCGTCATGAGTAAGCTGCTGGAATCTGTGCTAAATAGAGAAGTAGTCAACCATCTCAGCAAAAATAACCTTCTTAGTGACATGCAATATGGTTTCCGTTCTGCTAGATCTACAGCAGATGTGCTTACAGTTATATCTCATAGGATTAGCGAATCTCTCGACAGAGGCTTCCTCTCTAGGGCAATTGCTCTTGGCATATCAAAAGCCTTTAATAAGGTATGGCATAAAGGTCTACTTCACAAGATATCCAGCTATGGTATAGCTGGAAATGTCTTTTCAACTATTAAATCATTTCTCTCTGATAGGTTCATAAGAGTAGTAGTTGATAGGGAGAAATCAGAAGCCCACTGGAGCCCCTCAGGGGTTCATCCTGGCCCCAACTCTTCCTGATCTACATCAATGATCTTCTAAATCACATCCTTACATCATTCATAGATATTTATGCTGATGACACTACCATCTATGGTAGCACTTCAAAGACCGTAAACGACCAAGTTCTCTCTGACTCTCTCTCCTCTGATCTTGAGCACATGGTACAATGGGGAAAAAGTGGCTGGTTACTTTTAATGTATCTAAAACCAAACTTGTATTTTTACATCAACGCTCTGATGCCCAGCTGTCATCAATTGAAATGAATGTCTCTCATCTTGGGGAGACTTCATGTTTTGACAAGCTTCTGGGCTTGACCTTTACTCTCTATCGAAAATGGAACACTTATATCAAATCCATTGCCAAGCTCGTTGGAAAAATGGTGGGATCCTTCTACCGCTCCAGTATATATCTTACTCCTGATGCAATTCTCTACCTATATAAAAGCCATGTTCGGCCAACGATGGAGTACTGTTGCCACATCTGGGCAGGAGCTGCTAGAAGCAGCTTATCCTGTCTTGACAGAGTTCAAAATAGACTTCGTAGCCTAGTGGGGGATGCTCTTTTCTCTTCTCTGCAACCTCTTTCCCACAGAACAGACGTTGCGAGCCTGTCTCTGCTTTATCGTTGTTTTCATGGCAAGTGTTCATCTGAACTTCAATTAATGGCCCCCCCCTCACCAGACTTTCATGAAAAACACTTGTCTAGGCAAAACCACTATCAACAATTTCCCACACTCTTTATCTGTGCCTAAACCTAAATATAGATTCCATGAATAAAGCTTTTTTTCTTAGAACTGCACACCTGTGGAATTCTCTTCCGTTTGCCTGCTTTCCAGCTGACTACAATCTGATTATCTTCAAGTCCAACGTGAACAAGTTCTTGATGAACCGTCCCCATAAGTAATCCAATTTACAAGATTCCCACTACTTATTTTTACTATGCTATAATCGCAATGACTAATGTATACCCATTAACCCTTATCCTCGGGTGGCCTCCGGGCCGTGATAAGTGGTGACTCCTATGTAAAAAAAAAAAAAAAAAAGCCTTTGGTCTTATCCTGTACTAGATATCAAAATACTGTATTCACCCTGGCTTGATCCTACATTCAGAACCTCCAATAAAATTTTATCTACAAAAAGAAAGTGTACAATGAATCATGATGCGGACTTAAACAACATTGCAAAATCTTTAAAAAGAATGAAAAATAATAAGATTTATAAGGTCCTTCCAACCGCTGTTAAGTGTTAAGCTGGCCACTGTTTTCTGGGAGATGCAGAAACAAGTAGTTCTAAGTGGGAATGGGAGCTAATGGGTGGAATATGGGAATGGATAGTGTCCTCAAAGATATGACAACAGTTTGAAGTTGGCTGAATGGGAGGGAGGCAAAATAAATGTAAGGAATGGGCATCTTTGAGGGATCCCTATTACCAAAAACAAAATGGGTTCAAGACTCCTTTATTCCACTAGATAAAGATCTTTCAAATTTGAAGAATGGGCTCTGCAGAATCATATGTTCCATGTTTAGGCAGAGAGCACGAACTTAAACTCGGTTCCTCACTGGATGCACAAACTATTGTTGTACCTTGCTTTCCTATTGAAATCCCTGTAATATATTCTTTTTCAATCGCATTTAATTTTCATTTTAAGCTGATGTTTAAAATAAACACCCAAATTCCGATTAGAAACGAATCCAACTCTGTGAACCTTATCAAGATGTGAAATCTGCATCACCATTCTCACTACGGTTAGAAGTTTCACTCTTTTCTCCCTAGGCGAGCTATGCTGTGGATTCCTAGAGTTACCAAAGTTTGCAAGTGATAAGGTGTGCTCGGCCATTTCTCATTCATTACCCTCACATCTCTAGCATCTCTAGCAGTAAGAATTCATCCTCACTCCAGCAATAGTCAAATTCTCATAAAAAGGCAGTGCATTCTGAACAAATCATCAGATCAGAGAGTACTTGGATTTGTTGAGTTGAGACAACTCCATTAAGAACAGAGCTCCTTCATAACCAACCCAACTGCTTCACAAGCAGATCTGAAGCAGAATCCTCTACTAAATCCCAATACAGTCTCTTTTCGGCTGTACAAGGGCCCTGATCCCTGGTAACTCTTTAAGCATTTGATAAGAAAGTTCTGTTCTCCTTTTGGCCTACAATTCAACTAAGGGGTCATGTTGGGAAAGATTCTCTCAATCACAGGGATCTAAGGAACATCCGTTGTCAAAAAGCAATTCCGAAAAGTCAATCTTTTGGCATGTCTATGACTTGATAGATCCAATATTCCAAAGCCTTCCTGGTTCAGATGTTGAGTATAGGTCTAACTACGGACATGTAGTATCCCTCCCTTCAAAAAATTGAGCAGAGCAAGCATGTGAAAAACAAATTTGATCTGCAGGTAGGAGTAGTACAGTCATTAAAGGATGAGAAGAAAAACATGACACACACCTCGGCTTTACCCTTTAAGGAGAATCTCCTTTGAATCCAACTTCCTACAGATGATTTGACCTTTGTATTTGTGGCCAATTCTTTTATATTGGGAGGTCTGGTCTGAACAAAATGCCAAGGATTTGACCAGCTGAAAATACCTGGAAATATGGCTTCACAACTCTAGGCCGTTGGACTTGCTATGGTTGATTATGACTCTTGTAACTTCTTTGTACTGAGCAAATGCCTTAATCACCATTTGAATAAAATCCATGAAGTTCCACACATACATGCTGCCCCTTAACATATTGGTATCCTTCAGTTTCTAAAAACTATCGAGTGTGTACTGAGAGTACAAAGTTTGACTAAGTAAATCTGGAGGACAAGCTGTTAGCCATGCAGCAGATAGCTCTCTTTCTTTCCTCTTATTCATTAGAAAACAAAATGTTGATACACATGGTTCCGATGTCATTACAGGAATTGACAGAATATTGCTTTATAGAACTTCAGATTACCTCCTATTTAGAGCTGTAAGGGAATTCTGACTGGATTTTTTCTTCAGAGTTGATTCCCAAAGGTTTTTATTCTTTCCAAATTGGTTTTTGCACTTCAGGTAATTCGCCTCAACTCCTTTTCCTGTCCAGATTATGTTTAAGTTGTACAGACTACGGAGCTGGATCTGATTATCAATCTGTTGGAGATGCATGCTCTAAGGGTTATTTTATCAACAATAGGAGTTCATCTACATCACAATCTTGAAGCCATTGCCTCTTCCAACTGAATATGTAGAATATATTTTAGAATATCAAAATTAAAGAGGAAAGTGCATACTAATCATTTGAAACAAGCAAAGAGGTTGACTGTTCCTCACTGACTGAAGTATCTTCTAAACAGCGCAGCATACAGATGCTACTCTCATCCTAAAGGTTGCTATTCTTTAATGTGTAAAAACATCTAACGTGTCATCATTCTCAGTCATGAATAGCTTGTTCATAAGAAATTCCAAAAGCATGTCTTTGTTGCAATCACACCAATTATTCTGTTATGCTACTGAATTCAATACAATTTTCTATGCTATGCTACTGAATTCAATACAATTTTCTATGCTATGCTACTGAATTCAATACAATTTTCTATGATATGCTACTGAATTCAATACAATTTTCTATGATATGCTACTGAATTCAATACAATTTTCTATGCTATGCTACTGAATTCAATACAATTTTCTATGCTATGCTACTGAATTCAATACAATTTTCTATGCTATGCTACTGAATTCAATACAATTTTCTATGCTATGCTACTGAATTCAATACAATTTTCTATGATATGCTACTGAATTCAATACAATTTTCTATGCTATGCTACTGAATTCAATACAATTTTCTATGATATGCTACTGAATTCAATACAATTTTCTATGCTATGCTACTGAATTCAATACAATTTTCTATGCTATGCTACTGAATTCAATACAATTTTCTATGATATGCTACTGAATTCAATACAATTTTCTATGATATGCTACTGAATTCAATACAGTTATTCTATGATATGCTACTGAATTCAATATAATTTTCTATGATATGCTACTGAATTCAATACAATTTTCTATGATATGCTACTGAATTCAATACAATTTTCTATGATATGCTACTGAATTCAATACAATTTTCTATGATATGCTACTGAATTCAATACAATTTTCTATGATATGCTACTGAATTCAATACAATTTTCTATGATATGCTACTGAATTCAATACAATTTTCTATGATATGCTACTGAATTCAATACAATTTTCTATGATATGCTACTGAATTCAATACAATTTTCTATGATATGCTACTGAATTCAATACAGTTATTCTATGATATGCTACTGAATTCAATATAATTTTCTATGATATGCTACTGAATTCAATACAATTTTCTATGATATGCTACTGAATTCAATACAATTTTCTATGATATGCTACTGAATTCAATACAATTTTCTATGATATGCTACTGAATTCAATACAATTTTCTATGATATGCTACTGAATTCAATACAATTTTCTATGATATGCTACTGAATTCAATACAATTTTCTATGATATGCTACTGAATTCAATACAATTTTCTATGCTATGCTACTGAATTCAATACAATTTTCTATGCTATGCTACTGAATTCAATACAATTTTCTATGCTATGCTACTGAATTCAATACAATTTTCTATGCTATGCTACTGAATTCAATACAATTTTCTATGCTATGCTACTGAATTCAATACAATTTTCTATGCTATGCTACTGAATTCAATACAATTTTCTATGCTATGCTACTGAATTCAATACAATTTTCTATGATCATAAAAAGACATAGATTATGTACTAATTAAGAATGAAATATTTGGACTGAATATGGTTCAGTCAATCATCAATGGTTGAAACTACAAACAAGGAAAAAAAAAAGTTATGTGCATCTGATATAGCAAAGATGATGGAACAGTTGTAAATTTTTGCATATTTTCTTTTGCAAAATTAATAAATAATTGATCACCTGTACAAAAAAAAAAATAAATAAATAATTACTAACAAAATAGAAACTATTAAAAAAATGCAGATTTTATCATCCATTTTAGGCTAAAATATATTTTCAAGCTATTCAAACTATTAAAGTATCAAGATTTTCCAGTACTAGAATACTTCTACCAATCCTCAGTCAAGTCATACCAAACCTTAAAAAATGGTACTTGATACCCACTCAGCATTATAAGGTGATGATCAAGTGAAGTAATCCTGGGAAAAAGAGTGGCGCTCTCCCCTACACCTCTATATCACTAATGTAAAGGAAGCTTTTGGGTCAACCTCGACTATGATTGACGACTACTTTTTTTTTTCTTTTTTTTTCTGGCAGATATTGACTAATTTTAAACCTACTTCAAGAACAAGGTTTCATTGCAGCAAATTTTTATCACCTGCACAAGAAAAATGAAACTTAACATTCATATTCTTGGATGATTGTCACAAAATAGGATAAAGTAATTCACATAAGCATTTTTCCAGATTCAATTGCTACTGTTCATTTGTAAAAATGCTTTTTATAAAGAAGCTAATAAAAATTTTGTTTCATCTACTATGGAAAAGATATCTAAAGTGAAATAATACAAAAATCTTCAGACTTAAGGCAGCCTAGAATGGGCGACAAAAAAATGATACATTAGTGCTCTTTCTTTTTTATGAACAACAAAAAAAAAAAAATCAACCTTGATTCGAGTAAAGCAACCGACCCTGACAGTATTCCAATTATAGTACTCAAAAAAATTCAACCAGAACTAGCGAAACAAAACTGTTTAAATGTTGTCTTAAGGAGAATTGCTTCCCATCACCCTGGAAAATCTCATCAGTATGCCCTGTATTTAAGAATTCAGGTGATCGCTCCTCCCCCTCTTAGTACAGGCCAATAAGTCTCCTGTGCGTCATGAGTAAGTTGCTGGAATCTGTGTTAAATACAGAAGTAATCAACCATCTCAGCAAAAATAACCTTAGTGACACACAATATGGTTTCTAAACGACCAAGTTCTCTCTGATTCTCTCTCCTCTGATCTTGAACACGTGGTACAATGGGGAAAGGAGTGGCTGGTTACTTTTAATGCATCTAAAACCAAGCTTCTATCTTTACATCAACGTTCTGATCCCCATCTGGCATCAATTGAAATGAATCTTGTCTTGAGAAGGCCTCAAGTTTTGACAAGCTTCTGGGCTTGACTGTTACTCTTGATCTTAAATGGAACACATGCATCAAATCTGTTGCCAAGGATGCTGGAAAAATGGTGGAATCCTTCTATCGATCCAGTAGATATCTCACTGCTGATGCAATTCTCTATCTATATAAGAGCCAGGTACGTCCAAGGATGGAATACTGTTGCCACATCTAAGCAGGAGCTGTTAGAAAGGACTTGTCCTGCCTTGATAGAGTTCAAAATAGACTTCGTAGCCTCGTAAGAGATGTCCTTTTCTCTTCCCTGCAACCTCTATCTTACAGAAGAGATGTTGCGAGTTTGTCTCTGCTGTATCGTTATTTTCATGGAAAGTGTTCGACTGAGCTTCAGTCTATGGTCCCCCCCTTGCCAAACTTTCACAAGAAACACTTGTCTAGCTGAAAACACTATCAAAAATTCCCCTCACTGTGCCTAAACCTAAACGTAGATTCCATGAACAAAGCTCCTGTCTTAGAACTGCACGCCTGTGGAATTGTCTTCTGTTTTCCAGCTGACTACAATATGGTTGTCTTCAAGTCTAACATAAACAAGTTCTTGATGAGCCATTCCACTTGTTAACAAATTTATGGAATTTCCATTACTAACGATTATTATATTGTCCAATTGTCTACTGTACACTCTTTAACCCTGTTGGCATTGATGTGGTGATGCCTATGTAAAAAAAGAAAAAAAACATATCTTAAAAACAAAGAGAGGTTTTATTTACAAAAAATATTACTAAAAAAACAACAAAGTTTTATTTACAAAACAGATTTTGTAAACTTTTTATATAAGCAAAGTGCCTAAAGCAAATGAATCAAATATTATAAACATTTCTATAAAAAGATGTGCAGAAATAATGTAGTAGCATTTGAAAAAATATAAAAAAAATTATATTCACTATAAAGATATTTCATTTGTTTTTAACAATAAAACTGAAAGTCAAAAACTGTGTCCTTTTAGTTGTACATTCTGGAATGTCTCGAATCCATTTAATCTAAATTTTCTATCCAAGTGCATCTTATCTAGTTTTTCATAAAAAGCTCAATTTCACATGGAAAACTACTGCCTATGGCAGCTATCATAGCTTAATTAGTGTATAAGGCTTTCAAATAAAATTGGATCCAATGAAGATTTGTGAACATCCTGACAAATAAACAAAGCAATTAAGAATTTACAGTGGGGGAGCAGTAGCATGCATAAAATGAGATACAATTTTTGAAACATTCTAGCATTTTAAATCCAAAATATTTTATTTTATTCTGGGAGATAAATTCTGTGCATTTATTTGAAAGGGGAGGGGGGGGTCTACTTTTTTTTTTTTTTTTTTTTAAATTATACATGGATTTATGATTTTTCTTTAATTATACATAGGTTTATGACCCTGCCAGTCAGATTGGGGCTTATTGAACATCCCTAAAAAGTTAAAATAGCCCAAAATTGATGATCATTTTGTTAAATTCATATATGAAATTGATCTTTTTCTTTCTGACAAGTTTTTCAAGGTGTGCATATGCAATCACCTAAAAAATTAGAATTTCATTTAGGGTGAAGGGTGTTAATCTACAAATATGCCATTATTATTATTATCTGTATCATGTTTTTCTTTTTACAGTAAAACAAATTATTCTATTACATATTTGCTACATTGACAGCAATAACCAACCAAAAAATTAAAATACAGAATCTTCCAAAATGGTTGAACCCATTCTAAATGTGCATGTCTTGCAAACTACTTGATGGATCTTAATGAAATTAAATACACTTTATGTTGAAGGGCATACGTTTTATTGGTTAAATTTACAAAAAAAAAGTACAAATATTTGTTATTTCTATGACAGATTTTCATAAATGTTTGAGTTTATCTAGCATTTCAACACAAAATTCTTTACGTTTTCACATGAAAGGCCTGAATGAGCTGCAGCTTGTAAGGTTTAAATCGCAATCGTTTCCTCAGAATCCACCAAATTTGTTTCCACACTTGCTCTTCTAACACTCTTTATGAGGACTATGCAGGAAGGCTTCATGGACCTGCTTCACTGTCTCTGCTAATGTTGATGGCCGTCCTGGCGATTTAGGTATGCATAAGCAGCCCTTTTCTTGAAATTTTTGGTGCCAAGTCATTATTTGTTTTGTAGTTGGTGCCCTCTTTGCAAAATTTGTGAAGCAGGCACACTGCACGGTCTTCGGTGACCGAGTCCAAGTATGCTCTAACACGCAAAATGGCTTTTCTTTTTGAAGTGAACAGCATTTTTAACCTGAAAAGATACAAATGCCAAACGTTACACACAAAAACTTGAAACGTTTCTACACAAACTGAAAATTTGAGGTCATTCCAACGAAAATTGTCAAAATTATTGACCTACGAAATGGGGTCGAACATTTTGGAACACCCTGTATGAAAACTTGAGAGAGAGGGTACAAAATAGTTAACAAAGACTCTCTTCTACCTCCTCATGTTGAATTGCTTTCTAAATAGTAACATCTATTTAAAAACTCATTCTTTATGATGGGGAGGAAGCTTTGTTAGCCATTGTTTTTCTAGTCTTATTTTGCATATTAATCATTAACTATTGTCAGTTTATAAAAAAATTTAAATAGCATTTTGTCAGCGACAGATTAATACAAATCACCTTTGCTTTAAAAAGAAAAACACTTTTAAAAGAGAAATCTATTGTTTCACAATTTTCAATCAATTATAAGGAAAACATTTGAGAAAAATATTTTGACAGATCTACTCGTAATATACACTCCCTACCTTAAGTATACTTTTACACTTGCAAAAAAACTGTATATACTTGTGTATAAGTCAATCTTTTTTCACTCTTATTGTGTTTTTGCTTTTTTTTTTTATACTCCTTCCAAATCTTCCCACCAAGAAGAGAAATAAAAAGTAAAGGAAGAAAACAAATAAAAAGTGGAAAAAGAATACTTATACACAAGTATATACAGTATATGCAGACATTACATGTGGCTTTTACAGTAATTTGGGAAAAAAAATCTCTGATCAAATATTCAGAAATTTAAGAATCCAAATCTGCAATTATATCGAAATCTGGAGAAAAAATTTGGAATCATCTCATCACTAGTTCACACATTAAAAAAAACAAAAAAAAAACAGCTCATTTGATTAGCAAAGATAGTGATTGATAATTGATCTGATGTCACTAACCTAGAACATTCTGGCTTTACCAATTTTAAAATGAATTATTCCAAAATCAAGTATCATCTGTTGATCAAAATGGTATGGATGATCAAGTCAAGAATAAAGACCCAATTCACCAAGAAAAACAAGAACAGATTTCGATTGATACTCGTTTGACCATGACTTTCACATGCATGCATGGCACTGTAAACAAGTATAAAATAACAGACATGTTTGGACTTTCGCGAACAAGATTTATTTATGTAGTGTATTCTTTTATATATTAGCAATATCAAACACTATAACATTCAGCGCTGGACAAGGCACACACTGCTACTTAATTTGACACTCATAGTCTTTAAATCAGTCAGAAGTACATTTCTCCTACTTCCATCAAAATAAAACTTGTATAACCGGATTCACAATAAAACTTACTTTTAATGGTATTTTAATATTTTTGTTGTGATTTGTATATTGCTATTTAAATCCGACTATTAACAACGAAACATGCCTGCATAGCATGCCCGCTAATGGGTAGATCACTTTTTGCAAATAAGCAGTCAGGGTATATTCACATAAATACTCGAAGCGGAAGTTGTACCCGTCGACGACGTTTCTAGTTGTTTTAGCTAATCAGGGAAAAGAATCGCCTTTTCTACGGAATTTGAACACAGTCAAAAGTTAGACATCTCAAAGTTGATGCTTTGTAGTACAAAGATAAGTAAAGATAGAAACTGTGTTCAAACGCTATTTAAGAGCGAAAATATTAATTTCTTTTGTCCTAAAATTTGAAAAGAATTGGATAAAAACATTTTATGCACGAATCGATAAAAGTAGTGACAATCGCATTTAAACATGAGAATTTTTGTGTGCCGAGATGTGCACAAAAAATCTGTAAACAAAACGTTCGTCAACTAACTTACAAACATGAAGTATTTATTTTATTTTTATTTAGAAAACATAAATTTTTAATTATGGAAAGAAAAAGAATATTTAAAAAAAATAAATTCTTTGAAAAAGAATAACCGACAATGACCACGCTTTTAAATGAGTTTAAACACACAAACTATTTATCCTGTTCTGTAAAAGAATAACTTTTATTGGGTTTGTTTTACAATCAACAGAGGTATGAAAAAAGTTATCAAAAAACAAATATATAACAAATAAATGTTACCAAAGACAAATTACTCTTCTTCCTACCTCGATAAATTTTTGGTGTTGTAAATGTTTATCTTGTTCAAAAAACAAGTAGTGTTGAGTGTTAATGAGAACAAGAAAAAAAAATGGCCACAATGTCTCTTGAAGTCTCAACAATGACTTAAAAATAAAAAAAATTATACAAAATAGTGGTAGAAACTCGCCAGATAATTGTCACGTTAACTTGAAGCCGTTAAAATAAAATTTAATTATACTAACTAGTTTAATGTACTTGAAAACAATAGTAATTTGTACAAAATTTCCTTTCATTTGAAATGTTATAAGCCATATTTTGTTAATTTCTTTGAATTGTGCTGTGGTGGCCATCTTGGATTTTTCATGATGTAATGATGACAAATGATAATATCCATCAGAATATTTCACATCATGATAAAGCTTTATCTCCCATTTTTTAAACTTTTTTTTTTATGATGCTTCTACGTGAAAAAAAAATGACATCTTTGCTGTTACGACCACCGCCAAACCGGAAGTGATGTAGGTTTTAATTAAGGCTAGACAATCGAAAGGAGAGGATGGGTTTCGAAAATATCGGCGGAAAAAGCGACTCCACTCCTCCACCCTGTAGAAAAGTGCCCAGTTGCAAGGTGAAGATATTAATGTTTTTAACCAATTTTTCGATATTTGTCGTCTGAAAGGTCGAACCTAAAAAATATATTTACTTTGTAAAAGTCTGTCACCTCTGTCGAAAGTTTCAGGCAGACATGCAAACATACATACATACATACATTGGTAACTCAAATTTTCGACTCCAACCGATTAAAAAGCTCGCCCTATCTCTGAATACCCTTTATGTAAAATTTCAATGTTTAGACCAGAAATTGTCTGAATAATTTGGTAGACTAAAGTGGTCAAATTTTTGAAAACTTTGACCCATATTATAACCCCTTAACATTTATTGTTTTGGGCTCAAATCAAATTGGTAAGTTAGATTCATGTTCAAGGAGCCTGTATCTAAAATTTCAATTGTTTATACCCACAATTGGCAGAGGAGTTTGGTAGAGTTCTCAAAGGTCAAATCGTTGAACTTTGACCCCTTAACAGCCAAATTTCTGGTCGAAAACTGATTACAAAGATTTTCCCAAATCTCACTAACCTGTATATCAAATTTCGAGTCTGTAGACTGAAAATTGACAGTTATTGTGTAGAATTTAATTATACTAACTATGTACACAGACAGACACTTTCACTTTTAGAGATATAATAGATATAGATAGATTGGATGCAATATGTAGTAATGCTTGAAAAAGTAAAAAAAAAAAAAAAAAAAAAAAAAAAAAAAAAGACTTGTGCACCACTGAGAATCGAAACCAAAGCGTTAAGCCAAGACCGTCTTAAAAGACAAGATGGCCGGTGGGAAAAAATAATTTAATCTGCTGACGTCATCACGGATAGTCCATACCGGTGACACCGGTAGTCACCGGTAGGCATTCGTAACGTCTTGAAGTCAGTGTAATATTTCTTTTTTTATTAAAATGCCTTCACGGTGCATCGTTCCAACTTGCTGAGGAAATTATCGTAAAGGACCAAAAAGTGACAGTATTTTCATTTCCGAAAGATAAAGAATTATAATGCAGTAAAAAAAAAAAAAAGATTTTACACCATCTCCATTCAGCAAAGTAAGTTTTAACGTGCTCCCCCCCCCCTGTATTTAACACGATGTAACTATAATTTAATTCAATATTATCATCCTAAATGTTCTACCATTCAAAAGAAGAAGCTTCAAATAAATTGCTAATATTAAAAAAAAAATTTTTACAGCATACAAAACTAATGAAAATGCGAGACAACATCGACTCTTTAAAACACGATTTTTTTAAGCTGTTGACACACGTTTTAAAAATCTAACAATAATTTATTTTTCTGAAATTTTTCAATATTTAAAAATAAATTATGCCGGCTGATAAAATTTTAAAACTTTTTTTTAAAGCTAGAAAGATAAAATTTAAAAATACAGTACTGTTTCGCTGTTTCACAGCTCATCAGTGCGGCTAGACAGACAACTACCTCAAGCCAGGATTGGAACCCGACCGTTTATACGGCAGTCAAGGCTTCTAACCATTACGCTATTGGCGGCTGCTTGAACGAGTAGTGAGTTTAACGATGTTTTTTAGATATCGTCCGAAATACCTCCGCTCGATTTGTTTACACAAAGAGCGTCGCTAATATGCTAATGGTAATTCGTTTTTCACTTCTCAATATGCTCAACTCAAGGTGAGGAGCACTATAGTCATCCACATACAGTACTGTTTCGCTGTTTCACAGCTCATCAGTGCGGCTAGACAGGCAACTACCTCAAGCCAGGATTGGAACCCGACCGTTTATACGGCAGTCAAGGCTTCTAACCATTACGCTATTAGCGGCTGCTTGAACGAGTAGTGAGTTTAACGATGTTTTTTAGATATCGTCCGAAATACCTCCGCTCGATTTGTTTACACAAAGAGCGTCGCTTATATGCTAATGGTAATTCGTTTTTCACTTCTCAATATGCTCAACTCAAGGTGAGGAGCACTATAGTCATCCACATACAGTACTGTTTCACTGTTTCACAGCTCATCAGTGCGGCTAGACAGGCAACTACCTCAAGCCAGGATTGGAACCCGACCGTTTATACGGCAGTCAAGGCTTCTAACCATTACGCTATTGGCGGCTGCTTGAACGAGTAGTGAGTTTAACGATGTTTTTTAGATATCGTCCAAAATACCTCCGCTCGATTTGTTTACACAAAGAGCGTCGCTCTATATATATATATATATATATATATATATATATATATGAAACTAAACTAAAAAAAAAAAAAAAAACGCGCGTTCACTCGTGGTCTTAAACAGTCTTGGCCTTCGGGACCAGATCAAAGTGTAGTATCTGTTCTCCAAATGCTGCATTCTATTTCTTGTTCTCTTTCGGTGGAGGAGAAATCCTTCACGACTGAGACAATTTTTATTTTTGTACCTTTTCTCCACGTTAAAAAACGACCCTGGTGTCTAACTCTGTCCCGTGGGGAGGCATAGTAAATAAGTACAATTAATTTCATTAACGTAATTGGGTTTGTATTACTGTACACATAGATTCGAAAAAGTTGTCAAAAACAAATATATAACAAATAAATGTTATCAAAGGCAAGATAAGTTACTTTTCTACCAAATATTTTTTGTGTTTTTATTCAATGTAACATGTTTATTCAGCTCGAAAAACATAGTGTTTACCGATGTATTCGAAAATTCAAGATGGCGTCTGATTCTCTCTTTAACACGGTAAGTTTGGGATAAGGTGTTATAAATAAAAAACTATACAACATACTATTAAAAACCCGCCGAATATATGTCAACCTATGTCACGGTAACATATATTGAGCGAGTTTTTAACAGTATTTTATCCGGTTTTGTATTTATAACACCTTATCCCAAACTTACCGTGTTAAAGAGAGAATCAGACGCCATCTGGAATTTTCGAATACATCGGTAAACACTATGTTTTTCGAGCTGAATAAACATGTTACATTGAATAAAAACACGAAAAATATATCCAGTTTGCAGAAAAGTAACTTATCTTGCCTTTGATAACATTTATTTGTTATATATTTGTTTTTTGACAACTTTTTCGAATCTATGTGTACAGTAATACAAACCCACGTATTTTAACAAACTGAAAATATGGATATAAAAAATGATTTTGCTTGTTATTTTTGTTATGTGGTGAAATAATCTTAAATAAGAAACATGATTTTTTCTTTAGGTTAATTTTTTTACTGTGCAATATTTCATGAATTCATTAAAAATATTGTTTTTGATTTTGAAAAAATATTGTGGTTCATTTTGATTAAAAAATATTCATTTTGATTTAAAAAATATATTCATTTTGATTTAAAAAAAAAGTTTAATTTTAATATTTGTTTATTGTCTTAACTCATATCAAATGTTTTGCTTGTGTTCTGCTTCAAATATTCATAATCTTACATGCATAATTTTCATTTAATTATATTAAATAAACTTCAAGTTTATTTCAAATCAAATCGTGTTCCTTCACTTTTTTAAAATGTAATTTATAAGTAATTAAAGAACGCATTCTAATCTTTAAAATCTATAATACAACGAAATATTCAATTGCTTATAATATACTTAAACAAATAACTTGTGTTTTTTTTTTATTATTATTTTATTATTAATATTAGATGAGTTTCAGTATAAATCGTGTTCTTTCTTTATTTCTTTATTTTAATCCAATTTTGAAGTTTTGTAACGCTGTCTGTAAAAATTACTGTTCATTATTGACAGTCTAAGAGTTCCACATATCTTGCTTGTTGGGACCTCGGCGATGACGTCATTTTTTTCAGCTGGCCGGCCATCTTTATAACGAAGGCCACGGTTAAGCTCTAGATTTATTTTTGCCTCTATCGTCAATGACTGGGCTATGAAGATATTTATAATGCAAAGCTAAAAATTAAAACCTGAGCCAATAGCTACTACATTATGCATTCGTAATGCCGACGTTCGACCTTCATCTGGCAAATGTTTTTTTTTTTTTTTTTTTTTTTTTTTCTTTTTTCTAATTTTCGCACTTTTGCACCGAATTCCCCAATACCCCCCCCCCCGGGTAAAACCTAAATATAAAGTTTTGCATGAATTCAGATACCTTATATACAAAGTTTCCTGTCTGTAGACCAAAAACTCTAGGAGTTAAGTAGGCAAAATTTGTTAAACAAAAATATATATGCATATACATAAATATATATGGAAACAGTTTTGTGTTTACTATAAACTTTTTACGCAAATATTATGCAAGTATAAATGTAGAATATCTGCATAAATATAATTACACGTAATAATTAACTAAAAATGATCATCCCATAAGAAAACTTAATAAACTAGTAGGGAATTAATTGAAATGAATGTTTAAAAGAATATGCAAATTTTCTTATTGTAGACAACCAGGTACATGTATGTATGTTTGCATATCTGCCTAAAACTTTCGACAGAGGCGACGGATTTTCACAAGATCAGTATCGTTTTGAAGTTCGTCCCTTCAGACGACAAATACGGAAAAATTGGCTAAAAACATTAATTTCTTCACCTTCAACTGAGCACTTTTCTACAGAGAGGGGTCGCTTTTTTCGCCGATATTTTCGAAAGTCATCCCTTGTTTTCGATTGTCTAGCCTTAATTTAAACTTACATCACTTCCGGTTTGGCAGTGGTCGTAACAACAAAGATGTCATGTTTTTTTCCCATTCTTTTCCTCCTTCGCAGTACGGGAGCCTGCCTTCTTACCACTTTTTTTTTTTTTGCTCAACACACACCTCCAAACACCTGGGCAATGCCAGGCACCCATGCTAGTATTTTTATATTTAGAAAACTTTTTAATAAAACTATTTAAACTAAATACAATGTGTATTTTTAATGTAAGGAACAAATCTGCTCTTTTGTTTTTCTGTCAATTGGTTTTTATTTTTGTCTTTTGTACAAGTTTAAAAGACATTTTATTGATTTGAAGAATATTTAACTGACAATTATTTTTATGACAAAGAATAATTACTACAATTTAAAATAAAGGAACAAATTCATTTTTAAAGAAAATTTAGCTGGCAATAACAATTCTTATAGAGTAATTTTTTTTCTAAATCCTGTTGACCCTAACATTGACACTTATTTGGAAATTAATATTAGTAACAGTAAATTATATAGATATAAAAAGTATGATAATTTCCACAGGGTTCCACGAGTTTTAAATGATCGCAGATACAGAATTTTTTTTTTTTTTACTTTTTTAATTGGAGGTTTATAACTGAAATGTAAGAATACCTCCTCTCCCAGAAGAGTTCCTTATGAAATCTGGTAGGTAGCCAAATAATGGTTTCCAAAGTCAAATTTTCAAAATTATTTTTAACTTACTTTTTTGTTAAATCATAAATTTGGTTTGATTGAAATTTGAAAAATGTTTTATTGCTAAATATTTTAGAAAAATGATTAAGTTGTTTTCAAAAATTAGTAATTATTTTATACATCTTCATAGTTTTAAAGAAAAAGAAAAGAACATAGCCTGCAATTTTTTTTCAATTAGATTATCAACCTGGTTGTCTACAATAAGAAAATAATTAATTTTCCTTAATTTTTTTTAATATTTTAAAAAGATGTCTGATATATTAAAAAAATTCATTTAGGATTTTGTTCAGCTCATTTAAATTTTTCTGAAAGTTATTTTTTGATTTATTAAGCATTTGAATTTTATTTCATTGCAGGAATTCACATGTCCCAATTGTAAAAGTGGGTTTGTAGAAGAAATTACAGAGTAAGTATTCTTGCTTTAAAATAAATTTATATTTTTTTCATGATTCAATTAAGTTTTTTAATAACATCCTTACTTTTAAAAAACAAAATAAACTGTAAGCTTGATTATTTTAAAAAAGAAATAGTGTATTTATAAACATAAATATTTCTTTTGTAAGTTGCCTTAATAGTTTTATCCAGTGTAATCTATACAATTGACATTTTTTTTTAAATTTTGATTTCTATTAAATTTATTTTTTGGTCACGTTTCACTTTTAATTACACCGAACACAAAATTCTTATGAGAAGTTTAATAATTTTCAAAGGTTTTATAATTTTGAAATTTAAGAATTTACTGTTGTACAGACACAATAAATTGCAGTATGAATAAAATAAATTATTATTTTACTAAGGGTATGCAAATAATATTAATGCTTAGATGTTAGTAAATGTATTGGACCTGATAAACTTCAATATTTTTTAATATATTTTTTCTTAACAAATGATTCTTTTATCCATGCAGTTTTAATATGATTAAAATACTTTGTGCATAACAAAAAGCATCAGTTGTGATTTCATTACACAAAAATAAAAAGGTTTGTAACTATGAACTGTTTTTATGACATCTTTTGTGTAACATTTCTGAGAAAAAGAACATTATATAAAACATGGATTTGTCCGTGGAATATTAACCTTATTAGTTTCTAGAAAGTAATCGTGTTATTAATAATTATAGAGGAATTTCATGATGTAATTTTATCAAAGCTTTTGCTTATCGTTTATTGAAAGTGATGCAAATCTTCTCTATATATAATAAAATAGAGGCAATTATTCCCGTCTATAAAAAGACATTATAGGAAAAGAAACACTGGCATCACACATTCCAAAATGTCCACATCACCTGTGAATACCCGATGCATGTTTTCTGGTTATTATCAATCGATTTAATTAAATATACTGAATTCCTTCAATAATTCTGAGAAGTACTCTCCCAAACAAGTAGTACTTTTAGATGGCAGCATGATATTTCTTCACTCATTGTTATGTCCTCTTCCTACCCCACTTTACACCGTTACCAAATATTTCATAGGGTTCAATTTTTACATGCGTCCGTTATTTTGTTTTATCAACAATCATCTAAAACACCAGAATTTCAGTGGATTTACATCTAGAAAACTACGATTATATACGTAATAAAAGGAAATCAATTTTTTAAAAAACACAGATTCCACATATACATTCGGTATGGTCCAACTACTTGCTAATACTTGATGCGATTTTTCCAGTTTTCAATCGATTTAATTCATTATATTAAATTCCTACAATAATTTCAAGGAAAAACACTCAAAGAAGTCATTCTTACAGGTGGTAACAAGACATTTCCTCACTCATTGTTATGCCCTCCTTCTACACCAGTTTACATCGTTACCAAATATTTCATAGGGTTCAATTCTTACATGCATTCATTATTTCGTTTTGTAATTTTATCAACAATCATCTAATGTTCATTCAGTATGTATATAATAAACGTTCATTTTTGTTTCGTCTTTTTGACTCTGAACACGTTGATTGGCTCCTCCGACTCGTTTCACAGTCAACGAGAATGATTTCACTAACATTCAATATGGCTTCCCTTATTCGCACCGGCAAAAATATGCAAACCTCCACGTACCACACATAGCAATCTGACTGACTTTCAGACTGCTTATCACAAACAATGCACACAGTTTTATTGGTTTCTGTAAAAGATACACTATAAATCGGTTCATTTCTACATTGGCCAGATTTACTGTTAATGCCTGTGAATAAAGTTTGTTTTCTACCAAGTTGCCAGTTTCTACTCTTTGACTTAACGTATATATACTTCCAACGCACACCACAGATCCCCCCCCCCTCCATGTAACTGATATGTTAATATTTTCATAATTTTGGAACGATTTAAAAGAAGCATAAAAATAAACTAAACTAAATAATTTTTAAACATTTTTTCAGTGTACGAATATAATGCAAATGTGAGACTACAATTGTGTTTACATTATCGATAACTTAAAATGTTCTTACATAGTGATCATTTCAAAAGCATGAACATACTAATCTATATAATTATAAAACTCAAATGACCTTGTAACGAGTGGTGTAACCCACTTTCCGGTTTACGACATACGGTTGCGCATGCGCACATAAACATTAACCCATAACACTGTAAACAAATAAACACAAATTGCTTCATTTGCAGATTTTGACCTACGCACTGAAATATTAACATTATTATTTCAAAATTATTATTTAACATGGGAAGAGCAGGGGTGTTTTGCAACTATTCTTTATTACAACTATACTGTCGCTATTTTCTTACAACTAAACAACTTTAACTCGTTGACAAATATAAGAATAATTGTAGTAAAGCCAAGATTACTACTACTACTACTCTCTATATGTCCCTTTTCCTTCCTTCCTTCCTTCCTTCCTTGTTTACATTTCTAGATACAAAATAGTTGTGAGAATGGTGAATTTGTTGACACATTTACTAATCTGTTTCAATATTAGTTTTATTTTATTTCATTTATTTAGGTTTTATTTTTTTGCTTCAAGTTTTATTAATTATTTTTTATTTTTTTTTTAGATTTTAAGTTTCTATAATTTGGTTGAAGGATTCCAATATGGGTTTTTCATTCTTATATTTCTCATCGGTAGGTTAATGTGCGTTTTTGCTGCTAAATGACTTTTGGCGGCGTTCGATTCGTAGGAAAATCATGTTTAATTTTCGATTTTTGAGCGATTATTCAGAAAAATAGGTAACTTTACACGAATAGGGAGGATTTTTTTTTTCTTTTCATGTTTGAGTGATCCGTCCGTGATTTTTCATTTTAATATACTTTCATAGAAATGTTTCTGTTATGTCAAAAAAAAATATTTTCTTTACGTCACAAGTGTCCCGCTCATACATGAATTCCATAGCTAATATAACATACTGACCCAACGGGTCACGGGTAGTCTAGTTTTTTACTAATTATAGAAAAACTCAACTAAGTCAAATTTTCATGAAATTTTCCATACTTATTCATTTTTAAATATTTTTTTTTTTTTTTAAAGCAGTTTTCATTAAATATGAGGGGAAATATCTATTTCGTACCTTCAAGTATCAACATAAAATTTGTTGTATATTCAGAATTACGTTATTTAAAAATATACAGAAAAATCTTTATGATGTATATACTCGTCACAGAATGAAGATTTCACATTCTAAAAACCATGTGGGTTTGGCTAGTAACTTTTCTATTTGGCTAGAAAACTAAAAAAATTAGTTGTCAATGGTCAACTAAATATAAATTTGTCCATAAAGCCCTGTAGAACATCCTGAGTGGAGGCTTTGTAGTACAAAAATAAATCAAGATAGAAACTTTGTTATTTGAAAAGAATTAGTTAAGAACTTTTTACGTGCGCATTGATAAAAATGATAGTGAGCGCCAATATGTGATATTATTTTTTTCATTTGATGCTGTCATGTGAATTCATAACAAAACGTTTGTTTACAAAGTGGCTTACAGCAATGAAGTATACACTTTTTATTTTTAATTATTTATAAAATATAAGTTTTATGAAAAGAAAAAGAATATTAAAATATTCGATTCAAACAAAAAATTGAATAGAAGAAAGTTTATTTGTATAAAAAGAAATGAAAAACACATTTAAACGGGATAGGAATTTTTAATACAGCAAATAAGACGTGCAAAAATGTTTTTTTTTTATATACATGCTATTTTTTTTTCTGTTGCTGTTAATTAGTAAACACTGAAAATTTCATCAAAAAGTTGATTTCCTGAATTTTGGTGAATTTTTAATGGGAGGGGGGGGGTCTCTAAAACAGTCCCCCAAACTCCTGAAACGTTTTTAGAAACCCACTCTTAGCATGGAGATAAGGTGTTTTGTAACTATTAACAATTTTCCTAACAATTTAATAAAAGAAAAGGATATTATAAAAGTTGAATTTAACTTAAAAATTGGATTATGAAAATAGTGTTACATTATTTTGTTTTATTTCAGTAAAAAATTTTAATTTTAATTCAAACTGCTTCACTTGACGCCACTTTTTTTTTTACTTGAGTAAAAAACGCTTTTAAATGAGTTAAACATAAACCAGTTATCCAGTTACGTAAAAGAATAATATCTTGCCTATGATAACATTTATTAGATTTGTTTTACAATCCACATACAGACAAAAAGTGGTCAAAAAACAAATATATAACAAATGTTACCAAAGGCAAGATAATTTACTCTTCTACTTAGTGCGATAAATTTCTTGTTGTAAATGTTTATTCTGTTTGAAAAGCAAGTATTTTCGAGCGTTACATGAGAACAAAAAAAAATGGACATAATGGCTTGTGAAATCTTTGAAGTTTCGACAATGACTTAATAATCAAAAAAATTATACAAAATAGTGGTAGGAACCCACCCAATAATAGTTGTCGCAACTTAAAGCCGTTAAAATGAATTAGTGTAATATACCTGAAAACATAATTCTAATAATCGATTCCTTTTAATTTAATATGCTACAAGCCATATTTTGTTAATATTTTCGTTGAATCGTGGCCATCTTGGATTTTTTATGATATGATAATGACAAATGATGTCCTTCAGAATAATACTTCATATGACTTACCATTTTTCTTAGCTGTTTTTATTATGTTTCTACTTAAAGCTGTTAAATTTAGACAGAAATATGCTAATTAGTCCGTAAGTTACCAAGTGAGATGATCATAAATACAGCCATCTGAACCTTTCATATGTTCAAAATTTCATCATAATATCTTAAAAAGAACTGAAGATACAGCTTTTTAAAAACGAGTTATTCTGTAAATTGTGCAAATTTTCTATCATTTTCAGTCACAAGCTTATATGCATTTGAATAGGACTGACTTATGGCAAAATACCCAGTGAACCACACATTTTTGGATATTCTGAATAGTCGTAACTCCAGTTCTAATGGGTCTATTTAAAAAAAAAAAAAAAAAAGTTTATTCAATGTAAAGAAAAAATGGTGTGATATTGCTACTAACAGTTTTGCTTGTTCTAGAAATCACAAAAGTCAGAAATGCATGGAAGATTTTGCCTATGAATTGTTTCAATATGTTAGAAATAATACACTTCAGCAACAATAAATCATTTTTGGGTTTGCATGTTGTATTTGTACCACAGGCATTGATATAAAATAACACATTTAGTGGAAAATATCTGAACTGAAACTTTGGTTTTAATGCTTAATAAGTATTTTTTTTTTCTCTTTCTCTATTTTTAATTGAATCTATTTAATTTTTCAGTGATTTTTCTAATACATCAAGCAGTCAACCCCCACAAGATCCTGATCCTGCAAATCAATTTGCTGAAGTAAGATCTTTTAATCATCTTAAATACTAAAATGGCTAACTGGCATTGCCTGGTATTGTCAATAACATCATATACATAGTTATGTGTTCTTTGTTTTAAATGTATTTTTATTTGAAAGTGAGTTTTTTTTAATGTATTCATGGCTGATCTGGTACAAAAATCATATAACAACCACTATCAAGAAATCATTACTTTTTCAGAGACAAATTAAGAGAATATTTTATTATAATTCATAAGTCTATCATGTCTATCATTTAAAAGTGGTTATTACATATTGACACTTCGTTAGACAAAAGCTTAAATCAGCAGTTTCTTTTGATTAGTCAAAATGCAAGAAACATTCACTCTGAATATTGGCGTATGATCTAAAAATCCAGACACAGCAATGTTTTTTTTTCTTCATTCCAATATTTTTCTTCCATATTAAATGCTAATTTTGGTCTTTGACAAACAAACTTTCAAGGATAACGAAACACAGTGCTAGAATATACATACATGCTGTTCAACGAATATATGTGCACAGTTTATTCATGCATGTAAATGCATGTAGTGCCAGCTGAAATGAACACCTGCATTCTCTCACAAAACTCGAAGGCACTCTAGGACACACATATCTTCATACCTATCCATTTGCACACACACACATACTCAATTTCTCCTTGCAGACAAAACCTATCAGAATGTTCTCAGACTTTTTGCACTGTCATTCTTCAAAACATTTTATCTTTTGTCTTTAGTTTAATTATTTTCGATAGACTTCCTTATTCTTTCATTTGATGTGTTATATAAAAAAGTGATTTTTGACTTTTTCAAACTGAATAAAATCCACCAAATTCTTCCAATTTGATTTCTCCTTATTAACTCTGTAGGAAATGAAATAGAACATGGTGACATGGTTGTGTGGTTGCGGCACTGTTATGTGAGAAGGCATGCAACTGTTCCTGCTTACATGAAAACTGTGGCACTAAACCTAGATGGGTTTAATCAGCTTCATCCAAAGGAGGAAGTTTCATGGAAGTATGAACGTCACAAGCAGTTACCTTTAAACATGTATATCCTTCGTTAGGGGGGGATGACAATGTTAGGTTTTTGCAACTCTTGCAGGGAAGTGTTGATGTAAGGACATCAACACATACAGTGCTTGGTATTTAATATAAGAAATGTAAATAAAAATTCTATAAGATCTAATGAGAAAAATATTTTTCCATTACAAAAATGTTGGAGCAAGAGTATTTTTAATCCTAAAAGAAAATGTTTTTACTTGAATTAAATAAGCTTGATTTTCTTTTTATGATTTTTTTTCTGAAGAATTTATTTTGCTTTAACTACATATTGGCATTTAAAACAATTTAATATTACAATAAAAAATGTGTACATATCATCGTTAGAAATTATTTTAAGTCCCAAACTATTTCTTTTGCTTTTACAATTATATAATTCTTTCAGTGTAGCAACAATATGCAACAAAAGTACATTTTGTTAATTTTTAAATTCATAAAACGCATTTAAAATTTCTGTAAAATAATTTAAAATTTATATATTGCATTATTATGTTGACAAATTTTCTCTTTCTCGTGGTTTGAAAGGAGTGTACTTGCATCTAGTCAGTAGAAAAAAATGTAACAATTGCTAAAAATTAATAACCATGACTTATCATTATTTGATTTTGTTGCTTTATATCTCCGTCCCAATCCAGTTTTTATGCATTTAGAAATTTTCTTTTACAACCTGTTTACAAACATAGAAACTCAAAATCAAAGAACTCCTACCGAAGAAACAAAGCCGTGAAAATTCACTAATTTATATATACTCAATTCAATTCCACAGGAAACCATCCAAAATATTCCAAGTTTGGCCACCCTTGTTAAGTTTCCAAGGATTAAGGCACAATATAAAAACGAAATTAAATCTTTATATTTTTGCTTTTAATTTAATTATCAATAATGTTTATCAGTATTTTTCTTGACAAAAATGTTTTATATAAATTTGTAAAACATTTTTTTTTCTTTTTTGAACCTTATGAATTCTTAAATTTATGCAATTTTTTAAATAAATAAAACAAATCTTGATATTATGATATATTAGTTTTACTGGTAGTTTAAAATAAATATTTATCATTTATACCAGCAATAGAATATTAAAAAAATTATTTTTGGAATTGGTAATTAGGTTCAAATTTTTCTGACACTTCCCTAAATTTGTCATCTGTTGTCTCAACACTAAAAAATTAATTTTCCCTTGAAAGGGCAAAATTTAAAATGAAAAATATGATGAAATAATTTTGATGTATGCCAGGGTAGAGCGAGTTAAAGGATTTTTTTTTTTTTTTCATTAAAGAATGACAGAATGACTTGTTTCTTTCCTCCTGTCTAATCTATCTTTCTCTTAATTTTGAGTTTATTACTTCAAATAATCTGATAACTTCTTTGAAATTTTCCAGTTTTTCCTTTATATTTCAGTAATTAAACACTTTTCGAATTTAAAATGTGTTTTTACTGAGTTTCAGAATTTTTTAGATAAAAAATAATTTGTATCATTTTAATTGTTGGAACTACTGTTTTCATCTTTGATGTTATTCTCATACATTTCAGCCAATATAACCTCCAGCCTTCTTCAGATGTATCTTGTTGAAGTCGGAAATCTTTATGGAATTTTGAAATGAATGCTTTATTTAATCCACAGGGCAACTTACTCTTGTTCCGTAAACTGTGATTGGGTAGAATTTTGTTTTATTACCTTTTACTAACATGTCATCGAAGCACAGATGTTAGGAACCCACGGTTTTTGGAAAATCTACAATGGAAAATAAAGGAAATGGACGAAATACTAGTCGAAGACCTCTAATCTGTAGTGGAATGGGGACAAAAATGGTCGTATTCAATGCTGCCAAGACTAAACTTGTTTCCTTCAATAATTACAAGAAATCTTCTCTACCACCAATAGCAATGGCCAAAGACTCATTACCTGAAAGTACTTCTTTTAAACTCCTCGGCCTAATGTTCACAGGAAACATGAGTTGGAACAGTTACATTGAGAATATTGCCAGGACCACTGCGAAGAAGGTAGGCTCTCTCTACCATGCTAGAAAACTACTAACGCCTGAAAGTATCCTGTACCATTCACCCATGTATAGAGTATTGTTGTCATATTTGGGCTGGTGCATCTGCTACTAGTCTCTCGCTCCTAGACAAGGTTCAAAAGAGAGTTGCCAACCTGTTAGGTCTTGAACTGTCATCTAGGCTTCAGTCTCTGTCCCATTGATGAAATACATCCCTCTGCCTGTTTTACAAGTATTTTAATGGTGAATGATCCGAACTGCTAGCACTTGTATCCCCTTGACGTAAACAAGCAGCTAAATCCCACCCCTACACTGTAGAGATCCCTAAATGTAAGAGAGCTTTCTACTCCAGTAGTTTTTCCCCAAAACTGCTAGACTTTGGAACTCCCTTTCGGGGGCCTGCTTGCCCAACTATACTGACGTGTAAAAGTTCAAGTGTAATGTGAACAGACATCTTGCTGCCCAACTCCCTACATAGTGCTCTTGTTGATTGTCCCTGATAGTATAGCATTACAAGTGTATGCTGTATTTTCGTGGACATCGGCAATATTACATACCTAATGTGCTTCAACAAGTCATATTTTTTTATTTATGGGTCGATTTTTAAAGAATTACATTGCTGGAAAAAGAATAGAATAAGTATTCCAATGATGTTAATTTATTTTTCTATTTTTTTTATCTCCAAGTTAAAAAATGAAAAAACAGTAAAAAAATGATGACAGCAAAAAAGGGAAACTGTTTTTTCAAGGTTTACATTTCATACGTTATGTTTGGATACATATGTGCGGGGTCGAATTTGATTGGATATGGCTGAAATTTTACAGGCTATATAAGCATAGAAATTCATCTCTACTAGACTTTGGTTTATATTTTTACAACCACAGGAAGCAAAGTTACGACTGAGCAAAGTTGACGAAGAATATTTAAAAATTGATAAGATAAATCGGTATATATTATCCATTTTCATATAGATAATAGTTTCAGAATTATATGTAAATATTTGATAATTATTAATTGTGCGGAAATTTCTTTAATATATTAACGAGTTTCATTTGTATTCTCTTAAAAATAACTTTTTTTTCTGCTTTCAAAACGAAAGCAGAATATTGTTTCATTTTTTATTCTGAATTTGTCAATTTAAAAAAATTATATTCAAATTTTTCAAATTTGATTTCCAAATAATACTATTTTTTTTTTTTTTTTTTTTTAAGGTTTTTAGTACACGTGTACGAAAAGCGTTAAAAAACGGCAATGTACTAAGTACATGCATTTAAGTTATAAAACTTCTTGTACTAAGGTAGAATTTTTTTTTTTTTTTTTTTTTTTTTTTTTTTTTTTTTTTTTGTAGTGGTTAAAAATAAATATATAACAAATAAAAGGTACTTGTGCACTTATGCTACACTGCTGAATGTTATTTAGAAACCCATTCTTAACATGAATAGTGTTTTGTTAACTATTGTGTACTTTCACCTAACAATTAAATAAAATATATTGTGAAACTTGAATTTATTTTTAACTCCTTGTCAAGACCATTTTTTTGAATCTGTAAAACAAACCTGTTTTTTTTTTTTTTTTTTTTTTTTAACTGAGGATATCTAAATAATAATTAGGTGGTTCGATAAAGAATTTCATTGATGCATTTTGTAAATTTTTACCTTGTTTTCACCTTAACATTTTTCTTTAAAATGACTACCTTGTAAGCGATAGCATAAGAAATGACATTGCTTAATATCCAGAAAACTACTTATTTGCAGAAAATTTAAATGCAATATTCGTTTTCAGCATACCCTAAAACCTATAAAAGTAATCATTTTAAATGTTACGGTGGAAACAAGCTAAAAAGTTATTGCGTTATTTCTTTGTTTACATAGTTGAATTTTCAGTAAAACAACAGAATAGAAATGACAAAAATTACCATCAACTGGTGAATATACAGTTGTTGCTTATCAGGATTCCTGGTATCCTAGTATGGTGAAAGCTACATTAAGGATTCATGTAGGGTATGATTTATGGTTGCATCTCAGAAAATAGCGGTATATTTTGAGTATAGAAAGAGAGGATTTACAAAATTGAAAATTGGACTCGTCCCAAAATGCAAAAGTTCTGGTCGACTATGGGAATTTACATCTTTTACAGAAATCCAAAATCTATATGAAAAATTTTCTTGGATTTATTTCTTAGATTAATTCATATCTACTCAATTTTTTTTTTTTTTTTTTTGAGGGGAGTAGTAAATATGCTCTTTAGGCATTCAATGGCTACACCCAGATTAAGCTCTACTTTGGTGAGGAGGCAGGAAAATGCCTGCTCTCAAAGCTATATTTAAATACTACTATAATACTTAGTTTTGTTCATGAATGGGCACCCACTGTATGATACCATGCGCCAGTTTAAAAAAAATTTTAATTTGTACATCTTAATTTATAATTCATGGCTTATGGTAAAGAGATGCATCAGTTTGACTACATAATCAGAAAGAGCACACAATTTTACATAAGAGTGCCAAGTTTCATGAGAATAGCTTAAAAGATAAATAAATGGTGGCGAAATTACCAAATTTCTTGAAATGTTGAGGTCCGTAAGTTAGCCCATTTTTTCTGAAGAAAAATGTCCACAAAAATCCTAAATTTTGGCACTTAAAATTCTCATAACTTTTGAACTACTGATGGTATTTGCATAATTCAAACAGTTTTAAGCATCTTTTACATAGCTCTTTTCATGCAAGTTGATAAAATAACAATTATCTAAAAAGAAAAAATCAACTTGTAATGCTAGATAGCCCCCTACATCAAAGTAGCAACGTGCCTTGTTTGGAGTGAAAATATAATTAAAAACAAAAATAAAAAAGTTTGTCAGTTTTTTTTTGTTTTTTTTTTTAAGTTTTTTTTTAGTAGTCATTGACATATCCACAAAATTTGACTTTCTAATATTGATGGACTCTCCTTTGCAATTCATGTCTGAAGATTGTTTTGTTGCAGGGATAATAAAATATTCAGTTGAGATATTATATTTCAAGAAACTTAATGAGTATTTTTTTTAATTATAACTATATTTATTTCAGTTATGGAGTAGAGCATTTTTAGAAAATTTCAGAAGTCCTGGTCGTACTGAAGAGGATCCACGAAGGCCTTCAGTAATGGGAAGACGGCGAAATGAATCCATAGACCAAAGGTCGGAGCGATATCAAGATATTGAAAGGTAAATTACAGAAATGTTAAGCCATGTAATCTATTCAAAAAATTATACTTAAATTTGAACTTTTGACAATATTTTTAAATGTTCTTAGCATGATACTATATAAGTCTTTGAATATTAAGAAATCGTTCAAGAAAATGCTACCAAATGTCTTGCAAATTGATTTCACTATTATTTTTAAAACCCAAAATAATAAAACTGCTTCAATCTTTTTTTTATTATTATTCATAATTTGTTTTTGTATTTTGTTAAATTTAATAAAGTTTTTTTTTGTTTGTTTTTTTTTTTACTTCTAAAATTCATACTAATCATTTTTAATAAAATTGACATTACAATCTAATAATTATAATTTTTTAATTTTGCAAGCTAGTTTTAATATGATGGAATTATGGAAGAGGGAAATGGAATTTAATTACTTTTTAACTCGATATTCGGTGAATATGATTTGTATTGAAATTGTATATATATTAAATTATTTTGTATTTATAAATTTATTTATATTAACATCTTCAAATGCATATAATATTTTGCTATTTTTCTCTTCTGATTTCCTAGGCTATTGTTTCAACTGATTAGTCCTTTCCCAGGAGATATGCCAAATGTTCCAGTGTGAGTAATATTAATTTACTTCATATTTACTAATTTATAGATTTGGAACAAATATATTTCTGTATGTTTGTATTGCTAAAATGTCAACCAAATCAATATAGATTGATCATTTTAGAACAAAAAAATTTTGTTTGTTCTAATAATGGGAGATCTTTTTTTTTTCTAGTAATGAAATAGTTATACTGAAGTAATTTACACTGATCAAAGAATGTAAAATATGGCTTCCAAGTGTAAGCACTGTCAAAGTACAGTTAAAACTATGAAATATGAAGGTTGAGGGATAACATCTCAAACTATAAACAATATTTGCCTAAAAGAAATTGTGTGTGTGTGTGTGTGTGTTAATCGATTTAGCAAGCAACACAGTCTTACAAGTATATATTTTCATGTTTAGAACTATGAATTTTCCGTGAGCCTTTTTTTTACTATTAATTTCATTAATAAATCAAATTGTTTATAAACAAAAATCAGTGTTAACTGTCTAAATAAATGATGACCTGAAATGAACATATTATTATTCAGCAGCAGACGATTTTTTTCGTATACAAAAATTTCAATCTCCTCTTTTTAGAGTGTTTGGTTTGCAGCTGGCTTTTCAGATCAATCCGAACGTAGAATCTGCATGGGCAGAGAAGGCGGGCAAAGGTTGACGAAGGGTGGGCCTCTTTTTCTCGTGTTTTTTTTTTTGGCTGCCTTTTAATTTCCACCAGTCTTCTCCTTTGTTTCATATTGTTTCGTACCGAATATGATGGCTTAGTGGCGCAAGTGCTGGTCCTGAGCTGTTTCCCAGGTGTGAATGTCAAATCTAGTTTTTTTCAGGATGGTTTGGAATTGGTCTTTTTTTCCTGTAGTTAGCTCTGAGTACAGTGTTTGTCGAAGGAGCTTGTTCTCATCCATTCTGAGGGCATGTCCCAACCAACAGAGCTTATATCTCATGATGGTACCCTTAATATTGCAACTGTTAGCTCTCTCAAGGGCGCCTGTGCTGGTTGCATAGTCCTACCATTTAATGTTTATTATATCTCAAAGCTTTTGCTGGTGGAATTTCTCTAGTTTATTGAGATCACGCTGGTACACACCATATAAGAATATAGGGATAACAATCACATGGTATACCATGAGTTTATTTTTATTTTTTTGAGAGATTTTTGTTTTTGAAGATGCACTTTATTAGTTTGCCAAATGCTTTGCATTTACTAACCCTAACCCATGGGACAGAGTTAGACACCATTTGGCTTTCAATTTCTTTCTCAATTGAACACTTTTCTGATGTTATACTTCCGAGATATAGAAAATGATTTACTTGCTCCAGGGAGTATCATTTTTGTAAATATTTGTTGTATAAGATGGTATTTGGTGCTTGTTATACTAGCACTTTTGCTTTCCCGATATTAATAGTGAACCTGAAGCAGCAATAGGTTGCTGTGAAGTTGTTTACAGATTTCTGGATGCCTTCTTTGAAGTGGCAAATGGCTACATTGTCACCTGTATATTGAAGCTCTGTGATGTGTTGGAAGTTCACACGGCTTTGAGATTTTAGTATAACAAGCTTGAAAAGTCCTCCATCGTAGCAGTACCTGATATGCACCTCCAGGTTGTCTGGAGGTAGTTTGTGTCACATCATAGCAAGATATAAGGAAAAAAAGAGTAGGTGTAAGGACATAGGATTGTTTTAATCCACGAGTGACTGAAATCCTCTTGGTTCTTTGTTCTGGTGTGACACATAACCTGACATGTCATCATGCAGTGTCTAGATCTACGAAGTGATTTGGGCATCCAAATTGCTTGAGAACTTTCCACATTGTGTCCCTTGGAACATTATTGAATGCTTTTTGTAGGTCATAAAATGTAAGGAGAGGTTTCTGTTGTTCCCTGCTTTTCTCCTGCAGCTGTCTAATGCAGGAAATCATGTCTATTGTGTGTCAAGAGGCATGGAAGCTGCACTAAGATTTTTAGAGAACTGACTAACATGTAGCAAACGATTCAGTAGTATGTGGGCAAAGATTTTTCCCATGATGGACAAAAAGCCAATCCCACAGTAATTACCACATGATATTTGGTCACCCTTTTTGAAGATGGTTACTATTACTGCGTCTTTCAAATCTTTGGGTACTTGATGTTCTTCACACATCTTGAGAATGAGAATGAACAGTCTTGTTTGTAGATGTTGTCCGCCATAGTGGATAAGTTAAAAAGGGATATTATCAGGGTCTAGGGCTTTATCTACTTTTATTTGCTTTATGGCAATCTGGAATTCTCGAAAGCATGGTGGATCATTCATTCATAATTGGACTGGATACTTTCTGAGAAAATCCTTATCTGCAGTAGATTTTTTTATTGAGCAAGGTGACGAAATTCTCCTTCCAATGATCCAGAATTAATTATGGATCATTCAGGATGATGGCATTGTGTCTACACATTTGAAATCTGTACTTATAAAAGATTTTCTTCAGGTTTGTCTCTCTGAACCTGTTGTGGTTGCGACCATTAAATTTTTATCAGCTGTTTTAGAGATTGCCTTAAGATCTTCTGGAACTTAGTAATTTGACATTTGTTATATTGTTCATGATAAACATTTTCATGATAAAATCTTCTGCCTATTCTGGCAGCAAAGCTGAGGTTGTAACACTGCATGGATCAATTCTTTCATTGCAACAGATTATCCTGTTATGACTAATCACATAGGCAGCTTGAAACTTGTTAGTTTGATGACACATCACAGTAAGTTCTTCTCTTTCCTCATCTTCATTCTCTCATGGGGTATGTGCTGGTTAATAGCAACAGTTATAAAGATTGACAGCACACAATCATTTGCAGTCTAAAAATACTTTCAGTTTTTTGGTTACAATTTTTCTTGATTATCACCATATAATATATATATATATATATATATATATAAATAATACCTCTCACCCATCTGTTCCAAAGCACATCTGCGCTTATAGTCCCAAAACAAGAGACTTCATTAACTCACCCATGTGTTTCTCCCGACTTTGTTATGATGCAATATCCTAACACTTATTCCTAACTGTAGTTCGGTTTCTAAGGAAATATGTTTTCTTGCTTCAACTAACCTTAGTTGAAATTTTTCATTTAAAAAAATTTTTTTTCACCTAATTTTTATACACTTCCATTTAAATAGTGCTCCATAAATTAATGGGAAAAGAATGGTAGAATATAGAAAAAATATCTTACCTCAGGCAAAAAATCTTTCATATGATGACATGATGTTATCATATAAAATATTTTGTTGCCCGAGGTAAGATATTTATTCTATATTCTACCATTCTCCCTTCTTACAAGGTGTTATATTCCCACACCATCTCGAGGAATCATAGATTTTTATCCAATCTTGAATTGATGCAGAGACAAACATTTGTAAAAAAGAACATAACTTTTGTAAATTCAAAAACATTGATGTGAATTATGAGACACTGGTCTTATTTTTAAGGGTTTGATTAAGGCACCTCGGGACAGCGTAACTATAATCCTGATGATTGCATATTTCGGTTGAAAACAATATATAATTGGAAATGTTATAGTTTTATTTTATTTATTTATTTATTCATTTTTTCATTCTGTAGTGGAAATTTCATTAAATGTAAAACCCTAAAACATCCTTGTTCATTTTGTATATATATTTTTATTTTCTTTATTTTTTATTTATTTTTTTTTTTTTAGAAACATATTACCACTTCATGGTAATCTAGGAGATTATGCTTGGGGTGCTGGTGGTTTGGATTCAGTTATTAGCCAGGTTTGTAAATTCGATGCTTTCTTTTTACTATTTTAATAGTTTTATCTTTTATCCTTGTTATCCTGAAGTTATTTCTATTTTACTATGGTAACATGCAAGGGAAAATTCATTTAATTTGTTTTAGAAAATCACCATTGCATAGTCTTCAAAGGCTGAGATGTAATGCAAATGCTATAAAAAAAAACTTGATACTTTAGCAAACAACGGTTGAAAACATCATGTTTGATACAAACTATGATTATTTTTTTTTTTTTTTTTTTTAAGGAATTTTAAAATTTGATTTACCTGCAAGAATTTAACACTTTTATGCAAACAGCAAATAAAAGCATTCAACTAATAACAGTATTAGCATTGCGAAATGAAAGAACAAATTGTAACACTTTGTGTGTTACCCAAAATGTGCTACTGGACAAACTTTAGAAAATTTGAATAATGGGAAAGGTGAGAGTGTCTTTGTTTTAAATTTGACAAAACTAGATATAGGTACAAAAAAAAAAAAAAAAAAAAAGGACAACAAATAAAGTAAAAAAAAAATACACCCAAAACTGTCTTAAAAAACATGAATCTAATAGAATAATATGAGAAAATAAAAAATCATTCAAGCAGTGTAATAATATTGGCAGCAGCTTTAAAATTGAGTGGAATTCATAAAAATTGTCCAAATTTAGACTGTATACCAACTTTTAACTCCTTTTGTTTGAATTTGCTTTTGGATTTTTTGTGAGACTGTTTCTTTTACACTCATTACTATATATTATTAAAAATAAGACTGTTTAAGAAAAAAACTAAAATTATTTGTTGCCAATGGTTTAGAAATAATTTGTCTTTAACTTGAAAAATGAAGACAACAATGATTTAAAAAATGGCGGTAATGTACTTGTGATGTGAACTAATTTTTCTTTTGGGTAATTTTTGTTTTTCACTAGAAAAAAATACTTTAAAAATAGTTCAACTGCATCATTAAATTATAATCCTGTTCAAATAAATTTAGATTTAAAAAAACAAAAGCTAATGCAATTGTATTTTTTCTAAAACTTTACAGGAAAATGTTAAGTGGAAAGAAACCCCGATTTTCATAAATCAAACCATATATTCATCATAAAATTAAAAGCGCTGAAAATTTAATTAAAATTGAATAATGCCTGATGTTCACAATTGACAGTCAATGAAAAAAAAACTGTCCAACAGCTAGCTTGATAGTTTTGTGTTGAAATAAAATGCAAACTGTTATAATGGGAACTAACCGAAAAGCAAAGAGTTATCTCCCCTGAATCAGAAAGGGGAGACTTTCAAGATGGCTGACACAGCATTTCACATAATCTGTTGCGCTAACGTTTTACTATTTTTTCTGTGAAAAAAAATAAATAATTTGGTGCCAAAATGATGTCTTGTAATTCCCACATTTAATAACCAGTTATATTCTGTGACGACATAGCAGATCTGGTGACGAGGATGAGATGAACTTGGATTTAAAAAATAAATAAATAAACAAACCCAGTCGGACGAACCACATGGTGCCTTAGAAAAAAAAAATCCAACAGACTTGTCTCTTCAAAAAAAAAAAATGTTCCCTTTTGTGCACAGCACAAAAAAAAAACAACTACATTATTTCTTCGTCACGGATCCAAATTTACTGGAAAGGATACTTCGAAGTTAGCCAGAACAATTTCCTGAGACACAAAACAAATTAATAGAAACATTAACGTTTCAATTTCAGACACAATTATCTTCATCAACTGTAAGTAACTCCTTTAATAATATTATAAATTCTATCACCGATTTTCAATTCAATCCGGAATTAAAACAGACATTTTCTGTTTGGTTTGACCGATGGAAAAATATGTTTAAAAATGATTTTAAAGAAAAAAACAATGACTGGAAAAGAGGTTATTGCTTAGAAACTGGGTTCTATTGAACATGAATGTATTTAAACTTCCATTCTACCCAAGAAACCAGAGAATTTCACGTTTGACGAAATGCTAGCCCAGTTAACGGATATTTTTGGTGAGCCATCATCATTGTTTAATATCCGATACAATTGTTTGAAGTTGACGAAAAACGTTAATGACTTTATATGACTTGTCATATTTACAAATGGAAGTTAAAGATTCCAAAAAATCTTCTCCTTCAACACCCACAAGGGATTATTTTGTTTCAATCGTCTTCCGTTTGGGGTCAAGTCAGCCCCGGCTATATTCCAACAAACCATGGATGCAATGCTCACAGGATTGCCAGGAGTTTCTACCTACATTGATGACATCATCGTTACAGGCAAATCTCAAAAGGAACTTCTGCACCACTTGACGTGTGCTGGATCGAATTGAACAATATGGATTCCACTTAAGACCTGACAAATGCAATTTTTTCCAAACTTCTGTGAAATACCTTGGATTTTTATTTGACAAAAATGGTCGAAAACCAGATCCAGAAAACATTCAAGCCATAAAACACATGCCACTACGATCCTTTCTGGGCCTTGTAAGCCATTATGGTTCATTTTTACCTGAATTGCACGAATTACTCTTAATCATCTTTTACAAAAAGATACTAAATGGTCAAATACATGCAAAGAATCATTTGAAAAAATAAAATCTCTTCTTCACTCAGATCTATTGTTTACACACTATAATCCATCATTAGACATTACTGTTGTGACCGATGCTTCAGACTATGGAGTTGGAGCAGTAATATCACATATTTTTCCTGAAGGAAGGGAAAAAGCCATTGCACATGAATCAAAATCATGAACATCCACTGAACGAAAATATATCCAAATTGAGAAAGAGGCTTTAGCAATTATCTATACTGTAAAAAGACTTCACAAAATGCTATACGGCCGTCATTTTAATCTGATCACAGACCACAAGTCTCTAACAAGTATTTTTGGTTCAAAGAAAGGAATTGCTGTTTATACAGCAAACCACTTACAAAGATGGGCAACTATGCTGTTGGATTATGATTTTTCCATAAAATACCAACCAGACAGCAAAATTGGCCAAGCAGATGCATTTTCCAGACTCCTCTCTTCTCATCAAAAAGTTGAAGACCATGTATCACTGCTATATCTGTAGAACCTGAAGTTGTCTCTGGACTTGTTTCTACAGTGCGTGCACTACCGGTCACATCGGCGATGATCCAGGAGGTTACGGTTGCAGACCCACTACTACAAAAAGTTCGGCACTTCCACTCTATCAGCTGGCCTAATAAGTGCACGGATCAGCAACAGCAACCATTTTTTTCAGCAATGATCTTCTTTGTCTGAGACTAATGGAATTCTTCTTTTTGCTAAACGTGTTATTGTTCTATCTAATCTTCAAAATAGTCCTCAGACAATTTCACCAGGGACATCAAGGAATTAATCTGATGAAATCCTTGACCCGTGGTTATGTATATTGGCCAAGTATGGACAAACAATTAGAGGAATTTTTTCAGGAGTTGCTCCAAATGTCAACTAGTTGCAAAGTCCCCCTGAAAAACTATATTACATTCATGGCCAACTCCAGAAATTCTTGGTCATGACTGCACATTGATTTTGTAGTTCCAATAAATGGACAAAATTATCTCGTGCTAGTTGATTTTTACAGCAAATGGCCAGAAGTCTTTCATATGAACCACATCTCATCAAAAGAAACTAAGAAAACTACAAGAAATTTTCAGCAGGTTGGGAGTGCCCAAAGTATTAGTTTCAGATAACGGTACTGCTTTTACTCCAGCAGAATTCGCGGACTTCTGTAAACAGAACAGTATTCAGCATCTGAGATCTCTACCTTTTCATCCTCAATCAAATGGATAAGCAGAACGGTTTGTGGACACTTTCAAGAGAGCACTCTTGAAATTAAAAGGGGAAGGAACTACTCAAGAGATAAAGCAAATATTTTTAAGTAGCTACAGAGCTACCCCAAGTCCAAATTGCCCAAATGGAAAGTCTCCTGCTGAAGAACTTATGAATAGGAAACTACGTTTGCCAATTGATGCTATTCGCCCATCAACAACTAAATTTTACAGAAGAAACAAAATGACGGAAAACCAGTTTATTTGCCATCATGGAGCAAAACCCCGTAAATTCCTTCCAGGACAACCTGTATTGGATAAGGACTACCGTAATGGTAAAGAAAAATGTACACAAGTTCGCATAATATGCCGTTCTGGCAATGTTGTTTATGACGTAAATGTACAATCATCTATTTGGGTTAGACATGCGAATCAGCTTCTTCAGTCATCCCTTCCAGAGCAACGTCCAAATGATGCAACCATCCCTTTACACATTTTGAATTACCCCAAAGTGTTCCGGTTATAAATAATAAACAAAACGTCTCACATCAGTCCCAACAAGAAGAATCCAGCGAATTTGTAAGCCAACGCCAAACTTACAAATAGATCTGCATAAAACCTCTTACAAGGATCACATTTCAAAGGGGAGGTGTTATAACCGAAAAGCAAAGAGTTATCTCCCCTGCATCGGAAAGGGGGAAGACTTGTCAAGATGACTGACACAGCATTTCACATAATCTGATGCTCTAACATTTTACTATTTTTCTGTTAAAAAAATAAATAATTTGGTGCCAAAACGATGTCTTCTTGTAATTCCCACATTTAATAACCAGTTATATTCCATGACGACATAACACAAACAAAACTAAATAAACAAGTTTTATGTAAATAAAAACAAAAACATTCTTCACATGGGGAATGGAGAGTGTTTTTGTTTTTTAATTATTCTGACCTAACAATTTAATAAACAATACAAAAATAAAATAAACATTAAAACAATAGAAAAACAATAGGACTTGTGCAGCAAACTATTATTTAGAAACTCATTTTTAACATGCAGAAGAGAGAATATTTTTTTAACTAGTCTGTATTTTCACCTAACAATTTAATAAATAAGACAAAAATAAAATAATTGTTAACTTCTGCTCTTCTGAAACAGTTTGTCTTTTACTTTTATTAATTTTTTTTTTTTTAGTTTGTTTGAAATTTTAATTGGAGGTATTTTTATTTCAGAAGGTTGTAATTTCAAGAAATTAAAGGATATTTTTAATTTCAGTCTCAAAGTTCAAAAACAAACTCCTACAACTTTTCTATCTAGAAGATGAAAAAAAAACCTGAGAGGATGATGTCCAATTTCATCAGTTGAGAATTAATCAGTTAAGAAAGCTCATACTGATGCCCATTTAAACTTAAATAACTCTCAGATTTCAAATATTTTTATTTGAAAACTTAAAATTTGTTGGAGAGAATTTGTTATGTGCTACCATCACAAGAAATGGACCGTTTAGTCTAAGTTTATCAAGGAAATCAGAAGTAATTGCACTTACAAATGCTATCATTTGGAACTTTGTTTCCTTACAAAAGAAGGAGTTACTGCAGAATATCTATCTGGATATTTCATCGATAAGTAAGCATTTGGGAAACAGGTGAAAAAAATTTGGGCAACATGTAGAAATCTCTGTAAATTTTGGCATTGTAATCAAAATTATGAAGACTTCCTGAAAGCAGATTGCTGGTGTCAACCAGTCAGTGAAAATGTCACCAAAACCATTGTAATATCTAATTCACTTACACCCAAGGCAACTATGCCAACTTGTAGAAATAAAGTTGAAAGAAATTAGAATAAAGCCTCAAGCATTACAAAGGTACTTGTGAAGAGACAGCAACAACTGTAGGAAACAAAATGAGAAAAATGCAAAGAAGCAAACTAAGAAAATTCTCATCACTCAGAGGGTGAAGACACACGGTGGGGTATATTTCAGTGAAGAGAATGTCACACAGATGCTGCATATGGTAGGGCAGAGGAATAATACACTTGAGTTCTTGGCAATAAATCTGAACATTTAAAACTTGGCCAATCCTTAGAATCACTGGCAAACCACTTGAAAGCATTTTTGAATGGCATAGACCTAATAAATGACCATGAAACATTAGCAAACAACGAATCCGAAACCAGTGGAGCAGATGAAGAAAGCACTTTATTGGTTAGGCACAGTTCAAAAACTACAGCTTCAGTAAACAAGGACAATTTGTGACAGTATTGCAAAATCAGTTCAAAAGTGACATTGATGTTCACTTGGGTGTTTATATTTGATAGTTCATTTTTGTGTTTGTCAATGTTGATTTTCAAAGTTGATTATTTTTATATCTTTGGAATTTCAGTTAATGAATCATTTTGATGGTACAGGTGTCCCTCCAGCAGAAAAAGAAAAAATAGATTCTTTGCCAGTAAAACTAATAACGCAAGAACATGTTGGTAAGTTTTATTGTTTTGTTTTTGTTTTGTTTTTTTCTTTTTGATTTGTCTTGCATTTTTGAAATATTTATTATCTCCCAAACAACGAAAATAACAATGTAAAATTATTTTGTTACAATAATTGGAAATATTTTATGAAATGTCCAATTGGAAAGAAATTTTCCTTTTAATTTAAATTCTAACGTTGATACTAGTTATGTAGGCGATTACAAATAATTCAAAAGTACTCTGTAAGAAAGAATCCCCCTTTGCCAGTTCATCAGTATAAACACTCGTAACGTGAATGTTCCTGAGTTTATGCACAAGACACTTTTTGTAAATTTTTCTTTTTGTTAACAAGGGGTTTCATTATATCACTTAATATACAGTTTTGGTGGGAAGGGTCTACTACATAGTTGGTTTTTGTTCTTTTTTGTTTTCTTTTTGTAACATACTAAGATATTAAAAAGAGATTAAGGGTCAATAAATTATTCATAGGTTTTTTGTAAAAATCAACTTTTATTCATTACAAAATTTTTATTTAAAATGCAAAAATTATGGTACGAATATAAAGCTAATCCAATTCTGATGTACATGTCGACCCCTCCACCAAAACAAATGCGTATTGAATATTTTAATCAAACCTTATGGCTATATAAAGGGCTGTCCACAAACACCTTGCCTTCCACATAAACTTTCTGTGACTTGTAATCTCCCTTATAAAATAAGCAATTATTTATAAAGTATTACCAGGGCTACCCAACTTTATCTGGTGTCCTTGCAATGAAAATACAATTAAAAATAAAGTCTAACATTTTTTAAAAACTTTTTTCTCTTACTTGGTATTGTTACTTTTTAAACACTCATCTCTTCTGACTGCTTTTCTAGAATTTTTTTTTTTTTTAATTACATTTTCGCCCCAAACAAGGCAAATTGCCACTTTGGTGTAGGGGGATACTATCAGGGGCAACAACTACTGGGGTACTATGTAGGGATTTGGGCAGCAAGATGTTGGTTCACGTTACACTTGTAACAGTACTGTTGGGGAAGCAGGGACCTGGAATGGAATTCCAGAGTCTAGCGGTTCTGGGGAAGAAACTATTGGAGTAAAAAGATCTTTTACATCTAGGGATCTCTACAGTGTGGGGGTGGGATTTAGCAGCCTGTCGGGTTTGTCGAGGGTGCTCACATTGTGGGGGCACAAGTGATTGCAGTTCGTCAGAGCATTCACCACTAAAATACTTGTAGAAAAGGCAGAGGGATGCAACATTTCGTCGATGGGACAGAGGCTGAAGCTTAGATGCCAGTTCAGGGCTTATCAGGTTTGCGACTCTCTTTTGAACCTTGTCAAGGAGCAAGAGACTAGTAGCAGATGCACCAGCCCAGATGTGATAGCAATACTCCATACATGGGCGAATGGTGGCCTTATAGAGGTACAGGATACTTTCGAGTGTTAGTAGTTGTCTAACACGGTAGAGAGAGCCCACCTTTCTTGTAGCGGCCCTGGCAATGCCTTCAATGTAATTGTTCCAACTCAGGTTTCCTGTGAACGTTAGGCCAAGGAGTTTGAAAGATGTACTCTCAGATAAAGAGTCGTTGGCCATTGCTATAGGTGGTAGAGAGGGTTTCTTGTAATTATTGAATGAAACTAGTTTAGTATTGGCAGCATTGAACGCGACCAACCACTTTTGTCCCCATTCCACCACAGATTGGAGGTCTTCCTCTAGTGTTTCTGCCATTTCTTTAGAAGTGTGTTCATTCGTCTTCCTGTCGTGCCTGCCATAGAGTGTAGTGTCATCAGCATATATACCCATCTCAGAGGCAATTTTGTCGGGGAGGTAATTTATGAATATCAGGAACAATAGAGGTCCAAGGATAGAACCCTGGGGCACCCCCGCATTTATATCATATTGTTTAGATGTACGACCATCGTGGACAACCTGGATTTTTCTCTTATCTAAGAAGGATTTAATTATGTTAAGTATTCTACCAGTGATACCGTATGATCTAATTTTCCTGAGGAGACCCTCATGCCATACCCTGTCAAAAGCCTTAGATATATCTAGAGCTACCGCTCTGCACTCCCCCGCTTTGTCCAGTGAATGGTATATACATTCAGAGATTACAGTTAGGATGTCTGCTGTGGAACGGGCTTGTCTAAATCCATATTGTTTGTCAGTCAGAAGTTTAGCATCTGTAAGGTGATGGACTAGAGCATGGTTAATTAAGGTCTCAAATATTTTGGCAAAAAGTGGGAAAAGGCTAGGCGATAATTTGATGGGTCAGTCCTTTCGCCAGAATTCTTGAATACTGGTACAACAGAAGCAGTTTTCCAACAGCCCGGAAAGCAAGCTTCATTAAGGTATTTGTTGTAGAGTTTGGAGAGAACTGGAGCTACTGCGGCTGAGCACTTTTTTAATAGCACAGCTGGGATAAGATCGGGTCCACATGCTTTTGAAGTGTCAAGGTTTTTTATGATAGCATGCACTTGAGCAGGGGTGGTTTTCAGATCGTCTAGCGTGGCGTCTGTCTGCATAGGAAAGTCAGGTAGGGGGTGGTTGGAAGGGTCCAGTGTGGAGTTTGAGGCAAACCGACTGGCATGCATGTTAGCCTTCTCCGCATGGGAACATGTGCTACGATTGCAGTTTTGAACCAGTCAGTGGTCTCGTTTGCACACTGTTCAGCAGGGAGAGAAAAAATATTTCTCCATGGGGCATCTCTGATTAGTTCCCTGGTGGCTTCCCAGTCAGCCTTTTTATAATATCTCGTTGTTTTGAGCACTGGCTCTTCAGTTTTGGCTCTAGAGTTTAGGGCGATTTCAACCATTTATCACTGCATGATCAGCGTTCCCGAGTGGGCTGTGGGCCTTCGTTATGCAGTCATCAGGAACTGTGGTCAAAAACAGATCTAGAAGTGATGCGTGTTGTTCTTCCTGGTCAGGGAAACGGGTTGGAAACGTAACAATTTGTGATAGGGAGTGAGATATAGTGAAGCTATGAGTTGTGCTGCCCACTGCATCTGTGTAAGTAGAGAATCCAAGCCAGTTTTTGTGGTGGACATTAAAGTCACCAAATACATGTATTTGTGCGCTAGTGTCATGTGCAAACTTTCACAACTGCTTCAGTATAAAAATAGGAGGATATGAAAAAAACGTAATCATCAACTACACAATCTACTTTCACTATTTTTTACAGATTTTCCAGTAAATTTTTTTTTCTGACTCCCTCCATGCACTAATTTGATCCTTTGTGACTCCCCAAGTGAATGAATATTAAGAGGTTGGGAGGGATATGGCATATTGAAGATAGTTTGAAGATCAAATTAGGAACTCCGGTTTTTTTTTGGGGGGGGGGTTTAGTGATTGTCAGTGGAGCCACGAATTCGCTAACTACAACCCCATGCAGAGGAGAAAAAAATTGACTAAACTAAATGGCAAATAAAAAAAAAAAAAACATTTATCAGTCTGATTGTTCTGATAATGAGGGGAAACCATGACTTTTCACAATTCATCGCGATTGAAGTGGAGGATAAATCTTTCTGATTGAAAAGGTGATGAGCAGCAAGACAAATTCTTATAGTTTAAAAATAAATAAAGGGTGGCAGTCACTAAAAATAAACAGGTAACAAATCTATTAAAAATATATATACAATATCAAATGTATGAAATAAGAAATTGAATATGTTGAGTCACTCAAAGTTAGGACATGATGTAGATGATTACTTTGTTTGCATCTTGCAGAATGAAAACTACAACTAGCTTTAAATAAGATCAGCAAATGGACTTTAAAAAATGGTTTCAGATTTTCTGAAGCCAAGACAAAATTTGCCCATTTTTGCAATTTGTGCAAAATGCATAATGATCCAAGTCTGAAACTGAATGGCAACAAGATATAAATAATAAAGAAGTATTGTATCCCTTATGTAAAGAATTTCAACAAAAATACAAGACAACTAATCTAATAGCTCACACTGATTGTGTAATTGATAAGAAATCCCTATTCAAGTTGTTTAAAACAATTGAGAGATCAAAACTAGATTAAAAAAAATTTAAAAACAAGATCACGTGTATTACAAGAATTTGAGTAAAATAAAATTAAGCTTGATACTGGATAGGATAATTTAAGAAAAATGGCAAGAATCTTGGGATGAATTTACTGGCAGTTGAAGAATCTCTGATATGTCATGTCAAGAAAACAAAAAAGCAGTAAAACATATTAACAGATTATCAGGTATACAACAAAGCTGAGAGAAACACTACAGCTCAAAAAATCTAAAAGATCTGACAAAAAATGTTAGACTTCATGAAAGTAATTGAACTCTTTTAAAAACAAAATTAATTTTAATTTTGTTTTCTTTCAAACATAGTATCAAATAATTATCTTCATATTTAATCTAAAATAAATCATATCTATAGTAAAATGAAATTCTGCTGAATATCAAGTGATATTGGCATACATGACACTGAAAAAGCAGATAAAACAGCAATGGAATCACTGAACATGATATCTTCCAATACTAGAATTCCATATTGATCTTCAACACTAGAATCAAAGTAAAATGCCAAGAATATTGGGATGAATGCCAAAGTAATAAATTAACGAGATTTGCCCAACTATTGATGAGTGGCCCTTGGTCTACAGAAAAGCTAAAAGAAGGGGTTGTAGTAGCCAGACTTCGTATAGGATGTACACGTATTATTCACATTTATTGGAAGGTGAAGATTCTTCTGTATGTATATCATGTCAAAAATTTTAATAGGATCTTCAACAAAGCTGAAGGAAATCCTACAACTTGAAAAATTAAAAGGGGCTTTTTAAATGCACAAATTTGACAAAAATGTTACACTTCATCAAAGGAGTTGGATTCTTCAAATAAAAATTAATTTCAATTTTTTTTTTTTTTTTTTTTTTTTTTTTTTAAATAATATAAAATAATTATCCAACGTATAGAATTTCATTTGACAACTTTATTTTGTATTACATAATCTGTGGATGATTGATAAAACAAGTTAAATTATCCTCTTTTGAGAAATATATTTTCCCAAAATTGAAAAATAAATAAATTGGTGTGAATGCAAATAAAGGAATTTTTTTTTTTTTTTGTTAATCACCTCTCTCAGCAGTATTGTTATTTTAGTGTCATTAGATTACTCTAATAAAAAGAGTGACTGAAATTACTATTTGAAAGAGATAGTGCGTGAACAATAGAACCCATTTAGCAGTGTATGTTGGAATTTTCTTCTTTTTTTTCTTTTTTAGAATAGCTTTTTCCGATTTCAATCTACTTGCTTCATTTCAATCAAGCAGATAGAGATGTAATGATTAGACTTGCTTCATTGGTTCTCCCATAGTTTATTTTATTATTAAATAGTAATAAACTGTTAATTGATCATGTAACTTTTTAAAGTTATAAAAAATGTTGCAACCATTTTCTTTTGAATAAAATTTATTTTTCGTTTCTGGAACTTTTTTTTTTATATAAAAAAGATGTAAGAATAAAGTCTGGTACTTGTCTAGCATTTGAACTACACGTAACTGGCCATTCGGCTTTGCTTGGAACATGCAGAGTGATTATCAAAGCATAACAATGCTACTCAAGGAAAATATACAAGAAAACATTTAAATATGATAAAATCACCAGAAAAAAATATAATTATAGTGTAAATAAAGAAGAAATAACAACCTACTGTAACAATTTCTATTTTTTTTATTCTTGTAACAAATTTTTTTTTTCTTTGTCAAACAAAATTTATAAGGTAACCAACTTTTTGTGTTTTTCATATTTTTTTTAACAAGTTTTTTTTAAAAAGCACTTTGTTTTCCTGTATTTTTAGCATTTTTTTTCTTTATTTTTGTAAAGTAAACTTTTTAATTTGTTTTTATTTTATTTTTATTTTTTTTTTATATGAACAATTTTTCCTGTTGGGGGGGGGGGGCTCTTTTTTTCTTTTTTGAGACAGCAGATATTACCTTACGATTAGATAGACTTTTCTACAGTCGCATTAGACAGTCAAAGTCAGGTGAGAAGAGACGACGGATGTGGAAGAAACTTTGGTGACCAGGTAACTTTCCGAAATATGGTTTAAGATGGAGACAAAAGTATCATTACCAAATTTCTGTCTTCACATAAACTCGAAAAGACAACTGTAAAGGAGCTCCAGGCTGATCCCGCATTACGTCTATTGCTGGCATTTCATTCTGGTACACCTCCATTCTTAGCAAATCTTTTGATGATGATACACCTCTCGCCATAAGACACACAATTTTTCTTGACAGCGATTAATCGTTTTGTTTGGCAATATGAAAACGTATAACTGTTGATCCAAGGTGGTGATATCTTGTATAAAGTTGTTAGGAATGGCCGTTTGAGAGTGTGTTGTTTACTTAATCTAATCAATATTTTTTTTTCTCAATATTTTCCCCAAAGATTGTCTGTTCCTTTGTTGTGCATTGATTGGCTAATTGGCGTCTTACATCTGATTAGTCAAACCTGAGCGCATGACGTCATGTTCTGAGCAAAGCTGTTAGGGTTAGTTACGTCGTGTTCAAATTCTGCACAAGTACCTAAATCTTATAAATTTTAGATGCATCAAATGTAACGCATTCTGTTTAGATATTTTAATTACTCAGTTGCCTGGAAATCTTTTAATCAACTTTTTCTAAGACAGAAAATGTATTTTTGTTTAATAGCACCTGATCGAAAATTGTCTTGTCAGAATCTCCTTATATTAAAAAACAATTCTGTATGATGTGCAGATTAGTGATGGAAAGGAAATATATTCCAAAAATAAAGAATTTTAATTAAGAAAATTAAATTTTATGTGTAAGAGAGGAGCAACTGTCTTCAAAATAATCTCAAGAAATAAAATAACTCAACAATAATTTAAGCTTGCAAGATTTTTGTAATTTTCACAAATTCCTGTTCATCACTAAAAAATTTTTTTTATAAAAATTAAACTACTTAATCAATTTACATGAATTTTGGGATATATTTTTGTTTCATCACAAGTATATATATATAAATATGCAGATTTATCTTTTTTTTAATATAGGGGAATTCTAGTCAATAAAAAATTGTTTAAAATTTAATGTTGGAATGTATTTGTTGATCCGTATTTGTGGATATGTATTTGTTGAGGAAAAACATTTTTATTGTATTTCTTTTTTATTTTAAGATAAAAAACAGCAATGTGTGATCTGCTTGTGTGAATTCCAGTTAAATGAGCAAGTGAAACAGCTTGGATGCCAACACAAGTATCATATAAAATGTATAGATACATGGCTCATAGCAGTAAGTGTCACCTAATGTTTCTATTAACTTTAATTCTGCTCTATTGTATCTATAATTTTGCTTATCAAACATTTCATATTTGTTGATTAGAAAACGATGCAGATTCACTTAAAACGGAAAATCCAAAACAAAATTCGTAAAATACAATTCGTTATTACAATTGGTGTTACTTATTGTTATCTCAAAACGCATAAACTATGTCACATACAATCTGAAAAATAGATTATTTCCATCTGTTCTTCCATATGGATAACTTAATATTATGTGGGTAATTTACCATTGATAAATAAAAAGCTAATATGGATTTCTTAGTTACTAGCGAGGGGTACCCGGCGTTGCCCCGGGTGTTTGGAGGTGTGTTTGGAAACTCCGGGGTGTGGCGGGGGGGGGGGGGTAAAAAAAGTCAGTATGAGGATCGAACCCGAACCGTTGAGGCAAAGTTATAAATTAAAGTGTGAAAAAAAAAACGTGCGACGTTAACCATTGCCCCACCGCGAGATGCTAACGGAAACACCTTTGAATTTATTTAATTACTTGGATTTGGCAGGTGCCCGTTTTAATGAGTTAATGAGGTCAAGTTTGACTGCAGGATATTATTTCATTTACTGCGGAACGCTTTTTTTTCCCCAAGATGTTATAGGAAAAAGACTAACCCACATGCGTCGAGCGACAAATGTTGAATATTTATCTTCCCGAAATTGAGCAAATTAAATAGACAGGCGAGCTTCGTTGTTAACTGTGAGATATTACGATTTATATGTGATATAAAAAGTTTTAAAGTTGTGAACCGACCGGCTGCTTCTCTGAAAAAAGCCTTTTGTAGACATACAGAAAAAGTGAACACACATACAAACATACATTTTCGCTTTTATATATATATAGATTTCTTTGTATAAATAAAGACTACACCTTGTATTTTTGATTTATATAGTTTCAGTTAAATATTCAAATGAGGATGTCCACACAAAATAGAAGCTTAAAACGTTATGACAGTTGGACACAAATCAACATATTTTTACCTGAATTCGTTTTGGCTCTGCATATTTTTCATGAATTTTATAATGATGTCTATAGTGATGTAACTGGATCATGTAATTGATGAGACATGAACACCTCAGTATGTTTATAATAAGCAGTTTAATGCTTAAACACAACAGGAATAAAATGCAATGAAAATTAAAAGGTTATTTTACTAAATAATAATTTTTTTTTCCACAAAATTACACTTCAAAAACTTTTTCTTGCTTCTAATTCAATCATGTTTTTCTCCAATTTTTCCTCAAGATTGCACTCAAAATCAACTGTATAAAAATTTCTCACTTCAAAAAAGCTTTTCTATTTGTTTTTTGTGTTTTTCCCCCTTCAATTATTATCTGCTTTTTCCAGTTTTTTTTTTCTTTTTCGCACCATACTTTTGTTTTTTTTCCCCCCCTCCTACTATTTTTCTATTACTGCTGTTCAACAAATTATAAAGAAAAATGGCCTCCATTTTCCTACCCTTCTTTCTTTGGCTGGTCTGCCTGGTGTCATCAGAAAAGTTGAAAAGAAGCAGACACTATGACATCCTCCCCCCTCTCCTGAGACTAGTACTACATGCACGTGCATCTTTGTTATATTCACAGTTCCTTTTGTTTTTCTTTCCTTACTGTTTCAATCCCAATCATTCTATTCACTTAATATTTTTGTTGACATTTACGCGCATGATATTTTGCTCACCATATCACAACATAAACTCCTGTATTCATAACATTCCACGAATGAGGCTAGACTATATGAATCAGTTGTGATGGAAATGCCATACAAATCCTTTAATCATTAATAACAAAACTTAACTGCTATCAATATGAAGGACTGAGCAAGAGCAATTAGGATCTGATCAGCCCTGTTTTTTCTCTGATATTGAAAGACCTGATTCTTCTTGGGTTTCAAAACCTGGTATATTATTTGCATTTATTTTTCAATCTGACTTTTTATAACTCCATATGGAAAAACTTCACATTTCATTTGTATGTGTGTATATATATATAAAAAAAAATGTTCTTATTTTAATAAAAAATAAATACATTATTTTTCCCCCTTTCTAATCAGCAATTTTATTTACTTTCAGCATGGGAATTGTCCTGTATGCAGAAAGGACTTAAATGGACGTGAAACAACTGCAAAAGATTATTCGAACCCTCTGGATTTAAGCTGAAAAAAATATATATTCTGTCTTCAATTTTCCTTTTTCCCAACATTTTTCTTTTTAATTAACCTTTTCATTTTTTTTTACCCAACACCAACTCTTCTCTTCAATCCTCTTTGTTTTTTTTTTTATGAATATTATTTTTATTCTTTAAATATGTGCATGTACTCAAGAATATTCTAAAGATATTTTGTGTACGAATGCACAAATTACACACACCCACACCTGTAATACCAGCATGATATACATTAATCTCTTTCTGCAACAAACCATTCATAACAAAAAAGTTTTTATTTAGACAATAAAAGAAGTTCAGTTTGTAATAAAGGCAAACTGATGTGAAATCTTTCAATTAAACCACAAGAAAATCCTGTCTTTGCACACATGATACTTCATGACAAAAATATTTCAAATGATAGAAGATATGTCACAATGGTTATTGTAAGACAATTCAAGGAATATTAAAAAGAAAACAAAAAAGAAAAAAAAATGCATTTCTTTTGTACTTATTTTCCCACACATTATCTTTTTCTTTCTTTTTTTTTTATTCAACAGAAAACATAAAACAGTGACAGCTTGAGAGAAATGTATTCAAGTTCTTGTATAAAAATTAGATGTTGAAGCGAACAAAAAAAAATTAAATCATTTCTTTAAAGAACTTCTTTCTTTCTTTTTTTTTTTTTTTGTGCTATTTCTCTCGTTCGTATTTATTTTGTGTGTGTGACAAGTTTGGCTGTACAACATGTAAACCATAAAATTGTCGTTACTGAAGTAATATAATCATCTCTGTATATAATTGTACCAAACATTATCAGTTTATAGTTTCTAAATGATTCATCTTTAAAACTTGTAAAGATAAAAACACATTCTACAATCAAGGGAGATAAGAGAGATAAATTTGTTTTCTTTTTAAAAAATTTTTTTTTTTTTTTTTTTTTTTTTTTTTGTCATAAGATCTATAAATATGTGCCAGTTTATTTATTTTCACTATTTTCCTTCTATTTTCTACTCTCTACAAATTGTCTCCATTAGTTCTTCACTTCCATTTCAGTTACTGGTGGGGGCTTGCGTATTTTAGTGAATTATATTAATTCAATATTAATTTGATTAGGATATCTCAGGAAATCAATTTTGTAAATGTTTTATTTGTGTGTAACAATCATTTTAATAAGATTTTGTATTGATTTGTTAAGAGTTTTGTGCTCTCAACAAACCTTCCATAAAATTACCTGAAACAGTGAAATGTAAGAGTTATCTTTTTCAAAGAATATTTTTTGCTGGTAATTTTAATATATTTTATATTTACAGAATCTTGTATTTACAATTGTACATTTTTGATTTTGTTTTATAAACTAAAATGGACTGTGAAAGATCTTTCTCTGAGTCTACCAGTCAACTTTTCTCAACTCTTACACCAAAAAAGTTATAACAGAATCTTTTCTGTCTCATGAGAATTTTTTTTTATTTTATGACAATATTTTGGTTTTCAAAATGAGATACAAAAATGACATCACTTGATAATAATTCGATTAAATACATAAGAGTAACTGTAGTAATTCGGATATTAAAAAGTAACATTTAATGAAAACAATAGTTTGTTATTTTTGAAAAATATTGCGAATTTGTCTTTTTTTATTTTTTTACATATACATATTAAGGAAGGTGTGGAAATCTAGAGACAGTCTTTATAATTTGTAAGAGAGAAAATATAAAACCTGTTTACAGTTTGAATAAAAGGTTTTGCTTAATACTTTTAATAAAATATTTGCTTTTTTACTCTATTACATGTTGCTGTGTTTTATTGTACAAACAGATAAATGCCATAAATATTCTCGGTTTCATCTTGTCAATTTTGTGTTTTACATTTTTTCACTTAACATAAATCTTAGTATTAATAATATAGCATTAATCATGATCATCTGATATTCAGCAGTACTACATAAAAATATAGCATTAATCATGATCATCTGTGATATTCATCTGTATAACAAAATAATATAGCATTAATCATGATCATCTGTGATATTCAACAGTACTACATAAAAATATAGCATTAATCATGATCATCTGTGATATTCAACAGTACTACATAAAAATATAGCATTAATCATGATCATCTGTGATATTCATCTGTATAACAAAATAATATAGCATTAATCATGATCATCTGTGATATTCAACAGTACTACATAAAAATATAGCATTAATCATGATCATCTGTGATATTCATCTGTATAACAAAATAATATAGCATTAATCATGATCATCTGTGATATTCAACAGTACTACAAAATAATATAGCATTAATCATGATCATCTGTGATATTCATCAGTACTACAAAATAATATAGCATTAATCATGATCATCTTTGATATTCATCAGTACTACATAATAATATAGCATTAATCATGATCATCTGTGATATTCATCTGTATAACAAAATAATATAGCATTAATCATGATCATCTGTGATATTCATCAGTACTACAAAATAATATAGCATTAATCATGATCATCTTTGATATTCATCAGTACTAAAAAATAATATAGCATTAATCATGATCATCTGTGATATTCAACAGTACTACATAATAATATAGCATTAATCATGATCATCTGTGATATTCATCAGTACTACATAATAATATAGCATTAATCATGATCATCTTTGATATTCATCAGTACTAAAAAATAATATAGCATTAATCATGATCATCTGTGATATTCAACAGTACTACATAATAATATAGCATTAATCATGATCATCTTTGATATTCATCAGTACTACATAATAATATAGCATTAATCATGATCATCTGTGATATTCATCTGTATAACAAAATAATATAGCATTAATCATGATCATCTGTGATATTCATCAGTACTACAAAATAATATAGCATTAATCATGATCATCTGTGATATTCATCAGTACTACAAAATAATAAAGCATTAATCATGATCATCTGTGATATTCAACAGTACTACATAATAATATAGCATTAATCATGATCATCTGTGATATTCATCAGTACTACATAATAATATAGCATTAATCATGATCATCTTTGATATTCATCAGTACTAAAAAATAATATAGCATTAATCATGATCATCTGTGATATTCAACAGTACTACATAATAATATAGCATTAATCATGATCATCTTTGATATTCATCAGTACTACATAATAATATAGCATTAATCATGATCATCTGTGATATTCAACAGTACTACAAAATAATATAGCATTAATCATGATCATCTGTGATATTCATCAGTACTACAAAATAATATAGCATTAATCATGATCATCTGTGATATTCAACAGTACTACAAAATAATATAGCATTAATCATGATCATCTGTGATATTCAACAGTACTACAAAATAATATAGCATTAATCATGATCATCTGTGATATTCAACAGTACTACATAATAATATAGCATTAATCATGATCATCTGTGATATTCAACAGTACTACAAAATAATATAGCATTAATCATGATCATCTGTGATATTCAACAGTACTACATAATAATATAGCATTAATCATGATCATCTGTGATATTCAACAGTACTACAAAATAATATAGCATTAATCATGATCATCTGTGATATTCAACAGTACTACAAAATAATATAGCATTAATCATGATCATCTGTGATATTCAACAGTACTACAAAATAATATAGCATTAATCATGATCATCTGTGATATTCAACAGTACTACAAAATAATATAGCATTAATCATGATCATCTGTGATATTCAACAGTACTACAAAATAATATAGCATTAATCATGATCATCTGTGATATTCAACAGTACTACATAATAATATAGCATTAATCATGATCATCTGTGATATTCAACAGTACTACAAAATAATATAGCATTAATCATGATCATCTGTGATATTCAACAGTACTACAAAATAATATAGCATTAATCATGATCATCTGTGATATTCAACAGTACTACAAAATAATATAGCATTAATCATGATCATCTGTGATATTCAACAGTACTACAAAATAATATAGCATTAATCATGATCATCTGTGATATTCAACAGTACTACATAATAATATAGCATTAATCATGATCATCTGTGATATTCAACAGTACTACAAAATAATATAGCATTAATCATGATCATCTGTGATATTCAACAGTACTACAAAATAATATAGCATTAATCATGATCATCTGTGATATTCAACAGTACTACAAAATAATATAGCATTAATCATGATCATCTGTGATATTCAACAGTACTACAAAATAATATAGCATTAATCATGATCATCTGTGATATTCAACAGTACTACATAATAATATAGCATTAATCATGATCATCTGTGATATTCAACAGTACTACAAAATAATATAGCATTAATCATGATCATCTGTGATATTCAACAGTACTACATAATAATATAGCATTAATCATGATCATCTGTGATATTCAACAGTACTACAAAATAATATAGCATTAATCATGATCATCTGTGATATTCAACAGTACTACATAATAATATAGCATTAATCATGATCATCTTTGATATTCATCAGTACTAAAAAATAATATAGCATTAATCATGATCATCTTTGATATTCATCAGTACTACATAATAATATAGCATTAATCATGATCATCTTTGATATTCATCAGTACTACATAATAATATAGCATTAATCATGATCATCTGTGATATTCATCTGTATAACAAAATAATATAGCATTAATCATGATCATCTGTGATATTCAACAGTACTACAAAATAATATAGCATTAATCATGATCATCTGTGATATTCAACAGTACTACATAATAATATAGCATTAATCATGATCATCTGTGATATTCAACAGTACTACAAAATAATATAGCATTAATCATGATCATCTGTGATGTTCAACAGTACTACAAAATAATATAGCATTAATCATGATCATCTGTGATATTCATCAGTACTACAAAATAATATAGCATTAATCATGATCATCTGTGATATTCATCAGTACTACAAAATAATATAGCATTAATCATGATCATCTGTGATATTCAACAGTACTACATAATAATATAGCATTAATCATGATCATCTGTGATATTCAACAGTACTACAAAATAATATAGCATTAATCATGATCATCTGTGATATTCATCTGTATAACAAAATAATATAGCATTAATCATGATCATCGGTGATATTCAACAGTACTACATAATAATATAGCATTAATCATGATCATCTGTGATATTCATCTGTATAACAAAATAATATAGCATTAATCATGATCATCGGTGATATTCAACAGTACTACATAATAATATAGCATTAATCATGATCATCTGTGATATTCATCTGTATAACAAAATAATATAGCATTAATCATGATCATCGGTGATATTCATCTGTATAACAAAATAATATAGCATTAATCATGATCATCGGTGATATTCAACAGTACTACATAATAATATAGCATTAATCATGATCATCTTTGATATTCATCAGTACTACATAAAAATATAGCATTAATCATGATCATCTGTGATATTCATCTGTATAACAAAATAATATAGCATTAATCATGATCATCTGTGATATTCATCAGTACTACAAAATAATATAGCATTAATCATGATTATCTGTGATATTCAACAGTACTACAAAATAATATAGCATTAATCATGATCATCTGTGATATTCATCTGTATAACAAAATAATATAGCATTAATCATGATCATCGGTGATATTCATCTGTATAACAAAATAATATAGCATTAATCATGATCATCGGTGATATTCAACAGTACTACAAAATAATATAGCATTAATCATGATCATCTGTGATATTCAACAGTACTACAAAATAATATAGCATTAATCATGATCATCTTTGATATTCATCAGTACTACAAAATAATATAGCATTAATCATGATCATCTTTGATATTCAACAGTACTACAAAATAATATAGCATTAATCATGATCATCTTTGATATTCATCAGTACTACAAAATAATATAGCATTAATCATGATCATCTGTGATATTCAACAGTACTACAAAATAATATAGCATTAATCATGATCATCTTTGATATTCATCAGTACTACAAAATAATATAGCATTAATCATGATCATCTGTGATATTCAACAGTACTACAAAATAATATAGCATTAATCATGATCATCTTTGATATTCATCAGTACTACAAAATAATATAGCATTAATCATGATCATCTTTGATATTCAGCAGTACTACAAAATAATATAGCATTAATCATGATCATCTGTGATATTCAACAGTACTACAAAATAATATAGCATTAATCATGATCATCTTTGATATTCATCAGTACTACAAAATAATATAGCATTAATCATGATCATCTTTGATATTCAGCAGTACTACAAAATAATATAGCATTAATCATGATCATCTTTGATATTCAGCAGTACTACAAAATAATATAGCATTAATCATGATCATCGGTGATATTCATCTGTATAACAAAATAATATAGCATTAATCATGATCATCTGTGATATTCAGCAGTACTACAAAATAATATAGCATTAATCATGATCATCTGTGATATTCAACAGTACTACAAAATAATATAGCATTAATCATGATCATCTTTGATATTCATCAGTACTACAAAATAATATAGCATTAATCATGATCATCTTTGATATTCAGCAGTACTACAAAATAATATAGCATTAATCATGATCATCTGTGATATTCATCTGTATAACAAAATAATATAGCATTAATCATGATCATCTGTGATATTCAACAGTACTACATAATAATATAGCATTAATCATGATCATCTGTGATATTCAACAGTACTACATAATAATATAGCATTAATCATGATCATCTGTGATATTCAGCAGTACTACATAATAATATAGCATTAATCATGATCATCTGTGATATTCAACAGTACTACATAATAATATAGCATTAATCATGATCATCTGTGATATTCAGCAGTACTACATAATAATATAGCATTAATCATGATCATCTGTGATATTCAACAGTACTACATAATAATATAGCATTAATCATGATCATCTGTGATATTCAGCAGTACTACATAATAATATAGCATTAATCATGATCATCTGTGATATTCAGCAGTACTACATAATAATATAGCATTAATCATGATCATCTGTGATATTCAGCAGTACTACATAATAATATAGCATTAATCATGATCATCTGTGATATTCAACAGTACTACATAATAATATAGCATTAATCATGATCATCTGTGATATTCAGCAGTACTACAAAATAATATAGCATTAATCATGATCATCTGTGATATTCAACAGTACTACATAAAAATATAGCATTAATCATGATCATCGGTGATATTCAACAGTACTACAAAATAATATAGCATTAAAAATGATCATCTGGTATATTCAGCAGTACTACGAAATAATATAGCATTAACCATGATCATCTGTGATATTCAACAGTACTACAAAATAATATAGCATTAATCATGATCATCTGTGATATTCATCAGTACTACAAAATAATATAGCATTAATCATGATCATCTGTGATATTCAACAGTACTACAAAATAATATAGCATTAATCATGATCATCTGTGATATTCATCTGTACTAAAAAATAATATAGCATTAATCATGATCATCTGTGATATTCATCTGTATAACAAAATAATATAGCATTAATCATGATCATCTGTGATATTCATCTGTACTAAAAATAATATAGCATTAATCATGATCATCTGTGATATTCATCTGTATAACAAAATAATATAGCATTAATCATGATCATCTGTGATATTCATCTGTACTAAAAAATAATATAGCATTAATCATGATCATCTGTGATATTCATCTGTATAACAAAATAATATAGCATTAATCATGATCATCTGTGATATTCATCTGTATAACAAAATAATATAGCATTAATCATGATCATCTGTGATATTCATCTGTACTAAAAAATAATATAGCATTAATCATGATCATCTGTGATATTCATCTGTATAACAAAATAATATAGCATTAATCATGATCATCTGTGATATTCATCTGTACTAAAAATAATATAGCATTAATCATGATCATCTGTGATATTCATCTGTACTAAAAAATAATATAGCATTAATCATGATCATCTGTGATATTCATCTGTATAACAAAATAATATAGCATTAATCATGATAATCTGTGATATTCATCATGACTAGAAAATAATATAGCATTAATCATGATCATCTGTGATATTCATCAGTACTAAAAAATAATATAGCATTAATCATGATCATCTGTGATATTCATCTGTATAACAAAATAATATAGCATTAATCATGATCATCTGTGATATTCATCTGTACTAAAATAATATAGCATTAATCATGATCATCTGTGATATTCATCTGTACTAAAAAATAATATAGCATTAATCATGATCATCTGTGATATTCATCTGTATAACAAAATAATATAGCATTAATCATGATCATCTGTGATATTCATCAGTACTAAAAAATGATACAGCATTTATCATGATCATCTGTGATATTCATTTGTATAACAAAATAATATAGCATTAATCATGATAATCTGTGATATTCATCAGTACTAGAAAATAATATAGCATGAATCATGATCATCTGTGATATTCATCAGTACTAAAAAATAATAAAGCATTAATCATGATCATCTGTGATATTCATCTGTATAACAAAATAATATAGCATTAATCATGATCATCTGTGATATTCATCTGTACTAAAAAATAATATAGCATTAATCATGATCATCTGTGATATTCATCTGTATAACAAAATAATATAGCATTAATCATGATCATCTGTATGACAAAATAATATAGCATTAATCATGATCATCTTTGATATTCATCTGTACTAAAAGATAATATAGCATTAATCATGATCATCTCTGATATTCATCAGTACTAAAAAATAATACAGCATTTATCATGATCATCTGTGATATTCATTTGTATAACAAAGTAATATAGCATTAATCATGATAACCTGTGATATTCATCAGTACTAGAAAATAATATAGCATTAATCATGATCATCTGTGATATTCATCAGTACTAAAAAATAATATAGCATTAATCATGATCATCTGTGATATTCATCTGTATAACAAAATAATATAGCATTAATCATGATCATCTGTGATATTCATCCGTACTAAAATATAATATAGCATTAATCATGATCATCTCTGATATTCATCTGTACTAAAAAATAATACAGCATTGATCATGATCATCTGTGATATTCATGTGTATAACAAAATAATATAGCATTGATCATGATCATCTGTGATATTCATTTGTATAACAAAATAATATAGCATTAATCATGATCATCTGTGATATTCATCTGTATAACAAAATAATATAGCATTAATCATGATCATCTGTGATATTCATTTGTATAACAAAATAATATAGCATTTATCATGATCATCTGTGATATTCATCAGTACTAAAAATAATATAGCATTAATCATGATCATCTGTGATATTCATCTGTATAACAAAATAATATAGCATTAATCATTATCATTTGTGATATTTAACAGTACTACAAAATAATATAGTATATATTATGATCATCTGTTATATTCATCTGTACTACAAAATATAGCATTAATCATGATCATCTGTGATATACAGCAGTACTACAAAATAATATAGCATTAATCATGATCATCTGTGATATTCAACAGTACTACATAATAATATAGCATTAATCATGATCATCTGTGATATTCAACAGTACTACAAAATAATATAGCATTAATCATGATCATCTGTGATATTCAACAGTACTACAAAATAATATAGCATTAATCATGATCATCTGTGATATTCAACAGTACTACAAAATAATATAGCATTAATCATGATCATCTGTGATATTCAACAGTACTACATAATAATATAGCATTAATCATGATCATCTGTGATATTCAACAGTACTACAAAATCATATAGCATTAATCATGATCATCTGTGATATTCATCAGTACTACAAAATAATATAGCATTAATCATGATCATCTGTGATATTCAACAGTACTACATAATAATATAGCATTAATCATGATCATCTGTGATATTCAACAGTACTACATAATAATATAGCATTAATCATGATCATCTATGATATTCAGCAGTACTACATAATAATATAGCATTAATCATGATCATCTGTGATATTCAACAGTACTACATAATAATATAGCATTAATCATGATCATCTGTGATATTCAGCAGTACTACAAAATAATATAGCATTAATCATGATCATCTGTGATATTCAACAGTACTACATAATAATATAGCATTAATCATGATCATCTGTGATATACAGCAGTACTACAAAATAATATAGCATTAATCATGATCATCTGTGATATTCAACAGTACTACAAAATAATATAGCATTAATCATGATCATCTGTGATATACAGCAGTACTACAAAATAATATAGCATTAATCATGATCATCTGTGATATTCAACAGTACTACAAAATCATATAGCATTAATCATGATCATCTGTGATATTCATCAGTACTACAAAATAATATAGCATTAATCATGATCATCTGTGATATTCAACAGTACTACATAATAATATAGCATTAATCATGATCATCTGTGATATTCAACAGTACTACATAATAATATAGCATTAATCATGATCATCTATGATATTCAGCAGTACTACATAATAATATAGCATTAATCATGATCATCTATGATATTCAGCAGTACTACATAATAATATAGCATTAATCATGATCATCTGTGATATTCAACAGTACTACATAATAATATAGCATTAATCATGATCATCTATGATATTCAGCAGTACTACATAATAATATAGCATTAATCATGATCATCTGTGATATTCAACAGTACTACATAATAATATAGCATTAATCATGATCATCTGTGATATTCAGCAGTACTACAAAATAATATAGCATTAATCATGATCATCTGTGATATTCAACAGTACTACATAATAATATAGCATTAATCATGATCATCTGTGATATACAGCAGTACTACAAAATAATATAGCATTAATCATGATCATCTGTGATATTCAGCAGTACTACAAAATAATATAGCATTAATCATGATCATCTGTGATATTCAACAGTACTACATAATAATATAGCATTAATCATGATCATCTGTGATATTCAACAGTACTACAAAATAATATAGCATTAATCATGATCATCTGTGATATACAGTAGTACTACAAAATAATATAGCATTAATCATGATCATCTGTGATATTCAACAGTACTACAAAATAATATAGCATTAATCATGATCATCTGTGATATTCAGCAGTACTACAAAATAATATAGCATTAATCATGATCATCTGTGATATACAGCAGTACTACAAAATAATATAGCATTAATCATGATCATCTGTGATATTCAGCAGTACTACAAAATAATATAGCATTAATCATGATCATCTGTGATATTCAACAGTACTACATAATAATATAGCATTAATCATGATCATCTGTGATATTCAACAGTACTACATAAAAATATAGCATTTATCATGATCATCTGTGATATTCAACAGTACTACATAATAATATAGCATTAATCATGATCATCTGTGATATTCAACAGTACTACATAAAAATATAGCATTTATCATGATCATCTGTGATATTCAACAGTACTACATAATAATATAGCATTAATCATGATCATCTGTGATATTCAACAGTACTACATAAAAATATAGCATTTATCATGATCATCTGTGATATTCAACAGTACTACAAAATAATATAGCATTAATCATGATCATCTGTGATATTCAACAGTACTACAAAATAATATAGCATTAATCATGATCATCTGTGATATACAGCAGTACTACAAAATAATATAGCATTAATCATGATCATCTGTGATATTCAACAGTACTACATAATAATATAGCATTAATCATGATCATCTGTGATATTCAACAGTACTACATAATAATATAGCATTAATCATGATCATCTGTGATATTCAACAGTACTACATAATAATATAGCATTAATCATGATCATCTGTGATATTCAACAGTACTACAAAATAATATAGCATTAATCATGATCATCTGTGATATTCAACAGTACTACATAATAATATAGCATTAATCATGATCATCTGTGATATTCAACAGTACTACATAATAATATAGCATTAATCATGATCATCTGTGATATTCAACAGTACTACATAATAATATAGCATTAATCATGATCATCTGTGATATTCAACAGTACTACATAAAAATATAGCATTTATCATGATCATCTGTGATATTCAACAGTACTACATAATAATATAGCATTAATCATGATCATCTGTGATATTCAACAGTACTACATAAAAATATAGCATTTATCATGATCATCTGTGATATTCAATAGTACTACATAATAATATAGCATTAATCATGATCATCTGTGATATTCAACAGTACTACATAAAAATATAGCATTAATCATGATCATCTGTGATATTCATCAGTACTACAAAATAATATAGCATTAATCATGATCATCTGTGATATTCAGCAGTACTACAAAATAATATAGCATTAATCATGATCATCTGTGATATTCAACAGTACTACAAAATAATATAGTATTAATCATGATCATCTGTGATATTCAACAGTACTACAAAATAATATAGCATTAATCATGATCATCTGTGATATTCAGCAGTACTACAAAATAATATAGCATTAATCATGATCATCTGTGATATTCAGCAGTACTACAAAATAATATAGCATTAATCATGATCATCTGTGATATTCAGCAGTACTACAAAATAATATAGCATTAATCATGATCATCTGTGATATTCAACAGTACTACAAAATAATATAGCATTAATCATGATCATCTGTGATATTCAACAGTACTACAAAATAATATAGCATTAATCATGATCATCTGTGATATTCAACAGTACTACAAAATAATATAGCATTAATCATGATCATCTGTGATATTCAACAGTACTACATAAAAATATAGCATTAATCATGATCATCTGTGATATTCAACAGTACTACATAATAATATAGCATTAATCATGATCATCTGTGATATTCAACAGTACTACATAAAAATATAGCATTAATCATGATCATCTGTGATATTCATCAGTACTACAAAATAATATAGCATTAATCATGATCATCTGTGATATTCAGCAGTACTACAAAATAATATAGCATTAATCATGATCATCTGTGATATACAGCAGTACTACAAAATAATATAGCATTAATCATGATCATCTGTGATATTCAACAGTACTACAAAATAATATAGCATTAATCATGATCATCTGTGATATTCAGCAGTACTACAAAATAATATAGCATTAATCATGATCATCTGTGATATTCAACAGTACTACATAAAAATATAGCATTAATCATGATCATCTGTGATATTCAACAGTACTACAAAATAATATAGCATTAATCATGATCATCTGTGATATTCATCAGTACTACAAAATAATATAGCATTAATCATGATCATCTGTGATATTCAACAGTACTACAAAATAATATAGCATTAATCATGATCATCTGTGATATTCAGCAGTACTACAAAATAATATAGCATTAATCATGATCATCTGTGATATTCATCAGTACTACAAAATAATATAGCATTAATCATGATCATCTGTGATATTCAACAGTACTACATAAAAATATAGCATTAATCATGATCATCTGTGATATTCAACAGTACTACAAAATAATATAGCATTAATCATGATCATCTGTGATATTCATCAGTACTACAAAATAATATAGCATTAATCATGATCATCTGTGATATTCAGCAGTACTACAAAATAATATAGCATTAATCATGATCATCTGTGATATTCAGCAGTACTACAAAATAATATAGCATTAATCATGATCATCTGTGATATTCAACAGTACTACATAATAATATAGCATTAATCATGATCATCTGTGATATTCAGCAGTACTACAAAATAATATAGCATTTAGCATGATCATCTGTGATATTCAACAGTACTACAAAATAATATAGTATTAATCATGATCATCTGTGATATTCAGCAGTACTACAAAATAATATAGCATTAATCATGATCATCTGTGATATTCAGCAGTACTACATAATAATATAGCATTAATCATGATCATCTGTGATATTCAACAGTACTACAAAATAATATAGCATTAATCATGATCATCTGTGATATTCAGCAGTACTACATAATAATATAGCATTAATCATGATCATCTGTGATATTCAACAGTACTACATAATAATATAGCATTAATCATGATCATCTGTGATATTCAGCAGTACTACAAAATAATATAGCATTAATCATGATCATCTGTGATATTCAACAGTACTACATAATAATATAGCATTAATCATGATCATCTGTGATATTAAGCAGTATTACATAATAATATAGCATTAATCATGATCATCTGTGATATTCAGCAGTACTACATAATAATATAGCATTTATCATGATCATCTGTGATATTCAGCAGTACTACATAATAATATAGCATTTAGCATGATCATCTGTGATATTCAGCAGTACTACATAATAATATAGCATTAATCATGATCATCTGTGATATTCAGCAGTACTACAAAATAATATAGCATTTATCATGATCATCTGTGATATTCAGCAGTACTACATAATAATATAGCATTTAGCATGATCATCTGTGATATTCAACAGTACTACATAATAATATAGCATTAATCATGATCATCTGTGATATTCAGCAGTACTACAAAATAATATAGCATTAATCATGATCATCTGTGATATTCAGCAGTACTACAAAATAATATAGCATTAATCATGATCATCTGTGATATTCAACAGTACTACATAATAATATAGCATTAATCATGATCATCTGTGATATTAAACAGTACTACATAATAATATAGCATTAATCATGATCATCTATGATATTCAGCAGTACTACATAATAATATAGCATTAATCATGATCATCTGTGATATTCAGCAGTACTACATAATAATATAGCATTAATCATGATCATCTTTGATATTCAGCAGTACTACAAAATAATATAGCATTAATCATGATCATCTGTAATATTCAGCAGTACTACAAAATAATATAGCATTAATCATGATCATCTGTGATATTCAGCAGTACTACAAAATAATATAGCATTAATCATGATCATCTGTGATATTAAACAGTACTACATAATAATATAGCATTAATCATGATCATCTGTGATATTCAGCAGTACTACATAATAATATAGCATTTATCATGATCATCTGTGATATTCAGCAGTACTACATAATAATATAGCATTTAGCATGATCATCTGTGATATTCAGCAGTACTACATAATAATATAGCATTTATCATGATCATCTGTGATATTCAGCAGTACTACATAATAATATAGCATTAATCATGATCATCTATGATATTTAGCAGTACTACAAAATAATATAGCATTTATCATGATCATCTGTGATATTCAGCAGTACTACATAATAATATAGCATTTAGCATGATCATCTGTGATATTCAGCAGTACTACAAAATAATATAGCATTAATCATGATCATCTGTTATATTCAGCAGTACTACAAAATAATATAGCATTAATCATGATCATCTGTGATATTCAACAGTACTACATAATAATATAGCATTAATCATGATCATCTGTGATATTAAACAGTACTACATAATAATATAGCATTAATCATGATCATCTATGATATTCAGCAGTACTACATAATAATATAGCATTAATCATGATCATCTGTGATATTCAGCAGTACTACATAATAATATAGCATTAATCATGATAATCTTTGATATTCAGCAGTACTACAAAATAATATAGCATTAATCATGATCATCTGTAATATTCAGCAGTACTACAAAATAATATAGCATTAATCATGATCATCTGTAATATTCAGCAGTACTACATAATAATATAGCATTAATCATGATCATCTGTGATATTCAGCAGTACTACATAATAATATAGCATTAATCATGATCATCTTTGATATTCAGCAGTACTACAAAATAATATAGCATTTATCATGATTATCTGTGATATTCAGCAGTACTACATAATAATATAGCATTAATCATGATCATCTGTAATATTCAGCAGTACTACAAAATAATATAGCATTAATCATGATCATCTGTAATATTCAGCAGTACTACAAAATAATATAGCATTAATCATGATCATCTGTAATATTCAGCAGTACTACAAAATAATATAGCATTAATCATGATCATCTGTGATATTCAGCAGTACTACATAATAATATAGCATTAATCATGATCATCTGTAATATTCAGCAGTACTACAAAATAATATAGCATTAATCATGATCATCTGTAATATTCAGCAGTACTACAAAATAATATAGCATTAATCTTGATCATCTGTGATATTCAGCAGTACTACAAAATAATATAGCATTAATCATGATCATCTGTGATATTCAGCAGTACTACATAATAATATAGCATTTATCATGATTATCTGTGATATTCAGCAGTACTACATAATAATATAGAATTAATCATTATCATCTGTGATATTCAGCAGTACTACATAATAATATAGCATTAATCATGATTATCTGTGATATTAAGCAGTACTACAAAATAATATATTAATCATGATTATCTGTGATATTCATCAGTACTACATAATAATATAGCATTAATCATGATCATCTGTGATATTTAACAGTTCTACAAAATAATATAGCATTAATCATGATCATCTGTGATATTCATCAGTACTACAAAATAATAGCATTAATCATGATCATCTGTGATATTCAACAGTACTACAAAATAATATAGCATTAATCATGATCATCTGTGATATTCATCAGTACTACAAAATAATAGCATTAATCATGATCATCTGTGATATTCAACAGTACTACAAAATAATATAGCATTAATCATGATCATCTGTGATATTCATCAGTACTACAAAATAATAGCATTAATCATGATCATCTGTGATATTCATCAGTACTACAAAATAATAGCATTAATCATGATCATCTGTGATATTTAACAGTTCTACAAAATAATATAGCATTAATCATGATCATCTGTGATATTCATCAGTACTACAAAATAATAGCATTAATCATGATCATCTGTGATATTCAACAGTACTACAAAATAATATAGCATTAATCATGATCATCTGTGATATACAGCAGTACTACAAAACACCCTGAAATATATTTGTAACCCCCACTTCTAAACGAGATCCAGCGAGTGATGCTACTTGGCTTGTCCACTCTGGTCTCGGGTGGATGCTAGAACAATGCCGTCTCTTTGGCATGGGTCCTAGTTGATGCAGTCAAATAGGTTTCCACTCTCCTTGGATTGCTTTAGATAGCGTGTGCAATCCGTTCAGCTCTGATCTCCAAAGTCAGCATCACTGGAAAATAGAGGTCATTTCAAAACAAAGAAAAGAAAGATAATTTGACAACTTTGCTTATTGTATAACAAAAACAAGATAATTATTTAGTTGTAGTTACAAATTCTGACCGTTTCTGACTTCAGATACAAATACTCGGGACTGGTGGCTTTTGTTAGTAAAGTCGGGGCTACCAATGCAAAGTCTGAGAGGCCTGACTCTTCACAGTGTGGACTCAGTGGTTTGGAGCAGAGTGAGACCCAAGTCAAATCTTTTGTCTCTCAAAAGTTTTGGTCTCCCGGCAGTTGGACAGAGGTGTCCTCGAGGCCCTTGTTGCCTTTCATTATAGTCAGAACCAGGTAGACTGAACTACGCCCATCGATCAACAGAACTTTATTCCACAATTTTCCATAAGCCAATCTCAAAAAGGATTGTACTTTTCAAGCTTTTCTCTTTCTTCTCTCTCAATCCATATGCCTTTACTCATCATTAAAGTGGAAGGGCGCCTATGCCTGTACCCCCACTCCTGTTAAGTCTTTACCTTATCTTTCCATCATTTGTGGGATGGTCTTTGCAAAGGTCACTTGTATAAGGCATCATAAGGAAACCGGTTATCTAGATGACCGGCTTTCCGAAGGGACTTTACAGCTAATTACAAATTGAATGACCACTTGACTACTTAACTTGATTTTCTGGTGGTCCCTCAAATAAAACTTAAACGCTAATTTTCACAGCCTGAAAATATTTTATAATTCCAACTTAGATCCTTCAGCTATCCAGCTTGTGCAGGGGGATCATTTTAACTATCTATTAAGAAAACGGATTTCTTTTTTTTTTTTTTAGCATCATCACTGTTAGTTACATCAACAATGTGAAATCCCCTCAACTTGTGTCAAAAGGACCGCCCAGATGCTGACTGCTTCCTAACCTAGCAAGTGAGGCCACTCGATGTTGCCCAGTCCACCATCTGGCTTTTCAACTTCCTTAATATGTCATGAAAATTTTGAATTTTGAATATTTTATGCTATTTTTGGCCTTGTTTCATGGCAAAAAACTTTCATAGTAACTAGCCTGTCCTAAAAATGAATGCAAGCTGCTAACTTCTGATTGAATGGGGTGGAGGTTGAATAGCTGCTACATTCACAGGATCTGGACAATGATCTTGATGATTGAAGATAAATCCCACGTATTTTATGGAAGGTAAATAAAAATGGCATTTTTTGGGTCAGAGCTGAAAACCAGTCTTCGATACAAGTTAAGACACTGCCAATTCTCTCTATTAACTGGATAATGATGTCATCTAAGTCCATGGTCTGCTGAAATGCAGGGGCTGTTTTCACCCCAAAAGATAAATGAGTGAATTGGATTAGTATATGGTTCATGTTGATGGTAAGAAGTTCCCTGGAGGTTACTTTGACTTGCAGATATACCTCTGAATTCTAATTTTGCGAAGAAGGTGCCATCATTAAGTATGGTGTAAAGATCATCTGGGATTAGCAATGGGCATTGGTGATTCTCTGGAGCCGCGTTGAGACCAGTCGAAAAATCAGCACACAACCGAATTCTTTACTACTACAATAGGTGCTGCCCACTGAATATGTTACCAATACGATAACCTCCATTTCTTCAAGTCATTTTAGTTCCTGATTCATCAATGGCAATGCAGCATATCGCACTGGGTGTTTGAGTTGAAACGCAGGTTTAGCAGATGGTTTTAGGGATAAACATCCCAAGTTATTATATTAAAAATTGGAGAAAATTGTTTTATGTCTGGTTTGGTTGATAATGTTACTATGAGGTGATAAATTGGATACTACCTTACATATCTGATTGAGTGGAATGCTGAGAAGATCCAGCAGCTCAATAAAATCAAGTCTTACTAAATTATGGAGAAAGGTTGTCACTAGACTGTATTTGTTTTCTTATGATTTTTTGCCTATTATGTGAGGTTTGTCAACTCTGTTGGGCTTTGTCCTTGCTGGATGCAGAATCCTGCGACAGCGGTGTGGTTTGAATGTACAACTGCCACAATTACAGCAAGAGGATCATAGGTGTTGGTGTCCATCGCATGGGATGATGTTTTTGCACAGTATTAAAGCACAGAAACTGTTGATTCTTACACCATAGTTGAATCCTGTTTTAGATTAACAGGACACTGGGATTCTACAGCAACTTGTCAAGTTATGTCTGGATTCTGCTCTATTTTAGACAAAATCTGTGTATAAATATCTGCTGACCCGACACAAAAATTAAACACTTGAATTGAGTGTCTGTTATGAAAGTTATTTTGAACCAATCACATTCTCTATTTACAATGCCTGCATAAGTTGGGAAATCAGTTGACTCACATTTCGCTATGTTATGGCAATTAAAACGCATGTCAAATAACAAAATTTGCTCACCAAATATGTCTTAATGTCTCCACCGTATCATTGTAGTCGTAGTCACATTGTTTTGTATGATATATAATTTTCATACCAGTCGTGCTCCGACAATCCAACCTTACATAGCAAAAGTCGATGCTTTTGGATAATTCGTCATTGGTCTGAGGAAGATAACTCCATTTACTAAGATCCGTTTATTTTTTCATATGAGAATTTAAGACGCTAACACAAACGCAAAATATTCAACATTACAAAAACATTAATGACAAAATATTTGGGTTTGAAAAGTCACTTCTGATTGTCAGCAAAGATGATTGGTTTTTCATCTACGTTATTTATTGTAACAAAGTTTTAACATCACAAAAAAACAAAAAAGGACAATGCAACACTAATTGCAGAGTCATTTTTATTAAACAAAACCAACTGCTTTATTTAATGTAACAAAGTTTTATAGCAGTAATTAAAAAAAATGTAAACTGTGACGATAATGTAACAGCGTTTTCTATTTTATATAAAACTATATGGTTCTCTGATACAATTCACTATTGGGAATATTTGTCCTATTGCTTTTCTCTGCCACAAGAACTTCATTAGGTGCAAATGGAACGTTTCTTTTGTTGCACCCAACAATCTCCTCACGTGTTTTTTTGCAACCACAAACCTACATCAAACTATCAATTGTAATTACTTTTAAACGTACTTGAATCTTTAATAATGAAACATAAATTTTATTAATTATTTGTAAACATTTTAAAACAAAATAAACTTTCAATAGTTTGAGTATCAATCATGTCATCATCAGGATTGACACAGTTTTCCTCTTGGACAACTATGGCATGCTGATAAATACCATTTTCAAAGGTTTCCAATTCATCATAAGCTGCTCAGCCATCCAAAATTATTCTTGTTCCTGGTAAAATCCATGAACGAATTATTGGGAATGTTTCCCAGTCCCTCCTTTCAACTGCTGTAATGTTGCATCTGTTGCTCCCTCCTCCCTCCACTGCTCCAAACAACTAAACACTGTCTAATTCTTCCTTGATTATATTTCCACTTGAAGAAAAAAGAATTGTTTATCTTCACTACCTTAGTGGTATCATCCTCATGTAACCCTCCAAGACATAATGGCTTGTTCAACCGGTTTTGCTTACAAATCTCTCGGATGAAGATCATCCAGTTGACAATTATGTGTGATGAAACTCCAATGTCCTCCTGTATTCTGAATTGTTTCATGTCAACACTCCATAAGCTGTAAACCATTATCATCATCCACCTTAGAGGTTTATTGCAAGCATAATCTAAAAGTACTGGGATTTGTAGGAATCATAGAGGTTTTATTGTTTAATTTTTTTTTTTTTTTTTTTTTTTTTTTTATTCAATTTTCACCCCAAACAAGGCACAGTGCCACTTTGAAGCAGGGGGCTACTATTAGGGAATTAATTAGCGGGGTCATTATGAAGGGAGAAGAGTAGAAAGATGTTTGTTAACATTACACTTGAACTTCTGCATATCATTGCAGTTGGGAAAGCAGAATCCCGGAAGGGAGTTCCAAAGACCCGCAGTTCTGGGGAAGAAACTATTGGAGTAAAAGGCTTTCTTGCACCTAGGGATCTCCACTGTAAAGGGATGAGACTTAGTAGCTTGTCGGGTTTGTCGGGGGTAGTTACGTCGGGGAGGTACAAGTGTTTGCAGTTCGTCAGAGCATTCACCATTAAAGTATTTGTAGAACAGGCAGAGGGATGCAACATCTCGTCGATGGGACAGACGTTGAAGCCTAGATGACAGTTCAGGACCTATCAGGTTGGTGACTCTTTTTTGAACCCTGTCCAGGAGCGAGAGACAAGCAGCAGATGCACCATCCCAGATGTGACAACAGTACTCCATACATGGGCGAATGGTTGCCTTATAGAGGTATAGGATACTGGCAGGCGTAAGTAGTTTTCTAGCACGGTAGAGGGAGCCAACCTTCCTTGCCGCAGCCTTGGCAATGCTCTCAATGTATCTATTCCAGTTCATATTCCCTGTAAACGTTAGGCCGAGGAGTTTAAAAGAAGTACTCTCAGGCAATGTGTTCTTGGCCATTGCTATTGGTGGTAGAGAAGGTTTCTTGTAGTTATTGAAGGAAACAAGCTTAGTCTTAGCAGCATTGAATGAGACCAACCATTTTTGTCCCCATTCCACTACGGATTGGAGGTCATCCTCTAGTGTTTCTGCCATTTTCTTGGATATGTGTTCATTTGTTTTCCCCTCATATCTGTTATAGAGAGTGGTGTCATCGGCAAATATACCCATCTCCGAAACAATATTATCAGGGAGGTCGTTTATGAATATCAGGAACAATAGAGGTCCAAGGATAGACCCCTGAGGCACTCCCGCATTTATGTCATATTGTTTGGATGTACGTCCATCGAGGACAACTTTGATTTTTCTATTACTTAAGAAGGATTTAATTACGCTATGAATTCTTCCAGTGATTCCATATGATCTAATTTTCCTTAGAAGACCATCGTGCCATACCCTGTCAAAAGCCTTAGATATATCAAGGGCCACCGCTCTACCCTCCCCTGTTTTATCCAGTGAACGGTATATACGTTCAGAAACTACAGTTAAGATATCTGCTGTTGAACGGGCTTGCCTGAATCCATATTGTTTGTCAGTCAGGAGTTTAGCAGCTGTTAGGTGCTGGACTAGGACTTGATTAACTAAGGACTCAAATATTTTGGCGAAAAGCGGGAGGAGGCTAATGGGGCGATAATTTAGTGGGTCAGTTCTTTCACCAGAATTCTTGAAGACTGGTACCACAGAGGCGGTTTTCCAGCAGTCGGGAAAGCAAGATTCGTTAAGGCATTTATTGTAAAGTTTGGAGAGAACTGGAGCAACCTCGGCAGAGCATTTTTTTTAATAGCACAGCCGGGATGAGATCTGGTCCACATGCTTTAGAGGTGTCTAGGTTTTTTATAATAGCATGTACCTGAGAAGGGGTGATTTTCAAATCGTCAAGTGTGGCGTCTGTTCGCAGAGGAAAATCAGGGAGTGAGTGGTGTACCGAGTTCAGTGTGGAGTTTGAGGCAAACCGACTGGCAAGCAGATTAGCCTTGTCAGTTGCCGTGCAAGCAACCTCATGATTGTTTGTTAGTGGGGGAATAATTGACTGTCCATTATTAACTACGCTGTTGTAGATTTTCCAAAAATCCCGGGTTCCTAATTTCTGTGCTTCGATGCGCTTTCTGGTGGTTTCAGAGTAATCTGACTTAGCTGTGTCTATCACTCTCTTACAATTATTTCTAGCTTCTATAAACTTCTGTTTATTTGAGCTGGACTTATGTCGGTTATGTCGGAACGCATGCTGTCTTTGACAAATGGCAGCTGCACAAGCAAAAGTAAACCATTGGGGGGAGTGGGGCTTGCTATAGTATTTCCGTGCGGGAACATGTGCTTCAATAGCAGTTTTGAACCATTCAGTTGTCTCATTTGCACACTGTTCTGCTGGAAGAGTAAAGATATTTTGCCATGGGGCATCTCTGATGAGCTCCCTGATGGCTTCCCAATCAGCCTTTTTGTAATACCTCGTTGTTTTGAGTAGTGGGTCTTCAGTTTTAGGGCGAGAATTTAGGCTGATTTCTACCATTATCACAGCGTGATCAGCATTCCCGAGTGGGCTATGGGCATTTGTTGTACAGTCATTGGGAACCGTTGCCAGAAAGAGATCTAGAAGTGAGGCATGTTGATCGTGCTGGTCTGGGAAACGTGTCGGAAATGTAACCATCTGAGATAGGGAATGAGATATAGAGAAGCTATATGTGGCGCTACCAGCTACGTCTGTGTGATTTGAGAATCCTAGCCAGTTACTATGGTGGACATTGAAGTCACCAAATACATGTATTTGTGCGCTAGTATCGAGGGAGAGTGCTATATCTATGCTGTCTGAGACTTTGTTTATTAGGGTACAGTCTTGGTTTGAGGGAGAACGGTAGAGAAAATATAAGTAGCTAATATTGTGTTGCATATTTAGTCTGAAGCACATAAAGGCCTGGCCCTCTGATTCTAGTTTTATTTCTCTAGTTAGGGGGAGGGTGTTTCGAATATAGACTCCAAGTCCATGCATATGTCTGTCCGAGTCCTTACGGTAGAGTGGGAGATAACCAGGCATGTTAAAGTGGTTAGAGGGAATGGAGGAGTGAAGGTTAGTTTCACTTAATGCTAAGATATCCGGGGTGTTTACAAGGAGAAATGACTCAACATCATCTAAGTTAGTTCTAAGCCCGCGGATATTAGTAAATGCAAGCCTCAAGGGAGGAGGCAGGTTGGTTTTCTTTGAGTTTGGTCCTGGTTTAAACGTAACTTTTGCTTGAGCTGTCATTTCATTTTATTTTATTTAAAAGTTTCAGTTAGGGTGGATGAGTGAGGGAGTGCTGGACAAGTAGTTGTGCAGAATACCAGACATGCAATACAAGTAGACCATCAGCTGTCCTCACCCACAGGATTGTGGCCTCAGGAAAGCCCACCGGGGATGAGTGCAGGGTCCCTTTCCATGCGCGACATGGCACTACAAACATCCCGATATTTTACAACTGTTGATGGAGCAGCCGCTCTAAGCGCTACCAAAGAGTTAGGGCTCCTGTACTATCAGTCGGAAACAGCAGCCAGGAACTGTCAATCCGGTACCCTCAATCCATTAGGCAAAGCCAGCCCAGTCCAACTGCACCGACATATATGGCACTGAAGCACCCCACTGTGTCCAGTTTAGGGGGATGGGATGTGGCGGGAGTGGGAAAAAGCGGCGTTCATTGCCCTAGTCAGGAAACAAGGTCAACCACTGGGTGATTCAGGCGAGTCCCTGTGATAGTACCTCTACGCCTGGCCAATAGGCAAAGAAGGAGTATGAAAGCCGGGCGATAGACAGAGTCTATCTCCTCCTTAAGCAGTTTAGGTTTGCCAACCGGTGATTTGTTTGAGTCACCAGCTCTAGGAAGGTTGTCGTCCAGGACTGAAGAGACCTCCCTCCCCTAGGTTTAGTTTCAGAGTTTTCCTTCTCCTAGACGGATGGCCTGGGAAGACCTACGGGTCCATCAGCTCCGAGGGGGTTCGCCCCGCGCCTGGGTCCTAATCCAGGTATTTCTGCGACCCCGCATGGGTAGTTAATATTTATTGGTTATTTAGCTTAATATCTCCTGGAAAAATCGGGCATTTAGGTTAGCTTCTACAGAAGATTTTCACTCCTCAAGTGTGGTTTAAAAAGGGCATTATTATGCTGTCCATTTTCATTTTTACTGAGAGAGGGTATACGTAAAAATTCATGCAGTGGAAGCAGCTAAATTTGCTACAGTATTGGATCGAGAGAGTCGAGTTAATGTATGGTTAGATATAGTTTTGTAAGTTTAGCAATGTATGGTTAGATATGGTTTAGTAGGTTTAGGAATGTATGGTTAGATATGGTTTAGTAGGTTTAGGATTAGGATAAAGTGTTAGAGTGTGATCTACTTTCTATTAGAAATTCTGATTTGGTGCCCAAACTGGACATTTAGTAAGACTGAAAGATTAGATATGCTCAGTATAGAGACAAGAGAACATTTGATATGGAGTACAGTTATACCTGATAGATATAGGTTATTGCATATTCTGTAAGTATAGTTAAAGTATAGATGGATGGATAAGTAGTATTGTATACGAATGCATGGAATTTTAGACAATTTGTGTAAGTTGCCTTTAGACTACAACGAAGGAGAATGACTCACCTTTCTCTTAATATCCGGAAGTTTTTATTTCAATGAGTACCGGTTTAGTTTGTGTAATAATTATTGCAATACTATCTCTTAATAAAGAGATATTAATGGTTACTGTTCATTATAGATTACTTTAAGTCAATGTATTGGACTATGGCTAGTAAGTATTTACTTAGAAGCTTGGTTATGGGTTGGGAGTTATAATCAGGAGCATGCCTAGGAAATTTTAGGTGTTAATGGGTATCGATTTACGAGTTTGTTAGGGTCAAGGGCGGAGAGCAAGGACCCATCTAAGTTACGTGAGACGGATTAGGTTTAGTGTCAACTTAGGAAATAGAGCAGTTTTGATTTGTTAGTGATCAGGAGAAAGAGAATTTAAGTAAAAAATAATAAGGTTTGTCATGCAAAACAGACAAGGCAGTCATCTTGGAGGTAAAGTATCTATAGGAGGTACTTACTTAGTATACAAGCAGCGGTATTTTGTAGTTTTGAGAGGAATTTTAGGTACAATAGTTTCATGGCTTATTGCACAAGTCCGTAGTCAAGGTGAGGGACGATGTACTTCTAATATTGAAACTGGGTTTATCTAATTTTAAAAGTAGTTGACTAGAGTGTTATTAGGTGTTCTACTTAGCTTAGGGATAGAATAAAGATTTAAGGTAATATTCAGGGTGATATAAGCAATTTCATGAGGATTAGATATATGATCACTGGATGTTGAACTGCTCAGGAGGATTCTTGTATCAATTAAGAAGGATGTCTTGGTGATATAAGATTTGAGAAATTAAGAGTCTGGGGATACAGAGAGTTTTGAGCTGATGAGGATTCAGTATAGGCGATTGTATATAGGTAACAAAGGTGGTTTAGTTTAGTACGCACGTATTGTACATATTAAGTATACTGCTTCAGTTCAATCCTCTAACGCAAAGGAAAATCCGTTTGCATTTCGGTTTGCAATTTTGTCAAGAGAGGAAATTTAAAAACAGCTTATCTAATTGTTGATGATATCAGTTTATAGACAATAGTACAGACTGATAAATTGTTGTGTAAGGCATAAGAGCCCCTCATCTTTAGATGAGATGATGGATCACGAGCATAAGTTCGGAGCAGGGATCCGGAAAGGAAATGGCAGTGTACAAGGAAGGGGGGGGGTCACTGATGTTTATTAACTGTTTATTTTTATTAAAAAAAAAAAAAAAAAATTTCCTTTCGATGGCTGATTATATTAAGTATCGTACTTAAATAAAGTTTTCATGTCCTCTAAATAAATTAGCATAATTTCTTTTTTTACCGAGTTTGTCTTTACTATGTACCAATTTCATTAAAATTTTATGATATATTTATGCTGTAAACCTATATACCAATTTCAATAAAATTTAATGATATCTTTATGCTATAAACCTATGTACCAATTTCAATAAAATTTAATGATATCTTTATGCTATAAACCTATGTACTAATTTCAATAAAATTTAATGATATATTTATGCTATAAACCTACGTACCAATTTCAATAAAATTTTATGATATATTTATGCTGTAAACCTATATACCAATTTCAATAAAATTTAATGATATCTTTATGCTATAAACCTATGTACCAATTTCAATAAAATTTGATGATATATTTATGCTATAAACCTACGTACCAATTTCAATCAAATTTAATGATATATTTATGCTATAAACCTATGTACCAATTTCAATAAAATTTAATGATATATTTACGCTATAAACCTATGTACCAATTTCATTAAAATTTAATGATATATTTACGCTATAAACCTACGTACCAATTTCAATAAAATTTTTTGATATGTTTATGCCATGTACCTATGTACCAATTTCAATAAAATTTAATGATATATTCATGCTATAAACCTATGTACCAATTTCAATAAAATTTAATGATATGTTTATGCCATGTACCTATGTACCAATTTCAATAAAATTTAATGATATATTTATGCTATAAACATATATACCAATTTCAATAAAATTTAATGCTATATATACGCTATAAACCTATGTACGAATTTCAATAAAATTTAATGATATATTTATGCTATAAACCTATGTACCAATTTCAATAAAATTTAATGATATATTTACGCTATAAACCTATGTACCAATTTCAATAAAATTTAATGATATGTTTATGCCATGTACCTATATACCAATTTCAATAAAATTTAATGATATATTTATGCTATAAACCTATGTACCAATTTCAATAAAATTTAATGATACATTCATGCTATAAACTTATGTACCAATTTCAATAAAATTTAATGATATATTCATGCTATAAACCTACGTACCAATTTCAATAAAATTTGATGATACATTTATGCTATAAACCTATGTAACAATTTCAATAAAATTTAATGATACATTTATGCTATATACCTATGTACCAATTTCAATAAAATTTAATGATACATTTATGCTATATACCTATGTACCAATTTCAATAAAATTTAATGATATATTTATGCTATAAACCTATGTACCAATTTCCATTTCAAACTTCCTAAGTTGTTTTTTCTTTTTTCTTTCTATCATAATTAAGTAGGTTTGCTTCCTTTTTGTTAGAAACAGTATCATATGCTTGGATTTCAGCGACATCTTTGTCACAGTATAATAGATTCAAACTCTTTGCCTGAAGAGTTCAAAGTATTAATATTCAACTCTCAAACAACTACACTATTTGTTGTACTGCTTCCTTCCAACACATTATCTATTTAAGTTGTGAAAATTGAAATATTTTATTCTCGAAAGGTACAATGAATTCCTACTTTTCTAGTCCCTCAATTTTAGCCAAATTTTATAATTTTGCTCTTTTTTAAATCCATCTTTAAACTTTGATTCTCCATGTATTCAGCTGTTGAGCAAAATATTGTGAAATTCCCAGCAGATTAACATTTTTTCAAGTGGAATGATCTGTGGCAAGTTTTCCCGTTAATTGAAGAATGCATCCATTTGACAACTTCCTGATTCCATATCACTATACAAAACGTTGCATCAGCTAATGCTAATATTTGAAATCTGAAAATTATCTGAATGCAAGATTTCCCTTACACCCCCTCCCAAAAAAAACGAGATATTTAATTTTTTTTCTTTGTTCTTTTATTTAAAAATATTTATCATGAAAAAGAGGAATTCATCGTTTGGTACCTGTGTCATTATCTTATTGAGGATGTGAATGGATTAGAAATGACAGAACGATCGATCGGCTTTTAAATAATGGCGTCTTTATTATCATTGTAAGCAAAGCAAAACGTACACCGGTAAGGAACGCAACTCGAGACGGTGAAAACCCTTGTTTGCCCTCATGCAACATCTTCCTTTTTCTCAATGACAAAACAGAACAAAAAACAAAACCAAAAATCTAAGAATGAAAACAGTCTATAAAATATAGTGATCTAGGCATTCATTGGGCTGACTACCCTCATACCAGGAATTATTCTGCCCTTTCACTTATGTTGTGAAATCCCTGAATCTCACAGGATCTCTTACTATTCTTCCCGACCGTGTTATCCGCAACCTTTCTGGGCTTCGTTTTGTTGGGGATGGGGTCGAGATTGGGCTTTCTCTTCTTTCACCTTCATATTGAGGTGGTTCTGTGGTGCATATTTTTTCTGTACCCTGCCCTGCATTCTTGGGTAACTCTCTCTGCACTTCATATGGCTGGTGTATTACTGATGTGTGTGTGTGGGTGGGGGTGGGGGGGTCTGCAGTTTTCTTGAAATCTACTCTATTCCGTCGATATAATTCCCCATCCACTTTTATATGGTATGATTGCTCATCCAGTCTCCACCCTACCACTGCTTTCCACCACTCTTTTTGACCATTTATGTGTGGTTTCATCTGTACTACATCTCCAGGATACAATGGTTTCAGTGGTTTTACTTTGTGGTTGAAAGAATGTTCTTGGCTCTTGCGGTCTTGCTTCACCATTTTTCTTAGATTTTTGGGGCAATTCTGGCTTGAATAAATCCTCTCTGGTTGGGAGAAGTATTTTTGTTCTCCTTGACATCAGCTTCTGAGCTGGTGATAAAAGATCTCTGCCTGGCGTATTCCTGTGATCCAACATTGCTAGGTATGGGTCAGCCTTAACTTCCATCGCTTTCCGGGAAAGGTTTTTTACCATCTTTACTGCAGATTCCACCTTACCATTTGCCTTGCTATTGTATGGACTGACCGGTGTATGTGTAAAACACTTTTTTGCAAAGGTAGAAAATTCCTGGCTACTAAACTGAGGCCCATTATCAGTTACCACCTGATCTGGTATTCCATGTCGTGCAAAATGGTATTTCAGTTTAGTTAACACTGTCTTTGCTTGTGTATTGAGAAGATGATCGATTTCCCAAAAGTTGCTCATGTAATCAAGTGTGCAGCGATAATCTCTATCTGCAAACTTAAAGAGATCTATTCCCAGTTTCGCCCAGGGTTTGTAAAGAACTTCATGGACCTTTAATGGTTCTGCTGGATTGGCTACTTCATATTTTCTACACGTGAGGCATTTTGAAATGTAGTCCCTTATGTCACTGTTCATATTTGGCCAATACAAACATTTTCTTGCTCTTCTGCAACATCCCTCTACTCCCAGGTGTGTGGAATGCAGCTTTTCTTTCAACACTCTCCGCTGTGTCAGTGGGACTACTACCCGGTTTCCTCTGAAAATTAACCCATCTTGCACCATCATTTCACTCCGCACATTAAAATATGGTCTCACCTCTGGGTCAAGATGTATTTTGTCTTCTCGCCATCCTTCCAGAATTACTTGCTGCAACTGCTGCATGCTTCTGTCTTCCTTCGTGGCTGAGCGCAGTTCAAGCAGCCTTCTCTCTGTTACAGGAATATATTCTGCTTCCTTGACATCATCTTTATCGTCCATATATTCACCCACCCCCCAATCCATAGATGTATGCTCTTGATAGCGTATCTACAAGGAACATTTTCTTAACTGGATGGTACAGAACTGTAGCATCGTAAGCCTGTAGTCGCATCAGCATGTTTTTCAGTCGTTTTGGGCATTTCACCAATTCTTTTTTCATGATCGCTTCCAGTGGCTTATGATCAGTTAGTACTGTTATCTGTCGACCAAACGTATATTGGTGAAACTGTTCACATGCGTAGTAGTTCCTTCTCAATCTGTGTATACCGAGTTTCTCTGTTAGTCAGTGCACGGCTGATATAGGCTAGGGGTTGACCCTCTTGCAGTAGTGCAGCCCCCATGCCCTTCTCACTTGCATCGCAGTGAATGACCAAAGATTTGTTGGGGTCATAGTACCTTAATATTAGTGCTTCATTCACTAACTCTTTAATTTTCCCAAAAGCCTCTTCATGAATTTGGGACCATGTCCATGGCACATCTGCCTTCACTAAATTTCTAATAGGGGCCATCACGTCAGATATGTGTGGGAGAAATTTTGCCAGATGATTTACGAATCCGACCAATCGTTGTACTCCCTTCACATCTGTTGGACACAGCATCTCTTTTATGGCTCTTACTTTCCCAGGATCAGGACGTAAACCATCACTGGTAATCATGTGCCCCAGAAAAGATATAGACGTTTGTCATAGATTCAATTTTTCAGCATTCAATCGCATCCCACGATCACAACATCTCTGCAACAGTTTCCTGAGTTTTTGGTTATGATCAATTGTTGCTTCTTCCATTGTTTTACCATTCCCAATTTACCCGAAGATCATCCGCTTCTTTACCCACCTCCTCTAAATTGGACATATTGTCAAAAACGGTAATTTGAAATATTTCCGATGCTGGAGCAATCCCAAAAGATAAAACTTTCCATCGGAACCTACCATATGGTGTAGAAAATGTTGTTAAGCGACTGCTGGCTTCATCTAATTTTACATGCCAAAATCCATCTCGTAGATCCAGGGTAGAAAATACTTTGCTCTCAGCCAGTTCTGGTAGTAAATCGTCCAGTGTAGGTAACTGAAAATGTTCCCTCTTCAAAGCTTTATTCAGTGGTCTTGGGTTTATGCATATCCGTAGGCTTCCATTTTTCTTAACTACCAGTGCTAAAGCACTTACCCATGGTGTTGGCTCACTCACTGGCTCAATAACATTCTTCTTAAGCAGTTTTTCTAACTCGACTTTTAGCTTGTCCTTAAGTGCCACTGGTATTCTCCATGTTGCTGCAACATTTGCTGTTACTCCTGGATCCACCTGCAAATGTACCTCTCCTGGTAATTGACCTAATTCTTCCTTGAAAATATCTATGAAGTCATTGATAATGCTGTCTGAGTACTGGCTGCTGGATTCATTCATTTGGGAAACTTTAGCGACCATTTTGAATTTGTTGTTATTGATTGTGACGAGTTCCATTTTCTGCATTGCATTTGTAAGGGATGGAAATCCTCTTTCGCAATGACAAATTTGATGCATATTTTTGTCCAGTTTTGGGGTTTATCATTTTTACTCGACACTCTCCCAATGGCTTCACTTCTCATTCAATATGTTCACGGACGCTCCACTATCGAGCTGAAAGGCAATTGGTTTTCCTTTCACCATCATTTCCGCTTTTATCACCTCTTGACTGACAGCATTCACCTTTTCCTTTATTGTTACGCTGTCTACATGTTCATAGTCTGAACAACTATTACTGTCGTTTTCCTGGTCATAATGTTGGGTTTTCATCGTTTGCACCTTCTTTTTCCTTGATACTTTGCATTTCACGGCAAAGTGTTTTTTCCCTTACATTTATAACAGGTTTTACCAAATGCAGGACATAACTCTTTGCTTGCTCCATGCCGCAATGCACACGCCCAGCATTCTCTGTCAGATTGTGCCAATGTCTTTCTCCTGGGTTTACAATCAACCCTATTCACTCCTTCAGGCCTTAGGATTCTGGACTGGACTGTAGCATTTTCAGACAGCTTACAAATGTCAATACATTTTTGTAAGTCTGTCTTATTTTCAATAAATCGGCTTGTGTCTGGGGGTTGTGTATTCTCAGTACTACCTGATCTCTGAGTACTGATGAAATGCAATTGTCGCAAAAATTAAACGTTTTTATCAATGTCCGAAGTGCCGTAATGAAAGATTTCACAGTCTCTGATTCTTCTACATTTCTAGAATGAAATACGTAACGCTCGTAGGTTTCATTCGTTTCCCCTATAGCATATTTATCAAATGCCTGAGAAACTTGGACTGTAAATGTCAGACATACCAAGAAACTGAACCATTTTCATATGACATGCCTCTGTAGATAGTTAGAAATCAAGAGCAAAACAAGATACTAGACACAGAGGCTTTTTTTTTTTTACTTGGGGGGTCACCACTTATCAAGGCCCGAAGGCCACTCAAGGATAAGGGTTATTGTTTGTACAGTAATCAATGAGATAGTATTGTAGTAATCATTAGTATTGGGGGGTTTGATAGAGTGTCTTACTTAAGGGGGTTGTTTGTCAGGAGTTTGTTTATGTTGGACTTGAAGACATCCAAGTTGTAGTTAGGTGGGAAACAGGCAAGCGGCAGAGAGTTCCACTGGCGTGCAGTTCTAAGAAAGAAGCTTTGCTCATGGAATCCACATTTGGATTTAGGCACAGATAAAGAGTGGGTAAAATTATTGACAGTAGTTTCAGCCAGACGGGTGTTTCTTGTGAAAAATTGGTGAGTGGGGACGAGAGTATGGGGGTAAGTTCTGGTTGGAGCTTTTTCAGCACTATAACTGGAATGCCGTCAGGGCCAGTTGCTTTACTGAATCAAGGTTCTTGATTAGCTTGGCGACCTCGTGAACAGATATTTGTATGTTGCATAGCATGTTATCTGTTATAGGGGGAAATGGGCTGGCCTTTGTTGCATAGAGTAGAATTAATTGCAAAGTTCTTGGCAAATAGTCTGGCCTTGTCTGATGCTGACGAGATGACCTCAGGTCCATTGATGATGGTTGGGGTAGAACGCACACTTCTGTTCAAGATCCTGGCAACCACACCTCGTTCAACAAGAACGAATGTGCAACTAGCGCCCGTCCAAACAATGCACACACTATCACAGACTCACTTGCAAAGATACCGTCAACTGGACACACCACGTCAAAACAAAAATTTTCCTTCCAAACGAACAATTCACTTCACTATCCAAGCAACTCGTTGCACATGTCAGCACACAACAAAAACCAAACAAACAAATGTCGCCCTAAAAAAAAGAGTAAACGCCTTTCCACACGTAAGTAAATACTTTTTTTTATGAACACACTCCGTTTTTGACATTCCGTTTTTGACGTTTTGTTTTAAACAACCACACAAACAGCAAAAAGCAGGACGAAAAGTCAACTGCCGGAAACATTACTTACAAAAAAAAATTTATATATATAAATATATATACACTGCATATATTTTTTTTTCCTTGGAAGGGGAGTATTGCGCGAGCTTTTTCTAGTCTCACACAAAAACATGCGTTCACATCTGAAGCTATATTACTCGTCATATACATACGCGCAGACAAACATATGCGCCCACGTCCACACACGCACATATATTCATGTTCGTGTACATACACTCACATTCACGTGTATATACACACACACTAACGTACACACATGTACTCACACAAGCACACACGTACGCACACAAGGACAACGTCACTTCCCCTTTCAAAGGAAATCCACACATGCGCAAAAGACCACCGGAAACACCTATAAAAGAAAGAGCAATAAGCGGCTTCTTCCTTTTTCCAACTCGCCTTCCGAGGTGAGTGGTCGGCGCACCAGCCACCGCCGTTTCGGCAGGTGCACGCCATTTGCTACTATGTGGGACAAAAAGCCAACAGACAGTACGTACACTTTATATGCTTTCTCTCTCCATGGCCTGGATTGACTTTTTCTCATTCTCTCTCTATAGTACAATACACTTTCCTCCTCACCAGCTAACAGCGAGAGACGCACACCAAACTGGATTGACTTTTTCTCATTTTCTCTCTCTCTCTCTCTCTCTCTCTCTCTCTCTCTCTCTATACTACAACAGATTTTCCTCTTCACCAGTAAACAGCGAGAGACGTATGCCAAACTAAACACGTGTAGTACCATTTTCTTTCATTTGTTTCTTCACAAAATAAATCCTAGTTCGTTTAATTCAATTTAACACGTACTTCGTCTCTTTCTCAATTCAGTTCATTAGTCCTCCACACCCCTTAGGACTTATGATTCAATTTTTAACTGAATCCTTATGCTAATTGTCAATCTTAGTGTAAAAAATATTTAAGAAACTGGGTAGACAACTTACGTGTGTTTTCGTTTTTTCTAAAAGACACAGTGCAAGGGAAACGACTCTAAGAAAAAAGGGTTTAGGGGGTATTATTTCCCTTGGATTAAATGCATTTTTTTTTAATTATTTGTTACTTTCTTTTATTTTCACCATATAAATTTGTAATTAATGGATTCCACATGTGGTTAAATTCAATATTTAGACGTCTTAGGATGCTTGCATGAGTCATTTCTGATCAGAAGTGACTTTTCCTGTGCATTTCTGTAATTAATCAGAAGTGACTTTTCCAGGGCATTTTTATAATTAATTAGAAATGCCTTTCTAGGGCATTTTTGTAATTAATTATAAATGATTTTTCCAGGGCATTATTGTAATTAATCAGAAGTTACTTTTCCAGGGCATTAAATAAATAATTGAAAAAGAGTTTTTCTAACCAGCGATACCAATTTTTTGTGTTTTATTAATGAAAATGTTTATTAACCACCTCCACCTCTAGCTCTACTGCAACTGCTACCACCACCACCACCACCACCACCACCACCACCACCACCGCTGCCACTTCCCCCTCCTCCTAGTGGGTGATGACATAGGTTGACAACCTGGGTTCGAATCCAATTCGTTTCACAAAAATAACTTTCACTTAGGATGTTGCCAACCTTCTTTTGGTGCCTCCCGTAAGTTTTCTAGAAAAAATTTGGACTAGAAAAATTATCGGGGAAACCATGCCATAAATAAAATGAAGATTACTGTAAAAAGAAAAACATAATCCAAAAAATAATTGTACTATGACTAATAATCATAAAGACAAATTTGTAGATTATGATCTTTAGCTACGATTACCCCCACCCATCACTAAATAAAACAAAAAGATTTTGTTTCTTTTAGGTGATTACATTGGGAAAAATCTTTTGTGGTGATTATGTTGAAAAATGTAAACAAATTATCACAGCTTGTTTTTGTTTTTTTCACCAATTTGCAATTATAACGTTTTCTTGTGAAGGATAACACCAGAATTATACAACCTATGCAAATAGACAAAAAAAAAAAATGTAATTCTTTATTTTTCAGGCGATTACATTTAAACGGCCTGAAAAACAAAGTGGTAAAAATAAAAGGTGAATTTTTACTTTCTTTCCACCTTAACACTCACCTTTAAAATGGCGACTTTTATAAGTTTTCAAGCTTATTGAAAACGATATCACATTGAAATTTTGTACAGACAAGTAGTTATCCGGATATTAACACATTTATTATGTTTTTACTGGTGGCCATGTTTGCATGCGCAAACACACATATTTGATGCGCATGTAAACGATACCATGAGAAACAAATCGAACAATAAAGCAACAAATTTTTTAACTGAATGAGTTTCATAAGTTTTTTTGGTTTGTTTTGCAGGGTCCCAAGGTTTTTGTTTTAAGATGGGGGGGGGGGGGCATTCAAATTCCTCCCCCCCTTTTTTTTGCTCTCAATTACAATGTAAATTTGGAGGAGGGCACAGGGGGGGTAATTTACTTTAAACAAATAAAAGGGAGATTTGAAACCCCACCCTCTAAAAATGCGAGAAATAAAAATGAGCCTCTCCCCTCCGACTTCTTCAACATTTCCACAACATAGACATCCAAGTTTGTCTAGAATAATCCAAAGTGCATCACAATTGATGGTGTTGAAAACTTTGGTCAACAAAAACTTAGCACAATGATACCTGTTGCTTCTTGCATTTTTCCATTAATTGGTAAGCAGAGAAAATCATGTCAATTGTCTCACGGCCATTTTTAGATCCAAACTGACTTTCAGGAGTGATGCAAGGGCAAATATACATAAGCAGTTGGTTCATCAGAACCTTAGTCAGCATTTTAACTACAGCTTCAAGTAGCATGATCCCACTATAGCCACTACATTCATACGTCTGTCCTTTTCCTTTGTAAAGTTGTAGCATTATTGCATCTACTTAATCTGGAGTGGCATTACTACCGTGCCACATAGCAAGAATTAGACTATGCACTGCTCTAGAAATGTTTTCACAGCTAAAGAGCAACAGCTCTGCAGGTATCTCATCAAAACCTGCTTTTTCAGTATTAATTTCCTTGATGGTTCATTTTATCTTATCAAGGATAGGGCCCATCATCATTTCCTCAATAATATTGTGTTGGGGCAAGCTTGAAACCATTGCTTCATCTATAACAGACGAATTATCAAAACAACATTACAGATATGTAAACTGCTCTTTCTATCGCACCATAATACGTTCTATATTCTTGATCAAAGCAGACATCTTTAAATTTTAAAGGAAATATAGATGAAGATTTTTGTCTATAAACTTATTCGATTTTGCTATAGAAAGCTTTTACATCTTTATGATCAAAATCCTTTTGCATTTCAGCATTTATATATATATATATATATAGAAAATAAAAAGAAACAAACCGTATTATATATATATATATATATATATATATATATATATATATATATATATATATATATGCTAGCATAGTGATCCGACGTTACCAGGGATTGAATGATGATGAATGAATGTTTCATACACCCTTTTTTTTATTGTCACAGAAATCGGTGAAATCACCCATTTTTCAATCAAATGGATTGATAGCCTGCTCTAGTTGGAGACCCATTACAGTGCACTGAAAGGAAGCTTCATGTGCCTCCCAACAGTGACTTAGTTCACAATACATTGTAGTCTATATTGCACTGTAGAGAACCTACTGCCGATTTTATAAAATTATGGGATGCTTCCAGCTAGCTTTCTTTGGTATAGAAGTTCACTTGGTGATGGAATGGTATGATCTGGAGGAGTCGTTTGCAGGCATGACAATATCACAACTACTTGAAACAGCTTTCTTGAATGCCGATTTCACTACCTGGACATAATATTTCACTAAGCAATTCGACGGCAGAAACTTGGATGATGATGTGCAATGTTCGAAGCTCCATTTCTTTCACAAATTGCTTGAAATGGACTGAGCTGAAGTGTAGACCATTGCCACTTATCATTTTCTTTGGAATTCTTGTTCTCCAAATATTTGCTTTGTCAGTTTTGATCATTTTCTGACTGGAGAACTCCTTTAACAATTTCACAAATGGGAACTTGGAATAGTAGTCCACAAAGGGCACAAAGTTGAGACCTTTAATGTGAAATAGATCAATGGCCATTATCTACCATAGCCTCATTGGAATCTCATGCAGCATCATGAATTTTGCATGCTTTTTGATGCTTCTGACATAGGGCATATTGTTGTACTATGTTATCTATACCTTTTATTAATGTTGTGTTAAAAGACACAACTTTTTGCTCAGCACTTACATTTCTCCCTCCCTTGATGTCCATAACGTAATTTTTGTAATAACTCGTTTGCATTGATTTGGGCATTATTATGCGGTTTGATTTCAATAAAATTCTATTTTCAATGGAAAGTTCATCCCAATAATATCAACACGGTCTCATATTTTTGTTCAACTGCTTAAACGTGTTGGCCTAATTTCTTAAAATAATGTCACTCACTTTGCATAGTGTAGGATCCTCATTTGTTGCTTGGCATAACTAAGCTAGTTTTGCGGTTGAAATATAAACAACATCCACTCTCAGATCAATGGAAATAAGACTCTATTCACTAATGCCATATCTTTTCCAGGCCGATATGCAATCTTCATATCATATCTTTGCAAACATAACAACATATGTTAGAGCCGAGGCGAAGCTGCAAGTAAATTTTTTGAGTTGATCATTTCAAGGTGCTTACTCATCACCTGGAATGCATTTCCATATATGTAAGTTCTGAAGCATTCACACGCAAAAACAACAGCAAGGAGCTTCTACACTATGCTGTCATAACACTGTTCACTCTCTGTTAAAAATTTTTGTCCACTCATTTTTTAAGAATTCTCTCAATGGTACTGTAAGATCTGACAGGCATGAGACGAAGGGTGCCATATATGTGATGATCCCCAGTACCCTTTTAGGTCGGCGGTGTTAAATTGTGCAAGTGCTTATCATCAGGGTTCGTATAGAGTTTCAATGTCTATTTTCAAGGACTTTTCAAGGCTTTTCAAAGTTTCTTAAGGCCTTCTCTAGACAAAGTTTAAGTTTTCAAAACAAATTTGCAATTTGTTTTACAACGATCTGAAAAAGTAATCAAAAATCAAATATTCAACAAATAAATGTTACCATAGCCAATAAAAGTTACTTTGCAATCAACCTGCATCATGTTTTGGTGTTTTAAGTAGTTTTATATGCTTTTTATTTCATTTCATTAACTCCTTTTACAATCAAGATTGCTGCCGTCCATTTTTTTATTTTTATTTTTTTGCTTGGTTGGCCTCATTTTCAGCTATCAAAATTTTTACTTTTGGGGGGAGAGGTGGGGAAACTCGCTATTGCAGAATCCTGTCTGCACAAGAAAAGTTTTCTTAGAAAGTGGGGGGCATTTTTATTTATGGCGACTGCCACTATTCTACCCCCCCCCCCCCGAAATTAAATAGAGGGAGATTTAAATCCTACCCCAAAAGAATTTCCAAGACACTCTGGTAGTTTAATGCAAGAAACAATTTTTTATGTTTTTTGCTATGGGAGATAAATTTTCTGCATCATTTTTGGGATTTTTTTTTTTTTTTTTAAGTTTATTTACTATATTTCCACCCTTTGCCTTTCTGATTAATTACATCCCGGAGGATGGATAAGTTTAGTAGATATTAGGGAAGGAACATATCTCTACTTATAAAGGAACATAACTCTTGTATCTACAATTTTAGAACAATTTTTTTCAAATTTATTTTCAATATTAAGACTAAAAAATGATTTCATAGTATTTATTTTCAAACTTCAATACAAATTTTTACTGGACAATTTTCAAAGCTTTTCAAGAAATTTTCCATATGTTTTAAAGATTTTTAAAGGTGATAATAGAAATAAGGCCTTTTCAAAGCAAAAGTCAAAATTCAAGGACTTTTCAAGTTTGTACAAACCCAGTGTCATGCTATTTTCGAGTTTTTCCAAAAACAATGACATTATCAATCAGCCCTAGAGTGCCAGATCACTTCTTTAGGATCATGTCTATTTTCTGGACATCCTGAGACATCAGCAGACCAAAAGTCATCTGCTGGAAGCAAAATCTTCCAAAAGGAGAGTTGAACAGAGTCAATAATTGTGAGTCTGCATTGAGTTTGATGGACCAGTAACTATTTTTGATATCCAAGTTGGAAAAAATTTTGCACCAGAGAGCTTATTTGCAAGTTCTTCCATTGTATGTTTTTAATAGCATCTCATGATGGTCATGTTTAACTCTTTTTGGATCTAAACAAAGGTGGAGTTTTCCATTGCCTTTGCACACATAAACCACACTGCTGGCCCATTCTGTAGGCTTGGTATGCCACCTTGTTTCATCATATTCTCCACCTCAGTCTGGATTTCATCCCTAATATGTATGGGACATTTTCTAGGTGTATGTATAACAGGTGGTTTTCTGGTTTCAGGACAATATGATATTCACCCCCAAAATTCCCTACACTGTCAAAAAGATCTGGGGTTTTATCTTTAACAGATTCTATGCTCATCTTATTGGAACTAGAGTTTCTTGGATTGCACAATCTAGGTTTACCAGTTTAAGGTTTCTGATAGAAGGTAGTCCCATGGTAGTAGGTCCTTCTGTTGTAACAACAAAGAACTTAAGCGTTTTCTATTCTCCTTCTCACTGTATTTTTTTTTTTTTTTTTTTTTTTTACACAGTGATCACCACTTATCAAGGCCCGGAAGCCATTCAGGGATAAGGGTTATTGCAAGTACATTACGTTAGTGAGGAGATTTGCTGATATGTTTACTTAAGGGGGCGGTTCATTAGGAATTTGTTAACATTGGACTTGAAGACAACCAAGTTGTAGTCCGGAGGGAAGCAGGCAGACGGAACAGAGTTCCACAGGCGTGCAGTTCTAAGAAAGAAGCTTTGTTCATGGAATCTGCGTTTTGATTTAGGCACAGATATAGAGTGGGGGAAATTTTTCACAGTGGATTCAGCTAGACGGGTGTTTTTCGTGAAAGATTGGTGAGGGGGGACCAGAGATTGGAGTTCAGACAAGCATCTGCCATGGAAATAACGATAAAACAAGGACAGGCTCGCAACGTCTCTTCTGTGGGAGAGAGGTTGCAGGGTAGAGAAAAGGGCATCCCCCACTAAGCCACAAAGTCTATTTTGTACTCTGTCAAGGCAGGATAGGCTGTTTTTAGCAGCTCCTGCCCAGATATGGCAACAGTATTCCATCCTTGGACGTACTTGGCTTTTATATAGATAGAGAATTGCATCCGTAGTGAGATATCTTCTGGAGCGGTAGAAGGATCCCACCATCTTTCCAGCGACCTTGGCAACAGACTTGATGCACGTGTGCCATTTCAGATCAGGAGTAAAGGTCAAACCCAGAAGCTTGTCAAAACATGGGGCCTCACCCAGACGAGAGCCATCCATCACAATTGATGCCAGATGGGGATCAGAGCGTTGATGATGTAAGGATAGGAGTTTGGTTTTGGATGCATTAAAGGTAACCAGCCACATCTTCCCCCACTGAACCACGCGCTTGAGATCAGAGGAGAGAGAATCAGAGAGAACTTTGTCATTTACAGCCTTTGATGTGTTGCCGTAGATGGTCGTGTCATCAGCATAGATGTCAACGAATGATTTAAGTATGTGTTTAGGGAAGTCATTGATGTAGATCAGGAAGAGAGTTGGGCCCAGGATTGACCCCTGAGTGACTCCAGCATTTATATTGCAGGCCTCCGATTTTTGTCCATCTACCACTACTCTTATGAGCCTATCGGAGAGAAATGATTTAATGATTGAGAAAACATTTCCAGTTATACCGTAACTGGAAATCTTGTGAAGTAGACCCTTATGCCATACCTTGTCGAAGGCCTTTGATATGTCGAGAGCAATTGCCCTAGAAAGGAAGCCTTTGTCAATAGATTCACTAATCCTGTGGGATATAACCGTCAGCACATCTGCAGTAGATCTTGCAGAGCGGAAACCATATTGTGTGTCACTAAGAAGGTTATTCCTGCTGAGGTGGTTGACTATTTCTCTATTTAATATGGATTCCAGCAACTTACTCATAACACACAGGAGACTTATAGGTCTGTATTGAGAGGGAGAGGACTTATCACCTGAATTCTTAAATACAGGGCAAACTGATGAGGTCTTCCAGGGAGTCCTTAAGGCAGCGCTTAAATAGTTTCGTAAGTATGGGAGCAAGTTCTGGTTGAAGCTTTTTTAACACTATAATTGGGATGCCATCAGGGCCAGTTGCTTTACTGGAATCTAGGTTCTTTATTAGCTTGGCGACCTCATGCACGGATATTTGTATGTTACCTAGCTTGTTCTGTGTTATAGGAGGAAATATGGGGAGTTGATGGCCTTCGTCGCATAGGGTAGAATTAGCTGCAAGGTTCTTTGCAAATAGTTTGGCCTTGTCTGACGCTGACGAGATGACCTCTGGTCCATTGATAATGGTTGGGATAGAACGCACACTTCTGTTCAGGATCCTATTTGTTATTTGCCAAAACTGGTGGGATCCAAGCCGCTGATCAGCTACCTTGGATTTAACAGACTGGGCATATAGCTCTCTTGCATTTTTTATTACTCTTTTACAGTGGTTGCTGGCAGACCTAAAAGCAGCTTTAGTTTCAGTGCATCTATTACGTTGGTAGCTATGGAAAAAGTGATTTCTGCGTGCGATAGCAGCAGCACATTCTGGGGAGAACCATGGCTGGCTGTTACGTTTTTGTTGGAATTTTTTAGATGGTATGAATTGGTCTATGCCTGCAATTAACCATTCGGTCAGATCTGATACTATAGAGGACACATCCTTTTTAATCATTTTTATTCATCCATGTTGTATAATATTAGAATCATTATATGCCGTTAAAACAGTTCATCCTTTGTTGTTCCGGGGAGTGGTCATCCTGCTGGACTCATCAGGTGTTGGAACAGCTTCTGGAAGGTACACAACTGAACTACAGTTTGGTCATTCTGGTATTGAAGACAACTGGACAGCCTTCAAGGAAGCTGTACAAATGTCATCACTGGAAGTGCTTGCATCATCTCAGAAGAAACATCAGGATTGTTTTGACGAAAATAATGAGGAAATACAGGAACTACTCACATAAATGTACAAGTGTCACAACACATTTCAGCAGGATCCAAGCTCCACCTTAAAAAAAGGAAGCATTTTCGAAAATCTGCAGACTGTTCAAACAAAACTGCGCAAAATACAAGATAAATGGCTCAATAATAAATCTTTGGAAATACAGAAATGCATGACTCAAAGTGATTCTCCTTCAAAACAATTTATGGACGACAGCACTTTCTTCTGCTACATGCTAATGAGACGAAACTGATAACAGAGTGAGCCAATATTTTAGATAGGTGGGCAGAACACTTCAACTCTGTACTGAACGGAATCAATAATGGTTTTTGTATGGGGCGTGGTTCAGTTGACATGGTATTTGCTTCTCATCAACTCCAAGAAAAATGTCAAGAACAATACCAGGACCTTTACACAACATTTGTCGATTTGACTAAGGCCTTTGACACTGTAAATTGGGCAGGTTTATGGAAGATTATAGTCAAATTTGGATGCTCTGACACATTCATTTCACTCATCAAACAATTTCAGTATGGGATAGTGCTGTTTCCAGGATTAAGACCAGCATCAGACCTTTTGTTTGCTGATGATTGTGCCCTCAATGCCAACACAGAGTCAAACATGCAATTTCGGTCTGACTATTAATCTAAAGAAGACCAAAGTTCACTTACTTGGGCAGTATTCTATCAATGGCAGTATGCATAGACAATGAAGTTGATTGTAGGATAGCCAAGGCTAGTTCTGTCTTTGGACGTTTCAGAACCACTGAGGATTTCAGTTGCAAACCAAACTCTTCAGAACCAAAGAGGATTTCAGTTGCAGAGCAAACTTTTCAGAACCAAAGAGGATTTCAGTTATACTGAGCTGAGATTCATACGATCCTCATGTATGCTTGAGAAACTTGGACTGTAAATGCCAGACATACCAAGAAACTGAACCATTTTCATATGACATGCCTCTGTAGATAGTTAGAAATCAAGAGCAAAACAAGATACTAGACACAGAGGCTTTTTTTACTTGGGGGGGGTCACCACTTATCAAGGCCCGAAGGCCACTCAAGGATAAGGGTTATTGTTTGTACAATGAGATAGTATTGTAGTAATCATTAGTATTGGGGGGTTTGATAGAGTGTCTTACTTAAGGGGGTTGTTTGTCAGGAGTTTGTTTATGTTGGACTTGAAGACATCCAAGTTGTAGTTAGGTGGGAAACAGGCAAGCGGAAGAGAGTTCCACTGGCGTGCAGTTCTAAGAAAGAAACTTTGCTCATGGAATCCACATTTGGATTTAGGCACAGATAAAGAGTGGGTAAAATTATTGACAGTAGTTTCAGCCAGACGGGTGTTTCTTGTGAAAAATTGGTGAGTGGGGACGAGAGTATGGGGGTAAGTTCTGGTTGGAGCTTTTTCAGCACTATAACTGGAATGCCGTCAGGGCCAGTTGCTTTACTGGAATCAAGGTTCTTGATTAGCTTGGCGACCTCGTGAACAGATATTTGTATGTTGCATAGCATGTTATCTGTTATAGGGGGAAATACGGGGAGTTGATGGCCTTTGTTGCATAGAGTAGAATTAATTGCAAAGTTCTTGGCAAATAGTCTGGCCTTGTCTGATGCTGACGAGATGACCTCAGGTCCATTGATGATGGTTGGGGTAGAACGCACACTTCTGTTCAAGATCCTGTTTGCTATTTGCCAAGCCGCTGCTCAGCTACTTTAGATTTAACAGACTGAGCATATAGCTCTCTTACATTTCTTATTACTCTTTTACAGTGGTTGCTTGCATTCCTGAAAGCAGCTTTAGTCTCAGTACATCTATTACGTTGGTAGCTCTGGAAAAAGCGATTTCTGTGCGCAATGGCAGCAGCACATTCTGGGGAGAACATTGGCTGGCTGTAAGGTTTTTGTTGGAATTTTTTGGATGGTATGAATCTGTCTATGCCTACAATTAACCATTCGGTCAGGTCTGATACTATGGAGGACACGTCCTTTTTAAACATGGAATGCAGAGGTAGATCAGATATGAATGTACGGAAGCTATCTCAGTCAGCCATAGAGTATCGAAATACAGTACGGTGGTGGAGAGGTACGTCTGAAGACCTATTACATTTCATTTTTATCTTAACTGCTACAACAGAGTGGTCGGAGGATCCCAGAGGAGATAGAACGGAACATGAACATAGCTCAGGTGAAGTTGTGAGGAAAAGGTCTAGAAGGCTTGCATACTGACCTGTAGTATCGGGCACATGGGTGGGTTTATGAACAATCTGAGTGAGGTTATAGGCAGTGGCAAAATCGTGACAGAACCTCCTCTCGTCATCGGTTTTATTTGAGTGGATCAGCCATTCCACATTATGGACATTGAAGTCACCGCAAATGTGAATGTTAGCTGAAGGATGAGCAGACAGGATGTGGTCAATTTTCTCAGATATGCTCTTAAAGATAGTAACCCCACTGCTGTGGGGACGATAGAGGGCAAATATAAATGCAGTGGTGTAAGCTAGAGCAACCCGGAAGCACATATAAGGTAAATTAGGGTCTTCTCTGGAGATATCCCTACCACATGGAAAGCCATCTTTGATGTAGGCACATATTCCATGCTCATGGCGATCTTGGGGGTCAGATTTAGATGTTAAGTTAGAGTATCCTTTAATTATGAATTCGTCTAGGGAAGTGGTTGGTCCTATGCCAGTTTCACTTAGAAAGAATATGTCTGGTTTCGTCTCCTGTAATTCTGTTTCAACTTCTGGGAGGTTGGAATGTAGACCCCTGATGTTGGAGAAGGAGACCTGGTAGTAGGGGTCTATGTTGAAGGATGGGGTTCTAGGTTTATTCGTGTTTTTTTTTTTTGAGATTTGTCATGTTGAGGTTTTGAGATTTGTGGAGCAGGTCGATAGACTTGGTTAGAGCAGGACAGAGAGGGAAAGTAAAAGAGAAAAAGACAATAATTTTTTTTTTGTAGCACATGATAAGGTAAAGTCGCAACAATTACCCACTAGTGTGGCATCGAGAGGCCCTACCAGAAACTACTGTATGGTCCAGAATCCATTCACCAAATGGCAATACAGCAGCCCCGGTGCTTTGCACCTGCTGATAGGATAGCCTCCTTACGTTTAGGAAAAAGATGGATAAAAAGAAAACAAGACAAATATTCAGGACTAAAGTCAAACCTGGAAAAAAAAAAACAAAAAAAAAAACAAAGTAAAAAATATTAGCATATTTCAGAGTTACGAGTAAAAAAGTTCGACTTAGCTTTGGAGTCCGGAGTTCGACTTAGCTTAGATGGAAGCTTCATGCCACAGTTGATAGCATAAAAAGGAGTCTGCTTTTTTTATGCTATCAATATTTAAAGGGTATGTTGGGTGGTGGTGGCGGGAGTATCTTGGTGAGTTTTGTATTTTTATTTCTTTTAATCTTTAATCTGGTCAAGCCTTCCATCAGTACACACTATGTTACAGCAATGCCAGGTTTGTTGGGCAGGTCATGTATGCCACATGCCTGATTCAAGACTCCCAAAAGAGCTCCCTTACGGTAAACTGTCCAAAGGAAAAAGCCCCACAGAAGGATAGCAGAAATGGTTCAAGAACAATCTGAAAGTCTCCCTCAAACAGCTCGATTTGTATCCTAACTCATGAGGAAAACTAACCCAAGCCAGATGTTCCTGGCATGCCAAAACTCACAAAAAGACTATAGTTGCTGAAAAACGCAAAAGAAAACGTTGCATAAGAAAAGACAGAACAATCAACATTTCTGATACAGAATCATCCCACAAGTGTCCAACATGCGGGAAATGCTTCAGAGCTCAAATCGATCTAACAAGCTTCCTTTGAACCCAGAAAACAATTTCTTGCGAAGATGACAGTGATCATGCAATTGTTTTGTGGGCTTGATGATAGCTTAATAGACCGATTGAACTTTTCAAATATCCCTTAATTCAAACCCTTGTACTCCCTCGACATAAATACCCCTGACAAGCAGCTAAATTCCACCCAATCCTAGATGCCAGAAAGCCTACTCTAATAGTTTCTTCCCTTGGAATGCTTGATATTGAAATTTCCTGACTGTATTGACATCCAAAAGGTCATGTGTAATGTACACAGACATCTTGCTGCTCAACTCCCTGCATAGTATCCCTGCAATAATTTGTCCCCTACATCAAAGTAGTTGTGTCATTTGGTCGATGGAAGCTTCATGCCACAGTTGATAGCTTCATGCAGTGTCAAATCTTCAAATCTTTTGTTAGAAGTGTTTTTGAAGCTCTGGATGCTTCATTACTCGACAAGTCCATTCCTCCATTTCCTGGGCGTCTCAGAGTTTGCATTTTATTGCCTGTAATTTGCATCTGGCTAGAAAGTCATCAAAATTCTCTGATTCCCTTTGTTTGAATAAAAACGAACAATGAGGAAATTTGTTTGTGGTTGTAATCTTTTTTTTCAAATTTTTGTCAAATACCTTTTGGGTTATTTCTGTCAGGTTCATTTTCGAATGCTAACCTGTTGTACCTTTTAAGCCTTTTTCTCTTGACAGTGATAGAATGTGGTCAACCTGTTTACTGGGATATTTTTGACTGAAAAATAAATGTTACACTGCTGCTTAAAAATTCTGAAGGCTTCTGTTAGATATGCCGATATCCAACACATAGTTCGTTTGTTGAAATATATAATTGAAATGATAACAAATTTATAGTTTTTTTTAAGGAACACAAAAGAAAGACTTGTATATTTCTTTTATGTAAATAACCATCTGTATGTGATTTTTATTTTAATTCAATGTAGCGAGCCCACAATTTTTCATTTATTTTTCTTGTGTATTATATACATATAAAAAAATATATGGGAGTCATCTTTTGTAGACTTTTGTTAATCCTTTTTTAATCCCATTGCCACCATGAAATATTATTTTGTTGTTTAGGAAGGAAGAAAAAAAACTCATGATACAATAGTCATAATCGTGACCTCTCTTTTTTTATTGTTGTTTTAATCTTGCGTTCCCCAACTCTGGAGAGTTATCTAATGGGAGGTAATGGTGACATACTAACCACACTGACATTAACCTCTATACAAACTATAATTAACTGGAAGTTTTGTGTTGGAGAAAATACAGCATGGTGCAAAACTAAAATCAACGTATTAAAAAAAGATTGTGTCCATACAAACGTCAACATAAAATGCTGTTAGAAACACCAAAGGAAATTTTTTTATTGTTTAACTCCAAGAACTATGCGCTACGTTAATATCGATGCATAAAATCTTGATAATGGATACCATAATTCCCCTATTCAAAAAAAAAAAAAACCTAACTCCATATGATTAAAAAGCAATCTTCAATCACTTCTATATTTTCCGCAATAGTATAAATGCACAAAGGCATACATATACTGAACACATATACTGAACACATACCCCACCATGTTAACTGACATTGCCCGATGGAAGCCTGCCCCCGCCCTCGCACAAAAGTATGGGGCGATAACATGCAAGTATTGTTTGAATTTTAAAAAAAAAGCAATTAAGGGAATGTGTAAATTAGTATGAATTAATAAACTTACGAAAAATGGTAATAAAAAGTAAAAACAGAAGTTTTAGATTCATTGTTTAGATAGAAATCAGTGTTAGCAGTTCTAGTTCTGTTGTTCAAGTTTTCCTCTTCTTTTCAACTCTTCCACCAATAGTTTTAAATTCCAGTTTGATGTCGTCTTTTTCTCGCGTGTATAAAACAAAATAATTACGACTTTTTTCACTTCACTTCTTTGAGTATTGTCATGTTAAGAACGGCGTTTGGAACAGACATCCCAAACTGCCCATGTTAAGAACGGCTTTCAGAATAGACACCACTAACCTCCCTATCTTAAGAACAACATTTGGAATAGACACCCCCAACATCCTCATATAAAGGACAGCTTTCGGAGTAGACAACCCTCTTTTTATTGGTGAGTGTGTGTATGTGTGGAGCGGGGTGATGCAGAACAATATATCCCCCAAATTTAATTGCGATAATCGTTGTCAGCATACCTACCCACAACTGCTAAAAAACAAAAAAAAAAAGTGGGTTGGCAATGTCGGTAGGAGAGAAATAAATTTGTTTGTCGCGTATGCATACAAACCTGGCAGCCAGTGAATTACAGTGAATAATACAGGTCTTTGTATCTCTATAAGTACTTGTCTCTGCAAAATTTGAATGAGATTTTCTTAATCAGCATAGTCGAAAACTATAAAAGTAGTAATTCTAAAGAAAATTTTAGAGGTGGAGCTAATGTACAAATTTCCCCTCTACAAAAAAAAAAGCAAAAAAAAAACCTAACCATAACATATTCAAATTTGAGTTCAGCACCATGCAAAATTGATAAATAAACATTCACAGAAAATTTTGGACAAATATGATAAAATAGTTCCAAAAATGAAGTGTTCTTATTAGCCTTAAAAGAGCACCTGGAACACACCCAAAAGTTATCACAAAGTATAGACAAACAAAATTATACAGAAATCAGTTAGTTACAACTTTTCCGTTTTATAAAAATTTAAGGCATCAAATTTTTTTAATAAGCACAAAAGTGTCAATTTTAACGATTTTAACCTGAAAGGCACCCCTAAAAGGGCAACCAGAGTTTTCCCAGAAAATCCATTCTGTTACTATTTTACTCATATCATGTTTAATGTTTGTGCAAAATTTCAAAATATTTCAAGGCATAGTTATTAAGAAAAGTGCGGACAGACGAGCAAACAAGGATGAATTTACAGGTCCACCCTCGTTTTGTCAGGGGACCAATAAATAATAATTAAAATAAGTGAATAATTATGTTTATATAACAATTTGTATGAAAATACAATGTTTTTGAATTGGGATTAATGTGATGAAATTTCAAGCTGTATTAATTATCCATTAACTTGTTTTGAATGTTAGTTATTTCTATTGAATTAGTTAGTTTTACATTACATGAAAGGATATGGATAAACAAAATGTTGAAAATAATTTAAATTTGAAACTGTTTAGTTAACAATAAATATTATATAAGAATTACGGATTTGAATCTCAAATGCTATAACTCCAAAAATAAAAGCCAATATTGTTTTGTTGTTTTAATGAAAAATTAGTTTACCATAGGTAAATCATGAATAGTAAATTAATAATGGTTTTCTTTAGAGCTAGTTAATTAAATAATAAATAATCTAATATCATCAAGATAAAAATTTGTAGGACTACTTCAATTTAAACATTTTAAAATTAAGTTATTTATGAGAGAAATATGCATTGATTAAAGTTGAGTTTTTTTAATGTATATTCCAGTTCCTAGTTTTGTAAATTCAGTTAAGAAATTTTTAATCTGATTGAATCTAAGGTGGTTTTTATTATTAACATTTTATGAGTAGCATCTCCTAGAGTTTGTGAATAACTTCTTACTTTTAATTTTGAACCTAAGTATGAAACCTGCAGAAGTATGACTGAGTTCTGATGAATCAAATATGTCGCTATAAAATAATATCTCATCATCAGTGGTGAATCCAATGAGATTATTTTGGAAGGATGTCTATATACTCTATAATAAGTAAAAGTTTTTTTGTTCTTTTGATTTTGCAAACTTTAAAAGATTTCCATTTCCTTTATCAACATTTTCCTTCATCATAAACACAAAACACCATATTCATAAGACAGAGTTGTTTATTTTTTATTTTGTTTCCTTGGAGATATACTTACATCAATATTATGTAGTTTTCTTTCGTCTAGGATGGATCTGACTATGTTGAATATTCGTTCAGAAAAATTTGAGGATTTCATTTTCGTGTAGAAACTCTTCATGCCAGACCTTGTCAGAGGCGTTATATATATATATATATATATATATATATATATATATATATATATATATATATATATATATCAATAAAGGGGGTAAAAATGAAGATATAAGAACTATATACTAATATATATATAGATTTCTTCATTTATTCAAAAAGGGTATACATCAAGTAGGGGTGTTGAGTAAGTGAGTGAGATCAACACTCTGACATAACCCTGCCTGCCTCCCTGATTACAAATTTCTCTCTAATGCTATAAACGGTTGACTAACCTCTCTCGCATGCGAAGCCTAGCACCCAGTATCTGACAATTGTTTCCCGCCTCCTTTTTTTCACTCCCTCTATCACTACATTTATTTTTAACAACAGAATAGAAATATCACCAGTGCACTCTCAGACCACCCCTGAACACACCTCCCCCTTGTTCGATTGAACCTATCCAGCAACCAATTTTTCCACACTCATATCGATAAACCGCATCTGTAATGTAACATCCTAAAATATCCACTTTATATACTCAGCATCACTTATCAAATTTCTCTCCAATATGCCCCCCAGACAACTTTTATTCATCACCTTTTATTCTTCTACACTTAAAACCTAAATTTAAATTTACCAGTAATCCCCTCCTCCTCAGTTAAATCCTAATATCTGAAAACATCATTTTGGTACCCCACTCCATTATAGAATTTAATCTTCCCCTACAAATAGAACTCTGTAATTGCCATCTCTTTATAAACTTAAACAGTAATTATTAATAGATTTGGCCCACTCTAACCTGAAATATTTTTAATTACAATAATGAACTCACAGTTACTACCCAAGACGTTTAGCTTCATTATAAATGGCATTTCCAATATAAATAGAAAAACATAAAATCTCAATATCTATCTCCCTCCCTTAACAAAAACAATCCTAAACTTTAAGTTCCAGTTTTATTCCCTTACCAGAATTTATCCCCCCACATTAATTATCACTATTATTCCTAATAATTTATATTTCAAGTACTGCTATAATTTCAGATACCCCTTGTAAAATATACCGACATAGCATAAACACCCTATTTCATGTAAGCTCCTTCCATAGCTACATTCGATCGACACAGATGATTAATTAAGCACGTCCTTTCAAGTAACTTCCCAATATTCTCACAAAGAGTTTAAGCACACATATTATCCACATACATCAAACCCACCATAACAGATATGTTATATACCTACCTGCATTATATAATACAAAGTACACTCCTTCTATATCACAGAAACCAATATAGTTCCCCCAAACAGCTTCAATATTTTATTTTGCTCCTAAAATATCAATAGCAAGACGTCACATCCCTACATTTCTGACGAGCAGCATTGGACTTCAAAATACCACACTTCTAATTGATGTATACCTTTTGTGAATAAATGAATGAATCCATATACATTAATATATCTTTTTATATCATCATTTTCTTACTTTATTGATTGATTTTAATTGTTTTGGAGCTTACATGAGCTCCAAAACAATTTGTTGAGCTTTGCATTATCCCAGTAAGCTTCCTCTTAAAGAATTGATCATATTCTACTAATTTAACTATTCCATTTCCATTTCTATGTAGAGATATACGTCTATATATATATATATATATATATATATATATCTATATATATATATATATTTATATATCTATCTATATATATATATATATATATATCTATATATATATAAATATATATATATATATTTATATATCTATCTATATATAATAAATATATATATATATATAATTATATATATATCTATATATATATAAAAAAATATATATAAATATATATATAAATAAATATATATACCTATATATATATATCTATATATATAAATACATATATACATATATATATATAAATAAATATATATATATCTATATATATATATATATAAATACATATATAAATATATATATATATAAATAAATATATATATATCTATATATATATATCTATATATATATATAAATACATATATATATATAAATATATAAATAAATATATATATATCTATATATGCATATAAATATATATATCTATATATATAAATATATATATATCTATATACACATACAAATATATATATATCTATATATATATAAATATATATATATATCAATCTATATATATATATATAAATATGTATATATATATGTATATATATAAATATATATACCTATCTATCTATATATATATATATATATATATATAATATATATACCTATCTATATATATATATATATATATATAATATATATATTCTCTACCTATATAAGAGCCAGGTACGTCCAAGGATGGAATACTGTTGCCACATCTGGGAAGGAGCTGCTAGAAAGGACTTGTCCTGCCTTGATAGAGTTCAAAATAGACTTCGTAGCCTCGTAGGAGATGTCTTTTTCTCCTCCTTGCAACCTCTATCTCACAGAAGAGATGTTGCGAGTTTGTCTCTGATGTATCGTTATTTTCATGGAAAGTGTTCAACTGAGCTTCAATCTATGGTCCCCCCTCGCCAAACTTTCACAAGAAACACTCGTCTAGCTGTAAACACTATCAATAATTTCCCCCACTATTTATCTGTGCCTAAACCTAAACGTAGATTCCATGAACAAAGCTTCTTTCTTAGAACTGCACGCCTGTGGAATTGTCTTCCGTTTTCCTGCTTTCCGGCTGACTACAATATGGATGTGTTCAAGTCTAAAGTAAATAAGTTCTTGATGAGCCGTTCCATATAAGTTATTAAATTTACCAAATTTTCATTACTAATGATTACTATATTGACCAATTTCTACTGTACACTCTTTAACCCTTATCCTTGAGTGGCCTCTGGGCCTTGATAATGTGGTGATGCTTTTGTAAAAAAATAAAAAAATAAAAATAAATAAATAAATATATATATATATAAATATATATATATATCTCTATATATATACAAATATATATATATATATCTATATATATATACATAAATATATATATATATATATATAAATATATATATATCTATCTATAAATATATATATATATATATATATATATCTATATATATATACATAAATATATATATATATATATATATATATATATCTATACTAGCAAAGATACCCGTGCTTCGCACGGAGCTTTGTTGCGCACTCGGGTACCAAAATCTGTGGGCACCTTTCCAGTAAGTTGATGTTGTAAGAGCAACGATTGCATAAGGTGATTAACATTTTAACTACCTCTTGTAGTGACTGAAATTCAATCAGGAACTTCACAAAACATTTTCATCAAAAAGGAAGGTTACTTGATGTTACATAGTAAATTTTTCATTGAAGTAATTTTCAACTCTTGCTTAAATTTTATCTTGCACATTCAATACTAAAAACTTACCACAATCAGATCATGTCAGTTTTTCCTCATATCCATTTCTCGAACTTTTCACTGAAGAGCCTCAGGGTAAACTACATTTCTGCTGCTTTGATTTGGAGCCAGAATGTAGAGTTTTTCTGAACTTCCTGTCCGGCTGATGGAGACGTAGAACATACCGTGACTGAAGCAGTCTGATGTCAAGTCTACGCCAATGGTGTTAAATGTCTGACCTTGACTTTTGTTTATGCTCATTGCAAAACACACCTTCACAGGAAATTGGAGTCTCCGGAATTTAAATGGAAGTTCTGAGTCCGATGGAACTAAGGGGATCCTTGGCAGTAGAACGGTTTCGCCTTTGTAGGGACCACAGGAAATGGTGGCCTCAAGTACATTGGTGTGCAATCTGGTGATAACACATCTGGTTCCGTTTGTTGTTTTTGGCGGTTCCAAGGATCGAAGAATCATGATTGGCGATCCAATTTTGAGATTTAAAATGTGTGGAGGCATTCCAGATATCTCCAAAGAGTTTAAAAACTCCACAGGGTAGTGAACAGCTTCATATTCATTAGTAGCCGAATCAACTGACTTGTATTGCTTTGTGTCTCCTGGAAATTCATCCATTATTGAATTGTTCAAATGATTCACATTGCTGTTTAATGGCGAAATAATAGCCCTCTCAGCAAGCCAATCCGGTGATTTTCCATTGTTTTGCAGGTCTGGGTACACTTTGTCTTTCAGTTGCTTCTGATTACCGACACATTTACCAAGCGCAGTTGGAATCTTAATTGTGTCAGGTGAAGAAGTGATAGGAAACTGACCATTACCGATTTGGAGAAGCAATTTTGAGAAGTCTGCTGCAGCTGTGTTATCAGAGATATAGGCTCTCATATTAGTAGTCAGTCTCTTCACTATAACGTGCCTCCAGAGATAGGATTGTTTCAAACTTGCATTGACAATGTTAGCCCTTGTGCCATTTTTAACCACTGGGAGGATTTGACGGAAATCACCGCAAAATAAGGTTGGAATGCCACCCATGGGATTCTTGTTTCCTGTGATGTCTTGCAGTGTTCGGTCAATTGCTTCATAAGCACTCTTGTGCGTCATTGGGGCTTCGTCTACAATGATTGCAGAGGTGTCTCTAATTACATTTGCCAAGGCTGAGTTACCAGTAATTTTGCAAACTGGTTGATCCATTCGATGAGTATCCAAGGGTACTTTAAAAGTGCTGTGAAGAGTGCGGCCACCTTGTAGTAGAGTAGCAGCAATGCCACTGAATGCTGTTGCAAGCACAATCTTTCTCATGGATCTAATCTTTGCAAGGATCAAATTGATTACAAAAGTCTTGCCCGTACCACCTGGAGCATCAAGAAACATCATGTTTTTGTTCATTTCACCTTGTGCTTCCAACATTGCCATGAATGAATTGTAAACTTCTCTTTGAGAATCGGTCAGTTTTTCTTGCATATTTTCTGCTTGTAGGGAAAGTTCTTCAAGATTATAAGTAACTTCACGTTGATACTCTCTCGCGAGTCTTTCATCTCTCCCTTGCATTGGTGCAGGTAATCCATAGCTTGCCAATGGTTGACCGCACATAAGGAGAACTTTTTCTTCAATTAGACAAAGAGTTTTATTGTAGATGTCCTCATTAAAATCTGCTTCTGGATTGTTAACTTCTTGCCTGTATCTGTGAAGAATGTCTTCAGATATTACATCACGAAAAGCCATCCAGATCTCAAGAGGATTTCTTGGCTCACAGGCTGTTAAAATTATCACAAATAGGCTTCGCAAATTTGAAGGTGATTGAGTGGCACTTGCCTCTCCTACTGCTTGATGCAAGTGATGGTCATTTTCTAGAAGGCCTCGAGCAAGGCACGCTGCTCTGTATGTTTCAAACACCTGACCATTGTATGCTCGCAAATTTTGAAATGAAGTTGGACCAGCAACCTCATTGAGCAACAGGCGTAAGAAATAACACTCCCCTGCTTTTGGACTAATCGTGTAGATTCTCCCAATGCATGGTGCCTTCCATACATCATCATTTTCAGTACCTTCAACTTGTACCCCACGCATTCTTCTCATCCATTTCTTTGTCGATTTGTTCCAAGTGTAAAACTCAGGGACTTCTGCGTATTTGAGACCCCTTGCAAAGTCATCCTCATGGCAGAGTTGAAAAAATGCTGTCAAAGTTGTGGCAGGCGGTGGACCTTGGGCTCGTTCCAGAGCAGTATCAGCTGAGAACATGACACGCTGCCCATTTTCAAGATGAACAGAAAGTTGTACAATTGGGGGGAAATGTTCATAGATGGGATGTTCCAATATCCTCCAGGCCGCCTCTGAACTGCCGACATACCTTGCATTCTGGAACTGCTGGATCTCATCCACAATGTGACTTTGTACTTGGCCTTGTTGGTTAGCTGCTCCATCAGTTCTTTGTAGTTCAAACACTGCTTGATCACATCCTTTATTCACGTATTTGAGGACATATTTGATGCTTTGGATCGAGCTGCAAATTTCTACGTTAATGTGAGCGTTGAACTGCTGAAGGAGGACCTTGTTGTACGGAACAATCCACTGGTTTGTTATTTCTTGATTAACATACCGACCATTTCTCTTCATCCTTATTGTACCAGTCTGGCCTCCATCTTCTGGTTTTCTTCGCCTGTACTTGGGGTAAGAGTCTTGGCCTTGCTCGGTACACTGAAGAAATTCTTTTGGGTATTTTTTGGAACATTTGTTGTCAATCATACATGGACAATTTGGATTAAATGGTCCACAAGGTCCATGCACCATATGTGCCATAACTTTAGCATGAAGATCAGGATCTTCCTCTTTGTCAGGGATCTCTGCAGATATGCAGAGATCCATTTTTTCTGGTAGAAGTTTGTCCTCTGGGGCCTGCCAGGTGAGGATGTGTGCATGCGGCAGTCCTCTTTTTTGATATTCAATACTGTACAGGAAAGCCCTCAGCCTGCCAAACCATCCCTTTTTAATAAATTCAAGTAACTTTTTTAGCTTCTGCCTGAAAACCCTGGCAACAATATCTGGACGATCCTGAGGGTCTTGCCCTTGAAGACAATTTTCTGTAATTTCTGTCCACTTTGGATTTGTTGTGAACGTGATGAAGAGGTCGGCTCGGCCCATTCGCCGAACATATGCCATGGCATCACTTTGACGCTCAAACATGTATCGAGGGCCTCCTGTATAAGTTGCCAGAAGTACAACTCGTTGACCAAACTGTTCTGGATTCCCATCCTCCCTAAGAATTGAATCTCTCAAGTTGCTATAATTGTCAGCTCTCAGGGTCTGTTGCTCACGCCTCAGGAACTGTAAACGTTCTGTTTCAATCTTGCAGTACACATCCACCAGCCATTGTTGAAATAGCCTTCGGTACCAGAGAAAATAGTTTCCAGGCCGAGTCATTAAATGGTACGAATAAAATTGCTGTTGGGTAACTTTTCGCCCATTGGATGCCTTCATGTAGATGTTGTAAGATGGAGAACCATAGGGGTACATTAACGGGTACATTAAAGTATCGTAGAGGGGATGTAGTTCGGAGATCCATTTTAATGTATCATTTCTAAAACGCAAGACAATATCCTGGTTAGCTGTTGGTTCATTCTCCATTAATATTCCAATCTCATACGTTGTTGTTGGAGCATTGAATCGCCGTGGATGCTCTTCTTGCGGCCTTCGGTCTTCCCTTATGACAACTTTATGTTCTACCAAGTGTTCTTTTTCAATCCTCTCCTTTGTTGTTTTCAGCTGACAAATAAAGCTGTTGTTCTCATGTAAAAAATCAGTCAGACTTTGGAGAATGTCTCTATTGAGTCTACTGTCACGTCCCCGATTATGTAGTTCCTCTTCCAGACTATCCAAGAAGTAGACTTGAATAAACTTTGCTGTTTCATCTTCAGGTGGTAAAAGACTCCCAATCTGGTGGCAAACCTGGCCTCGAATTCTAAAAGAAGGATTCCACCCATGTACTGCCGCAATTTTGGGACCAAATGATGTCATTGCAAAACAATTGTTATAACAGCGTAGATTTTGCAGAAAATCTTTAGAGATGGGACCATTGCCGGAGAGCAAATCTTGAAGCAACTGAGGCAGTGGTGGAAAGCTATCAAGCACAACTTTGCCAGAAGAACAACAACAACCAGGGGTTTCTCCTTTAAATTTTACAGCTGAGCAATGTTGACATACTTTGTCCATTTTTCCTATATCAGCTGTAGTGAGAGAGTCATTTTTGTTGTAGAGCAATCCTTTTCTATTGCAGTGTTTTATTTCATGGTGTCTCAAAGCAGTCATTCGTTGTCTAGCTGCCTCGTTTTCTGTCAATTGCTGGGGCAAAGTCATACTCTCTCTCCATGCAGCCTCTCGTTGTTGCCCTTGGTATAGGCGAAAGCTTCGTTGGGTTTCCGATTCATTCTGATGTCGTTGAGCCACTCTCAACTGACCTTGTGTACGTCTACTTACCTCATATAATTCATTCGATCGTAATATTGCTTCTCTTTCCAGTGCATATCTTTGCCTTTCTTGAATTTCATCTTGTGATGAATTTAACCGCCTTACAGCATGTCTAGTTCTGTCAGCTTCACGTTGGGTTTCTCTTTCCAAATCTGACAGTCTTGCTCTCCTTTCTCTTTGACGTATCCTGTTAAGTTCTAGACGTCTTTCTCTATCTGAATTGTTTTCATTGGAGCGAATTGCAGCAACTCTTAGTCTATTAGCTTCCAATCTTTCCATTCTTTCTTCCTCACTTTCGTTTCTACTTCGTTTGGGTGGCATAATTTCGGTTTTAAACGGAATTGTTTAACGATATTAATGATTGTAAATTAATTAAGCGTAAAGGAAATGTATACTAACTGAAATGGACGAACTATAAATAATATTTCTGAATAGTACAATTATAAACAATTATATTGTACCTATTTACTATGCCTCCCCACGGGACAGAGTTAGACACAAGGGTCGTTTTTTAACGTGGAGAAAAGGTACAAAAATAAAAATTGTCTCAGTCGTGAAGGATTTCTCCTCCACCGAAAGAGAACAAGAAAATGAAGTGCAGCATCTGAAGAACAGATACTACACTTTGATCTTGACCAAAAGGAATGAATAAAAGCGACCTACGTGTGACTCATTACTTCCGGGTGTAAACGTCACAATCTAAAAGTAATAATTAAAAAAAAAAAGTAAATGTAAAATAAATGTAATACCAACTTAGGTTAACTAAGTAAACAGTACAATTAAAACAGTTCTATTAAAACAAATAATTACTAAGATCTAGGTAATTGTTAGTCTCATTGTTATGGTTTTAAAGAAAAAAATGTGTAAAAAAAGTTCTGCTTTTGTGAGTACGTGTATTTCTTTTAAATTACATAACCTTTTTATTTTATTAATTATATCTCTTTTAAATTTATATATTTTGTTAGTAAACTGGAAGAAATTCAGTTGAATAAAACCTTGTTCGTGTTCTTTACGTTAAACTCATATTTTTATAAAAGGTTCATCCGGTTTAAAGAAAGCGCTAAGTTTAAATAAGACTGGAAATAACTAATTCAATATATAAATAGAAAAATGAAATAAATATAAGCTTTAAGTCTTAAGATAGTAATAATCAAAATGTAATAAATTATTTGTAGTTCAAATCTATGAT